>NC_140771.1:119579059-120795757 GCF_044657685.1 Stegodyphus dumicola
TAATGTTTGCGTTATGAATTTGTTGGTGACGTTTATAATAGATAATTTAGAGGTAAAAGTTTTTGGATATTTTATTTATTTTATACGTGCAAATGTTCATCCTTCGAAAGGGTATATACTTTTTCGCGATCAGGTAATTTCATATATGTTCTTTTTACCGGATTTAAAGATTCACAAAATTTTCCTGCATTTTCGTGAAATGTTTCTAATTTATGAGAAAAAAGCAGTGTACATGGATATAGTGAAGAGTGTGCGCAATGCCATTTTTGTGCAATTCTGGGATTTTTTTTTAAGTAAAAATAAGTCGACGTGTACATGGTTTAGTTATATTTTAATTAAATGATAGTTATTTTGCGAATTTTACGTTTGTAGCAATTTGGTATACGTTTCAGTTGAAGTAAATGTGCATGGAAATAATTTAAATATTTGACACTAAGTATTTGTAACCATTTTTAATGTTTGCGGTATAAATTCGTTGGTGACCTTTATAATATAATAGATAATTTAGAGGTGAAAGTTTTTGGATATTTTATTTATTTTATACGTGGAAATGTTCATCCTTGGAAAGGGTATATATTTTTTAGCAATCAGGTAATTTCATATATGTTCTTTTTACCGGATTTAAAGATTCACAAAATTTTCATGCATTTTCGTGAAATGTTTCTAATTTATGAGAAAAAAGCAGTGTACATGGATATAGTGAAGAGTGTGCGCAATGCCATTTTTGTGCAATTGTGGGATGTTTTTTTAAGTAAAAATAAGTCGACGTGTACATGGTTTAGTTATATTTTAATTAAATGATAGTTATTTTGCGAATTTTATGTTTGTAGCAATTTGGTATACGTTTCAGTTGAAGTAAACGTGCATGGAAATAATTTAAATATTTGACACTAAGTATTTGTAATCATTTTTAATGTTTGCGGTATAAATTCGTTGGTGACCTTTATACTATAATAGATAATTTAGAGGTAAAAGTTTTTGGATATTTTATTTATTTTATACGTGGAAATGTTCATCCTTGAAAAGGGTGTATAATTTTTCGCGATCAGGTAATTTCATATATGTGCTTTTTACCGAGTTTAAAGATTCACAAAATTTTCCTGCATTTTCGTGCAAATTTTTGTAATTTATGAGAAATTAGCAGCGTAGATGGATAAAGTTAAGAGTGTGTGCAATGCCATTTTTGTGCAATTCTGGGATGTTTTTTTAAGGAAAAATAAGTTGATGTGTACATGGTTCATGTGTATATGCGATTCTGAAAAACGCGGCAAGGAGTTTGCGATTCTGCACTTTTTCCCAATTTGGCAGTTAATATTTGTCATGATTAAGCAGTTTTGTTCCATAAAATTTCTAGCATAAGTGTAATTCAGTTAGCAGATTGTTGGGGAAAAGTGTTCAGTAAATAAAAAGAAAAGAAACATGGGTATTATCGCAACCAGGTTGGCGCGATTTGCAAGTTTGAGTAAAAAAGTATGAATAGAAAGAAAATGTACATTTATTAATTACAAATAATTTTTAATACAGTTTTTTATATTATTTTGTTTTAAAATATAAAATAGGAATTAAACCCTTCCGGTTTCGAATTTGAATAAGTTGCAGAATTATTTTTTCGGCGGAAATCTTTTGGCTATTGCTTTAAGCACTGATTGAAAACCGTCTTCGCCATTAACAGCTTGAGCTTGGCGCCATATAAATTCGATAAGGTATGAGTCAAGATGATGACGGGCTGTTCCTCTCTGTTTTTTGTTGCGCCATTTGGCTGAGCCCCACATGCGCTTTACATGTTGTGTCTGAACACCCGTGTTGGGATCCACAAAGTTATATTTGTGATTAACAGTTCCATGCAGAAATCCAGCATTTTCGAACTCATTGTATTTACGAAAAACTACGTATAACACGTAGGGTTGCCGTAAGTAGGGTTGCCAAATTTGGCGATTTATACGAATTTTGGCCTGGTTGCGTTAATACGTAGGTACCGAAACATGTCTTTACGAAGTAAAGACAAAATAGCGGGGGGGAAAAAAAAAATAGAGGGTTGCTGTAACAGAGTTGGTCGCCAAATTTTCGCCAAAAAATCGTCAAGTTACCATAATTCAAAGATTAACCTTAAAAATATTATTACATATATTGAGATAAAAATTGTGAAATGAATCTATCGTACAATAAGTTTTGAACAGTGTTTTTAGTATTATTCTTATTCTGTTATGAACATATTTGTTCTTCTGCGTAATATTATTAAATGGCTAAGTTTAAATACAAGTCCTTATAGTGTATTTTTACCTTATAGTGTCTTACGTTTTGATGGCTAATAAATTTGCATTTCTGGTTACATTAAACCCATATGATAGAGTCTCCTCATATGATTTAGGTTGACGAAAATAATATTACACCTTTGCCGGACATGATGGATCATGCAGTATAAGGCATACCAGCATTTTTATTAAAGTTTTTCGATATAATTGAAGCCCTAGGGTACATTGTGTGCTCAACCAAACTAGATGCTTATGTGCATAATCAATGGAGTGCGCAATGTAAACCAGACGCTATGGTTCTGCTGAATCATTTCATTTACTTTCATTGTAACATTCATAACAGCAAATCATTATCTATCTCATTTAGAAAGATTACAGTTAAACTTCGGGGATGACCTGGAGTTTTGAGAGTATATTTGATAATCATGATGAGCAAATGTGTAAAAAATTAGATGTAGAGTTTAAACTGCTATGCATCATTCGAAAGCAAGTCTATCGAAATAATGCTTTTTGTGAATTCTGTGTTAATTATTATAAAACTATTTTAGCAATCCTTTTACTTGACCATCTCATTTTCCTTTTAAAATCTCAATTTTCAAATTTAGAAAAGACTGCATCATCCCTGTTTTGCATACAACCATTAGCTTGCACTGATAGTATAAATGAAATTGTAAATAAGTTGAAGGTGATATATAAAGGTGATTTACCCTCTCCAGAATTTCTAAATGAAGAGACGAAATGTTGGCAATGGCATTTTATGTCTATTCCCAAAGCAAAGCTTCCAGACACACCAGTTTTGGCTTTTAAAGCTTCAAATGAAATCTTTTTACCAAATATTGATGTGTTTATTTTGCATATAGCAGCTACATTGCCAATAACATCTTGCGAATGTGAACGTTCCGCAAGTTCTTTGAAAAGGTTAGAAAATTATAGTAGAGCTACTATAATGGAAGAGCACAGGAATTCTTTGGCATTAATGCACATTCATTATACCAAAGAAATAGCAATTGAAAAAATTATTGATATATTTGCCAGTTTACAGCCACGGAAAATGGAATTCGGGAATATTTTAATCGCTAAACCAAAATGAAAGGCCAGAAAAATGTTTACCTTTTTTTTAAAAAAAATTTTTATTTGCAGTTTAATTTCATGCCCAAAATAAATGACGTATTTATAACTTTTATGTATTTAATTCAACATCTTTATTATATAATTACATACAACAGAAATATGGATACTAATTCAAAAGTCAAACAACACAAATCAGCGTTATATTTACAAAATTTTTACAGGACTAGTTTCGATGGTTTTACCGAACCAACATCTTCAGCTGCAAAACGGCAAATGAACAAGATAGGAAATAATGGTTAGATAAGACAAGAAAGCCTGGACAAGAATAAGCAAGTGGCAACATCTGTTGGCGAAACCAGAACTAAAACATAATTTCTTAAAAGGCCGAAGGCAAATTTGGATTGAATTAGGATCGTTAACTAGAACAGAAAGATTTTTATGAATGTGAAATGCCTCTAGAAAATCCAGTTCTCCAATGGAAGATGTTTTTTGAATAATTTTGGCAGCAGAAAAATTGAAAGTGTGATTTTCGGACCAACAATGTTGAGCAACAGAAGACTTCTGTGTTTGCTTTTTTCTAACATATGCCTCATGTTCCTTGATGCGAAATTTTAAGGCTCTCTTAGTTTGGCCAATGTAAATTAAACCACACTGGCAAGGAATCCTATAAATACCCCAGGAATTCATATCCGGAATGGGGTCCTTGAGTATGGAACTCGGAATTTTATTGATGGGAGAATAAACAACCCGAAAGTTAAACTATCATTTAATTAAAATATCATTTAATTAAAATATCAAAATAACTATCATTTAATTAAAATATCACTAAACCATGTACACGTCGACTTATTTTTACTTAAAAAAACATCCCACAATTGCACAAAAATGGCATTGCGCACACTCTTCACTATATCCATGTACACTGCTTTTTTCTCATAAATTAGAAAAATTTCACGAAAATACATGACAATTTTCTCAATCTTTAAACCCGGTAAAAAGAACATATATAAAATTACTTGATCGCGAAAAAGTATTTACCCTTTACAAATATGAACATTTCCACATATAAAATAAATAAAATATCCAAAAACTTTTACCTCTAAATCATCTATTACATTATACACGTCACCAACGAATTCATACCGCAAGCATTACAAATACTTAATATCAAATATTTAAATTATTTCCATGCACGTTTATTTCAACTTAAACGTATACCAAATTCCTACAAACATAAAATTCACAAAATAACTATCATTTCATTAAAATATAATTAAATTCAAAAACACTACTTAAAATATAAATGAGCACATACATTAAATTAATAAAAATTACCTTACAATTCTAATTACTTTAAACTAAATCATTGCTAATAACAATTTTCCCAATAATACAAAATTCCTTTCTACCTTACATTTAGAACAATGCATAAAAATAATATCCTCAAATAATTAAAAATACTAACTTACCTAATCTTCTTCAGAATCTTGATTACGTGTCCGATAAACTATTCTTTAGTTACGGCCATGGGATCCAAAAATTCACGAACACTGTTTCACACAACACAGAATAAACCAAATACAAAATTTCCAGATTTTTTCCGGATTTCCCCCCCTTTTCCGATTCAAGAACCGTAATTCGTCCATTAATATCACATGACATATCCCATGATCTCTCATTTCCCTTACACAAAATAATGCGTAATCGGAACTGAGTACTGCTCACATTATTACCAAAGTCCCAGGTAGTAACCTTTATCGCCTCCAAGATGTCGCCAAACTACCAGTTACCATACTGTAAAGATCAACAGAAATTTTTATAAATACTAACGTTCCATCAGTTAATAACTATGCAAGATGCTTATTCCATTTTACATTTCAAATAGGAATTTTATTAAATAAATGCTGCACAGCGACTACCTACCTGCAGACATGACGATCAGCATTTGGACATGAATTTCTGACATTCCATTTCGTGTTCGTCTTCCTGCCGAACTCCTTGACCCACTGAGTAACGTCTTCAATATCTTTCACATCGCTGCGTACTGTTGTGATGCCGTTAGACGATTCCACTATTATATTTTTAAATAACTTCGGAAGATCTGCATCGCAAACTTTCATTACAGACATTACCAGAGCCTTACAAGCAAATTAGTCTACGTTTTATTTAAGTCTTTTTGCCCGTTGCCGTTTATTTATTTAAATCTTTTTACTCGTTGTTAAAAAAAAAAAAAAAAAAAAAAAAAAAAGAGAGAGAGAAATTAGTTTATTTATTTATTTATTTATTTATTTTTTGATTAATGTAGAACGAACTCTTCACCAAAGAATATGTATTGTTGAAAAGGAAAATCTCTCCGCATCAGGAGGAGGTCCGTCCCGACGTAGAGGGAAACAGCTGCGCGCGAAGTATCTATCACCAAAGCTCGTTTTAAATTTCTTTAAAGGTAAAGAACATATTTTGTCGCGCAATTAACTAATGATTTACACACATAAATCGTATTTTATTCTCGAGTGTCAATATGTAAAAACATTTTTTTACTCGACTTCTGATAAGAATCAGGCAGGAGGAGAAAGAGTAGTGTGGAAGGTGGTGTGGGAGTCAGGTCAGTACCTCCTACATACAAAACCACGGCACGGCTGACACTACGTCCGTGCCGTGGTTATCTACAGACAGAATGGTTGCCACATGAAGCCACTTATCGCTGTTATTCCCTTAAGACGAGATAAAATGAAATGTAGTCCCCCCCCCGCTTTGCAGAAGGCTTATATCATTTGGTTTTAAATAAAAAAAATGTGTATATCCGATTTTCCCTTCATCGACTGCATTTCCTAATTTAAAATACGTATCTTAACTTTTCTTAAATAATTTTACACTTAAATAATAGAACAGAAATTGTTTTAACATACTTCAGATGGTGGTAATAAAATACATGTTTAAAATCTGGCTGTTGCTGGTTTGTTTTTTGAATATATATTTTACTAAATATCCTCTTCCTTAATAAAAAAAGGCAACAATGCATAATGACAAGTTAACAGTTTATTAAAACTAAAAATCCCTAATCCTAAATTTATTAATCATGTTTTATTTTTGCAATATCAGTTTTTAACAACATTTGCTATTTACACATATTTGTTTAGTGATTTTCCAGTTTTGATCTTGTTCACTTCACTGTATGATTGATTTTTGTAACATATAATAAACCTGGAGTATGATTTGAATACTATTTTTGAGCGATATGAAAAATACTGTTTTTGAGCAATATGAAAAATACTATTTTTGAGCAATATAAAAAATACTATTTTTGAGCATATATTGGTATTTATTGTGTTAATTTTCAATATATACGCAAAAAATTCCATACATTTAAGCTTTTTCAATTAGATTCCTATTTTTGAAGAATATGTAATTGCATCTTTCTCAATGACAAAAAAGGTTTGGGGGTCTAGTCTGGACACTGGGCGAGATCGATATCGGAAAACCAGTCGGGATTCTCTTTCCACTCGACAGCAGAAGGGAGAGCGAGTCTGGCGCCTTCAAATTCCGTCGGCGGAAAGTGAAGTGGAAATTCCGTGCGGTAGGGACGTTTATTGCATAGCAACCAGTCTATCTCACCTCTACATTGCTCCAGGCTCAGGGTAAAGGGGTAGTTTGTTATCAAAGGGACTGTTTCGCACGTGCTTATTACTGAGGATGGCGGTAGAAAAAAAATCGAGTTCCAGTAAATGGTGAAATTTTCCGAAAAAATACGCTGCGGTATTTAGTAAAGAGTATGGAAAAAAGAAATGGATATTTTAAACGCAGAAAGAAATGGCCTTTTCAAAACTTCAGGTATGTGAGGAAACGTAAACATAATTTTACGTATGATCTTTTGCAAAATGGAAATTTTCTATAAGGTTACATGTTTGTAAACTATTCGTTAACAGGAATTTTATGATTAAAATACATTATTTTGTCTGAAAAGGTTAATGCAACAACGTCATAAGTCAAATCATTGAAATATAGCACCGCGTACGCGTGTTTAATATTCCTAATGAATTTGAATAAAAAAATTAATTTTTAGCAACCAATGATTATATCAATAATTTTATTTATTCAAGAATTATACCTATCACGTAGCTACAAATATACTATGTATCGTAGATACCAATAAGCAGTGAATAAAAATATAACAAACTTTTAACAAAAGTAATAGGAAGAAAAATAAAAAAAATTAAATAACTATAGGTTAAATCATAAAACATATTATCTTGCGTACACACACACACACACACACACACATATATATATATATATATATATATTAACATATGCAGTGAAAGGAAACTGCAATATATATTCCTATTTATACCTTTTTTAAATCAATCCCACCAGTGACCGTGTGGTAAAATCGCTGAACACTGGTAGTTCGGTCCGAGGTCCCAATACTGCGAACGGGTTTGTTGCGTTAACAACATATCTCTGATAACCAATATATCTGTTGTTACCAAAATATTTCTCGTAATTTCCAAAAGCATAAAAAATTAAGGCATACAAAACCTGTTTTAAATAAATAACTATATGTGTATATAAATGTATTATAAATATATTAATATATGCAGTAAAAGGAAATGGCAGTACATATTCCTACTTATGCCCTTTTTAAGTCGATCCCACTAGTGGCCGAGCGGTAAAATCTCCGAACACTGGTAGTGCGGTCTGAGGTTCGAATTCCGCGAACAGGCTGGACGCATGGATGTCATTACCAATGTATCATTTATTACCAATATATCATTGGTAATGACAGATATATCATTGGTAACTTTCAGAAGCATAGAAGTTTAAGGCACAGAAAATCTGTTTTAAATATATATATATATATATAAAATTGTATGAATATATTAACAGATGCAGTGAAAGAAATTGCAGTACATATATATTTATACCCTTTTTAAATCGATCTCACCAGCGGACGGTAAACTCGCTGAACACTAGAAGTTCGGTCCAAGGTTGGAATCCCACGAACGGGCTGGTTGCATGGACGTTTTGTAGTTTTCCCCATGTGTTACGCGTATACGAGCTAGTTTTCCTTAGAATGTCCTCCACGAAGGCAACCCTCACTTTAGGCAGATAACCCTCGAGGATTTGCCATAATTACATAAAACCTAAACTAAGCACTTTTTAGATCTGAATAAATATACACAAAACTGATGAAATATCTAGAAGTAGACCACATTAAAAAATCTGATAACTAATTATAAATCTTGCATTATAATATTGACAAGAATTTAACCGAAAATTATACAGGAATTTAATTTGTTTTATACAGGAGATTCTAGAAACTATTGGAAATTGACATTGATATCGGTACACTTAAAACTACTTAAATAATTTTTTTAACTCAAAGCAATTTAATGTAAATGTTGAATTTATGACTGCATAGTTTGAATTATATACTGCATATTCTTTAATGCATGTCTAATGTATGGCATTTTTATACACTATAAATTCAAATAAAAGAGAGGGAAATACATTATAATTTAAAATATAAAATTTCAAAATTTATAAATTACTCATCAAAACATGAAATTAAGTACATTGATATATACATTCGTTTAAAAATTACAATTTTAAATTAAAAGTATGCACCCCTTCTGTATATGTGAAATAGGAAAACACCAAATATATTATTTTCACTAAAATTTAATTAAGGCATTGGTAATGTAGAATAAATAAATAATGTAGAATCGTCAACATCAAATGCGTTATTTCTATGGCGAAATAATCGAGTTTTTCATAAATCTTAAGAAAATAAAATATCTATTACGTACACTTTCAAAAACAATCCGTGACCTCCGCCGTCCTCAGTTTAGCTCTAAAACGACAGTCAGAAACTTAAACGGCAGCTGTCCAGCGAACGGAAAAATTTCCGACGCGTCGATCTCTGTAATGATCGAGACGATGACACCAGACTCGCTCTCTGTCGAGTAGATCGCAAAAAACGACCCGTTCTTCTATCTCGACGGTGTCCAGACTAGGGCTCTTGGTTTGAGTTTGGTTTTATTAGATTACGGCAAAGCACTCGAGGGCTATCTGCGTTAAGGGAGGGATGCCTTCGTGGAGGACTTTCTAAAGGAAACTGGCTCGTATACACGTTACACATGGGGAAAACCATGCCCATGCAGCCAGCCCGTTCGCGGGATTCGAACCTCGGAGACAATCGTGCCTGACCAAGAAGTTAGAAAATCCAAGAGAAGATTAAAAGACCCTGAAGGACGGATATCCACAATGGAGCTAAAAAGGAAATTTTCATTCCAGAATCCGCAACCCCCCCCCGCAAGAGTCCCAGATTCCTAGACAAGGGGCAGAAAAGAAAAAACTCGGAAGCTAACGGCGCGGAACATCAAAGTTCGAGAAGAAGGTTGGAGGTCATCAGGTTCCCGACGTTTGACCAATTCTGCCACGTCAGAATGCAGGAATACAGAAAAAGATAAGTGAAAATTTCTTTGCTTATTTTTCTTTGAAGTTCAAATTATATCATATTGTTATAAGTTGCTAAATCTGTTTAGAAAATTTAAATCGCAGATAGCGATATTTTGTAAATGTTCGTAAGCATAGATTATGTTAGTAATTTGGCGAGAAGCTACTAGCGTTAAATACTTTTTGTTAAGAACTCGCAAGTTGCGAGAAGTAAATTCTGAATAAGTTTGTAGCCTTGGCTACTAATGTTTAAAATTAATTTATGACTAGTAACAGCATGAATTATAAACAAATAGCTAAGTTATTGCATTTTATTTTCCAGCTATCGAAATGCCACGCTACGAGCAACGTTTTGAAACCAAAACCTAGCAATCATGAATCAGAACTAGAACTAGTTGCCATTCAGCATAAAGAAATTTAAATATAAATATGAACTACTTATTGCCATTCAGCATAAAAGAAATATAAATATGAATATTAACAAAATATTAAAGTTAATTTTATAAAATAATTAAACACATGAACAAATATATGAAATAAAAAATAATTATTTCTCATGCACTAACTGGGCCACTACAAGTTTAGTCGGAAGACTATTGGAATACTATAATATGTTAACGTAAAGTTAAGATTTCGTGTAAATTTTAGTAAAGTATAATTAAGCAACTATGACTGTTGATGTAAAATGAATTCAAAAGTGATGTGTAAATATTTAAATGTTCATGTTTGTGTAGAAATGTTTAATCTTTGTGTTGAAATATCGTAAAGTTAAAATGACACAGAAAATAAATTATGATCTCTGTGTATTGGAATTGTGGAAGAATTGAATATTAATATATATATATGTGTGTTTAATGTTAGGCTCCAGTTAACACTTTTAAAAGTAAATATAAGCTTTCGCTTACTACATTAGGAAAGAGTTTTCGTGTAGGGAGTCTTGTAAGGTCTTGTGAATCTATTTTAACTAAGTTAGATATTGTGTAGCGGTAGTTTTGTTCTCGGTAACACAACATAAAATACACGAAGTACATTTCAGTACATTTGCTGGAGAACATTGGGGGGGGAGGGGGATAAAACTGTAGTGTGAATGAAAGTGAACGAGGGCCAAAATGAGGGAATAAAAGCGTAATTTCAGGATTTATAGAAAAGCTTTGTAAAATTCCTTACTAATGACATTTCCTTCCAGATATGTAAGGATCAAGACCCGACTTAGTAGTAGCTGAATAAAGTGTTCATTCCAGAAGATGTATGTCTAGAACAAAGGAATTGTTGTAAAATTTTATTTTTCCTAGCTTTAGTCTAGCGCTTAGAATTGTTGAAAAGTTGGCCATAAAATCAGAACTTTAAAGTGATTTAGTTAATTCAAAAGTTTGAAGTGTGTAGTTAAAGTACAAAGTTTTTAAGACTTTAAAGTCTCAAACATGGTCGTTTTCATACCTTATTTTTCGAGTATAAAAAAAGTCTGGTCGGAAGCAATGTAAGGATTATGTTAATTTTATTAACAGTTAAATTTTAAGTTCCTTTCTGTCAAATTCTTAACTTCAACTTACTACTTCCGGCCAGCACGTAGTTTTAGAATCACGTCTGAATACATAATGAGGATTGGTCTTAAGGAAAGACAATCAGAGTTTCTCATTTACGCGCGTCTGCCTTTTGGCCACTCTCTCTCTCTCAAAGCTGTTATTAAGCTCGGCCGTACTCAGGCCCTTGATAGCTTCGCAGTCATCTGGTGTTTAAGGGGCCAACTGCATTAGAAACTTCGTAGCTTCGGCTATATTTCTTTAGTTAATCTTAGTTTTAGTTTAATTCTTAGTCTCTTAAGTTCAAGCCCAAGTGTCGGCTTTGATTGTACACTCCAAGACGGAGTTTTGTTAAATCTTATTGGAACAATAAAGGGTTAGTTACCCTTCCAATCTTGTTGTTTCTTGTCACCCGAACTTAAGCGATTATTCGCTAACTAGTTCTTAAGATTCGTCACTTTCTACAGTAACTGAGATTTACACAGTGAAAATCTTGCAGTACTATGTATTGAAAATCATAAGGTAGGCATTATTACTAATTATTAAAAATCATAAGGGATTATTACTATTACTGTTTATTAAAAATCATTAAGTTATACATTATTACAAATTATTGCTTCAATATTAATTCTTAGTACACCCTTTTTGATACTTCCCTACTTTTTCATAATATACATTGCTACTTATCCCTTGGATTACAGATAAAAGCACATTTCTTGTAAACTATTGTATCTAGACATTCATACTGCCAGTAAAAGCCTATAACAAAAAATTTAAAAGATCTTAAGAAGAAATTGTACATTATACGTATTTTTGATGCTCATAATATCTCACCATAATGTGGACCAAAGGTAGAAAGAAATTAAAATTCATGTACAATTTAATTTTAAATTTCTTTGTGAAGTGAGATGTCCGCATAAATGCATATTTTTCAGTCTTTTTAACACCCTCTCAGGAAATATTCCCCAGGATGGTGTACTTGTAATCTGTATCCACTACCCTTCTTTATTTCCTTGTGAGGAAGTAGTGCATGGCGTGGCTGCAGTTTTGAAATGCACATTCAAAGAACAGCAATCTAAGAAACTCATGGAACTCGTCATTCTTGTGCTGATGTCCGTAACTTTTCAAGCAGTAAATTGAGAATTATACAAACAAAACAAAACAGGACATTCACAGTTCTTGTTTTTTTGTGCCGTTGCTCACCCCATGTAAACAATGATGAAAAATCAAATACAGTACAAAGTCTCAAATCCGTACTCGTCGAGACTTCCGCGATTCCAGATTTGGGATTTTTCCGGATATTAGATCATCAGTTTAAATCTAGTAAGATGGCATGTAGAAATTATACAATTAAAAATATGAAATCGTAATTTATGAAGTAATGAAGCATTTATGATCTAAAGGTTATCAAAATTAAAAAAAAAAGCTTAATATTTATTTGTTTACTTTATTAAACATTTCTTTCAGTGTAAATCAGGGATGTCAAACTCATAGGTACACTTGGGCCAAACAAACAAGGTTTAACTTTAGGAGGGCCGCAAAAAAAAAAAAAAAAAAAAAAAAAAAAAATCAATATTTATAGAAACGTAGATTTATTTCGAATAATACAATAATAAACATATATATATATATTTATATAGAAAAGAACAAGAAAAATTTAATATTTACGTCCTGATACTTGACATCTCTTCTCTGCTATTATCTTTCCTATTTCGGGAGAAATTTTGTTTGCAGTGATAACTTTCAACGCTGACCCAAGGTGAGCATCATTAATACGGTTTCTAATAGGAGACTTATTACCTTTCATGACTGAAAATAACTGCTCGCACTGATAAGTGCTACCAAACATGAAAATAATTTCATATGCGAATTTTCGAGTATTTTCAAACCTGGCTGGTAAATATTTGTAAAATTCAGGCACGCCCACTTCAATGAATTTTGCTTTCAAATTTAAATTGCATTGAATCTCGATCACCTCCATTTGCATATGGCTGGGTACTGAGACAATACTTATTGAGAAAATCGAAGAAAAAAAAAATTGTCTTCGAGGGAACTAAAATCATTAAACCTCGTTTCAAATTCACTTGTTAAATTTACAATTTTTTCTGCGTATTTTTGATACGAACAAGTATCATCTAAACTTGATTTGTTCATGCTGCACGTCGGGAAGTGCGTCAAATCTTCATTTATAAGTTGTTTTTCCCAAAGAACTAGTTGACATTTGAATGCTTTAATTATGTCAAACATGTTCGTAATGATATGATCTTTTCCTTGTAACGATAAATTTAAATCGGTTAAGTGTTTGGTTATATGAACCAAGAAAGATAAGTCTTGTATCCATATTGGATCGTAAAACAAACTTACGTCTTGATTTTTCGTTTTTAAAAACTGACATATTTCTTCTTTCAAATCCCAGAATTGTTTGAGAATCTTGGAGCAAGATAACCAACGTACCTCGGTATAGTAGGACAAACCCGAATATTCACTATCTAACTCACTTAAGAAAGCAATGAATTGACGCTGATTTAAACCTCGAGATCTTATAAAATTTATAACTTTTTTTATATATGACAAAACATTCTCCATATTTATTACTTTCGTGCATAGAACTTCTTGATGTATAATACAGTGCATATGATGAATGTATGAACCGTGAATTTCACTAAGTTTTTTTCTTAGTAATGCTACGAAGCCCTTGTTTTTTCCGGTCATTGATGGAGCGCCATCTGTAGCTACCGAATTTAATTTTGCCAAAGGTAGATTGTATTTCTGAAGAAGTCCAAAAACACAAGTAAATATATCTTCTCCTGTGGTAGTACCAGGCATCGGTATTAGTTCCAGTAATTCCTCAAAAATGTTAAAATTTTTGTCACAAGAACGAAGAAACACTGCTAATTGAGCTTTGCCACTAATGTCCGTGCTCTCGTCACAGGCAATGGAGAAACTTTCGAAACTAGATGATTTTCCTTTGATCTGATCACTTAAATTCGCTGCTAAATCAGTAACTCTTTCCGCAACTGTATTTCGAGACAATAAAATTGATTGAAAAGCCTTCACATTTCCAGGACAAACAATTTCTCCAGCTTTCATTAGGCATTCTTTGATGAAATCACCGTCAGTAAAAGGCTTCGAATGCTTAGCTATCAACTCGGACAAGACGTAGCTTGCATGTACCGCCGCTTCACTTTCTTCTTTCTTGCAATACTTTACTAAACATGGACTGTTGCTTTTTCACTCCTAACTTGAGCTCTTTCAACTTTTCTTCTCTCATTAATCTTTCGTAATTGTTATATTTCGATTTGTGTTGTTCGTAATGACGTTTAATATTATATAACTTTGGTACATTAATAGTATTATTACATATCAAGCAGATTATTTTATCTTTTATTTCACAGCAAAAATATTCTAATTCCCATTTTACTTGGAATATTCTATGTTCGTCAGCGATTTTTCGTTTAATTTTACTACCACTTGGTTTTGATATAGACATACTGAATACAAAGGGCTGGAATAAACACGGTTAACGTTAAAAAGTTAACAAAAATTTATTCTTTCCACCAGAGATAAATCAAAATGCTGAAATATTTCTTCAAAAATATTCTAACAATATCACAAAATGTCAAACGTTTAGCAAAAATCAATTCAAAACAGAGAAACTAATTCTATCTCACAGCGAAATCGCTACAAATCAATCACAGCATTAAGTAAACAAACAGTTCGCTAGAACTACAGCTACTACTGAGATGAGTTGTTTGTTCTCGGCTTTTATAAGCTTTATAATTAATTTCTCGAATATACTGGAAACATCTATAAACATCTGGATTTTTGTGGATGGCAACAGCAATTACGAGATATTTATTTATTAGGTATTAAATGCACGCGCTGTTCTATTTTTAACCTTCCAACGCAGCTGTCTTTTCAAAAATCGTCTGCGTTGCTAAGGCAACATGAAACAAATCTAATTACAATTCTAAATAAAAAAAACTAAATACATAAATAACTATGAAATCCGTAACAATATGAATTAAGTAATAATTAATAATAAAGCAAAGTGCATGCACATGCATGCACCAATATATCGTAAAAAACTATGATTGGAAAACTGAGACCATGAGTTCGGCCACATTCGGCTATCCGGGGATGCGTACAAGTTCTGAGTGCACGTGTCCCCCAAAAGCTGAAGGTAGCTGAACGCACGCTACTCACACGCATTTGTAATTTAAGTAGTGTGTGTGTGTCAGCTCGCTGTGAGTAATCTAACAACACTGAATAAATTATCGTTAATTACTTAGCAGTAAACATTTCATTTTTTTCTTCGTCGATATGTTATTTTATTATTATATATTATTATTTGCCGATATAGTGGCTGGGCCGAAAAATATTTGTTGTGGGCCGCATGCGGCCCGTGGGCCACGAGTTTGACATCCTTGGTGTAAATTGCTTAATTTGCTTCGTTTTTTGTGCTAATACTTTCTCCTTAATTCTGTAGACAGACATAATTTCTTGTTCAAAGTTCCACCGTTAAAGGGCGTAGTTGCTCTGTCGAGAATTCCGAATAACTTGTCAATCGAAATTTTTTCGTAACCTCTCTGTCACTTTCTTCGCTATCGGTAGCGGTATTTTCTGGATCTAGAATCGTACTACAGATTTCGCCGTTTGATTGATGATTGGGGCATTGTCATCACAATGAAAAACTTCTTTTATATCATCTTCATTTATTACCGCTTCTGCACATTTCTTTACAAAATCCTTTAATTAGAAAATTTCACTTTTGGTTTGCGATATCCAAAAGCATAAGCAAGCTGGCCATAAATTAAGCTAAGAATTTCTTAAAGTATCTGGAGGCACATCCTCCCACGATCTTGCGACACCCCACACAGCAGATTTTATGCTAAAATACTTTCAAAATTCTTGAATAGTCTTGCCATTATTCAAGAAATTTAACATGGATTTTAAAAATGCTACTTTATATTTGCGTTTCAGTGCGCGCAATATTCCAATATCCATCGGTTGAATGATGGACGTACAATTTGGAGAGAAGAATAATACGGATACATTATCTTTCACTAAAACTTTAAGTGAAATGTGAGCCGAACAGTTATCTCTAGTCAGGACAATTTTTGCGTTATCAAGTAAACCCAACGAATTCAAACTTTGCCGAGCATCAGGTATGCAATGATTTTCAACCAATCATACATTAACGCTTTTGTCATTCATGCTTCTTTATTTGCATGATGTATAACTGGGAATATCTTCCTTCCTTCAAATGCTCGAGATCGTGTATTTTTTACGATTACGAAAAGTTTACACTTATTCCTTGAAACGTTCCTGCAGCATTTGCACATGCTAAAATTGTTAGTCTGGCTTTGGAAACTCTGACACCAGTTGGAGACGTTTCTGTAGATGTTGCCAAGGTATTTCGTGGCACATATTGCCAGAAAAGACCAGTTTCATCAACACTGTAAATTTGCCCTGGAGATAACGTTTCACTATTTATTAGTTCAACGAATTTATCTGCAAATAGTTCAGCAGCTTCAATATCAGCTGAAGCCTCTTCACCTGAAATTTTTAATTACAATTATACCGGGCGATTTTAAAATTTAGTTGACCAATCTGTCGAATATGTGCATTTAGTTCTTAAATTCATTTCTTCACTTTTCACTTTTTGCTTAATGGACATCGAAACATGCTTTCGCTTTGTAGATCCTGTTGGTAGCTCCAGAATTAGAAACTCTTTTCGACATAATCGAAAGTTCAGACTTTAATTTTCATAAAATTGCTGTAATTATAACATCATACAAAAAATAAGCTGGATCAAATCAGAAAGTTAAGGAACAGCGCAATCTGCTATATTAACTGAATTTTTTTGGAATGAGTAAAGTATAATTTTAGAGTACCTTAATTACTGGCTATGTAGTATGAGATTGGCGACTAAAGACAAGTTGTTCGGTTAAACTATATCTCGCTTCTATTGCGCACTGAGACAATTAAGAATAAATTGTATCAATTTAGTTATTTAATATACTTACGTCTATTTCTTGCACATGCTTAAGGCTTATCTGAGTCTTGAATAAATAAATTCGCACATATACTTAAGCTTACTGACTGCAGGGGCTAGATATTTTGCTGCCTGATACAGTCTCTGCGGGTCCTAAATTCTGCCACCAAGCCTCTCCGTAAGCTCTCCATTTTTGCCGCTCCTTAGTTTTGGGTCCCAGTGCTTTCCCTAAATTATAAAAATTTGATCGTGCCTTAATTTTGTTACTCGGTGCTTCTCTAAAGTCCAAAAATTTTGTCTTCGCTAAATCCTGCCGCTCGGTGCGGCCATACGAGTTCTGTCATCGATTCTGGATTTATGTAAATAAAAAATCAGGTATTCTCAGTGACGTAGAGAGTGGAGCAAAGGGGACATCTGCCCCGGGCGGCACTTTGCTAGGGGCGGCAAATTACCTGTCGTTAAATAAATATTAAGGAGATTAGAGGAAATTCAACTCCGCGAAACAATGAAGCCGAAAACATCCGCAACAGTCTAGGTATCCCTATTTAACGTTTCCATTTGTGTTTACTCTGGTATTCGTACTTTCTAGATTCTATCCTTTTTTCCATTAGAAAAAGAGGGAAATGGCACCGCTTAGCTTATTTTAAGAGTATATTTAAATTCACCTGGCGTTGACTGACTGTCCTTCAAAAATCCGCTGCATCTAAGATGCTTAAAATGTCATCTCGATCTTTGAGATCGAGATTTTTTACTCGAGGTTACGAAAATTCCGTAGAGAGTCAGTATTTATTACTTCCCATTTTTTGCACTACGAGTAGACTTTTATCAACCAAAATAAAATATGTGGCTCTACTGAAGCATAACGTCTTTTTGATGGCGAAAGATATGTCATTAAGTGGTAAGAAAATTTCTTCCAAAGCAAGGAAACACTAGGATTGAACGAATTTTTTTTTCTTTTTTAAGCTGAACTAAATCATCAAAATAAATTAACAATAATTTTTCTTTCCGACAAAAGCTCAGTTAGTTAAATTTTTATAGTGTTAGTGTTTGAAAGTTATCTTTAAAAAGCAATTATCAAGCACGGAAAATTTTTACTTTTACGACAGTTTTTATTTTAAACAACAGATGTTACAGGATGCTTTTTGAATACACTCAGTGTGTGCATTTGGGAGGGCGAGGTAGGAGCGGGATTTTGTTTTTGAATATCAACCTATTAGTAGGTGAGATGAAAGAAAAGCAGATTTCTCCGTTGGGTATATTTTCCAATCTTCTGGGAATGCGAACGAAGAGGGAGGGGGTCAGAGATGGCCAAACAGCGATCCTTTGCTTAATGAATTACGAATACGGACGATACCCCTATACAAAGGACGTAGGGGATCTGAATAAGGATTTAGGAATGGTCTTGGGGGAAAATACATGCTGGCGGAAGAACAATAAATTAGATGTCGCCGTAAACTGTTATCGTCCAGATATTTCCCGGAAGAGAAGACGTAGCAATCAGGAAGAAAATAATTAAACACAGTGTAAGAAAACAGTGATTCTGTTTTCTGTTGAAAGCCTCGCAAAGCTTTGCATTTACATCTGCGTTCTACCAGCCGTATTTATTTCTAACAAAATCAGAGAACTCATTCTAAAATTTCAGGTAAGTCTTGTTAAATCTTTTGAATTATTTAAATTATTAATATACAATGAATATGTAGAGAAAATATATTGGAATTAATTGCCATTCTTTTTCATATAAGTCTTTTAATACTTATATTGTAGTATGAAAAAATTTCATTTTTAAAATATCTAATGTTTTATACCTTTCTAAACTCATCATATCACGAGTATTTTCTGAATCTTGCTTTTTGAGATTTATTGATTAATGAATACAATGGTTATAAAAATTAAATAACTGTAATGCTAAAGAGTAACATTTGAACGTGTTTTTAGCACTGAATGGATACTTGCGTATGTAGTCTTCCATTTTTAATTTTTCAGTTTATAAACTAGGTTTTAAAGAAATTCTAAGAGAATCTTACTAATTTGAATCAAATTATTTTTACGCTTGTATTTAACTCTTATGTTTGAATAAATATAAGCACTGGAAAATCATCAAAACTTTATTTCAGAAATAATACTGTCTCTGAATGTAATTTTGTGTATTGTAATATAATTGGATTGATTACTGAGAATGCTTGTAAAGTTGACATTTACAAGTATTCGAGATGACATTTTAAACATCCTAGATGCAGCGGATTTTTGAAGGACAGCCAGTCAACGCCAGGTGAATTTAAATATACTCTTAAAATAAGCTAAGCGGTGCCATTTCCCTCTTTCTCTAACGGCGTTTAAATGGTAAAGAAATAAAGTATCCAATGAAAGAGAGAAAGAGAGACGGAAACGTAAAGTGGATGGATTGTTTCCGTTAAATATGGAAGCAGATTTATTATGCGAAATTAATTTTGAAACTTTGATCAAAGAATTTCCAATTTTTAAAAGTAGAAGAAAGTACTTTAAAACATAAATTTAAATGCTCCCTTTTAAATAATACATATCGCCTGAACACAATTTTTAAGTTTAAAAAGTTCAAGATCTAGAAAACCTAAATATATACATTAATAAGGAATAATATTAATAACAACGATCAAGCCATCATAATAATTTAATTTTTCTTGTTTTAGCATCTAAAAATTAAAAGAGTGAGAGAAAGTGGGGCTTCTTATCGAAATGAAAGAAAAGCCAATGAAGAAAATAATAATAAAAAAAAGTGAAGGAGCTATCCTAAAATACGTGAAAGTTCCTATTCCCAAAACGCCAGACTCATCCACTTCGGATGTTAATTCTTTCGATACTATTGCTGATGTTTTGTTGAAAACCAAAAAGCTGAAGTAGTGCTGGAACGTTACACTGATGTTCGGGTATCTGTATCTGTACTTTATTCTTCGAGTTTGTCAGATTCACAGGCTCCTGTTGTAGATACGAAGGTTGCAACACCCAATCAAATTCCAACAACGTCTAGTAAATTTGAACCTGTATCGGTATGTTCCTCTGAGAGTGAGACTGATGACGCACTGACTCGGCTTCTACGCAGTGCAGGGATTTAGATGATGTTGGAAAATGGCCTGAACATATAAATGACAACATGAGATTGCCTCTTGTGCAGCGAGGTTAGGAGTTTGTACAGTACATGAACACTAATTTCACTAAAGTATCAACAATGTTTCAATCAGACACGAATCATACTACACCGAATGGAGTTACGAGACGTCTAACGCGAGAATGGTTTTATCGCGCATTAACTAATGGAGAAAAAGTGTTACGTGCTTGGATGGCTTATTCTCCTTCTAAAGCATCATTATTTTGCTTTTGTTGTCGTTTGTTTGGTCACACAAACACACCGAGTGAATCAAAATTTTGCTCATCTAATGAATTTAAAAATTGGCAGAAACTACATCCCAAAGTAGCCAAACACGAATCAAGTGCTCAGCACAACCAAAATTTTTGAAAGTGGAAGGAGTCAGAAACCAGACCTCAACAAGACAGACTATTGATAGAAAAAACTGTATGTTGTGGCAAAGGAAACAAAAAAAAATAGGAAGAAATTCTTGTTAGAATGTTTGATATAATTAAATTCCTAGCGAAACAGAATTTGGGTTTTCGTGGGCACAGAGAAGACAATACCAGCGCAAATAGAGGTAACTTTTTAGAACTGATGCATCTCCTTGCAAAGTACGATCCAGTACTCCGAGAAAACCTGCGCACGAAAATGGGTCCAAAAAATTCAGTCACGTAAATGTCACCGTAAATTCAAAATGAGTTCGTTGGAATTTTAGGAGATAAAGTTCGCCAACAAATTATCTGTCAAGTACAAATGGCCAAATATTATTCTATTATATTTGATAGCACTCCAGATATTTCACAAACTGATCAAACAAGCCAAGTTGTGTGATATGTATAGATTGCAAATCGGAAAGTATAAGTGGTGGAATCTTTTACAGATTTCATTGAAACAAAAAATAAAACTGCTCAAGCTATTTTTGACATGGTTTTAAGTAGGCTTAAAGCTGATGGCCTTGATATAATGGACTGCAGAGGTCAAACATATCATAATGCTGCTGTCATGGCTGGAAAACATACAGGAGTGCAACAAAGACTCAAAGACATAAATCCTAATGCCGAATTTGTACCTTGCTCAAACCATTCGCTAAACCTGGTTTGTTTATAAGCTGCTTCAAACGAAGCCAATTCTGTAACTTTCTTCTGCACTTTAGAACGTTGTTATGCATTCTTTTCCATGTCAACACACCGATGGGATGTTCTAATTGCTGCTACATGTAAGACATTAAAAAGAATTCAGGATACACAAAGGAGCGCAAGAGCTGAAGCAGTAGATATGACATGGTGTAAGGATCTTAAGTTTTACTAACGTTTATTTTATTTTAAATCTTTACTATCACTTCTTATTTTCTACTTCCGGCCAGAATTATAAGCGTTAACGTGTTTATGCAAAGTTTGTCTGGCGAACGCCAAGTATTTAAGTTGTGGCTTTTTGCCAAGCGAGGGAGAGGAAGCAGTTAGTCGAAGCAGGCCGCTTACCTTAGAAGTTTTACTTAGTTGCTGGTTGGCTTCCAGGCCAGAGGATTAATCCTCTTGATAACTTTAAACGTATTGTAGTGTTCACAGTTCTCTGTACTACATACGCTTCCTGTTAATATAAGGCCAATCTTCCACGTTTATTATTTTAAAGTTAAATTAGAGTTTAGTTCTATTTTTATATTTTTACGTTAGACCCCAAGTAGCGGGTCTGTGTATTCCGAAGTACGGAAGTTATTGTAAATAGAGAAAAATAAAGGGTTTTGTATACCCTTCTTGTGTATCCTGTCTACTTCCCACAGTTATTGAACATAGCTTTAGTAAGCTCTCTGTTCCGAGTCAGGTCCTTGCATGTTCCCGAAGAAAGTAAGACGGAACATTGAACCTGATAGTGGCGCCCAACGAAGAAGAATAACCATGGCCGAGTTTCAAGAAGAACCTGTGCTGCCTGCGGAAGCGGCTCAGAATCCAGAAATGCCAGCTGCCGCCCTGGAAGGATTTGGTTACATCGTCCAGACCATGCGCGCTTCGATGAAACCAGAAGCAACATTTAATTGAAACTCACCGGTAACCAGTTTTTTGGAAAAATTGGATGACCACTTCATGCTCTACCCCGTGCACGAATTTCAAAAAGTTACCTTAGCTACCAGAGCTTTGAGGGGACAAGCGCTTAATTGGTTCAAATGTATAGGCAGAAGTCTCTTGGGTCAAGCAGGAAGTCCCACCTATACTTACGAAAATTTCAAGACTGCCCTACTAAAAGCCTTCCCTGTTGTAAGGGATCGTGCGAAATTAGAAACGGAACTTTTTAGTATATATCAGCAAAGAATCTAAAATCTCTCAAGCTTTATTTTAAGAAAAATTCACGTCTTCAAACTCTTGTATGGAAACCGTCAGGATCCTGAGATAATTCAAGTGATTTTGCCGAGGTTACTGCCTCAAGTGCAAGACTTTATTGAATTAAGAAATCCGACTACACTGGAAAAGTTATTTGAGCTAGCAATCCAGTTTGAAAGTAGAAGAACGGCGGACATTGAAAGAAGACGCCAATATCAACAGCGAAACCAATTTGGTGCGCCAAGACTACAGCAAACTCAAGCACACGGCTACGGAAGCAAAGCGAATCAGTGGGCAAGGAAACCCGAGCATTCAAAAACAGCCGGCGAACGTCGACAGTTCAATAGCAATCCAGGAAAAAAGTCTCAAGGCCAGTGGAAAAAGAAGGAAAGCACGGAAATGAAAAATAATTTAAACTAAAACGGATTTCTGCTGACGGGAGGGTGCGGAAATCCGAAGGCCACGAAAACCCCTCTTCCTTCAAGAAATACAGTAATGGTGAAAAATTTGACTCTTCCGAAGATTGAAGTGTTGGTGAATAATATCCCAGCCACCGCACTCCTGGATACAGGCGCGCAGTGTTCCTGTGTGGCAGAAGATTTTTTTAGGAAGTATTTTCGGAAATACCGCATATATAATTCGGATAATACGACAGTGTTAGCGGCGCAAGGAGAAAAATGTAAGTGTATAGGTAAATTACCGCTGTATGTCCGTATTAAGGACGAACAAGTAAAGGTGATGTTTTTCATAGTAAAGAATCTGCAAGCACATTTAATTTTAGGAATAGATTTTCTTTCAGAGGCACAAGCAACGCTGGATTTTAATGAAGCGTCCCTTAAGCTGACGATGAAACTAGTTCGTGGAGAAAAGGCTGAACCGCCGATGTTAAATCTTGACCACCTGCCTAATGAAGAACAGCGAAGAATCCGACAAGTGGTAAGTGAATTTGCTTCGTTATTTAGTGATATTCCAGGATTTACTCAGGTTACTAACCATAGTATTGACACCGGAGATTCAATGCCAGTTCGCCACAAAGCATACCGGTATGATAAGAATAAGGAAAAAATTATAGAATGGCATATCACCGATATGCTACGTAAAAAGATCATAACGCCCATCTCAAGTAGTTATGCTAGCCCGGTGGTTTTATGTAAGAAAAATAATGACTATCCTTTGACACATCCAAAAAGGTGGAGATTCCCAATTGACTACCGTAAATTAAACTCCATAACTAAATATCCGGTATATCCGTTACCTATTATTGAAGAAATTCTAAGGAACATAACATCCACCAAATATATGACGACTTTAGACTTAACGACTGGTTATTTTCAAATAGGGGTTAGGCCTGAGGACGTGCCTAAGACTGCTTTTATAACCAAGTCTGGCACTTATGCATTTTTGCGTATGCCGTTTGGCCTTTCAGGGGCACCGGCAACATTTCAGCGATGTATGGACATTGTGTTAAGGCCTGTTCTTGCAAAGTCCACATTTATCTATTTAGACGATATCATTATTACTAGTGATAATCTCGACCAACATGTACAGGATTTAAGACAGGTGTTTTCTTTATTAAATGAGGCCGGTCTAAAAGTTAATGTCGAAAAGTGCAAATTTGCAGCCCCTGAATTAAAATATTTAGGTTACAAAATATCTCAGAAGGGAATCGAGACAGACGAATCAAAAATAATCGCTGTACAAAAGTATCTGACTCCAAACACGGCGAAGAAGCTCTCTTCTTTTCTAGGACTTTGTTCATATTATAGGCCCTTTAAAAGATTTTGCAGCTATTGCTGAACCATTGTTAAAATTAAAAAGGAAAAAGGCAAGATTCTCGTGGACGGCCGAAGCCAATAGTGCTTTCGAAAAATTAAAACAAGCATTAACGCAAGCCCCTGTGTTGAAATTTCCTGAAAAGGATGAGAATTTAGAAATTTCAGCGGATGCTTCGGATTATGCGGTAGGAGCGGTACTTTCGCAAAATCAGCAGCCCGTGGCATTTTTTAGCCGAACTTTAAATCAAACACAAAGAAACTATTCCGCGACCGAGAGAGAGGCACTTGCAGTTCTGTTAGCAGTGCAAAAGTTCCGAGTCTATTTTGGAAAGGCGCTAATAACAGAGTACTCTGATCATGCGGCGGTAACTAGATTGTACTCAGGGAAAAACTTATCCCCAAGGTTAATAAGATGGGAACTCAAGCTACAAGAATATAATCTGGTAGTCAAGCATACCCCCGGAAAGGAAAATATCGTAGCAGATGCCCTATCCAGAATTAAAATAGATGAAGAAGGTAATACCGTAAAGGTGGCAATGCTCACAGCATGTACAATAAATTCCCGAGAAACTGTAATAACCGAACTGGGTAAGGATCCTGAGTTTGGAAGCATTTATGAGTATTTAAAGGATCCTGAAAATTTTAGCCACCAAGATATTGTGGCGATAAGAAATAGGGCGGCCCATTACGAACTACTAGATGGTCTATCATTTTATACAAAAACTACGAATTCCAACAACGAATTTTGACCTGTTATCCCAGCTAGTCTTAGATTAAATATCCTGCAGGAGTTACACGACAGCTCATTAGCTTCTCATGCTGGTATTCGAAAAACTATCCAACGCGTACGCGAGGCAGTCTATTTTCCTGAACTGCAAAAGTTAACAAGGGCGTATGTCCAGTCCTGCCCAACATGTCAAGCAGTTAATTATATTAATTTCCGCCCGGCCGGGTTTCTAAATAGTATTAAATCCGAATTTCCAAATGAAATAATTGGCATCGATTTATTGGGCCCTTTCCCAAAAAGTCAGTTAAATAAAAGTCGCTATCTCCTTGTTATGGTTGATCATTTTAGTAAGTGGACCGAAATTGTTCCCTTAAAACGAGCCTCCGCGAAATTAGTTACTGATTCTATTTTAAATAAATATATTTTAAAATACGGGGCGCCCCTAAAAGTTATATCGGATAATGGTCCTCAATTTGTAAGTAATGTATTTGAAGACATGTGCCAAAAACTGGGCATACGTCATTTAAAAATGGTCCCGTATCGGCCGCAATCAAATATAGCGGAACGGGTCAATAGAAATATAGTGAAAATTATCCGTAGTTATGTTAAAAATTTTCATAAAAGCTGGGATAACTATGTCAATGAATTTGCTTTCGCCCTTAGGACCGCAAAACATGATACAACGAGCAAAACTCCTGCTGAGTTATTTTTAGGCAGAAAGATTATAACGCCGTTAGATAAATTATTTTATGTGCAACAAAGAGCCCCAGAATTTAAAATGGGTGATATAGAAAAACTAATTAAAGAAGCAAAAAAGAATACGGAAGTAGCACAGAGAAAACAAAAGCTGTATTACGACTTGAAACGACGGGGAGTAACTTATAAAGTAGGGGATGACGTATTAAAAATTAAGCATTCACTTTCTTCAGCACCAGAAGATAAAACTGCCAAATTTTTTCCACGATTTGAAGGACTATATGTCATAGAAAAAATAACTCACGCTGTAGTAGTGTTAAAAGCTAGAAATGGTGAAACCTGCTCCGCAAACATTGATCAAATCAAACCCTACTATGATCGTAATAAAATGCAAATATTTACAGATCTTTTGCAGGATCCGGCACGGCAGACACCGCAGGTACAAGCTCCAGAGGTGGAACAACGACAAGTACAAGGGCAAGCCATTAAGAGGCAGGAGCAAGTGAAAAGAAAGTTTCCCTGCGGGAAAATTGAAGGTAGCAAGAAAAAGAAGCCGTTCCACCGTCCAGAAAAGAGAGCTCACGAACACCCCCAGAATGAAGAAGGGAGAAGGACGACGAATGCAAAGAGAGCCAGGAGAAATGACGGCAACTATAACCCGGCTCTAAAACGGAAGATCTACTCATCCGATAAGACTCTCCGCAGCAAATGTCGCCGAACTGCGGAAGGGCCACCAGCGGCGGAGGAAAAGTTACAAGGAAAATTTGAACGGCCAGCAACGAGGTCCAAGCAGGAACACGAAAGACGTTTTCCGGTTCCGCCAAGACCAGCTGCCATCAAACGGCCAAGACCACAGGCAGAGGCGAAAAAGAAGGTATTCAAGGGTGACCGAACTGGAAAAAAGAAAGCTTCTAGAGGAAGGCACAGAAGGGCGAGCCCGCACACGAAGGAGGATAAATCAAAGAACAATCTACGCTACTTTCCAGGACTGGGCTCAGAAAAGAATGTCCGAATATCACAAAGATAAGTAAAATTTTATGTTACTTTGCAAACTTAAGTTAATCTTTCATTCTTACTGCAAGTGGCAGATTTCAAGAAGTTTTACCTCATGCGAGGTCTACCTTTATCGCCAAAAGGGCGAGAAATGAGTTGTTACCGATTTTGGTATTATGTATTTCAATTACTCGCGTGTAAAACTAAAGTTGATGTATAATAGCGATGTGTAAAGACTTAAATATTGTAAAAGTTATTGTGTAAATTTTATTTAAAACATTCTGGCAAGAAAGAAGTTTTAGTCTGAAAGACCTTTTGAAATGTAGTATTTCAATGTAGAAAAATTGCACTTGCTTTGAAAAGAATAGAAGTTAACAATGTACTACTAATGTATGTTGTCAAATGCGTAAAATTAACGGCATGTTAATATGTTCTTATATACAATGTGAACTGTTATTTCAAATGTTAAGAAATACCGTGATATGGTAAAAGTGAAAGTAATGTTAAAATTTTTTTTATTCGTGTGACTGTAAAAAGACTAAATCATGGTGAATATGTGTTAAAGGTTTAATGAATGTAGTTAGGCTCTCTGACGCTACACTTCAGAGTTATCCACTTTCAGAATAG
Source organism: Stegodyphus dumicola (assembly GCF_044657685.1). Lineage (NCBI taxonomy): Eukaryota > Metazoa > Arthropoda > Arachnida > Araneae > Eresidae > Stegodyphus > Stegodyphus dumicola. Next base: position 119,606,590 of record NC_140771.1, read on the forward strand.
TACCTCAGGGTTTAGAGTTGAAGTTAGGGTGTGTTACGAGGTCTTGGTATGTTGAATTTTTAACACGTTAGTGCTTTGATTGTAGGAGGAAGTGTTGAACACATAGACATAAACACATTCGTGTTTGGTGTTCTTTTACAACACATGTCGGAGAGCACGGGGAGAGATAATTAAAATAGTCATGAATGAAATAAGAATGTTAAGAGAAATATAATTATACATGTTACTTGCCATTTCATTGTGTAACATTTCATTAAACTAGTTTTCCTTCCAGATCTCTGGAAGGAACCAGATTTGAATAAAAGCTCCTGTTTAGATGCAGTACAGATGAAAAAAATTGCGTGTCCTGGGAGCTGCTATTGTAAAAACAATTTTCATTCTTTTAAATTTCTAGTTTCTAGCGAAAAATGTTTGTAAAAGATTGGCCTCGCGTTAGATTCTAGAGCTAAAAGTTTTTAACAAGGTCGTTTTAGACCTCAATTTCAAACTAATTAACTCTGGCGGGAAGTATGTAAGGATCTTAAGTTTTACTAACGTTTATTGTATTTTAAATCTTTACTATCACTTCTTATTTTCTACTTCCGGCCAGAATTATAAGCGTTAACGTATTTATGCAAATTTGTCTGGCGAACGCCAAGTATTTAAGTTGTGGCTTTTTGCCAAGCGAGGGAGAGGAAGCAGTTAGTCGAAGCAGGCCGCTTACCTTAGAAGTTTTACTCAGTTGCTGGTTGGCTTCCAGGCCAGAGGTTTAATCCTCTTGATAACTTTAAACGTATTGTAGTGTTCACAGTTCTCTGTACTACATACGGCTTCCTGTTAATATAAGGCCAATCTTCCACGTTTATTATTTCAAAGTTAAGAGTTTAGTTTTATTTTTATATTTTTACGTTTAGACCACAAGTAGTGGGTCTTGTATTCCGAAGTACGGAAGTTATTGTAAATAGAGAAAAATAAAGGGTTTTGTATACCCTTCTTGTGTATCCTGTCTACTTCCCACAGTTATTGAACATAGCTTTAGTAAGCTCTCTGTTCCGAGTCAGGTCCTTGCATGTTCCCGAAGAAAGTAAGACGGAACATTGAACCTGATAATGGAACCACTATAAGCTTATTTTGACTGCTCTAGAAAAACTGGCAGAGGCAAGCGGAAACTTAAGCACACGAAAAGACGCAGGAACTTCGTTAGTCGCAATGGAATCATTTTCTTTTTGATGTTTTTTGGGCCTCTGGAAACCTGTACTGCATGAGATGAATGATGCCCAAGTTTATTTACAAACACGGGGATTCCACGTGCATCAGTGTGCCGAAAAAATAAGTGCTTTCCAGGCACTGTTCACAGAGAAACAGAAATGAATCGGTAAAGGGTATTGTGAGTTACTCCAAAAATTTGTCTAAAGACTTTGGCATTTTAATGGAACCGCCCAGACGAATAAGGAGGAAGCAAATTTTTGATGATGGAAGTAAAGATGCAGCTTTGTCCCACGAAAACGAGCTGAGAAGAAAGTTGTTTTCATCGCTGGATACGGTAACTGCAGAAATTCACGAGAGGTTTCAAGAGCTATGGAATTTTTCGAACAAATTTGCTTTCCTTACACCATCGAAACTACTGGATGTTGAAGACCAGGATTTCAATTTAGAACACGTGTCTCATGACACTGACAAAGAAGAGTTCAAGCTCGAACGCGTGTTTTGTTGATGCTACGGACAATAAAAATGAATTAATGAATTCAAGCCCACTTTATGTATTAAAGTTTATTGTGCAATTTAAGCTGGAAGTTTCCCTGCATAATATAATAATATTGCTTCGAATATTCCTCACAATTGCCATAAGCAATGCCAGCTGTGAGAGAAACTTCTCTAAACTGAAGATAATCAAGAATTATTTACGATCGACAATGAGTACACTGAGATTGACTAATCTGGCTGTTTTAGCTATTGAGCATGAAATGACTGATTCAAACGATATTGATAGTGGTATTAAAGATTTTGATATCAGGAAAGGTAGAAAACTGAAAATTTAAATTAAGAAAGGTGTTTAATTTCTATTTTTATAGATAACAAAAGAGATAATCAAAAAAAAATTCATAATTATTTTTACCAATTATTTCTTTTCAATAAAAGATTAAATAAATTGTTACTTACATTTATTTATATTAAAATATGTTTTTATTCTAAAAGTTGTTAAAAATGATTTTCTTCAATGAAAAAATATTTATTATAGTGCAACAGTCAATTATGTTTTAAATAATATTTATTAATATTTTCAATTAACAATAAATTTTTTCAAAGTAATAATAATACTCTTTTTAGTTAGCAATTGGCTAATGTTAGAATGTAAAACATATTTTCGTAATTAAATTTTGTTTTCGAGTTTGTAAGAGTCTTAAATTTTGGCGAAAATAAAATTCTCTTTGCACTAGAAAAAAATCTTTATAATAATATCACATTTTGTAGCAGAAAGGAGCGGCAAATTTAGTATCTGCCTCGGCCGGCAGAAACCTATGCTACGCCACTGGTTATTTTTAATTCAAATAGCACTAAATGTAATCTTTTGGCCTATGAGTATTATTAACAAAATGTATTTTTAGCATATGGAAAGAAATGTTTGTTAAATTTTTCCTCGTCAACACTCAGCATATTTAACTAAAATCTGTAATCACCGCCAAGCGTAATGTCAACATCAAAGGTTTTCATACTCTTTGTTATTCAACACCTAATATAAAAAATTGTTTAAGCATCGCTGCATGTGTCATTACTCAAGTTATCATGTGTTGATAAACATGCGGTGATGAAAGCAAAATATAATAAATAACGATTCGCCAGGTAGGCGTCAGGGATATAAAATACTTTGCTTTTATGTAAAAAGTTTCGGTTTGAGATGTATACTAAGTCGATACGCAGCTATGGAGCTATACTACTGATCCCAAAAATGTATACTAAAATGATTGTTTCTTCAAAAACAAGGAATTTTATTTAGTGCCGAAGTGAAATTAAGGATCAGGATTCTCCACATATTTTATTATAGGGAAAAATCAAATGCGCATGCGTAAAAGCATAAAAAAAAAAAAAAAAAAAAAAAAAAAAAAATTAAGGTCCGGATATTAGACGTCCGGATTTCGGATTTTGTACTATATTTAATTCAAAACCAAGTTCTGCTTTATTATAACTTTATTCAAGATACTATGGCTCAAATATTTTACTCTATTGCATTTTAAGATTAAATATGCTAAAGCTGAAGAAGGATCTTACTAAACGTTTTCTAATACATGCTTTTAATGCAAGTTAAGTTATATGACATAGCTAACAACAAATTGCTCAACTGAGCTTCTCAAAGTAGAAGTTGAAGTACATTCTGAGATGTTGCCAAACAAATTTATAAAAAAAAAATTACAGTACCTTGTTTTTTCTTTTGTAACATAAATAACTTCAACATACTCAGCAATATAAGTACAGTGCAAAATCAAGATCCGGAATCGTCGGGATTTTAGAAATTTCCAGATTTTAGATCACCAGTTTAAATCCAGCAAGATGGTACGTAGACATGGCAATATTACAACTTCACCTATTATTAAGGTCAGATAGGAAAATGCTACCTGAGCACAGCCAATCAAGGGCCAAAAGTGTAATGTGTGCTACCTCAGCAAAACCCTTGAATGGTATGATGTGGTTAATATCTCATTGGCCATGGTGTGATTTTTGATAATGCTTTGTGGAAATCTCAGTCAGTTGAGTATTATATTCTACATTCCCAGATTTTACAGAAAAGGAGGGAATTTTGAGTGGGGAGGAGAACTGGTGGTTCAGATATTAGATCATTTCAGATTCTGAATGCCCAGTTTTGGACTTCATTTACAACAGGCAAACGGAAATGATCCTTTTGAAACCATTAAAAAATCAATTGTTAGCATAATTTTATATCAGAATGCAATATTATGGCTATCTAAACTGGGTTCAGTTTGCGATACAATGATAAATCTTGGCTTGATTGGATGGTTATTATTCTGCAGCATTGAGTATATTCAACGTTATCACAAAAAGTTTGTACACTGCCAAAAAAAGAAAAAAAGGGATTGTTCTATATCTCCCGTGCTACTGGACCGATTGACGAAATTCAAATTGCGCTTTTCCTGTCTTGAAAGCGCGACTTAGGTATTAGATTTATGTATAGCTTTGTTCTAATATAGGTATTTTGACACAAAATCGGACTTTTCTGAAATAACATGTCAATTTTGTTTCCATATTTCGATTCTACGGCTCAAATTATACCTAAATATTAAAATTTAGTGAGAAATTCAAAAATTTATCTGGCGTATCTTTTTCAGTTTGCGCCAAGAATAATTCACTTGGCGAACTTCTAAATCCTTTCCCTTTTTACATTGTTCATGAGAGGAAAAAAAAAAAAATTATTTCGTTCCTACATTCAAATAATTCTATAAAAGTGCGTGTTATTATCGCTTTCAACAAGCATGTCAAATTTCAAAACGCTCCATTTATAAATTCACGTATATCTTCGAAAATTTTGAATAAAAAGCTCTAACTTTTTGCAGGTATATCTAGAAATACATCTACTTTAAGATGATGGTAAAAATTTTATAGGCTATAATTCAAATTTTTTTTCAAAAAATTTATAAAAATTATTTAAAAATACAAGTTTTTAAAATAAATCTTAAAACATGGGTGAATTTATTTTGAATGAACCTAAATTTTGAACTGTGAAAGAAGGAATCAAGTAAGTGCAATCATAGTAGGAATCAAGTAAACAATCGGCTCAGTAAAACGGGAGATATCGAACTGTCCTACTTTTTGTTTTACCATTGTACCAATTATTATGCTTTGAGCAGTACTAATGCAAAAAGTGAAGGAAAAGATCTTTTTAAGATACTGATACGATTGTCAAATATAACAAATATTAGAACAATTCATTCTTTCTTGCCCTTCCCTTGGAATATAGAAACATTTCAGGATAAACATAAAAATACTAAGCTTTTATTTATTTTATACAGGCTTTAGTTACCTAGAGAAGTAATAATTCAGATGTTGGATATGTTTTCAATTATTCATCAATGCATGATTTCTGACAATGGGAAATGCTTTTGGAGTTCTAGAAGTTTTCGAAAATGGTGTATGTTTATGAAATATATGTTGCATTCATATAGAAATAATGTGTATATAAAAAGTTCATCAAGATGAATGTCATTATACATGTATAATAAGTTTATAACTTCTTAAAAGTAAAACATTTTGTGAAGAAATAAAAAGAATATTTTGATTTTATCTTATGGAATTATAAGTTTATTACTTGCATATGATTAAATATGGTTACTACAGTCAAAAGTCGTTAATTCGGACACCCATAATCCGGACCTCAAAGCTTCAAACTTTCTGCGCATGCGTCGTGTTATGACGGCCCTTACCAGTACCTCCTACATACGAAGCCACGGCACGCCGCACACTACGTCACTAAAGTGGTCCTTATCTACAGAAAGCATGGTTGCCACATGAAACCACTTATCGCTGTTATTCCTTTAAGAGGAGCGAAAATGAAAAGTAGTTTTTATTTCCTTGCATAAGGCTTACTATATCGTTTGGTTTTAAATATATATATGTGTGTGTGTGTGTGTGCATATGTATATATTCCGATTTGATTACATCGACTACATTTTCTAATTTCAATTACCTAACCTTACTTTTCTTATATATTTTTACGCTTAAAATAATAACAGTATAGTAAAGAACTTAATTCAACATACTTCAGATTAGTAGTAATAAATATATACTGAATATCTGGCTGATGCTGGTTTGCTTTCTGAAGAATATATATTTTATTAAATATTTTCTTCCTTAACAAAGAGATTTATTTATGTAACGCATAATTAAGCAAGTTTACAGTTGATTAAAACTCCTTAAATTAATTTTAATCAAATTTTAACGGCATTTTCTGTTTCTCGTAAATACAAATTTACACATAATTGTTTAGTCATTTTCCGCTTTTTTTCACTTCAGTGTAAGACTGAATTTCTTAACAGATGAGAAACCTGGAGAATGATTTGAAAAATACTATTTTTTAGCATCTATCAATATTTATTCATTGGTAGTTTTAAAATACGGTAGCAAAACATTTCATATATTTAGACTTTTTAAATTATATTATTATTTTAGAATACAAAACTGCATCTTTCCCAATAATAAAAAAAAGAAAAATTGTAAAAATTCAACAAACTTGACACTTGCTAGGAATTCAAAATTCTTATGTTTCATTCTTATTGTTAAATGTTTGTAACATCCCTTTTGTCTAATTATGTGCATATAATTTTTTTGTAACTTGTAAATTTTTGTTCCTGAAAGCATTTCATTGTAACTTATTTGAGAATTTTTTAGCAAATGATAAATATGAAGTTTATATATGTACTTACTGGAATTTTTATCAGAGTAATCAGTAGAAACTTTTAAAACATCTAAATAGATCAAATGTCCTCAATTCTTAGAATTGTAAGGAATAACAAGTTTTATGTATTTTCCTATTAGAAAAGAAAATAAATATAGCCTGATTGTTAAGATGTTGTAGAGTAAGATTTAAAATTTTCAAAATAATTCAGATTTTTATTAAAGGAAAGCAGCACAATTAGGGTGCAAAACATATAAAGGATTTTTTTTTTTTGGAGTAAGATTTAAAATTTTCAAAATAATTCAGATTTTTATTAAAGGAAAGCAGCACAATTAGGGTGCAAAACATATAAAAAGGATTTTTTTTTTTTTTTTTTGGCCTGAATGTTTTGTACTAGTAAATTTATAACTGGAAGTAATAGGAAATGACATTACATACTACAGTGGGAAAAAGGGTGGGATGGCTATTTATTTATGTAACTTGATGCTACTTATTTTTTATTACAGTTAAGTCTCTTTAATATCAAAATAGTTTAGTATAACTACATGAAGCCTTACAGCTGGGAAGGATTAAAAATATTTTCCTTTGCATGTTGCAACACAGCATTTATGTGGCATAATAAAAAATAAATAAAGTAATTTAAATGAAAAATGTTCTATTACAGCACACTACACTTTCAAACAACAGTCAGTTCACTACGCTACGACACCGAAGAATATTCTTTCGCCACGAGGAAGGTGGTAGGAATGACGACTTAGATGACGTCAGACCATTCAAGCAACCCTAGAGGCTTGGCTTCATATGTAGGAGGTACTGCCTTTACGGCTGAGAATATGCTTGTGCGCGTGCGCAAAATACGTTTACGAGTGCACGTTTAATGTATAACGGACGGTATAAGCTAGGCTAAAATTATTTAATTATCTATTTCAGTTAATGTTGCAGATTGCGTTGTTCCTTAATCTTCGAATTGGATCCGGCTTATTATTTTTTGCAGACTGTTAGAGCAATTTTATAAAAGTAAGCTTGAACTTTCGATTATGCCAAATAGAATTTCTGATATATATTTATTAATATGTAAATGATCTACAAAGCGAAAGTTTGTTTCGAAGTTCATTAAACAAAAAGTGGAATTGCTACAAAAAATGGATAAAGGCATATCCTTTGTTTATCTAAATTTTGTTTAACTTTAACGCCGCGCAATGAATTGGAAGTTGATCTGTCAACACTATCCTTATCTTCAGGGCAGATGTTTTTATTTTATTTGGCTTATAATTCCTTATTAAATGTAGTATTTCATCTCGATGTACTCCATCTTTGATATAATTTAAATCAAATTCCTCGTCATTATAATTCGCTTCCGATAGCGAAGAAAGTAACAGAGGTTATTGAAAACGAAAAAATTTCAATTGACAAATTAGTCGGTATTCTCGACACAGCAATTATAGGACTTGAACAGCGGAACTTTGTAACTGAACAAGAAATTATGTCTGTTTAAAGAATTAAAGAGAATGTATTATCACATAAAAAACGAAGCAACTTAAACAACTTACACTGAAAGAAATGTTTAATAAAGTAAAGAAATAAATATTAAGCTTTTTTTTTTTTTTTTTTTTTTTTGTAAATTTTGATACCCTTTAGATCATAATTGTTCTTTATTTCATAAATTACGGTTTCATATTTTTAATTTTATAATTTCTGCATGCCATCTTACCAAATTTAAACTGATGATCTATAATCCGGAAAAATCGATAATCCGGAATCGCCGAAGTCCCGACGCGTCCGGATTAACGACTTTTGACTGTATTTCATACTGAGTTTCTGTATTTTGAATTAATATATGTATTTTATAGAAAGAAAATTAACTAGTAAGAAATCAAAATATACCGATCTGCAATAGATAACAAATACTGAATGAAGGAATATTCGACTTCTAACCAATTACTAATTTTATTTAATGCTGCAATAGCTTCTAAATTATTGTAAAATATGACCTAATGATGTAAGTAAGAAAATATTAATATTTTATTAGTTAATTAGTTAGTAATAAAATATTTTATGAGAGATGACTTTTTATTAACTTAGAAACTTTACTGATTGCTTGGTTACCTATAACACTGTTATACATCTACTACTGTTTAATTTGTATATAATGTACTAATAATAATGTTATTCAAACATTCCATGACTTGATCAAAAATTCAGGTGTTGTTACAAACAACCAAAATACACTAAAAATTTCAATGGTATGCTTAGTGTTTCTACCAACACCTCATATTCTATCTCTTTGGGCATGAAGCAACATCAGATTATATTAATGTTATAACGAACATTCTTCATTATAGATAATGAAAAACTTTTGAAATGAATATTTAGAATCTTTATCATCCATGTATCTTCTCGCAAATCCAAAATTTGTTAGTTTACCATCTGTTAAAATTATGCTTATATATAAGTTAAATTGAATTAAGCTGTTATAAAGAGAATCAACAACTAAAATAAATAAATAAATAAAAATTGAAAGGGCCCTTTTAAAATTTAATATGGTTTATCAGTAAAGATTATCAATAGACATGGCCCACGTGGGATAGCAAAACATTTGATAGGATATCTGAAAATACATTTAGACTAAAATGGGAATGTTATATATCTTCGATATGAAAAAAAAAAAAAAAAAAAAAAAAACTTCTTTACAAATATTTAATATTTTAATTAGATATATAATGAATTAAATACATTTTCATATAAATCAAACAAATTAGAATAAAAAATAATACTTTTAAAATTGCATCTATTGTTTTTAAATAGTTTAATTTGCTAATAGGTTTGGTTAGTGTCATTATGGTAAAGTCTTGATGGCTATCTACCTAAGTGGAGGGATGCCTCCATGGAAGACTTTCTAAGAGAAACTGGCTCGTATACACATTATGCATGGCAAAACCACAAAAATGCCCACGCAGCCATTCCACTCGCGGAATTTGAACCTTGGACCGAACTACCAGTTTCCAGCGACTTTACTGCTCGGCCACTGGTGAGCTTTAGTTTGTTAATCGCAGACAGATTAAATATGAAAGAATAATATTTTACATTTTTTTAATGGCAACACACTCGAATAAAACAACCCAAAATCATGTTTTGAGAGCTTTTTTTTTTTTTTTTTTTAAAAGAGCTGTAAAATTCCACACAAATGCAATAATAATAAATAAAATAATACAAACATGGAAATATTATGCAGCTCTGGTTATTTGTAATTAGTATAATTTTCATGCCCTTCATGGGTGACAAAACTCAAAATATAAAATTTCAAAAACTTGAATTTAACTATTATTCTCGGTTCGTATAAAGCTAATATAAATTTAATTAAGAAACTTGTCTCCTGCCTGCTCAAGAATTATTCACGTATGCAAATTAATTTGGTCTTAGAAATTCCTTAAAAACATTTTTGACATTAATTTTTTGGAATTATATATTTTTTCATGGTTTTAGATATGCGCACTTAATTTACATATGCTCTTAGAATTTAAATGATATTGTAAATTAGTTCGCAACAATGATTAATTTTTTTTTGCAATTAAAATTTCTTAATTAAATTTTAAATTCATATTAGCTTTATACGAATAGAGAGCTAAAGTGCAGAATCGCCCACTTATTTGATTGGCGTTTGTTTGGCGCTTTTTACAAGAGTAAGAAGAATTGGATTTTTCTCAATTTTCTTTCACTTTATAAGTTAAAATAGGTTGATGTGTACATGGATAAAGTCAGAGAGTGAGTGTGCAATGCCATTTTTGTGCAATTCTGGGATGTTTTTTCAAATGAAAATAGGTCGATGTGTACATGGATACCAAGTATGTGCAATTCTTAAAAACGCGCCAAGCAGTGGGCAATTCTGCTGCACTTTTCCCGAATAGAGAGTATTTATTAAATTCAAATTTCATTCCCTTCAGCAATGGCCCAAGAGAATTATTTAAAAATTTAACTTTACTATATTCTTATGAAACAAATTTCAAAAAAGGGTTTAGTTTGACATTTTAATAGCCTTTGAAAAAATTACATACAATAAAAATATATAGTTTTCTCACATATAATATAAAGAATAAGATCTCATCAAAAACATTTTACTCAAATTTTGCTAAATTTATGATCACACTAAAGATCCATATTAAAATGTACTATTTTTTGCACTCAGTAACCACACTTCATTATACAATGAATATACTAAAAGGAACTAATGAATAAATATACTACAAGGCACAAGAAGGCCTATTTTATATGTTAAAAAAGAATTCATAATTTTACATGCATCTTTACACCACAATTCATGCTTCAGATGAAAAATTATCACTCAGTATATCACTTACAAAATACAAAAACACAAATTCTTTTTATGCTCATGCTCTGACTTTAAAAATATAGATAAATTAATTTTACGTATTACATTATATTTATCCCCAAATGCAGAAAAGATAAAAATTCAATATATGTCAAACATTAGACATCTCAAACAATCACATTAAAAGAAATTTAGAGGACAGTGTAGAAGTGAAGATACAATTTTTTTGTACTTTTCTGTTATGCATTTGCCACGGTTTCTGGCACCTGTGAAAGAGAAGCACAACACATGCAGCAATCATCTGTAAAAACATCTGGAGATTATATGTAAACAAGAATTAAACACACACATATTATCACAAAAATAACATGAAATTGTGTGGCAGGTAGATAACAGAAAAGTATCAGATTTTATTATAAATTAAATTTTATTTCTTACCTCTCATGAAAGACAATTTTTAAAAAATATATAATCTTTACAATATACATTTATTTATTTCATCTCATTCTTGTTTAAATACTGCAATGTTATTATGGATAAATATAATACTCGACTACATTAAAAATGTTAGCTATTTATGTTTTATAAAATAAGTGCTTAGGACAGACATAAAGTTAGCAATACAAAACAAATGCAACATTAGAATTTAATTAAACTTTCACTTTTCTTAAAGGTTTTGATACAACTCAGCTAGTGATATGATATGAGCTAATAAAGTACATATTTTGAAATCAGCAACACTGTAACAAACACATATTTTTATTACACACAGTATTAATTAAATTTCTTATTACATACATATTCCTTAATAGGCATTAGTGTGTCATTATGAATATAAGCATCACATCCATAGCACCAAACAGATATATCTGAATAACTAAGAGTGAGATAATGCTGCATATCCATACCATGTTGAAGCATATGTTGATTGATAAACCTTCCACAGTATACTTGATAACAATGGAGACAAACCCAGTTTTCATTTGGATCATTACATGCTTGACAAATAGCAAAGGGATTTAAGCCCTCGGTTGGAATTGGCTGGAGAAATTCTAAATGAGGACAATATTCCAAAGGTGTGACACAATAGTATGTCATTTCATTAGATATACCTTCAGCTCCTTCACAATCTAATATTTCAGCGCATTCCAGTTCATCTTCTCGTCTAGGTATAGCAACAGGATCACTCGTTCGTAAAGGTTTGTTACCCAATACTTCACTTGGAATATCACATAAAATATTTGGGCTTATTACATCAGGTACTTCCACATCAAATTCTAAACATTTCCAGTATTTCTTGTGAACTTTTATAACATTTTGTATTGTTCTAATAGCATTCAGTGTTGGTTTTGCAGGTGGCAAGGACATGGGAATTTCTCCAAGTAATGAACTGACACAATGGAAAACTGCTTCTGAAGTGTTTTCTACATTATAACCTCCTTCCAAAGCTAAAACAATTTTACCACCACTTAAACTGCTCAAAAGTTTTGTCATAACACCAAAGCAAGGTGGTGTAACATAACAACCCCCAAGAGGATCATCCTGAACTGCATCAAACCCAGCAGATACAAGCACAAAATCAGGACAAAATTCATAGGCAATAGGCAGTATTACATGAAAAAAAGCTGATAAATAATCACCATTACCTGTAACACAACTGAATGGTATATTAATGTTATATCCTTCCCCTTCACCACTGCCAACAGCAGCAAAATCAGCTTCTGGTGAAGCAGGAAAAAAATCTCCATCATATAAATGCAGAGATATATACAAGACATTTTTATTATCATAAAAAATTCGCTGAGTTCCATTCCCATGATGGATATCCCAATCTACAATTAGGATTCTCTGCATATTGTATTGGGTTAAAAGATATTTAGCTGCAATGGCAACAGAGTTGAATATACAGAACCCGCTTGCATTCTGAGCATCAGCATGATGCCCTGGTGGACGGATTAATGCAAATCCATTTTGACATATTCTCTTTGCTACAGCATCAACAGTTTGCAACAAATTACCACATGCAGCAACTGCTGCATCATAGGTTTCTTGACAGATATAAACAGAATCATATTCATTTTCTAACTTTGCAATATCTCGATATGACATTGTAGATGTTGATTTTATGCTGTTGATGTATGTAGGATCATGAACCAAAGCTAATTCTGCTTCATTACCATCACGGGGCTCTAAAAGCAAACACTTATTAATAAGACCATGACTCAGCAATTTGTTATAAATTTTAATCACACGTTCAGCTTTCTCAGGATGATTCTTTTCTCTTTTATTTACATGTTGTGTCATCTTTGGATCAAATATTAAGCACGTACGATGAACTGGCACAGATAAATCAGTATTTCGGATCAGATGCTCAACCTCCGATTCTAAAATTTTAACAATATGAGGATCTCTCACTGGATAACAGTCCCGAGTTGGAAATACAGTTAATCCTTTAAGAGGATTGCCAGCATATTTAGGGCAAACAACATGTTTTACAACATCATCATCATCATCGTAAACATCATAAGCATTCTGAAATCTGATACTTTCCCAAAATGGCCGATGCACTGATATCACATCTAATATTGTCTCTACTGCACTTTTATTTATTTTAGAACAGGGAGAAATAATTGGGCATGGACTTCCAATAAGAGCTCTAAGAGTTAAAGCAACACCTTCAGACAAAGATGGCAGAAAATAGCCACCTTCAAGAATAACACAGATACGACCATTTGCAAGACTAGATATGGAATTATAAAAATGTGGATAAGTCTGAGGAGTCACTTTCATCTCTCCTTCAGGACAACCAACTGCAGCATCATAACCAGCAGACACTAAAACTAATTCTGGACAAAACTCGTATGCAATAGGTAATAAAATATTATTGAATATAGCAAGATATTCTGTACTACCAAGTTCAGTAGCATTCAAAGGTACATTAATATTAAATCCTCGTGCTAAATTACCACCAATAAAGTCAAAATTTGATTCCCTTAAATGAGGCCAGAATTCTCCATGCTGGTATCTGTGAATTGAAAAATACAAAACTCTAGGATCATCATAAAAATATTGTTGAGTTGCTTGGCCATGATGTACATCCCAATCAATGATTAATATTTTTTTTAAATTAAATTTACTAAGTGCATACTTTGCAGCTATAGCTACATTATTAAAATAACAGTATCCACATGCTTCTTGTACCATAGCATGATGGCCAGGAGGTCTAACAATTGCTAAGCCATTTGCTACAATTCCTTTTAATACAGCAGTGACCAATTCAAGGGTGCATCCTGCAGCCAATAATGCAGCTTCGTAAGTTTTAGGATGGAAATAAATAGAATCAAATTTAGATGACAGTTCCTCGAGTTCGGCTATACTGTTAACACACTTTGAATTTTTTATCAAATCTGTGTATTCCTTACTGTGTCCAAATAATAGTTCCTCTTCAGTAGCAAATCTAGGAGATATAATCAGACACTTACTAATTAGATTATATTCTTCACAGCGTTTAAGAGCATGTAAGTAACGTTGTGGATTTTCGGGGTGATTCGGATCCCATAAACAGCAATGTTCAGACATCCGATTATCGAATATAAGTCCAGTTCTTGGTTTAATTTCTGTACTGCTTTCAACGGAAAGCTTCGATAAAGCGTCAGATATGTCAGACATATTTTTGTGTTTAAATAACATATAAATGAAATCGAAATCTATTCGTTCTTGCGAATCAAATAAAATACACACTGCAGATGAGTCATAATACAATATTTAAGGTTAATGAAGTTAGCTTTTTAATATTTCTTTTTAATTCAACATTTCAGTCAGATTCCCTTACAGAAAATATTAATCACCCTATTATAAAACTGATATCGCGATTATCAACTTTAAGCTAAAACTTTATGGAAATCACACAGTTCAGTTCAGTTCAAAGTATAATCAATATCTGTCATCGTACTTTGTTCGCCCTCTAACGCAATTTCTGACATCTGCAGGTAATACAGTAGACGCAAATGTATTAACTGATACGATGCTTTTAAATAATTAATAATAAAATTTTTAATAGTTGAAGAATGCAAAAAGCAAAATTTATACTTCTGTCATTTTCTGAGAGTTAGCAAAAAGATGCATAAATGATTAACTTTTTAGTCAGGACCGTATAAAAAAAAATAATAAAAGGTCGCGCTAAGCTATTAACAGAATTTTCTGCCCCTACATACATTTATGCCTCCTTTTTCCCCCATATTTTCCCTCTCTCGACCTTGGTTTAGCTGCATAGGAGAGCTGCATAGGAATTAAAAACTAGCTGCCCATTTAAATTCATCTTGAATTTCTTGGCAACATACAGAAGATTAAATCAAATTGTGTGACGGAATTCTAAAGGTGAAAACTGTCATTCTATATAAAAAATTGTCTTTTCAGAAACATCTCAGAAAAACTGTGAAAAAAATTAATATCACGCTTGCAACTATGCACCCACTTCTTGGCAGAAGTCATATGCCCGATTCAAATAAACTCCTCTTATATAATCTATACTTCTACTAACATTACTCTATGCTAGTTCTGTCTGGGGTAACGCTGCCAAAACTCACCTTCAACACATACAAGTTCTTCAAAACAAAGCACTTATCTTACAAACTTACAAAGAGACATTATCTTAGACTTAAAAAAAGCACTTAGATTATCAACGCGCCATGGTTCATTCCAAATTCGTATATCCACCGTGATCACAAAGTAGACACAATTCAAGATTATATTGTAAAACTTGCCAGAAATTTCTTCTATTCAGTTCTCACTCATCCTAACAACTGTGTCAACTCTCTTAGATGTTCTCCATTTCCTAGCGAAAAACACAAATATCCATCTGTCATTCTCTATTCTTAACATTTTTTACTCATACTAGACTATTTTTAGTTCATACTACTCATTCTGTTTTACCGATGGCCTTGACCAGGTGCACAGTAAAGGGAGACACTGTTTTCTAAAACTTACTTTAACACTATATGTTCTTACTAGTAGTAATAGTTCTTGAGTTTATCGTCTATAAGTTGACTTTTCTAAAAGCGGCTAACGATATTTTTAAAAGCGGCTATCAATAAAAGCAAGGCGTTTACTAATCGCGCATAGGCGATCAGGCTTGGACATATATAGATCTGAATGAAATAAAACTCTGATACTTGGAACCAGTGAGTGTGATTTCTATTTTATGAAAATACATCATCCTCACATGCATTCCATGGTAAAGCGGCCAAAGGAAATTTTTGGGCTGCTCCTTTTCCTTGATGCCCTAAGGCCTAAGCACGTACTTATTTTGTTTAATGGTTAATCCAACTCCACATTTATTCGGAATTCGGAAGAATGAATTTTTCTTTATTTCTTGATTCACTTGCCTTATTTTTTGGCCATATAAAACTTTTTTTTTTTAAATCTCTCAGTATGAGTGTTTGAGAAATTTTAAATGAGCTAAGCGTCATCAACGGAATCAGAAAAAGACTTGAGTGAAATAATGGTGAATGTAGAAAGGTCTGTAGCGATCACATGGTGGTATGCTTGCTTAGTGTTACCCATTATGTAGTTGCTTGCTCGTGCCTCATCTATTAACATTGATGAGAAGTGCAGCAGCGCATGAGTTACGTAACCCTTTGAAGATTATATCCTGAGGATCATATCCTGAGTATGTTCCGTGGCAGTCCAATGCCGTATCCATATCGCAAATGAGCTCTACAACGGTAGATTTCAATATTCGAACTGCAAGTGCTAAGTAGTGGGAACGTTTTGACTGGCTCTCGATATCTCCCGAGAAGTTAAATCGAGTCAAATTTGTGTAGTATCCGGATGCACCTTATAAGTTGTTAATTCCTCTTTATGCCATTTTTTATACCCGCAAGTGATGGAGAGATTGTTATACGCTGAAATGATGCTTTCTGCTTAAATTCATGTTTAATAAAAGTATTTATTTAGAACCTTCACAGGACTTTGTCCTATTTACATAGACGGAACGGTAACGCTTTCGACAGTCTAATAGGATATGGAGGACTTAACACACTTAAAACCTTAATAAAACTATGCATGGACATTGCACATAAGAACTAATTTTAACTTGAACACCATATAATCATCCAATATATTATTTAAGTTAAAAAAATTAACACGTTTTAGGACCACTTAATCTAAAAGGTAAGAAATTCAAACTAGCATTATTTTAATTAAATACTTCATCCGATTAATTCGATTAATTCGATTATATATGACATTTAATTCAGAATAACTCTCAAATATGATGGGTAAATAAAATATATTTCGCAAAGTGTAATTCATATTTTTCTTCCTTAGTAACTTGTGTTCTTACTGTTAAAGAAAAGAAAGAGTAAGAAGAGACACAGTATGACAGCATGGAACGACTTGTGCGAGAAAATTAGAAATTTGTATACCTTTAGACTCAACAATGAAAGTTTTTTTACTGATCTTTTTGAAGAATTTTTCTTAGCAAAGTTTATTATCAATATTATAGCAAAGTTTATTATCTTAGCAAAGTTAAAGGCAATTTTTTTTATGCTTTATAGAAAATGGTTGTTGTATGCAGCGCCGGCGCAAGGTTTGTAAGGTCCCTCACTTGAAATTCTAAGTTAATGTTGAAAGTGAGGAACCTAGGAACTGATAAGCGAATAATCGCTAGAGTTCGAAGACAGGAAACAACAAGAGAGAAGGGTAAATAACCCTTTATTATTTCTATAAGATTTCACAAAACTCCGCCTGGGAGTGACCTTATAAAAATAAAATAAGACCTTATAAAAATAAAATAAAGTCCGCACTTTGGACTTGAACTTAAAAAACTAAGAATTAAACTAAAACTAAGATTAACTAACTAAGTATAGCCAAAGTTATCAAGGTACAATGAGAGTTGGCCCCTTAACCTATTTTACTACGGAGCTTAGCAAGGGCCGAGCGTTACAGCTAGTTAGTTATACGGCCGAGCGTATAACAGCTTTGAGAGAGAGAGCGGCCAAAAAGGCAGACGCGCGTAGTTCAGAAACTCTGTTTCTCTCTCTGTCTTGGTAAGTAACTTCGTGGTTTAAATACCGCTCCTTCTCATTAAATATTCAGCAAATTCCAAAACTACGTTCTGGCCGGAAGTATTAAGTTAAGAATTTGACAGGAAACGAACTTTAACTTAAAATTTAACTGTTAATAAAATTAACATAATCCTTACATAGCTTCCGACCAGACTTTAAATACACGAAAAATAACGTCTCAAAACGACCTTGTTTAAGACTTTAAAGTCTGAAAAATTATATTAACTACACTCTTCCAACTTTTACATTAACTAAATGACTTTAAAGTTTCGTTTTTAGGGCCAACTTTACAACAATTCTAAAAGCTAGACTAAAGCTGGGAAAAATAAAAATTTACAATGAATTCTTTCTGGACATTATATCTTGACATAAATCTTCTTCCTACATACTCTTTATTCAGCTAGACTTATTTCAGATCTTGATCCTTCCATATCTGGAAGGAAATGTCATTAGTAATGCATTTTTACAAAACTTGACTTTAAATCCTAGCTTTACACTTTTAATTAATTATTTGGCCCTTATGCACTTTCATTCATCTACAGATTTATTTCACCCATGCTCTCCAGCAAATGTACTGAAATGTACTTAGGGTCTTCTATGTTGTGTTACCGCGAACAAACTACCGCTACACAACACCTAACTTTGTTAAAATTTGACACACTAGACCTGCCAAGACTCCCTACACGAAAACTGTTTCCTATTGTAGTAAGCAAAAGCTTATATTTTACTTTTAAACGTGTTAACTGGAGAGCCTAACATTAAACACATATATATCAATATTGCATTCTTACGTACTCCCATACACAGAAATAAAAATTTATTTTCTATGTCCTTTTAATCTTTACGATATTTCCACACAAAGATCAAGCATTTCTACATGAACATGAACATTTAAATATTTACACATTACTTTTGAATTCATTTTACATCAACAGTCATAGTTGCTTAATTACACTTTACCAAAATTTACACGAAATCTTAACTTTACGTTAACATATTATAGTATTCCAATAGTCTTATGGTGATTTCCTGTTATGTTTTTACCACCAAGTTCTCGAATTCCATATCACAGATTTTGTTCTTACTGCATTGATATAAATATTAACAAGACATAGTGCACAATAAAAATTAAGCTTTATTTCGGAACTTCGCGCACACTGCCCGACAGCCTGCCTGTTTCGCTCTGCTCGCTACTCGTAAGAAACTTCTCCTCTAGGGTTGCCACACTTATCGGAGGGCGTAAGGCGCGCTCCTTATCGCCATCACCACAGAGTTTCCCCCCAGTTCCTTTAATGGCTATTCAAAGGAGCGACATAGGTTATGAAATTATCTCAGAGGATCCGTACTGTCGGGTATTTTTTACATGATTACAAAATTAGAATATAAAATTAGAAAAGATCAAAATGCAATTCAATATATAACAACACATATAATAAACATGAAATAACAAGAAATATGTTAAGATATGAATTTTAAAAAAATGTTTTAAATTGTTATGTAAGAAGCAAGTTTCTTAGGGAAGGGAACATGTCTTCCCGTCATTAGTAATGCATTTTTAGAAAACTTGACTTTAAATCCTAGCTTTACACTTTTAATTCATTATTTGGCCCTTATGCACTTTCATTCATCTACAGATTTATTTCACCCATGCTCTCCAGCAAATGTACTGAAATGTACTTAGGGTCTTCTATGTTGTGTGTTCTATGAAATGTACTTAGGGTCTTCTATCTGGTGACAGTTTGTATCTTAGAGAGTTCGTTTGCAGATTTATTCTGCTGAACTGTCTTTAAGTCTTTATTTGTTTTCAGTTCAGGCAAATTAGAATCCGAAAGCAAATAGGCTGGTTTCACACGGTCTATAGACACAGTAGATTTCAGACCGTTAATATCAATTGTTAAAGTTTTGTCCGTTCTAGAAAGAACTTTATGCGGACCTGTATATGGTTGGCACAGAGGTGGCTTTACTCGATCGTCACGTAAGTATACATGCGTACACGACTTTAAGGTAGCACTTACGTAACATTTTTCTTGGCAATGTGCAGATGTTGCTATTGGATTCGATTGTTGCATTCTATGCCGAAGATTCGTGATAAATTGTGTGTCATACGGAGATATCTTAGATGACGTTATCATATCACTAGGCAGCTTGAGAGTTGTGCCGTACACCAGTTCAGCACAAGATGACTGTAGATCCTCCTTTACGGCTGTCCGAATACCAAGCATAACAACTAGTAGTGTTTCAGTCCAGTTATTGGTCTCGTGAGCCTTGAGAGAAGATTTTAAATGTCGATGAAATCGTTCAACAATGCCGTTGGACATTGGATGATAGGCTGTTGTTGTGATTCTGTTCGTACCCAAAATGCGCGTAAATTCTGCAAAAAGTGCGGATCTCATTTGAGAACCTTGGTCTGTTGTTATGATCGATGGGCAGCCAAAACGAGATATCCAACAGTTGAAGATGGCTCTGCAAATGGTTTCCGTTTTCATATCCGGGATGGGAATGGCTTCAGGCCATCTGGAGAATCTATCTATGAGAGTTAAAAGGTACACGTTGCCTTCTGATGGAGGTAACGGTCCGACGATATCCATATGGATTTCTGAAAAACGTGCATCAGGAAGAGAGAATGTGCCCAGTGGTGCTTTAGTATGCCTAGTAATTTTCGATTTTTGGCAAGATTGACAGGATTTCACCCAATTTTTGATATGACGTTTCATATCGGGCCATACATAACGAGAACAAATAAGCTTCGTAGTAGCTGCAATTCCTGGATGTGACAGATTATGCAGATGATTAAAGATGAGTCTGCGAAAGGAATTCGGAACAAATGGACGAAGAATGTCTGTTGATATGTCATAAAGAATATTACCATCAGAATATTGGCACGGTTTAAATTCCAGTTTCAAAGATGATGTGTTGTTTTTGAGAATGTCTTGTACCTCCGGATCATGCCTTTGAGCCTCCGAAAATTTTTTAAAATCCAAAAATGGAGATTTTGTTATGGAATCAATTTCGATTCTTGAAAGAGCGTCAGCAACGACGTTTTTTGAACCTTGCACATGCCTAATATCAGTAGAGTACTGAGAAATAAAATCTAAATGTCGCAATTGTCTAGGTGAACATTTATGAGGGTTCTGTTTAAAAGCGTATATTAACGGTTTTTGATCCGTATAAATTATAAAATTTCTGCCCTCTAACATGTGTCGGAATTTCTTAATTGCAGAATAAATAGAAAATAATTCCCTATCGTACGCAGACCATTTCTGTTGACTTTTATTGAGTTTCATAGAGAAAAATGCTATAGGTTCCCATGTTTGTTGAGACAACTGCATAAGTGTGCCGCCTATTGCGACGTCTGAGGCATCTACCCAGATGCTTAGCTGGGCTCCGGGAATAGGGTGTCTCAAAAGGGTAGCCTGAGCAATGGCATTTTTGGCAGCAATAAAGGCTTGTTCAGCATTCTCGTTCCAATTTAATTGTGGGGATGAATCCTGAACACGAGAACGAAATTTCTTTTTATTAATATAGCCTTCTAACAATTTTATTAAAGGAGAAAGAATATGTGCTGCTTTAGGTATGAAACATCTGTAAAAGTTAAACATGCCTAAAAATCGGCGAAGCTGAGTGAGAGTGGTAGGTTGAGGAAAATCTAAAATACATTTGACTTTGTCAGGAAGAGGTTCAATTCCGTTTTCACTTAGGTGAAAACCTAAGAAATCAATAGACGTTTGACCAAAGGTGCATTTTGAAACATTGATGCAAAGTCCATATTCCTGAAGTTTGGAAAATAAAGCTTTCAAATGCCTGCAATGTTCCTCAGAATCTTTAGAGGCTATGAGCAAGTCATCGACGAAAGCGTAAACACCTTCTAAATCCCGCGTGACTTCATCTATAAAACGTTGAAAAGTCGCGGATGCATTGCATAAGCCGAATTGCATACGGGTACTTTCGAATAAACCGAATGGTGTGCATATGGCGGTTTTGTGGATGTCGGCTGGGTTAATTGGTATTTGATGGTATGCCTTAATCAGGTCGACATGACTAAAAATTTTAGTACCGTGCAATGCAGCAGTTAAATCGGCTAAGCATGGAATAGGGTATTTGTCTTTTATTGTTTCAGCGTTCAATGCTCGATAATCTCCTACAGGTCTCCATTCCAGACTGCCCTTTTTTGGAACCATGTGAAGTGGGGATGCATAATTGCTGCTCGAAGGTCTCAAATGCCCCAATTACATCATAGTTTGAAATTCTTGTTTTGCTATTTTTAAGCGATCTGGAGCTAACCGACGAGGTTTTGCAATCACAGGTGGACCTTTAGTTATGATATAATGAACGGTGTTGTGTTTAACAGGTTGGTTAGGATCTGGTAATCTAGTAACTGAAAGAAATTCTTTTAAAATGTTGAGATATGGTGTATCACTAAATACAGTTTTTACTGAATAAATGCTTGCATTTTTCACGCAACCGACGGTTTTAAAATGCGTTTTTAAATCTTTGAGACATTTGTTTCTGAGATCAGGCACCAATTCAAAGAAATGGAGAAAATCTGCTCCAAGAATGGGTGTACTAACATTTGCTATAAGAAAAGTCCATGTAAACTGTCGTCTTAATTTGAAATCCAAAGAAAGTGTTTTTTGACCATAAACATGAATAGTAGAAGAATTAGCAGCGAAAAGTGTTTGTTGGGACGAATTCCGTTTTTGAGAATTATTTGCTGAAAGTAAGGACACGTCAGAGCCGGTATCGACCAAGAATGAAAGGTTTGTTCTACGGTCACGAACGAACAGGCGACGTGAAACTTGAGGCAAAGAATAAGTCGCCTCTATTCTTTGCTGGTTTCGTTTCCCTGCCATGAACAAGGTTTTGTACATTTGTCATCTCTACACTTTTTCCTAAAACGTCTATGATACCAGCAAACAGAATAATCTCTCCTTTTGGAATTGCTTCTTTCCTTATTGCGATCTCCGCGATTTGGCGAGCGACCACGAGAAAGAGAAATGCGATCAATATGTTTGTTTAATTTTTCTATTTGTTTAAATAATTTATCCTCAAGAGACTGATCGACTGTGCGAGAAACGGCACAAGTCCCTGGGGTTAGATTTACTTCTAAAATTCTGTCGGCAATTTCTGCAGCTTTATCTACAGTTAAATTGGAAACCGCTGCCAAAATAGACTGAACAGTCGAAGGCAAACGTTGAAGGAATAATTCTAACATTAAGTTATCAGGAACATTTAAAGATTCTGCTCGACGTTTCATATTTCTAAGCAAATCGGAAGGTTTTCGAGAACCTAATTCTTCTCCAGATAATAATTGGCGAATTTCTTGCTGAGAAGATTCTCCTGAACGATTTCTTAACTCAGTTTTGAGCTTTGTATATGGATCAATAGGATCTGGTTTCATAAGTAAATCCCGTACTATTGATGCAATATCTGGAGGAAGATGAGCAACTACATAATTATATTTAGTAATGGATTCTGTGATAGGTTTGGGGGTGGCAAGAGCAAAGGTACTTTCACACATAATAAACCATAAAGATGGGTCTGATCGGTTATAAACCGGAAGTTGGACGGCATAAACATCAGACATTGTGCAAGGTTTTTAAGCCAAAATAAAAGCAAAAATTTAACTAAAGAAAATGAAATTAAATGATAAGTAGAAAACAGAATTATAAAATGATCTATAATTACTACTCATCTGTGATTCGGAGGACGAAAACCGATGTAATCCATTACTTCTGGTTTGGAGATCTTGAGTGATGGCTTGTAGTCAAAACCGAAAGTGCTTGAGAACTGTTCATACGATTTAACACAGTCCGGGTTACCATTATGGTGATTTCCTGTTATGTTTTTACCACCAAGTTCTCGAATTCCATATCACAGATTATGTTCTTACTGCATTGATATAAATATTAACAAGACATAGTGCACAATAAAAATTAAGCTTTATTTCGGAACTTCGCGCACACTGCCCGACAGCCTGCCTGTTTCGCTCTGCTCGCTACTCGTAAGAAACTTCTCCTCTAGGGTTGCCACACTTATCGGAGGGCGTAAGGCGCGCTCCTTATCGCCATCACCACAGTCTTCCGACTAAACTTATTCAGAATTTACTTCTCGCAACTTGCGAGTTCTTAACAAAAAGTATTTAACGCTAGTAGCTTCTCGCCAAATTACTAACATAATCTATGCTTACGAACATTTACAAAATATCGCTATCTGCGATTTAAATTTTCTAAACAGATTTAGCAACTTATAACAATATGATATAATTTGAACTTCAAAGAAAAATTAGCAAAGAAATTTTCACTTATCTTTTTCTGTACTCCTGCATCCTGTCTTTACAGAATTGATCAAACGTAGAAAACCTGATAACCTCCACTCTTCTTCTCGATGTTCGATGTTCCTCTCCATTCAGTTCCAGTGCTTTCCTTTTCTGTCCTTTATGTAGGAATCTGGGACTCTTCCGGGCAGGTTGTGGATTCTGGAATGCCAATTTTCTTTTTGATTCCGGTGGGGCTCTCCGTCGATCAGGGTCTTTGAATCTTCTCTTGGCCCTTCTAACTTGTTGCTCCGGCACGGTTGTGTCTACAGGTCTTTTCTGGCTTTTCGGTCTCCACGCTGGTCCTCCTTGGGTCTGCCTTGTAGTTGTTGATGCTGGAAACTGTGGTTTACGTCTACTTTTAATTCGTCGTTGAGTTTTCTCTTTTCCTGGAACCTTGTCCGCAGGCCTCCCTCGTGTGGTCGATGGCACTTGAGTTTTTGCAGCATCCTGGGTTCTGACTCGTTGATCTGTCGGTGCCAATTTCCTCCTTTTTTGTGCGCTTGTAGCCTTAGTGGTATGGGTTTCCCTGGTCGAAGTTTGTTGGCTCTGCTTTCTTTTTTGTGTTGGGGGACTCGAGTTGTACTCCTGAGCTGGCGGGCTTCTCTCCTTACTTCCAGAATCCTGTAATAAATCCTGCAATATTTTAAAGTCAGTGCGGCTGTAATAAGGTTTTAAATGATCGATATTTGCCACCAGTTGTTGGCCATTTTCGGCCTTTCAATAAAACGTGGCTTCTCTTATTCTTTCCACCATGTACGGCCCTTCAAACCTGGGCTGAAACTTCGCCACTCTGTTTTCTGGTGCCGACGATAACGAATATTTCAACTTGTAAAAAACAAGAATTCAATTTGTTTTGAATATTTCAACTTGTAAAAAACAATTCAATTTGTAAAAAAACAAAAGATTTATTATGTCCCACTGTATATTCCAATTCCCTTCTATTTCTATCATAATAAATCTTTTGTTTTTGTCTTGCTATATCAGAACTTTTAATAGCTTCGTCAATAATTTTTTGAACGTCTTTTAACTTAAATTCTTCTTGTCGCTGTTGTACAAAGAATAGCTTATCCAACGGCGTTATGATTTTTCTTCCTAAAAATAACTCCGCGGGGGTTTTCTGCGTAGTATCGTGCTTTGCGGTTCTCAAGGCAAAACCTAACACAGCTGTACCAGCGGTCATGAAAGTTTTTCACATATCCTCTGATAATTTTTCAGTATTCTTATTTACGCGTTCCGCTATATTCGACTGCGGTCTATATGGTACCATTTTTAGATGGCGTATGCCAAGTCCTGTGCACAAATTTTTAAATATACTACTAACAAACTGTTTTCCATTATCTGATATTACTTTTAGTGGGGCCTATTATTTTAATATATATTTATTTAAGAAAGAATCTGCGACTATTTTAGCTGAAGCTCGTTTAAGAGGGACTATTTCTACCCATTTTGAAAAATGGTCAACGATTGTTAAAAGATATCTGTTTTTATTTATTTTTGTCCTAGGGTAGGGTCCTAGCAAATTTATTCCAACTATTTCGTTTGGAAAAGTGGTCTTTATGTTTTTTAAATACTCGGCCGGGCTGTAATTAAGATCGTTTATTAATTGACACATATGGCACGGCTTAACATACGCCGTAACAACTTTCTGTAATTGCGGAAAATAAACCGCTTCGCGTACCCTCTTTAGTGTTTTTCGTATTCCGAAATGTGCTGCAGAAGGTAGATCGTGCAACTCCTCTAAGATACTTAAACGTAGACTCGCTGGGATTACTGGTCGTATTCCTGATTTTCATTAGTTACTTTTGTGTAAAATAACAATTTGTCGATTATTTCATAATACTGTGCCCTATTGCGGATAGCTGTTAAATCTATATGTTCAAATTTTTTTCAGGGTCTTCCAAGTATGCGTAAATGTCTTTAAACTCTGGGTCCTTTTTTAATTCTTCAATTATTGTTTCACGGGACTCAATAAACTTTTGAGGTGAGCATGGCACACTTGATAGTGTTTCCCTCTTCATCAAGTTTTATTCGCGAAAGGGCATCGGCGACCAAGTTTTCCTTGCCCGGAGTATGTTTTATAATTAGGTTGAACTCTTGTAATTTTAAAGTCCAACGAGGCGATAAATTTTTTCCTGAATACAAGCGACCCACTGCCGCATGATCTGAGTAGACCGTTATCGGTGAACTTCCGAAGTAGACCCGAAACTTCTGAACTGCTAATAACACAGCGAGCGTTTCTCGCTCAGTAGCGGAATAGCTCCTTTGTGTAGCATTCAAGGTTTTCGAAAAGAAAGCTATAGGTTGCCCATTTTGGGATAACACCGCTCCAACTGCATAATCGGATGCATCCGCTGAAATTCCTAGACCTTGCTCGCCTTCTGGGAATTTAAGGACTGGGGCATTGATTAGGGCATTCTTTAATTGTTCAAACGCGGTGTTCGCTTAGGCTGTCCAAGAAAATCTACTTTTCTTTCTTTTTAGCACTAGAAGAGGCTCAACTATTTTCGCGAAGTCTTTTATAAACATTCTATAATAGGAACATAAGCCCAAAAATGAAGACAATTTCTTAGCCGTATTTGGGGGAGGATAACTTTTAATTGACTTAATTTTTGAATCATCAGTCTCTATTCCCTTATTCGAGATTTTGTACCCGAGGTATCGCAATTCCTTCGCCGCAAACTTGCATTTTCTTGCATTTATTTTGAAACCGGCCTCGTTAAGTAAAGAAAAAACTTCCTCCAGATGTTTCAAATGTTCCTCTAATGTTTCGCTGGTAACTATGATATCGTCAAGATAAATTACTGTACTTTTACCTAAAACTGGCTTTAAAACTATGTCCATAGCTTTTTGGAACGTAGCTCTTTTTGGAACGTAGCTGGCGCTCCGCTCAAACCAAAGGGCATTCTTAAAAAGGCATAGACGAAACGCGGTCTTCTGGACATCTTCTGGCTTCACGGCTATTTGAAAGTAACCCGACGTGAGGTCTAGGGTTGTCATAAATTTAGTCGAGCGAATGTTTCTGATGATTTCATCAATTATTGGTAGGGGATATGTGGGATATTTTGTTATACTGTTTAACTTACGATAATTAACTGCAAACCTATGCGCGTCCGGGTGTTCAGGCGGTAGGTCGTTCTTTTTTCTACAAAGGACCACCGGACTTGCGTAAGGGCTCGTGCTTGGTACAATTATTTTATTCTTTAACATATTTTTTATATGGGTTTCCCAAATTTCTTCTTTTACTTTATCGTAACGGTAAGGTTTTGACCGGGCTGGAGGGGCATTCCCAGTGTCTATGGAATGACTAACTACCTGACAAAACCCAGGTTTTTCGTTAAACAAAGAATTAAATTTTCTTACCAATTCTTCAATCTTCTTTTTCTCTTTCTCTTCTAACTTCAAATAATCCAGATTCAATTTCGTCATGGAACTTTCACCTTCTTGTACCGGGTCCATGTACACCTGAAACGTAGAATTCTGAAAATTAAGATTTGCGCCGGATGCGCGCAAAAAAATCGATCCCCAATATCACTGATGTGAGTAAATTTTTCACGACTAAAAAATTAATTTTTAGGACCTCGTTTTTAATCTGAACATGCAGTGCGGTTTTCCCGAAACATACGCACTGTTTGCCTTGGGCGGCAATTACTTTCTGTCCCGTGGCTTTAAACAGTCTGTAACGACGAAAATGTTTTTTGAAAAACTTTTCCGATAGGAATGAACATTGTGCCCCTGTGTCCAGAAGTGCAGTGGTTGGTACATTATTTACCAAAATCTGTATCTCCGGCATAGCAAGATTTTGTACTACGACTGTATTTAGGCAAATTTCTGAGGGGTCTTCTGTCCTACTCGGTGACCGTTGCCCCTTCTCGATCACCCGTTTGCGTTTAAAGTCTGAATTCCTGCCGCCTCTTTTCGCTGATTTTTATATTCACCGCCCTTAGATTTATCTCCGCTCTTGCTATTAAACTTTTCCCTTTTTCCCGTCTGCCGATATGCCTTGTACTGAACTTGTGGTTTCTTTTGGGGAGTAAATCTTGAGTACTGGCCAAACGGACTTGCACGCGCTTTCTCTGCGTTTCTTCTACTTTGAAATTTCATTGCAAGCTGGAACAGAATTTCCAACGTTTGCGGATTACGCACTTCGAGAAAATCTTGCGTTGACGGTAGAAGACGCGGTAGAATTAGTTCGATAATTTCTTTATCCGGCCTTGTCCCGTATAATAAATTAAAAATATGTACTTTTCTTAAAATGAACTCTGTCAAATCTTCGAAACCGCCTTGGTATTTACTATACAGTTCTGATTCAAGCTTCGCACGATCTTTAACCACTGGAAATGCTTTTATTAATGCAGATTTGTAATTTTCCCAGTTATATGATTCAGATCCTGGGTCCCCCAACAAGAACTTTCCTATACTCTTCTGCCATCTAAGGGCTTGACCTTCTAAGGCTGTCGTAGCGATGATCACTTTTTGTACAGTCGGTCACAAAAGTATTCGAACACCGGTACCCTATCAGAAAATGACAAGATGGCGTTTTTTTTCTCTTTCTCTCTGTGTGTCGTGTTATTCCATCCTAGGTTTTCTTCTCCCCCCCATCTTGGATAAAACTGGATAAAATTGGTCACGATCTCTTTTTGAATGGGGAGATGCCATTTTGAGCAAAAGCTGACGACCTTATCTTGGAGAATGAACATGACCGCTCTACACACCCTTTCACTCTCTCTCTTTCTCTTTGAATTGGGAAGCCATTTTGGGAAAAAGCAGACGACCCTATCTTGGAGAATGGAAATGAACGCCTCTCCCTCTCTCTTTGAAATGGAAAGCCATTTTGGAACCCTCTATTCTTGGGGAGGGAGAAAACTGAAGTCTGCACTTCGCTGTCTCTGAATGCGGAAAGCCATTTTGGGAAAAGCGGACCCTTTCTTCTGATCTTGGAGAACTGGAAATGAACGCTCTACACGATCTCTCTTTGAATTCAGACGGTATTTTGGGACCTTCTAATGTTGGAAAACTGAAATGGACGCTCTACGCTTTTTTTCTCTCTCTCTGAAATGGGTAGTCATTTGAAAACTCCCTAACTTTGGAAAAAACAGAAATGAACGCTCTACACCATCTCTCTTTGAAAATGGGGGGGGTGTCATTTTGAGACCTCCCTCCCCTAAACTTGGAAAAAAACTGAAATGAACGCTCTACACTTTCTCTCTTTGGACATGGGTAACCCTTTGGGGACCCTCTCCTCTTGGTAGAAAAAAAAGAACTGAAGTGAAAGCTCTACACAATCTCTCTTGGAATGGGATCCATATTTCGGGAAACGTGGATCACCTCATGCTGGAAAACTGAAGTGAACCACCAAGATTGGACTCTATATAATATTTTTTTTAATTGACATCATGACCCTCCTCCCATTTGTTATTAAAAAAATTGTTTTTTTTTTTTGTTTTAGTTTTTATCCCATTTCCGATGTGATTTCAGAAATGCAATTCCATAACAGTTCAATTTCATTCGAGGTTAAATGATCTAAACAGTCTTTGACCCACCCATCCGTATGATTATTTTCTTCTCCTTCCTGTTGCACCAAATTTTGTAAGTCCATATAATCATTCCATACGGGAAGGGCTGGATCCTCACAAGGCTGTCTTGAAACACTTGGAGTCTCTTTGGGATGAGTGGAGGGATCTAGGATGTCTGGACCCGGCTGCGATTCTACCTCCATGATTTCTGGACCCGTTGGAACTTGTGAACCCGGCTGAAATTCTACCTCTACGATTTCTGGACCCGTTGGAACTTGTGAACCCGGCTGTGATTCTACCTCCATGATTTCTGGACCCGTTGGAACTTGTAGACCGGGCTGTGATTCTGCCTCCATGATTTCTGGACCTGTTGGAACTTGTGGACCCGGCTGACATTCTACCTCTACGATGTCGGGACAGGTTAGAGAAGAAGAAGAAGAAGAAGAAGAAGAAGAGGATACTGGAAGAGGTTCTGTCTGTGAGGAGTCCAAAAGAGGTTGCCTGTTTGAACAAGTCGGGGAAGAAGAAGAAGAAGCTTCTGCGTTCTGAAGCGGATCTTGCACGCCAGGTAGGTTCCGGTAAGTCGACCGTTTTTTAAGAGGTAATTTTTTTTCTTCCTCCTCATCTTCAATTGTGATGACTTCAATTTCATTCCGTTGCCGGGTCGATTTTGTTTCGGGCCATGACGGTTTGGTCCAGCTCCTCTTATCATCTAAGGAAGGGATGGGTAAAGGTGGCGGAGGGTTTTCTTCTTTTTCTTGAAACATCATCGGCGATTGGAAAGAAATCTCCTCTTTCAATTGTTTCCAAAGCGAGTACGAGCACCGATCGACGAGAAAGAGACTCTTCTGGGTTGTGACGATGAGATATTGCGTTTTCGGGGGAACGACATAGTTTTGAAAAGGTCTTAGAATATATTTCTTATATTTCATCCTGTCGCTGACTTTAAAACTTCTTTCCTTCAGATTGGGGGACGATGATTCGTAATAGGCGAGAGGAGCGGCTGTGGTCTGAACAATATGAACTTCGTCCTCAGCCGTTGTTCTCACTCCAAACGTAAAATATCGTTTCGTGAGAAAAATATTCTTCCACCGAAAACTCGTGCGCGGATCCGTATATCGCCGGTCTGTTTGAATGGGCCGTCTCAAAGCTCGATCCATCCGATTCCAAGAGAAGGGAGATTCCTCTTTGGTTTGTTGCGATTCGAATAAATTTCTGTATATATTCTGAACGAGCAGGTTGGAGGATTCGACATCTTGGTTGAAAGAAACGATCGCTTGATGAGGTGGTAAATGCGGAATAAATGTCGCACAATGACACGCCAAAAAAATTTTCAAGTTGGAGATTTGCTTTAGCGTCTTCAAATCCTCCCCGTTCGAAATCCGTTGAGTTGGAAAAACGTCTAATAGCGACATGGCTCCCAATGGAAAAGAAATGATCTCGCCCAGTACTCTCGCCTTTTTATATATATAGACACACACAGACACACATAGAGGCTCTATGACGGCCGTTTTATTTGTTTTTTTTGTTTCTCTCTCTCTCTCTCTTCTTTCCAAGAAATCTTATCTCCATGACCTCTTTTTCTTTTCTTAAAAAGATGAATGTGGGTGGGAATGAGGAAGTGAAAATAATAATTTAATAAACAAAAATTATCCAACCATGACCTTCTTTTTTTTTCAAAGTCACCCTTTCCAATCCAAGGACGTCCAGAAATAGAGGAAGCAGGGAGAGAGGAGGAGGGAAGGGAAGGTCACACTCTCTTTCTCTCTATAAATAAAAGGGAAGAGCCCCAAAGTCGTATTTTTGTCCAAGTGGATCATGAGGAGGCATCCCCAGCTCACTACGTGTATTCCTTTCAAATATAAATATGTTGATCTTTCCTTTTATATCATCCAAGGAGTCGTTTACCTGAAAGCCTCCGATTTTTCAAAATGTGCGGGTTATCATACCGTGGGGAGTTATCAAAAGATGCGGGACGAATTTTTATCCGACGAAAACGTGTTGATGGCTCGTGACATTCCACCTTTGGATGCACAAATTTTGTTAATGAAACGAGCCAAATATTTTTACACGTCCCACTTTCTAACTGTCTCGCAAATGAATAGGATTATGGATCGTCTTGAGAAGACAAAAGGGATTCTCGTTCATTTTAGTGAATGGTTGCACAAATGTTTGCACGAACCTCTCTCGATCGAGAAGACTGGGAAGAATACCTATTATATTCTTCTCGAGGACTCTCCTCCTTCGTCTCATCTTAAGGAGGCTACGACTTTTGAAAAAATCCTCGAGCAAGAAAAAATAGAATGGTGGAACAACTACCCCATCCCTCTCCCCGAGCATCAAGAGGAGCCTGTTCAGAAGAAAAAGAAAAAACCTTTCCAAAAGCCTATCCTCATCCTCCTCGATAATGATGGGGATGAGGAGAAGCCTGTTCAGATTCCTCTCCGTTTGTCAAAACCCGTCGAGGATGAAAAACCTCTTCCTTTCTCAAGACCCCTTGAGGAAGAGAGACCCCTCGAGAAGGAGAGATTTCTCCCATTGTCAAACCTCCTCGAAGATGAAAAACCTCTCCCTTTCTCAAGACCCCTCGAGAAGGAGGGACCTCTTCCTTTATCAAACCCCCTCGAAGATGAAAAACCTCTCCATTTATCAAGACCCCTCGAAAATGAGGGACCTCTCGATTTGTCAAAACCCCTCGAGGATAAGGGAACCCAAACTTCTCTCTCTTTCGAAGAGGAGGGACCTCTCAATTTGTCAAGACCCCTCAAGAATAAGGGAACCGAAAATCCTCTCCCTTTCTCAAGACTTCTCGAGGAGGAGGAGGAGGAGGAGGAAGAGAGATCGCTCCATGTCTCAAGACAGGACCCCCCTCTATCTCTTGAGGATCCGAGGGAAACGATTCCTATTGAAAAACCATCTATCGACGATCCCCAGAAAAGGTCTTCGGAGGAGATTAGACTTCCATGTAGAAAACGAATCTGCCACAATCATCATCATCATCATCATAATAATAATAATATACCCCCTTCTCAACAACAGAATCCTACAACATTTGCAGATAAATGCATTCAAACCAATCCCTTTATAGTAACCCTTTTGATTGGAGAACCCGTGCATTAGCCTCGAAAAAAAAAATGAGATTCTAGACTGTTTCTATGACCAGAATGTTAAGCCAATAGATAGGTCTAGCTCAGAATTTTTCTTTTTAAAAGAAAATAAATAAATAATCCAAAGGCTATTCGTAAATAGAAATGGTAAAGTCTCGAGTCGGCTGGAAAAAAATTTTCAGAGCTGAGAAAAATTCTCCAACTCAAAAAAAAAAAAAAAAAAAAAAAAAACTTTATGTTAATTTTTATCATGTCTTAGACATGATAAAAATTAACGACCCCCCTTCCCTTTTCGTCTGGGAATGTTGTCTCACTCTTTTGAAAAACAAATCGTGATTCATTCATGGAATGATTGCCATTAGAGAAAGGATGAGTCATGGTCTATTTTTAGAAAGGGTGAAACATCCTTCCCAGACAAAAAGGGAGGGTCATTAATATTTATCATGTCTAAGACATGATAAAAATTAACCAAAAGTTTTTTTTTTTTATTAGAGAATTTTATTTCAGCTCTGAGAAATTTTTTTTCTCCCAGCCGATTCGAGACTTTACCATTTTTTTTTAAGAATGATTTCTCCCTGATCTATTATTTCAAAATTCCAAGTTTCGCTTCAGAACCATCTGTGCTGTTGAAGAAGTAACGTGATATATGTATTTTTTTAATGAGTTCTGTCAAGATTGAATTGTGCAGGATCGACCTTGCGAATTTCTTCTCTGTGTCTTTAAATAATAATGATACCGAACCGCTTTTTGTAGAGCGCAATGGAAAAAACCTTTTGTATGGTTAGGACAATTCCTGTGTTCGATCCCATTGTATTTGAGAATCTCTTGCGTCGATCCCGAAATGCAATAAATGGATCTTTGCAACCATTTCTCTAAAAACCGCCGTTTCATTTCTCCTCGCACCCAAATCATGGAAAAGGATTCCGTCAACATCGTTAACACCCATGGAAAATAACTGTACGGAATTTCTCCTTCGTACCACGACAAGCCGTGATAATAATCACTCGCCCACACAGCGGTTCGTTTTTCTTTCTCGGTGAGCATTTGCCATGGAAACGGGGCTTTAAAAACAAATACCCCTCGAGAAGTACCGTCCAATGTGACGTAAGCCAATTCTTTCACAATAAAGGCTCCTTGAGAATCGTAGAAACCTTCAAAGTCGAGCACGAGTTCCATGTTTTTTATTTCTTTTTCTTTCCAAGGTGACCTTTATTATTATTATGATGGATGTGTATTGAGATACGCACGATATTATTCAAAAAACAAATATATATACGAATGTGACCTTTCCCAGAATTCATACGACCTGTCACGTGCAACCTTGTCTCTCTCTCTCTATAAAAGAGGAGACGGCGAGAGAACGCTATCCATTTTTTCCTTCAGGACACACAGCGAGAGAGAGAGAGAGAGAATTTTGTTTTCTTTTTTTCCTCAATTGAAGAAGATGGACATTTTGAGTACCAAACCTCTCAAAGATTCCTACATTGTTCTGGACATGGAATATTTTCACTGTTATGATCCAAAGACGGGAGATATATGTTTCATCTTGAAAGAACTGGGCTACATCACTTGCGATTTAACCTTATGCGAATCCATGATTTTTCTCCCTCCTGTCCATTACGATGACTTATCGTCCCGCAATCAAGCTGTGGTCAACCAGACTACAAATAATCGACACGGCCTGCAATGGACCGAGGGTCGTCTTTCCTACGAGCATCTTCCTACGATCCTGAAAATACTGACCGAAAATGTAGAGACGATCTACGTCAATGGATACGATAAAGCCGAATTTTTCAGCAAGCTCTGCCAGCGATCTGTTTACGAGTTTTACATCCCAGGGAAAACCGAGTGGCGGAACAAGTCGAAATGCACGCGACACCAATATTTCCAAAAGATGATTCATTGTGCCGAGAACAAGGTGAGAAATTTTCGATACCATTTGATGGAGGGTAGTTACGTTTTCCGGAAATTACATTGTTACCCCTCCGAGAGCAAAGCTGTCGAAGACGAAGAGGAGGCGGAAGAATCTCCCCAGGAGAACTCGTGCGACGATGAGGAGGAGGAAGAGGAGGAGGATGAACTTTCTAATAATAATAATAAATGTCTAAGTTGGGATGCTTTAGAGACCCAAGAATATTGGTCTCAACCCTTATCTCACCTAGACCTGAAAGAGGATCCTCAAGTGTACTCTTTGTGGTCCTCTTCTAAAATTTGGTCTTGGAGAGAACCCTTGAATGTTCATGAATGAAATGGTATGTAAATCCCTAGAGAAAAAAATAGAAAAAAAAGTTCCTTTTTTTGTAATATGTTGATTTCTTTCCAATCCCATTTCTTTTCCATAACTCCACCCCAATCGACGAGAAGAAGAAGAATTTTCCAAGTTACACAAGACGAATCTTCCAAGTTACACAAGACGTAGAAAGATTTCACAAGGATTTATAAATCACACGCTCCCACATGATATATGTATAGAGAGAAAAAGACCCTCTGTTCTCTAGCCAATACGTCAAGACTTCCCTAAACTAAGAGAGATCATGAGTACCGAGGAAACCTTAGCAGAGCAAGTGGAAAGACTTTCAAAGAGATTAGAAGAGTTAAGACGGGATAGATTTACAGTTCCGCCGACTAAAGAGGAAACTATCATCGATTTCAACAAACCGCTGTACTTTCATCCCCTACCCCAAAGAATGAGACGAGTGGACTCGCCGTTGAACAGTTCCAATGAGAAACAAAATGTCACTTATTTGAATAGTCAATTTCAACACATGAATATTTCATAAGTATTTTTTTGTTTTTTTTCCCTAAAGCGTAGGGAGATCGGATCAGTAGTTTTTCCCTTTTCATCGTCGAAAAAGATTGGGAGGAAAAATCTTTCTCAACTCTCTCAGAAAAATTTTTCAACCCTAAAAAAAAAAAAAAAAAAAAAAAAAAAAAAAAAAAAAAAAAAACTTTTTGTTAATTTTTATCATGTCTTAGACATGATAAAAATTAACTCTACCCCCCTTTTGTCTGGGAATGTTGTCTCACACTTTCTAAAAATAGACCATCACTCCTCCTTTCCTGAAGAATAGAATTCCAAGAATGGGATCTGGTCTATTTTTAGAAACGGTGAGACCCTATTCCCAGACAAAAGGCGGGTAGAGTTAATTTTTATCATGTCTAAAGTTCAGGGTCCATCCATCTTCTTATGTGAAACGGTGACCCTGACGAGATCGAGATAAACAAGTCCTGTGAGTTGTTTTGTAATCTTGACGCGATCCAAGAAAGACTTTTTATTTTTTTTAAATAGGCGGGGGGGGAGAGAAAATGTTCTCACGACCCTCAGATATCTTTACATAAATATATTTTTTATCAAAGTGTTTCTTTCATTCCGATCCTTTGAAGAGGTTGGAATGACCCTGACATTTTAGATGGGGTCGCGATCCCGACAGATGTCGCGCGAGTATAAAAGTGTGTGTCCTCCGCGAGATTTCTTCAGAGAACAGAAGAAGACGTGAACTGAGCTGGTAAGTCCCTTTGGTCCTATGAATATGGTTATCTATAAAATCGATTTGATTCTTAATTTTTTTTAATAATCATAATAATCATAACTTCACTTAAAAAGAACTCTCTTCTTAACCCTTTGAAAAGAAAAATGTCTCTTTCAAGACGACGACTCTAAAACGTTTTATTGTTTTTTTTCCCTTTCTAGATCTTCCCTGTTATACATATATACCTTTTCGATTCTTTTTTTGCTCCTGTTTGTGGAAGACATCACCGTATTCATCGCCATGGCGTGTTCAGAAAACTTTATCGTGCTCGATCTAGAGGGTTTCCAGTCCTACAACCACAAGAAGGGTGAATTTACCTACGTTTTAAAAGAATTGGGCTATGCGACAAAAGATTTTTTGACCGTGGGATCGTTGACGTTTGCTCCTCCTCACCCCTTCCACCAACTGAGTGAAAAAAACCAAAAGACGAATGCCTGGCTGACGAGAAACCGGCACGGACTTCGTTGGAACGAGGGTCATATTCCCTACAACCATTTAGGACGCATTCTCCAATCGCTCACTCACAGCTTCTCCACGATTTATGTGGTGGGATGCCAGAAAGCTAAATTCTTTGCTAAAGCCTTGGATTATCAAAAACCCGTGACGGAAATTTATGTGCCAGATGGAATCATTTGGAAGTATCGGGAAAATTGTGCCCGACATCATCAAAGGAGGAAATATTTCCATTGTGCCGAAAACAAAGTGCGCAACTATCGATGGCATATTACGGAAGGAGATTTTCATATCAATCACGTCTATCCAGACGGAACGGAGAAAGAGGAGAGGATTCAGGAGGAAGCAGACAATCCTCTGCAAGCTTTTGATAAGGCCTACGATCAGTTAGAGAAGGATCCGTCCCCAAAAGCGTACGATAACCTCATCCAGAAATGGGATAATCTGTCCTGTTTCCAAGTGATGGAACATCCGGATGAGCATACGCCTTTCCACTTGATGGGCTCTTCTACTTCTTCTTTGTCGTCAACTTCCTCCAATAACTCGAGGAAGACGGAGGGTTGGGGAGACATACCTGAAAATATTCCCCATTACGATCCAGCAGCCTGTTGGGACGAACCTTCCAAAAAATCTCATGAGACCCCCAAAATATCTTCAGAGGATCCAAAGACAAAATCCACTGAGTGTTGGGACAATGAACGGACGACTCATGCTCCAAAATCCACTAAGACTATGTCCACTGAGTGTTGGGACAATGAACAGACGACTCATGCTCCAAAATCTATTGAGACTATGTCCACTGAATGTTGGGACAATGAACTGACGACCCATTCTCCAAAATCTACTGAGACTATGTCCACTGAGTGTTGGGACGATGAAACCGAAAAGACGACAGAGAATTGGGATGACCGTTCTCAAAAGTATTTGAATTGATATATACATAAACTCAGGAGAAAAAAAAATAAAAGATTTTTAGAAATAAGTAGGGAAAGGTTCTCCGCTTTCCCTATATTTATGGAAATGGACTGAGAAGAGAGAGAGAGAGACGAATCAGGAGACCAAAAAAATGGGTCTTGGAAGGAATGAGTGCAAATGCATTCGATTCCTTCCGAGACCCATTTTTTTTGGGTCCCTCTCTCATCCAATCTTGGAAAAGAACTTTGTCCTATTTTTCTAGGTACATTTAAAAAGAAACGAATCTATCCATAAATTTTCTTAAAAGAAAAAAACAAAAAGATCCATTACCTCTTGACGGTCCAAAGTCGAGAATCTTGGAAAACGTCATCCACTCTCCATCCAGTCAAGCTTCTCTGTAGAAAATCTAGTAGGTGCATCTGCATTCTTGAACACCCGGCAGTTATTATTGGACGCGAAACGTCGAATGCTGAAATA
Organism: Stegodyphus dumicola; assembly: GCF_044657685.1. Lineage (NCBI taxonomy): Eukaryota > Metazoa > Arthropoda > Arachnida > Araneae > Eresidae > Stegodyphus > Stegodyphus dumicola. The sequence goes on from NC_140771.1 coordinate 119,644,677, forward strand.
GTTAACAGTGAGCCCATTCTTAAAGAAACGGGGATGTTTTATTCATCCAGTCGAGAGCGGAAAAATTTCTGAGAGCCGGAGAAAAATTTCTCTGGCTGAAAAAAAAAAAAAAAAAAAAAAAAAAAAAAAAAAAAAAAAAAAAAAACCCTTTTAGTCTGAAAATTGATGTCTTCAATTTTTCAAAAATTGAAGACATCAATTTTCAAATTTTCAGACTAAAAAGGGGGGTAATTTATTTTTCAGAAACTTTTTCCAGCCGACTCGATGTGAATAAAACTTTACTGTTTGTTAAGAATGTTATTTAATGGATCGATTTCAACCTATCGAGTTTCGCTTGAGTTCCGGCCGTGCTGTGGGCTCATCTGGATACAAGTTTTCCCCTTTTGGAATAGAATTTCCGTCAAGGTAGGCAACTTTTCCTCTTTTTGCATTTTTCATGTCATTTCATTTGTATTACAATATACTGAATACGGGCGTTCGAACTGATTTCTAGGCTATTTCTATACAAATGGAGCTCGATCCAAGAAAGAAATGAGGTCTTTTTTTTATTTTGTGGACTGCCAATTTGTATTGGAATATACTGAAAACGGGTGTTTGAGTCGGTTTTCAGTATATTTCAATACAAATGGAGCTCAATCCAAGAAAGAAATGATGTCTTTTTTTTTATTTTGTGGACTGCCAATTTGTATTGGAATATACTGAAAACGGGTGTTTGAGTCGGTTTTCAGTATATTTCAATACAAATGGAGCTCGATCCAAGAAAGAAATGATGTCTTTTTTTTATTTTGTGGAATGCCAATTTTTATTGGAATATACTGAAAACGGTTGTTTGAGTCGGTTTTCAGTATATTTCAATACAAATAGAGCTCGATCCAAGAAAGAAATGATGTCTTTTTTTTTATTTTGTGGACTGCCAATTTGTATTGGAATATACTGAAAACGGGTGTTTGAGTCGGTTTTCAGTATATTTCAATACAAATAGAGCTCGATCCAAGAAAGAAATGATGTCTTTTTTTTTATTTTGTGGACTGCCAATTTGTATTGGAATATACTGAAAACGGGTGTTTGAGTCGGTCTTCAGTACATTTTAATACAAATAGAGCTCGATCCAAGAAAGAAATGATGTCTTTTTTTTATTTTGTGGACTGCCCTATTTGTATTGGAATATACTGAAAACGGGCGTTTGAGTCGGTTTTCAGTATATTCCAATACAAATGGAGCTCGATCCAAGAAAGAAATGATGTCTTTTTTTTATTTTGTGGACTGCCCTATTTGTATTGAAATATACTGAAAACGGGCGTTTGAGTCGGTTTTCAGTATATTCCAATACAAATGGAGCTCGATCCAAGAAAGAAATGATGTCTTTTTTTTATTTTGTGGACTGCCATATTTGTATTGAAATATACTGAAAACGGGTGTTCACGTCGGTTTTCAGTATATTACAATACAAGTAGAGCTCGATCCAAAAAAAATGATGTATTTTTTTTATTTTGTGGACTGCCAATTTTGTATTGGAATATACTGAAAACGGACGTTCACGTCGGTTTTCAGTATATTACAATATAAGTGGAGCTCGATCCAAGAAAAAAAATGATGTCTTTTTTTTATTTTGTGGACTGGGCTATTTTGTATTGGAATATACTGAAAACGGGCGTTCACGTCGGTTTTCAGTATATTACAATACAAGTGGAGCTCGATCCAAGAAAAAAATGATGTCTTTTTTTTATTTTGTGGACTGCCAATTTTGTATTGGAGTGTACTGAAAACGGGCGTTCACGTTGGTTTTCAGTATATTTCAATACAAGTGGAGCTCGATCCAAGAAAAAATGATGTCTTTTTTTTATTTTGTGGACTGCCCTATTTTGTATTGGAATATACAATAAACGGGCGTTCACGTTGGTTTTCAGTATATTTCAATACAAATGGAGCTCCATCCAAGAAAAAAATGATGTCTTTTTTTTATTTTGTGGACTGCCCTATTTTGTATTGGAATATACTGAAAACGGGCGTTCACGTTGGTTTTCAGTATATTTCAATACAAATGGAGCTCGATCCAAAAAAAAAATGATGTATTTTTTTTATTTTGTGGACTGCCAATTTTGTATTGGAATATACTGAAAACGGGCGTTCACGTCGGTTTTCAGTATATTACAATATAAGTGGAGCTCGATCCAAGAAAAAAATGATGTCTTTTTTTATTTTGTGGACTGCCAATTTTGTATTGGAATATACTGAAAACGGGCGTTCACGTTGGTTTTCAGTATATTTCAATACAAGTGGAGCTCGATCCAAGAAAAAAATGATGTCTTTTTTTTTATTTTGTGGACTGCCCTATTTTGTATTGGAATATACTGAAAACGGGCGTTCACGTTGGTTTTCAGTATATTTCAATACAAATGGAGCTGCATTCAAGAAAAAAATGATGTCTTTTTTTTATTTTGTGGACTGCCCTATTTTGTATTGGAATATACTGAAAACGGGCGTTCACGTTGGTTTTCAGTATATTTCAATACAAATGGAGCTCCATCCAAGAAAAAAATGATGTCTTTTTTTATGTTGTGGACTGCCCTATTTTGTATTGGAATATACTGAAAACGGGCGTTCGAGTCGGTTTTCAGTATATTCAAATACAAATGGAGCTCTATCCAAGAAAAAAATGATGTCTTTTTTATGTTGTGGACAATCAATTTTGTATTGGAATATACTGAAAACGGGCGTTCGAGTCCTTTTTCAGACTATTTCTACACACATTCCACTATATTAAAATGACGTCATGGTTGAGTCCAAACAGAGTCGTCCCCGGACAGAGTCGTCTCCGGACAAAGTCGTCCCCGGACAATTTTATACCGAATTTGTATAGAGATATACTTAAAATGGGCTTGGAGGGAAGACCGTTTTCTAGTATATATCTATATACATTCGGTTGCATTCAGAAACAAAAAGAATGTCTTTTTGAATGGACAGGATGACTATGGAAACCTGATCTCTCTCTCTCTCTCCCAAGATTGGATGAGAGAGTGCCTCCTATTTATATTGTAATATACTGAAAACGGGCTTTCGAGTCAATTTCTAGACTATTTCTATACAAATGGAGCTCTATTTACGAAAAAAATGATGTATTTTTTATTGTGTGGACAGCCCTATTTGTATTGCAATATACTGAAAACAGGCGTTCGAGTCGGTTTCTAAACTCTTCCTATACAAATTCCACCATCTATATAGAAATGATGTCATCGTTGAGTCCAAACAAAGTCGTCCCCGGACCATCTTGATGACCAGACATATTGCCTTTTCAACAGCCCGTATTATTTTGAACAAAAACGTGGAATACTTTTATAGAAAAGAGAAGAATTGAAAGTGAAAGTCAAAAAGCAAAATGGGATCGGCTGGGAAAAATTTCTGAGAGCCGAGAAAAAAATTCTGAGTCAGAAAAAAAAAGAAAAAATATATAATATATATATTATATAATATATATATTATATAATATATATATTATATAATATATATTATAAATACTTTTTGTTAATTTTTATCATGTCTTCTAGACATGATAAAAATTAACTAATCCCTTTTGTCTAGGAATGTTGTCTCACCGTTTCTAAAAATAGACCATGACTCATTCTTTCTAAAGAATAGAATTCCAAGAAAAGAATGGGTTCTGGTCTATTTTTAGAAACGGTGAGACAACATTCCCAGACAAAAGGGTGTACATTGAGTCTGTGCTGTAGACCCTGAACAACCTATCGGTCACCGGTAATATATCTGGTAAGGACCCCAAAAAGCTATCCACTGTCGTTGGAATTGTGTTCACTGGAGGCTATTTCTTTTTTTCGCAATCTCGCTTTTAGTTTTCTCTGAGATTCTTTAGAAATGGGTGAAGATGGGTAGCGTGAAGCGGGGGACACCTGGATCAGTTTTCCCAATTAGGGTAGAGAGGGAGGCGTGTTGCCTTTACAACAGCCCACAGTGTTCTGAACAGAAACGTGGAATGCTTTTATAGAAAAGAGAAGAGTTGAAAGTGAAAGTCGAAAAACGAAATGAGATCGGCTGGCAAAATATTTTGAGAGCTCAGAAAAAAATTCTGAGATGTAAAAACTTTTTGTTAATTTTTATCATGTCTTCTAGACATGATAAAAATTAACTCACCCCTTTTGTCTGGGTATGTTGTCTCACCGTTTCTAATAATAGACCAGAACACAGTCTTTTCTTGGAATTCTATTCTTTAAAAGGATGAGTCATGGTCTATTTTTAGAAAGTGGGAGACAACATTCCCAGACAAAAGGGGGGTGAGTTAATTTTTATCATGTCTAGAAGCATGATAAAAATTAACAAAAAGTGGGGTTTTTTTTTTTTTTTTACATCTCAGAATTTTTTTCTGAGCTCTGAGAAATTTTTCCTAGCCGATCCCATTTCGTTTTTCGACTTTCACTTTCAACTCTTCACTTTTCCTATCCACTGTCATTGGAATTGTGTTCACTGGAGGCTATTTCTTTTTTTGCAATCTCGCTTTTAGTTTTCTTTGAGATTCTTTAGAAATGGCTATACAAATTTCACCATCTATATAGAGATGATGTCCAAACAAAGTCGTCCCCGGACCATCTTGATGACCGAATATGTATAGAAATACTCTGAAAATGGGCTTGAGGGCCGGTTTCTGGACGATTCCTCTACAAATTCGGCCGCATCCAGAAAAACAAAAATACATAATTTCTTTTTGGGTCTCTCTCTCTCTCCCAAGATTGGAGGAGAGAGTGGCCCAAAAAATGGGTCTCGGAAGGAATCGAATGCATTTTGAAATGCACTCATTCCTTCCAAGACCCATTTTTTTGGTCTTTTGATTCAACTCTGCATTCTATGGAATAGGGAAAGCGGAGAACGTTTCCCCTTCTTTAAGCGACTGGAGACCATAGCGCATCATCATCATCATCATCATCATCATCACCATCATCCTCTTTCTGATACTTTTCAACGAAGGCTTGATGTCTCTGGATGATTTTGGGGAGATGATGGATCCCGAATTGAGTGATGAAAAAGAGAGGACTCTTTTTCCTTTCTTGTTCGTCTTGCACAGTCTCTCGGAGGGTGATATACGTTTCCCCGTCCTCCTCAATTTTCGTCAGAGGTCTCATGAATATTTTACACATCTAAGGGAAGAGCGACTTGTTATGCAGGGATTTCGAAGCGACGAAGGCCACTTCATGCGAAGTGAGGACAATCTGGTTCGGATGACCCCATTCTTTGGAGTAGTTGTCCAAATCGCCTAGTCGAAGAAAATGGTGTCGATTAGGAAAAAAGACTTGGAGAACACTCGTCGTATGCGAGACGTTCGTAGGCAAGAGAGTCAAGATATCTTTGGCATTCCAGTACAGGAATCCTAGATCCACATACGCGTGCACGTAATAGTCATCGTTATATTCCAGTTTGAGCAGCATGGCTTTTGTATTTTTTTTTCGTTCTCAAGGCGAAACACTCGTCTGATATGAACAAGAGCTCGCTGGCGATCCGTTTATATAGACTCCTCAGAGAGAGAGAGAGAGAGAGAGAGGGAGGGGGGAGGAGGAACAAGGTTGATGAATTCTAAAATAAAAAAAAAATGATAAAACATGAGTGTTTGTGAAGGTCATAGAGAGATGATTATAAAGTTGTTTTATTTTTTATTTTCTCAAAAGAAAAAACCAAAACTGTCCCATTCCATACGACATAACCTTTGAGAAGGTGATGGGGTCGAAATGGGTGAAGATGGGTAGCATGAAAAAAAGAAATGAGATCGGCTGGGAAAATATTTTCAGAGCTCAGAAAAAAATTCTGAGATGTAAAAAAAAAAAGAAAAAAAACTTTTTGTTAATTTCTATCATGTCCCTTTTGTCTGGGTATGTTGTCTCACCGTTTCTAAAAATAGACCAGAACCCAGTCTTTTCTTTGAATTCTATTCTTTAAAAGGATGAGTCATGGTCTATTTTTAGAAAGTGGGAGACAACATTCCCAGACAAAAGGGGGGTGAGTTAATTTTTATCATGTCTAGAAGACATGATAAAAATTAACAAAAAGTTTTTTTTTTTTTTTTTTTACATCTCAGAATTTTTTTCTGAGCTCTGAGAAATTTTTCCTAGCCGATCCCATTTCGTTTTTCGACTTTCACTTTCAACTCTTCACTTTTCTATAAAAGCATTCCACGTTTCTGTTCAGAACAGTGTCTCTCTCTACCCAAATCTGAAACCCTAGTCAGGAGAGAATATGAGACTAGAAAAATAGTTTAGCTTATTGATCTAAAAAATGTCCCATGCTAGAACTCAGAATTATAATCAGAGCGGGGCTTTCCAGTATCCACTTCCAAGATTTTAGATTTGCCATGGGTGACATGTTCCCAAATTCATAAATTCTTCAATTATAGTCCCCTTCTTTGACGAATGGCTAAGAAATTCTTAAAGAATATCATGATAAAGATTTAGCTATCTATATATAACATTATGTTTTCTTTTCAAAAACAAAATCCAGTCTTGATCGAAATGGACTTTACGCACAATTTATTGTATCCCCCCCTTTCCAAGATTGGCTTGAAGAAGTGATCAAAAAAATGGGTCTGGAAGGAAAAGAGTGCATTTCGAGAAAAGAAAAGAGGACCCTCTTTTTCTCGCAATGCACCCGTTTCCTTCCAGACCCATTTCTTTTGCCTCCTCAGAACTCTCTTTCTTTTCTCCTCCCTCTCTCTCTTAAGAGGGATTGAAAGAAAGAGGCTAGATGGAAAAGTTTCTTTTTTTTTCTTTCGAGAAGATAAAAAAAATTTGGAGGAGGAGCAAATTTTTTTTTGGGTGGTGGTGGTTGTTTTTTTTAGAAGGTGATGACTTTAGTGACATTTAAAGAGACCACCAGAGGATCTGTTTGAGTCTCGACGACCTTTTCTTGACGGGGGTCTGTCTGGCAATAAGCGCTGGCATATTGTTTAGGGTAAGTAGAAGAATCCGTCATGCCTGGATGAGGCGGTATGTAGCGCACTCCCAGATTAAAGAGGGTGATGAAGGGAAATCTCTTCCCCGGATAGAGCAGTCGGTAAACGGGTTGATTGGGTACAACTCGAACCAGCGGCTGAGTTAAAATGCTATACACCCAGGCCAGAAGCTGATTATTTTTAGGATTCTTTTCGCCCAGATGTAACATTTCTTCGCTGGAGAGAACATATCCCTCTTGAGAACTGCCAAGACTCTCAAGATCTTTTATTTTCCTGAAGACGTGGTGTTCGTCGAAAAACACGGAGAGAATGTCCCAGGTTCTTTTACTGGAAGTATGAATCAGAGGCAAAATGTCCGTAGCGTTCCAAAACAATCTTCCGTCATCCACATAACAGCGAATGCTCACAAACTCATTATATAAGACGCGGATCATCATCTTGAGTAGAAATACAGCTACGCACAGCAGTCTCTCTCTCTGGGAAATAGAGTCTGTTTTCCACTCGCCTTTCTATATATACGAGAAGATCACGTGATGGGCGACGTGACAGTTGACTTCTAGAAAAAAAATCAACTTTGTCTACCTCTCTCTCTCTATGACCTTCTATTTTTTTTCCTAAAGGACACCCCGTCACCTTTTCAAAGGTCATGGGATTGAGAGGAACGAAAGAAAAAAAAACAACCATCCTTTGTATACTACCTATGACCTTCTCCTAGAGACCCCTGTCATTTTCTTCTCGAGAGCTACGTGATGAAAGCTTTTTTTTTATTCTAGAGTTTATCAACTTTGTAGACACATGACCCCGTCACCTTCTCAAAGGTTATGTCGTATGGAATGGGACCCTTTTGGTTTTTTCTTTTGAGAAAATAAAAAATAAAACAACTTTATAATCATCTCTCTATGACCTTCACAAACACTCATGTTTTATCATTTTTTTTTAGTCCAAAGGGGCATTGTCCCCGAAGGACTATTAGTTTCGTTAGGGCGTTTTGCGTTGACAACTGTAGACGGCGAATCACTTTTCAAAATAACGCACTTACCCTGATCCACTCTCACCTCCTCTTCGCTCTCTTATCTTTATCCACTCTCTCCTCCTTGCTCTCTTATCCTCCTCTTCTCTCTTATACTCGTCGCTCTCCCATCCTCCTCGCTTTCCCATCCTCCTCCACTCTCTAATCCTCCTCCTTTCTCTACTCATCCACACTCTCTCATCCTCCTCTGTCTTGTCCTCCATTTCCATATAGTTACCATTTCCCGTTGTATGAAACAATAGAATAGTAATCATTCTCAATAAAACGGTAGTTAAGCAACCGCAGTAAGAAGAAACCATTAAAATAGACCTTAGTAAAAAAAACTATTGTAAAAATCATTTGTATTGAAAAACAATTATCATATCATTAATCACAATCACAGTCCTTCGGGGACAATGCCCCTTTGGACGTAATCTAAAATCTGAATCCTTTCATATTTTTTTTTATTTTATTTTAGAATTCATCAACCTTGTTCCTCCTCCCCCCTCCCTCTCTCTCTCTCTCTCTCTGAGGAGTCTATATAAACGGATCGCCAGCGAGCTCTTGTTCATATCAGACGAGTGTTTCGCCTTGAGAACGAAAAAAAAATACAAAAGCCATGCTGCTCAAACTGGAATATAACGATGACTATTACGTGCACGCGTATGTGGATCTAGGATTCCTGTACTGGAATGCCAAAGATATCTTGACTCTCTTGCCTACGAACGTCTCGCATACGACGAGTGTTCTCCAAGTCTTTTTTCCTAATCGACACCATTTTCTTCGACTAGGCGATTTGGACAACTACTCCAAAGAATGGGGTCATCCGAACCAGATTGTCCTCACTTCGAATGAAGCGGCCTTCGTCGCTTCGAAATCCCTGCATAACAAGTCGCTCTTCCCTTGGATGTGTAAAATATTCATGAGACCTCTGACGAAAATTGAGGAGGACGGGGAAACGTATATCACCCTCCGAGAGACTGTGCAAGACGAACAAGAAAGGAAAAAGCGTCCTCTCTTTTTCATCACTCAATTCGGGATCCATCATCTTCCCAAAATCATCCAGAGACATCAAGCCTTCGTTGAAAAGTATCAGAAAGAGGATGATGGTGATGATGATGATGATGATGATGATGATGATGATGATGATGATGATGCGCTATGGTCTCCAGTCGCTTAAAGAAGGGGAAACGTTCTCCGCTTTCCCTATTCCATAGACTGGAGAGTTGAATCAGGAGACCAAAAAAATGGGTCTTGGAAGGAATGAGTGCATTTCAAAATGCATTCGATTCCTTCCGAGACCCATTTTTTTGGGCCACTCTCTCCTCCAATCTTGGGAGAGAGAGAGAAAAAAAAAGAAATTATCATCTCCTGTCCACCCAAAAAGAAATTATGTATTTTTGTTTTTCTGGATGCGGCCGAATTTGTAAAGGAATCGTCCAGAAACCGGCCCTCAAGCCCATTTTCAGACTATTTCTATACATATTGGGTCATCAAGATGGTCCGGGGACGACTTTGTTTGGACATCATCTCTATATAGATGGTGAAATTTGTATAGCCATTTCTAAAGAATCTCAGAGAAAACTAAAAGCGAGATTGCAAAAAAAAGAAATAGCCTCCAGTGAACACAATTCCAACGAGAGTGGATAGGAAAAGTGAAGAGTTGAAAGTGAAAGTCGAAAAACGAAATGGGATCGTCTAGGAAAAATTTCTCAGAGCTCAGAAAAAAATTTTGAGATGTAAAAAAAAAAAAAAAAACTTTTTGTTAATTTTTATCATGTCTTCTAGACATGATAAAAATTAACTCACCCCCCTTTTGTCTGGGAATGTTGTCTCCCACTTTCTAGAAATAGACCATGACTCATCCTTTTAAAGAATAGAATTCCAAGAAAAGACTGGGTTCTGGTCTATTTTTAGAAACGGTGAGACAACATACCCAGACAAAAGGGGGTGAGTTAATTTTTATCATGTCTAGAAGACATGATAAAAATTAACAAAAAGTTTTTACATCTCAGAATTTTTTTCTGAGCTCTGAAAATATTTTGCCAGCCGATCTCATTTCGTTTTTCGACTTTCACTTTCAACTCTTCTCTTTTCTATAAAAGCATTCCACGTTTCTGTTCAGAACACTGTGGGCTGTTGAAAAGGCAACACGCCTCCCTCTCTACCCTAATTGGGAATCCTGATCCAGGTGTCCCCCGCTTCACGCTACCCATCTTCACCCATTTCTAAAGAATCTCAGAGAAAACTAAAAGCGAGATTGCGAAAAAAAGAAATAGCCTCCAGTGAACACAATTCCAACGACAGTGGATAGCTTTTTGGGGTCCTTCCAGATATATTACCGGTGACCGATAGGTTGTTCAGGGTCTACAGCACAGACTCAATGTACCCCCTTTTGTCTGGGAATGTTGTCTCACCGTTTCTAAAAATAGACCAGAACCCATTCTTTTCTTGGAATTCTATTCTTTAGAAAGAATGAGTCATGGTCTATTTTTAGAAACGGTGAGACAACATTCCTAGACAAAAGGGATTAGTTAATTTTTATCATGTCTAGAAGACATGATAAAAATTAACAAAAAGTATTTATGATATATATTATATAATATATATATATTATATAATATATATATTATATATTTTTCCTTTTTTTTCTGACTCAGAATTTTTTTCTCGGCTCTCAGAAATTTTTCCCAGCCGATCCCATTTTGCTTTTTGACTTTCACTTTCAATTCTTCTCTTTTCTATAAAAGTATTCCACGTTTTTGTTCAGAATAATACGGGCTGTTGAAAAGGCAATATGTCTGGTCATCAAGATGGTCCGGGGACGACTTTGTTTGGACTCAACGATGACATCATTTCTATATAGATGGTGGAATTTGTATAGGAAGAGTTTAGAAACCGACTCGAACGCCTGTTTTCAGTATATTGCAATACAAATAGGGCTGTCCACACAATAAAAAATACATCACTTTTTTTGTAAATAGAGCTCCATTTGTATAGAAATAGTCTAGAAATTGACTCGAAAGCCCGTTTTCAGTATATTACAATACAAATAGGAGGCACTCTCTCATCCAATCTTGGGAGAGAGAGAGAGAGAGATCCGGTTTCCATAGTCATCCTGTCCATTCAAAAAGACATTCTTTTTGTTTCTGAATGCAACCGAATGTATATAGGAATATACTAGAAAACGCCCTCCCCTCCAAGCCCATTTTAAGTATATCTCTATAGAAATTCGGTATAAAATTGTCCGGGGACGACTTTGTCCGGAGACGACTCTGTCCGGGGACGACTCTGTTTGCACTCAACGATGACGTCATTTTAATATAGTGGAATGTGTGTAGAAATAGTCGGAAAAAGGACTCGAACGCCCGTTTTCAGTATATTCCAATACAAAATTGATTGTCCACAACATAAAAAAGACATCATTTTTTTCTTGGATACAGCTCCATTTGTATTTGAATATACTGAAAACCGACTCGAACGCCCGTTTTCAGTATATTCCAATACAAAATAGGGCAGTCCACAACATAAAAAAAAGACATCATTTTTTTCTTGGATGGAGCTCCATTTGTATTGAAATATACTGAAAACGAACGTGAACGCCCGTTTTCAGTATATTCCAATACAAAATAGGGCAGTCCACAAAATAAAAAAAAGACATCATTTGTTTCTTGGATGGAGCTCCATTTGTATTGAAATATACTGAAAACCAACGTGAACGCCCGTTTTCAGTATATTGCAATACAAAATAGGGCAGTCCACAAAATAAAAAAAAGACATCATTTTTTCTTGGATCGAGCTCCACTTGTATTGAAATATACTGAAAACCAACGTGAACGCCCGTTTTCAGTATATTCCAATACAAAATTGGCAGTCCACAAAATAAAAAAAAGACATCATTTTTTCTTGGATCGAGCTCCAGTTGTATTGTAATATACTGAAAACCGACGTGAACGCCCGTTTTCAATATATTCCAATACAAAATAGGGCAGTCCACAAAATAAAAAAAAGACATCATTTTTTTCTTGGATCGAGCTCCATTTGTATTGAAATATACTGAAAACCAACGTGAACGCCCGTTTTCAGTATATTCAATACAAAATAGGCAGTCCACAAAATAAAAAAAATGCATCATTTTTTTCTTGGATCGAGCTCCACTTGTATTGAAATATACTGAAAACCAACGTGAACGCCCGTTTTCAGTATATTCCAATACAAAATTGGCAGTCCACAAAATTAAAAAAAGACATCATTTTTTTTCTTGGATCGAGCTCCACTTGTATTGTAATATACTGAAAACCGACGTGAACGCCCGTTTTCAGTATATTCCAATACAAAATTGGCAGTCCACAAAATAAAAAAAATACATCATGTTTTTCTTGGATCGAGCTCTACTTGTATTGAAATATACTGAAAACCAACGTGAACGCCCGTTTTCAGTATATTCCAATACAAAATTGGCAGTCCACAAAATAAAAAAAAGACATCATTTTTTTCTTGGATCGAGCTCCACTTGTATTGTAACATACTGAAAACCGACGTGAACGCCCGTTTTCAGTATATTCCAATACAAAATTGGCAGTCCACAAAATAAAAAAAAGACATCATTTTTTTCTTGGATCGAGCTCCACATGTATTGAAATATACTGAAAACCAACGTGAACGCCCGTTTTCAGTATATTCCAATACAAAATTGGCAGTCCACAAAATAAAAAAAAGACATCATTTTTTTCTTGGATCGAGCTCCACTTGTATTGTAATATACTGAAAACCGACGTGAACACCCGTTTTCAGTATATTCCAATACAAAATAGGGCAGTCCACAAAATAAAGAAAAGACATCATTTTTTTCTTGGATCGAGCTCCACTTGTATTGGAATATACAGAAAACCGACTCAAACGCCCGTTTTCAGTATATTCCAATACAAATAGGGCAGTCTACAAAATAAAAAAAAAAGACATCATTTCTTTCTTGGATCGAGCTCCATTTGTATTGGAATATACTGAAAACCGACTCAAACGCCCGTTTTCAGTATATTCCAATACAAATAGGGCAGTCACAAAATAAAAAAAAGACATCATTTCTTTCTTGGATCGAGCTCTATTTGTATTGAAATATACTGAAAACCGACTCAAACACCCGTTTTCAGTATATTCCAATACAAATTGGCAGTCCACAAAATAAAAAAAAAGACATCATTTCTTTCTTGGATCGAGCTCTATTTGTATTGAAATATACTGAAAACCGACTCAAACACCCGTTTTCAGTATATTCCAATACAAATTGGCAGTCCACAAAATAAAAAAAAAGACATCATTTCTTTCTTGGATTGAGCTTTATTTGTATTGAAATATACTGAAAACCGACTCAAACAACCGTTTTCAGTATATTCCAATACAAATTGGCAGTCCACAATATAAAAGAAAAGACATCATTTCTTTCTTGGATCGAGCTCCATTTGTATTGAAATATACTGAAAACCGACTCAAACACCCGTTTTCAGTATATTCCAATACAAATTGGCAGTCCACAAAATAAAAAAAAGACCTCATTTCTTTCTTGGATCGAGCTCCATTTGTATAGAAATAGCCTAGAAATCAGTTCGAACGCCCGTATTCAGTATATTGTAATACAAATGAAATGACATGAAAAATGCAAAAAGAGGAAAAGTTGCCTACCTTGATGGAAATTCTATTCCAAAAGGGGAAAACTTGTATCCAGATGGGCCCACAGCACGGCCGGAACTCAAGCGAAACTCGATAGGTTGAAATCGATCCATTAAATAACATTCTTAAAAAACAGTAAAGTTTTATTCTATTCCAAAAGGGGAAAACTTGTATCCAGGTGGGCCCACAGCACGGCCGGAACTCAAGCGAAACTCGATAGGTTGAAATCGATCCATTAAATAACATTCTTAACAAACAGTAAAGTTTTATTCACATCGAGTCGGCTGGGAAAAGTTTCTGAAAAATAAATTACCCCCCTTTTTAGTCTGAAAATTTGAAAATTGATGTCTTCAATTTTTGAAAAATTGAAGACATCAATTTTCAGACTAAAAGGGGTTTTTTTTTTTTTTTTTTTTTTTTTTTTTTCAGCCAGAGAAACTTTTCTCCGGCTCTCAGAAATTTTCCGCACTCGACTGGATGAATAAAACATCCCCGTTTCTTTAAGAATGGGCTCACTGTTAACTATTTCAGCATTCGACGTTTCGCGTCCAATAATAACTGCCGGGTGTTCAAGAATGCAGATTCACCTACTAGATTTTCTACAGAGAAGCTTGACTGGATGGAGAGTGGATGACGTTTTCCAAGATTCTCGACTTTGGACCGTCAAGAGGTAGTGGATCTTTTTGTTTTTTTCTTTTAAGAAAATTTATGGATAGATTCGTTTCTTTTTAAATGGACCTAGAAAAATAGGACAAAGTTCTTTTCCAAGATTGGATGAGAGAGGGACCCAAAAAAAATGGGTCTCGGAAGGAATCGAATGCATTTGCACTCATTCCTTCCAAGACCCATTTTTTTGGTCTCCTGATTCGTCTCTCTCTCTCTCTTCTCAGTCCATTTCCATAAATATAGGGAAAGCGGAGAACCTTTCCCTACTTATTTCTAAAAATCTTTTATTTTTTTTCTCCTGAGTTTATGTATATATCAATTCAAATACTTTTGAGAACGGTCATCCCAATTCTCTGTCGTCTTTTCGGTTTCATCGTCCCAACACTCAGTGGACATAGTCTCAGTAGATTTTGGAGAATGGGTCGTCAGTTCATTGTCCCAACATTCAGTGGACATAGTCTCAATAGATTTTGGAGCATGAGTCGTCTGTTCATTGTCCCAACACTCAGTGGACATAGTCTTAGTGGATTTTGGAGCATGAGTCGTCCGTTCATTGTCCCAACACTCAGTGGATTTTGTCTTTGGATCCTCTGAAGATATTTTGGGGGTCTCATGAGATTTTTTGGAAGGTTCGTCCCAACAGGCTGCTGGATCGTAATGGGCAATATTTTCAGGTATGTCTCCCCAACCCTCCGTCTTCCTCGAGTTATTGGAGGAAGTTGACGACAAAGAAGAAGTAGAAGAGCCCATCAAGTGGAAAGGCGTATGCTCATCCGGATGTTCCATCACTTGGAAACAGGACAGATTATCCCATTTCTGGATGAGGTTATCGTACGCTTTTAAGGACGGATCCTTCTCTAGCACTGATCGTAGGCCTTATCAAAAGCTTGCAGAGGATTGTCTGCTTCCTCCTGAATCCTCTCCTCTTTCTCCGTTCCGTCTGGATAGACGTGATTGATATGAAAATCTCCTTCCGTAATATGCCATCGATAGTTGCGCACTTTGTTTTCGGCACAATGGAAATATTTCCTCCTTTGATGATGTCGGGCACAATTTTCCCGATACTTCCAAATGATTCCATCTGGCACATAAATTTCCGTCACGGGTTTTTGAGAATCCAAGGCTTTAGCAAAGAATTTAGCTTTCTGGCATCCCACCACATAAATCGTGGAGAAGCTGTGAGTGAGCGATTGGAGAATGCGTCCTAAATGGTTGTAGGGAATATGACCCTCGTTCCAACGAAGTCCGTGCCGGTTTCTCGTCAGCCAGGCATTCGTCTTTTGGTTTTTTTCACTCAGTTGGTGGAAGGGGTGAGGAGGAGCAAACGTCAACGATCCCACGGTCAAAAAATCTTTTGTCGCATAGCCCAATTCTTTTAAAACGTAGGTAAATTCACCCTTCTTGTGGTTGTAGGACTGGAAACCCTCTAGATCGAGCACGATAAAGTTTTCTGAACACGCCATGGCGATGAATACGGTGATGTCTTCCACAAACAGGAGCAAAAAAAAGAATCGAAAAGGTATATATGTATAACAGGGAAGATCTAGAAAGGGAAAAAAAAACAATAAAACGTTTTAGAGTCGTCGTCTTGAAAGAGACATTTTTCTTTTTAAAGGGTTAAGAAGAGAGTTCTTTTTAAGTGAAGTTATGATTATTATGATTATTAAAAAAATTAAGAATCAAATCGATTTTATAGATAACCATATTCATAGGACCAAAGGGACTTACCAGCTCAGTTCACGTCTTCTTCTGTTCTCTGAAGAAATCTCGCGGAGGACACACACTTTTATACTCGCGCGACATCTGTCGGGAACGCGACCCCATCTAAATGTCAGGGTCATTCCAACCTCTTCAAAGGATCGGAATGAAAGAAACGCTTTGATAAAAAATATATTTATGAAAAGATATCTGAGGGTCGTGAGAACATTTTCTCCCCCCCCCCGCCAATTTAAAAAAAAATAAAAAGTCTTTCTTGGATCGCGTCAAGATTACAAAACAACTCACAGGACTTGTTTATCTCGATCTCGTCAGGGTCACCGTTTCACATAAGAAGATGGATGGACCCTGAACTTTAGACATGATAAAAATTAACTCTACCCGCCTTTTGTCTGGGAATAGGGTCTCACCGTTTCTAAAAATAGACCAGATCCCATTCTTGGAATTCTATTCTTTAGGAAAGGAGGAGTGATGGTCTATTTTTAGAAAGTGTGAGACAACATTCCCAGACAAAAGGGGGATAGAGTTAATTTTTATCATGTCTAAGACATGATAAAAATTAACAAAAAGTTTTTTTTTTTTTTTTTTTTTTTTTTAGGGTTGAAAAATTTTTCTGAGAGAGTTGAGAAAGATTTTTCCTCCCAATCTTTTTCGACGATGAAAAGGGAAAAACTACTGATCCGATCTCCCTACGCTTTAGGGAAAAAAAAACAAAAAAATACTTATGAAATATTCATGTGTTGAAATTGACTATTCAAATAAGTGACATTTTGTTTCTCATTGGAACTGTTCAACGGCGAGTCCACTCGTCTCATTCTTTGGGGTAGGGGATGAAAGTACAGCGGTTTGTTGAAATCGATGATAGTTTCCTCTTTAGTCGGCGGAACTGTAAATCTATCCCGTCTTAACTCTTCTAATCTCTTTGAAAGTCTTTCCACTTGCTCTGCTAAGGTTTCCTCGGTACTCATGATCTCTCTTAGTTTAGGGAAGTCTTGACGTATTGGCTAGAGAACAGAGGGTCTTTTTCTCTCTATACATATATCATGTGGGAGCGTGTGATTTATAAATCCTTGTGAAATCTTTCTACGTCTTGTGTAACTTGGAAGATTCGTCTTGTGTAACTTGGAAAATTCTTCTTCTTCTCGTCGATTGGGGTGGAGTTATGGAAAAGAAATGGGATTGGAAAGAAATCAACATATTACAAAAAAAAAGAAACTTTTTTTCTATTTTTTCCTCTAGGGATTTACATACCATTTCATTCATGAACATTCAAGGGTTCTCTCCAAGACCAAATTTTAGAAGAGGACCACAAAGAGTACACTTGAGGATCCTCTTTCAGGTCTAGGTGAGATAAGGGTTGAGACCTATATTCTTGGGTCTCTAAAGCATCCCAACTTAGACATTTATTATTATTATTAGAAAGTTCATCCTCCTCCTCCTCCTCCTCCTCCTCATCGTCGCACGAGTTCTCCTGGGGAGATTCTTCCGCCTCCTCTTCGTCTTCGACAGCTTTGCTCTCGGAGGGGTAACAATGTAATTTCCGGAAAACGTAACTACCCTCCATCAAATGGTATCGAAAATTTCTCACCTTGTTCTCGGCACAATGAATCATCTTTTGGAAATATTGGTGTCGCGTGCATTTCGACTTGTTCCGCCACTCGGTTTTCCCTGGGATGTAAAACTCGTAAACAGATCGCTGGCAGAGCTTGCTGAAAAATTCGGCTTTATCGTATCCATTGACGTAGATCGTCTCTACATTTTCGGTCAGTATTTTCAGGATCGTAGGAAGATGCTCGTAGGAAAGACGACCCTCGGTCCATTGCAGGCCGTGTTGATTATTTGTAGTCTGGTTGACCACAGCTTGATTGCGGGACGATAAGTCATCGTAATGGACAAGAGGGAGAAAAATCATGGATCCGCATAAGGTTAAATCGCAAGTGATGTAGCCCAGTTCTTTCAAGATGAAACATATATCTCCCGTCTTTGGATCATAACAGTGAAAATATTCCATGTCCAGAACAATGTAGGAATCTTTGAGAGGTTTGGTACTCAAAATGTCCATCTTCTTCAATTGAGGAAAATAAGAAAACAAAATTCTCTCTCTCTCTCTCTCGCTGTGTGTCCTGAAGGAAAAAATGGATAGCGTTCTCTCGCCGTCTCCTCTTTTATAGAGAGAGAGAGAGAAGGTTGCACGTGACAGGTCGTATGAATTCTGGGAAAGGTCACATTCGTATATATATTTGCTTTTTGAATAATATCGTGCGTATCTCAATACACATCCATCATAATAATAATAAAGGTCACCTTGGAAAGAAAAAGAAATAAAAAACATGGAACTCGTGCTCGACTTTGAAGGTTTCTACGATTCTCAAGGAGCCTTTATTGTGAAAGAATTGGCTTACGTCACATTGGACGGTACTTCTCGAGGGGTATTTGTTTTTAAAGCCCCGTTTCCATGGCAAATGCTCACCGAGAAAGAAAAACGAACCGCTGTGTGGGCGAGTGATTATTATCACGGCTTGTCGTGGTACGAAGGAGAAATTCCGTACAGTTATTTTCCATGGGTGTTAACGATGTTGACGGAACCCTTTTCCATGATTTGGGTGCGAGGAGAAATGAAACGGCGGTTTTTAGAGAAATGGTTGCAAAGATCCATTTATTGCATTTCGGGATCGACGCAAGAGATTCTCAAATACAATGGGATCGAACACATGAATTGTCCTAACCATACAAAAGGTTTTTTCCATTGCGCTCTACAAAAAGCGGTTCGGTATCATTATTATTTAAAGACACAGAGAAGAAATTCGCAAGGTCGATCCTGCACAATTCAATCTTGACAAAACTCATTAAAAAAATTCATATATCACGTTACTTCTTCAACAGCACAGATGGTTCTGAAGCGAAACTTGGAATTTTGAAATAATAGATCAGGGAGAAATCATTCTTAAAAACAAATGGTAAAGTCTCGAATCGGCTGGGAGAAAAAAAATTTCTCAGAGCTGAAATAAAATTCTCTAATGAAAAAAAAAACTTTTGTTTAATTTTTATCATGTTTTAGACATGATAAAAATTAATGACCCTCCCTTTTTGTCTGGGAAGGATGTTTCACCCTTTCTAAAAATAGACCATGACTCATCCTTTCTCTAATGGCAATCATTCCATGAATGAATCACGATTTGTTTTTCAAAAGAGTGAGACAACATTCCCAGACGAAAAGGGAAGGGGGGTCGTTAATTTTTATCATGTCTAAGACATGATAAAAATTAACAAAAAGTTTTTTTTTTTTTTTTTTTTTTGAGTTGGAGAATTTTTGTCAGCTCTGAAAATTTTTTTCCAGCCGACTCGAGACTTTACCATTTCTATTTACGAATAGTCTTTGGATTATTTATTTATTTTCTTTTAAAAAGAAAAATTCTGAGCTAGACCTATCTATTGGCTTAACATTCTGGTCATAGAAACAGTCTAGAATCTCATTTTTTTTTCGAGGCTAATGCACGGGTTCTCCAATCAAAAGGGTTACTATAAAGGGATTGGTTTGAATGCATTTATGTGCAAATGTTGTAGGATTCTGTTGTTGAGAAGGGGGTATATTATTATTATTTTGATGATGATGATGATGATTGTGGCAGATTCGTTTTCTACATGGAAGTCTAATCTCCTCCGAAGACCTTTTCTGGGGATCGTCGATAGATGGTTTTTCAATAGGAATCGTTTCCCTCGGATCCTCAAGAGATAGAGGGGGGTCCTGTCTTGAGACATGGAGCGATCTCTCCTCCTCCTCCTCCTCCTCGAGAAGTCTTGAGAAAGGGAGAGGATTTTCGGTTCCCTTATTCTTGAGGGGTCTTGACAAATTGAGAGGTCCCTCCTCTTCGAAAGAGAGAGAAGTTTTGGTTCCCTTAGCCTCGAGGGGTTTTGACAAATCGAGAGGTCCCTCATTTTCGAGGGGTCTTGATAAATGGAGAGGTTTTTCATCTTCGAGGGGGTTTGATAAAGGAAGAGGTCCCTCCTTCTCGAGGGGTCTTGAGAAAGGGAGAGGTTTTTAATCTTCGAGGAGGTTTGACAATGGGAGAGATCTCTCCTTCTCGAGGGGTCTCTCTTCCTCAAGGGGTCTTGAGAAAGGAAGAGGTTTTTCATCCTCGACGGGTTTTGACAAACGGAGAGGAATCTGAACAGGCTTCTCCTCATCCCCATCATTATCGAGGAGGATGAGGATAGGCTTTTGGAAAGGTTTTTTTCTTTTTCTTCTGAACAGGCTCCTCTTGATGCTCGGGGAGAGGGATGGGTTAGTTGTTCCACCATTCTATTTTTTCTTGCTCGAGGATTTTTTCAAAAGTCGTAGCCTCCTTAAGATGAGACGAAGGAGGAGAGTCCTCGAGAAGAATATAATAGGTATTCTTCCCAGTCTTCTCGATCGAGAGAGGTTCGTGCAAACATTTGTGCAACCATTCACTAAAATGAACGAGAATTCCTTTTGTCTTCTCAAGACGATCCATAATCCTATTCATTTGCGAGACGGTTAGAAAGTGGGACGTGTATAAAATATTTGGCTCGTTTCATTAACAAAATTTGTGCATCCAAAGGTGGAATGTCACGAGCCATCAACACGTTTTCGTCGGATAAAAATTCGTCCCGCATCTTTTGATAACTCCCCACGGTATGATAACACGCACATTTTGAAAAATCGGAGGCTTTCAGGTAAACGACTCCTTGGATGATATAAAAGGAAAGATCAACATATTTATATTTGAAACTAATACACGTAGTGAGCTGGGGATGCCTCCTCATGATCCACTTGGACAAAAATACGACTTTGGGGCTCTCCCCTTTTATTTATAGAGAGAAAGAGAGTGTGACCTTCCCTTCCCTCCTCCTCTCTCCCTGCTTCCTCTATTTCTGGACGTCCTTGGATTGGAAAGGGTGACTTTGAAAAAAAAAGAAGGTCATGGTTGGATAATTTTTTGTTTATTAAATTATTACTTTCACTTCCTCATTCCCACACACATTCATCTTTTTAAGAAAAGAAAAAGAGGTCATGGAGATAAGATTTCTTGGAAAGAAGAGAGAGAGAGAGAGAGAAACAAAAAAAAAACAAATAAAACGGCCGTCATAGAGCCTCTATGTGTGTCTGTGTGTGTCTATATATATATATAAAAAGGCGAGAGTACTGGGCGAGATCATTTCTTTTCCATTGGGAGCCATGTCGCTATTAGACGTTTTTCCAACTCAACGGATTTCGAACGGGGAGGATTTGAAGACGCTAAAGCAAATCTCCAACTTGAAAATTTTTTTGGCGTGTCATTGTGCGACATTTATTCCGCATTTACCACCTCATCAAGCGATCGTTTCTTTCAACCAAGATGTCGAATCCTCCAACCTGCTCGTTCAGAATATATACAGAAATTTATTCGAATCGCAACAAACGAAAGAGGAATCTCCCTTCTCTTGGAATCGGATGGATCGAGCTTTGAGACGGCCCATTCAATCAGACCGGCGATATACGGATCCGCGCACGAGTTTTCGGTGGAGGAATATTTTTCTCACGAAACGATATTTTAAGTTTGGAGTGAGAACGACGGCTGAGGACGAAGTTCATATTGTTCAGACCACAGCCGCTCCTCTCGCCTATTACGAATCATCGTCCCCCAATCTGAAGGAAAGAAGTTTTAAAGTCAGCGACAGGATGAAATATAAGAAATATATTCTAAGACCTTTTCAAAACTATGTCGTTCCCCCGAAAACGCAATATCTCATCGTCACAACCCAGAAGAGTCTCTTTCTCGTCGATCGGTGCTCGTACTCGCTTTGGAAACAATTGAAAGAGGAGATTTCTTTCCAATCGCCGATGATGTTTCAAGAAAAAGAAGAAAACCCTCCGCCACCTTTACCCATCCCTTCCTTAGATGATAAGAGGAGCTGACCCAAACCGTCATGGCCCGAAACAAAATCGACCCGGCAACGGACTGAAATTGAAGTCATCACAATTGAAGATGAGGAGGAAGAAAAAAAATTACCTCTTAAAAAACGGTCGACTTACCGGAACCTACCTGGCGTGCAAGATCCGCTTCAGAACCCAGAAGCTTCTTCTTCTTCTTCCCCGACTTGTTCAAACAGGCAACCTCTTTTGGACTCCTCACAGACAGAACCTCTTCCAGTATCCTCTTCTTCTTCTTCTTCTCTAACCTGTCCCGACATCGTAGGTAGAATGTCAGACGGGTCCACAAGCTTCAAAAAGTCCCGACATCGTAGAGGTAGAATGTCAGCCGGGTTCACAAGTTCCAACAGGTCCAGAAATCATGGAGGCAGAATCACAGCCCGGTCTACAAGTTCCAACGGGTCCAGAAATCATGGAGGTAGAATCACAGCCGGGTTCACAAGTTCCAACGGGTCGAGAAATCGTAGAGTTAGAATTTCAGCCGGGTTCACAAGTTCCAACGGGTCCAGAAATCATGGAGGTAGAATCGCAGCCGGGTCCAGACATCCTAGATCCCTCCACTCATCCCAAAGAGACTCCAAGTGTTTCAAGACAGCCTTGTGAGGATCCAGCCCTTCCCGTATGGAATGATTATATGGACTTACAAAATTTGGTGCAACAGGAAGGAGAAGAAAATAATCATACGGATGGGTGGGTCAAAGACTGTTTAGATCATTTAACCTCGAATGAAATTGAACTGTTATGGAATTGCATTTCTGAAATCACATCGGAAATGGGATAAAAACTAAAACAAAAAAAAACAATTTTTTTTAATAACAAATGGGAGGAGGGTCATGATGTCAATTAAAAAAATATTATATAGAGTCCAATCTTGGTGGTTCACTTCAGTTTTCCAGCATGAGGTGATCCACGTTTCCCGAAATATGGATCCCATTCCAAGAGAGATTGTGTAGAGCTTTCACTTCAGTTCTTTTTTTCTACCAAGAGGAGAGGGTCCCCAAACGGTTACCCATGTCCAAAGTAGAGAAAGTGTAGAGCGTTCATTTCAGTTTTTTTCCAAGTTTAGGGGAGGGAGGTCTCAAAATGACACCCCCCGATTTTCAAAGAGAGATGGTGTAGAGCGTTCATTTCTGTTTTTTTTCCAAAGTTAGGGAGTTTTCAAATGGCTACCCATTTCAGAGAAAGAGAGAGAGAGAGAGGTGTAGAGCGTTCATTTCAGTTTTCCAACATTAGAAGGTCCCAAAATACCTTCTGAATTCAAAGAGAGATCGTGTAGAGCGTTCATTTCCAGTTCTCCAAGATCAGAAGAAGAGGGTCCGCTTTTCCCAAAATGGCTTTCCCCATTCAGAGACAGCGAAGTGCAGACTTCAGTTTTCTCCCTCCCCAAGAATTGAGGGTCCCAAAATGGCTTTCCATTTCAAAGAGAGAGGGAGAGGCGTTCATTTCCATTCTCCAAGATAGGGTCGTCTGCTTTTTCCCAAAATGGCTTCCGAATTCAAAGAGAGAGAGAGAGAGTGAAAGGGTGTGTAGAGCGGTCATGTTCATTCTCCAAGATAGGGTCGTCAGCTTTTGCTCAAAATGGCATCTCCCCATTCAAAAAGAGATCGTGACCAATTTTTTCCAGTTTTTTCCAAGATAAAGGGGAGAAGAAAACCTAGGATGGAATAACACGACACACAGAGAGAAAGAGAAAAAAAAACGCCATCTTGTCATTTTCTGATAGGGTACCGGTGTTCGAATACTTTTGTGACCGACTGTCTGATTATACTGGGAGAACCATGAAATCGGAAAAGCGATGGGTTTCACAGTTAACGAGGCTATCGAAGACAGACTGGGAAAGAGAGATCCTTTTTTTAGCTGAGAATCAGATTGCCCTGGAAATCCGTGACTCTGACCATATAATTTCTCCATAATTTCTTTGAACGGTATTCAGGAGACATCCTCCATGAGGAAAAAAAAATCTCCCCTTCCCCTTCTAAATCGACTGGAAAGAGAATGAGGTGGAAGAGATCCATCCACGAGAGATCATACTCTTGAACGTCAGACAAATATGAAGTTGAATAGCTTAAACAAAAAATGCTTGAAAAGTCATCGAGTCTCCAAAATCTAGGTCTCTCTCTCTGAAGGAAATGAGAAAATGGGAATCTGCGTTTTTCTTCCTAAACGGCTGACATTCATCTGAAGTGACACTCGAAATGTTTAAATAGATAAACGAGAGTCCATTCTTAAAAAAATGACGCTGTGTCGTCAATTGGAGAATCGAGTCGGCTGGGAAAATATTTTGAGAACCAGGAAAAAAATTTTCTAACTTTGAAAAAAAAAAAAAAAAAAACTTTTTGTTAATTTTTATCATGTCTTTAGACATGATAAAAATTAACTATCTTCCCCTTTTGTCTGGGAATGTTGTCTCACCGTTTCTAAAAATAGACCATTACTCATTCTTTCTAAAAAGAATAAAATTCCAAGAATGGGTTCTGGTCTATTTTTAGAAACGGAGAGACAACATTCCCAGACAAAAGGAGGGTAGAGTTAATTTTTATCATGTCTAGAAGACATGATAAAAATTAACCAAAAGTTTTTTTTTTTTTTGAGTTAAGAGAATTTTTTTCCCCGGCTCTCAAAATTTTTTCCCAGCTGACTCGATTCTCCATTGACAAGACAGCGCCATTTTTTTAAGAATAAACTCTCGCTTATCTATTTAAGCATTCCCAGTTTGGCTTTAGATGGGTGTCAGCCGTTGAAGAAGAAGCATCCTGTCACTTGGGAGAGACATATTTTGAGGAGTCAACATGTTGTGTGGACCGTTGAGATCGATTTTTCTCTTCCCATTGTGTGGACATTGTTGAGCGTTTTGTGAAGCTTTGAAAGAATGGAGAGGTTTTGATGGAGACTATTTCTTTTTATTGAATTTTTAAAAAAAGGTTTAAGAGTGACATTTTATAACAGGTTTTACATGGAAAGAAGGTTTTTCTTCTATTTTGACAATTTCTTTTTCTTGGGAGATGTTTCTATTGAAAAGATGGAAGGAAAGACGATTCCCACATTGAAGAAGGTTCATGAGAAACTCGTACGGCTCTTGGTTCTCTTTTCGAGCCGATATATCATACGGAATCCGGGACATGTTTTGCAATCGCTCCAGTTCCTCCTCGTATTTTTGCTTGCTCGCCAATTTCATGCGGGGACGAAACTGGTCCAGAATATACAATCCCTGGGGTTGAGTCACTCGAGAAAAAGCGACATATTGCTGAAATCGATTAAAAGGTCCGTGCATGAAAATTGCGATCGACGGAAAGGTGGCTCCTTGGGCTTTATGAGCCGTAATCGCTTCGGCTAACATCAAAGGAAACTGTTCGCGATAAAATGCGAGTCTTTTCGTCGAACAGGTGTCGATACGAATGGAGGCGCGATCGATAGGAGCTAGACTATTCGAAAATTGCAGCCAGACACGCGTCACAACTCCGTCTTCGTCCTGGTCTATTTGGTGTAGTGTTCCAATCGCTCCATTCATCCATCCTTTGGATCTGTCGAGCGTTTTAGTCAATTGATATCGCGCTCCTCTTTGTAAATGGAGGACGGATTCGAGATTCGCCATCTGAGATCGATGTAAATGTCGACTCCGTTTCATCATCCTCTTCCGCAATTTTTCGCTCTCGGAATAAATCACGTCTCGAGCCAGACACGAACAGTACGTCCCTCGGGATTGGAGACGTTTCATATTATATTTCTCTGCATCCTTGCTCGAAAAACAGAGAATAATAGCTTCGCGAGGAATTTCGTCGAAACTGCGAACGCGGGACTGGGAAAATGCCACATCGTCGGGTTCTAAAAAGTGATTTCTAGTTAAACGATCGAGTCTCTCCTCGTAATCCAGAGAGAATCGCATACATTCGACTAGTTCATAGTGGAGCGTGGATTGAGGCGTCCACCACCCTTCAGAATAAAAAATGGGCGTGTCGCGAATCGGTTGGAGCTGCTGCAAATCTCCGAATTTAATCATATGCACATTCCCAAACGGCTTATCCGGCACATGACACAATTGTCGAAGTTGCTGGTCGAGGCGCGAAAATAAATTGGATCCGATCGTGGAAACGTCATCCAAAATCACCATCCGTAAAGGAGCATACAGGGGTCTTTAATAGTCTAAAGTCTCTTGGGTCAGAGGTCGAACAAAAGTCCCGTTCATTTGAAGACGCAGGGCATGATGCAAAGTATCTCCCGTAATGTAGACCGCTCCTTGAGCACTGAGTGCGAGTTTGAGAACCGAGCACGCTTCGCTAAAAAGAGGCGTTCGAATCAGAGTTTGGTATAAAGCTTGGATCAGGAAAGATTTACCCGTTCCGTCAGATCCTTGCACAATAATATCCAGAGGAGGGGGACGTTTCGATTCAGGTAACGCGTAATAGGTGTGGTCTAGATTTCTTAGAGAGAGAGAGGGACACAAAAAATATATAAAAAATCAGAATGATTTATCCGTCGACCTCTGGGCTAAAAGTAAACAAACAAAATTTGAAAAGGTCAAGGTGAACTCACTGAATTCATCTTAGAAATCAGATAGGAAAAAAAAATGAGGGTAACCATGTTCCCTCTTCAACAACATAGACTCATCTAAAACGAAACTCGGAATGCTTACACAAATAAACAAGAATCCATTCTTAAATAAAAATGGGGACCTCTTGTCGATCGAGTCGGCTGGAAAAAATTTCTGTAACTCTGGAAAAAAAAAAACACTTTTGTTTAATTTTTATCATGTCTAGAAGACATGATAAAAATTAATGAACCCCCTTTTTGTCTGGGAAGGATGTCTCACTCTTTCTAAAAATAGACCATCACTCACACTTTCTAATAGCAACCATTCCAAGAATGAGTCATGGTTTGTTTTTTCGAATGGGTGAGACATCCTTCCAAGACAAAAAGAGGGAACAGTTAATTTTTATCATGTCTATAAGACATGATAAAAATTAACCAAAAGTTTTTTTTTTTTCAGAGCTCTGAGAATTTTTTTTTTCTAGTCGACTTGGCTGGACAAGACATCTCCGGATTCTTTCTTTAATGGACTCTATGATCTATTTAAACATTTCGAGTTCCGAGTTTCGCTTCAGTTGAGTGTGAGCCGTTCAAGAAGAAGAAACCATCCTGTGACTGGATAGAGAGAATTATTCCTTTTTCCATTCACCCGTTGTGTTGAACCGTTCAGATATTTGCTTTTATAAATATTTTTTTTTCCTAACCCACCCGTCTTTAAACAATGGAATAGTTTGAAAGGGTCAACCCATTTTATAGATATCAACCTCATACCCTCATCTCAACGGGTCTCGAGAGGGAGGAGGAAGGAGCAGGCGACGAGAACTAACTTAACTCTCTCTTCTTTTTTGTCTGGGAAGGATGTCTCACCCTTTCTAAAAATAGACCATCACTCACCCTTTCACAAGGCAATTATTCCAAGAATGAGTCATGATCTATTTTTAGAAACGGTGAGAGAACCTTCCTTGACAAAAAGGAGGGACAGTTAATTTTTATCATGTCTCTTCTTTTTGTCTGGGAAGGATGTCTCACCGTTTCGAAAAACAAACCGTGACTCATTCTTGGAATAATTGCCATGAGAAGGATGAGTTTTGGTTTCGTTTTCGAAACGGTGAGACATCCTTCCTTGACAAAAAGAGGGGACAGTTAATTTTTATCATGTCTATAAGACATGATAAAAATTAACAAAAAGTTTTTTTTTTTTTTTTTCATTACTCAGAAATTTTTTCCAGAGCTCTGAGAATTTTTTTCTCCCCCCCAACCAACTCAATGGACTAGACGATGAGTTTTTAAGAATGGACGCTTTGTTATTTATGCAGATATTCCGAGTTTCGCGTCAGATAAATGCGCGCTCACCTTAGATTGGATTTTTTTCAAACAGGTCTAGAGAGTGGATAACCCATCAAGAATTCTTCGACAGGTTTTTGGAAAAAGAAATCGTCAAGAAGTGAGTATTGATTTTGATATTTTCTTTTCAACCTTGGTTCAGTTTCTAGTACATTCCTATAGTAATTCCATTGTATTTAAAAAAAATAATGTCAGCACGGACTGATCTGACCCGAAACGCTTGCGCATCCAGTTGGCTGGAGGGAGGGAAAAAAAAGAAATTTGTTGTGAAGGATATGTCAGTTTTTTTCTAAAAATAGATTTCTAAGAAAAGAATGAACCTTTGTTGGAAATCTATTTTTAGAAACATGTCTAGACAACATTTTGACAAGAAAAAAATTCTTTTTTTTTTCCTGAGAGCGAAATGATTTTTTTCTTTCCACCCACTTTTCTTATTCTTTGGGAGGAAGGAAGAACTTCCCTTCCCCCCGCCTTTTTTCCACTAATATTTATATAGATCCGAGTTTTTCTGCCTACAGGGTTCATTCTCGTTCTTCCTTCTCAACCGAGCAAAACTAAAATGTCGACCGGTGCCGTTGCAGTTCTACCTACCCTGGTGGAAATCACGCCCGTCTGTCATCTCGAACGAGCTCATCAATGGGAACCTCTCTCCCGTTTCGAGGAATGGTTTCGGGACCCGGAGCGTATGGAACAAATCGTCCAAGAAACCATGTGCTATTTATCCTGTTACGATGGAAAAATCCTGCATTATTTTTCGTCCATCGAAGCTTTCAAGCATTTTGCTTTCCAATCGATGATGGAGGCAGGAACCTTTCGCTTACACGCTTATCTGCGATGGGAAAATGTGATCGCCGTCGATGCTGGAACTTTTTTAAAACTTTTTTACGTTTCACCCGAGTGGGTTCATATCCTTCAAACCGGAGAAGCTTCTATCCGTCTTTATGGATGGGAAATGGAATCAGAAGCCGACGGGTATCGTATGATTCCCTATCGACTGCGAGCTCGCTCCGTGTACATTATTCACGGACCTCTTTACTACCAACTCCAATTTCATGACAAGACGGTGTTTGCCGTAGACGCCCTCTCCAGGAAGAAAATGGAGCCTTTACGAGCGTTGCATCCTGAACAGCATTTCCAATTCCCTGCTCGCGAGGAAGAGAGGAGAAGGAAAAGATCCAGAAGGAGGAGACACCTAAAGAGGTACTAAAAAGAAGTCGGAAGGTAGAAGCACTTTTTTTTCATTAACGGAAAAAAACAGTGGATCATTCTTTGTATATTTCTTGGGAAAAAAAAGAAAAGACTAATAGTCATAATAGAGGGAGTTAGGAGGGACCCTATCTATATATAGCTCTCTATATAAATCGGAAGCGTCAACAGGACGGTCCACCCAAAACAATCTATCCTATCTTTCTCAGAGCAGAGTGGAAGAAAGGCCAAGATGCGTGGACTCATTGGAAGCAAAATTTGAGTGGTTTAAATAGATAAGTGAGAAAAGATTTTGAGAGGTGTTGTTTTATGGATGGAGCTGGCTGGGAAAAAAATTGGCAAAGCTCAGAGAAAAATTTCTGAATTAAAAAAAAAAAAAAAAAACTTTTTGTTAATTTTTATTATGTCTTATAGACATGATAAAAATTAACTCTCTCTTCTTTTTGTCTGGGAATGATGTCTCACCGTTTCGAAAAATAGACCATCACTCATCATCCTTTCTAAAATAATAGAATTTCAAGAATGGGATATGTTCTATTTTTCGAAACGGTGAGACATCATTCCCAGACAAAAAAAAGAGAGAGTTAATTTTTATCATGTCTATAAGACATGATAAAAATTAACCAAAAGTTTTTTTTTTTTTTTTTAACTCAAAATTTTTTTCCACAGCGCTGAGAAATTTTTCCCAGTCGACTCACTCATCCAAACAAGACATCTAAAATTGTTTCTAGAAGGAGCTCTTATTTTTTTCTATTTAAGAAACTCGAGTTTCGGCTTCCCATCAGTCTGTACTGTGCATTCAACCTGGATACCCATTTTTTGGAGATGGGGGGGGGGAACTTTCGCAGTTTTTTTTCTGAAACTCTCTATGGATCAGAGAATCTCAGACATATCCTCCTCCGTGGATCGAAATGGACTGACCGCCACATCTGTTTTAGATAATAGTTTTGAATTTTCCACCTCCTCCCCAAGATTGGACTATCTCAATATTTTTTTAAAGAAAAACAAAATTATTTTTTATGATTATTCTACAATTTTTAGTTTTTCTTTCCCCCCACACTTTAAGAAGAATAAAAACATAAAGCACATTGAAACAGTTCCGATAAATTTTGAAACTGAAAGTCCATCACCTTGTTCTCCACGGGACTAAAATAAGTTTCCCCGGTCTGAGGATCTTCTTGGATTTGAAGAGGTTCTCTCATCACACTCTGAAGCCAGGTCGAAAAGAGGAGAGCGTCTGGACCCAAATCGTTGAGCAGTCTTTCCAGGGAATCGAAGGTGATAAAAGGGGTATGGCGGAGAATCCGGCTGGGGCGGTCCGACGTATCGATCCAGAGATCCGTCGTTAAGGATCGGTAAGGGCGAAAAGGGGCTCGAGAGATCCATTGCTGAATAGTCCGTTGACCTTTCGGACTCATCCAAGTCCCTTGCTGGGAAAGGCAAGTCACGAGTTCCGATCCTCGAAAATAGAGCGTGCCTAACCCCAAGTAAAATGTGAGAGGGATCGTCTTGGCGAACCGGAAACGAATCGCGAGGGAAGAAGTCTCTCGCCGTAACCACTCCATGGCATTTGGTTTTCTCTCTCTCTCTCTCTCTCTCTCCTGAGGATGAGATGGAAAAAAAAGAAAAAACAACTTTTCTCTCGGTTTCTTTTATATATAGGAAGAGAGAGGGGGGGAGGGTTCTCGAAAAGACTCATGGGAAATTTCCTCTTCTTTTCCTTTTTGGGGTAGGTGGGAGGAACTCGTTTTTTTTTTGGCGGAGAGAATGCGTCGGATGACATCCCGAGACATTTAAAAAAAGAATAGATAGGATGGATTCTTCAAGTGGGAAATGCGGGGTGGTTAAGGGATCTTATTCCATTTTTTTTACTTTTATAAATAACAAATAGAATCGGGTGGATTCCATTTATCTCCTTCTAAAAAATATAGCAACACTTGATCCTTCCCGTCCTTTTTCATTTCCTGTTGACGTGTTAGATACTTTAGAGCCTCTTCGATTTTAATTAAGTAACCCCGATAGACCATCCGATCATCAATACTCCCGATATTGCGTTCGAGAGCCATTCTATAAGCTGCTTGAGATTGGAAAGGAGAATAATTATCAAAGTAGGTATTACGGCGTAAATGTTTAGGATGTTCGACTATAAAAAAATATTGTGTATAAATGCATTGATCTAATCCCGTAAATTCTAGTTTGATTAAGGGATACTGAGCCACGTCCGAGGGTTGGTAGGCGAATCGGTAGCCGGACTCTTCTTCAAATTCCTGATACGCGACTCTGAACCATTTGAATCGAGGGTCGTCATCTTTCTTGAAGCGTCTTTTATCCATTTGTCCATGCGGGAAATCCCATTCATCTTCATAAGCTAATTTAGCCTTGTACCGATCATAATCGTCTTGTAAATTGGGATGGAGAGTCGGATAAATATGGTTTTCAAATTCATCTTGAAGCACCGATATTTTTTCCAAATCGAAGGGTGGTTCGATACGTTTATTTTTTAAAAGCTGAATTAAATAATTTTGAAAACAGTATGGCATTTTTCGATGAATCATCACCACCTGTCCTGATGAGGTCTTTACCACTAAACCATATGAAGTAGAGTATTTGTTTCTCTGGATCATCTGAAAAAAGGAAAAAGAGAGAAAAATTCCTTGATTACCTATCCACTCAATGAATACATTTATGAACAGCAAATTTCACTAATTGTTGGAGCGCTAGCATGGCCATAAATCTATGACAAGATTTCGATCGACAAGATGGACATTGCTGTGGCTGACGATGTTGAGGTTTGTAAATAACAGTCCATAAAAACTTGAGAGGTACCTTTTGATGAATTTTTTCTCGAGTGGGTTCATTCGCCACGTAGAGTTTTTCAATATGAAGTCGTTCCAGATCCGCATTCAATTGCTGAATAAATTCCTTCGTATGTGTTTTCAGGTCTCTGGCTATAAACCGGACGCAGTTCGTAAGAGTATATCCATCAGAGGTGACAGCCAACACACCAACAATTTTTTGGTGGAGCTTGGTCTGTGAGGACTTCTTCTTTCTAGAGCGCTGATGAGTGGATAACGACGGAGGAGAAGACAGTATTTCCAAAGAATGAGTTGGAGAAGGAGAAGACTTTTTCGGTACTCTAAAAACGGGTGAAAATGGTCCATAAAAAGTGGGTTCCGTATCTGGCATATCCTCAAAGGGAGCTTCTTCACATGAAATGACTAAGTTATCCGTTGCCATGTGTTCGCTATCTTTTTACGAAACAGAATGAACCCCGATTTCTTTTTCAACCATTTATATACTAAGAGAGGGGGGGAATAAAATAGGTAGAGGTATCGAGATATCGTTGAAAAATATTTTTAAGAACTAGAGGAAAAAAATTCTTCCGTAAAAAAAAAAAAAGAAAGAAAGAAAAAAAAACTTTTTGTTAATTTTATCATGTCTTTTAGACATGATAAAAATTAACTCTACCCTCCTTTTCGTTTTGAATGATGTCAACATGTTGTCTAGACATGTTTGTAAACAATAGACTTCCAAGAAAAACATGATCATTCTTAGAAATCTATTTTTAGGAAAGGTGAGACATCATTCAAAACAAAAAGGAGGGTAGAGTTAATTTTTATCATGTCTAAAGACATAAAAAAATTAACAAAAAGTTTTTTTTTTTTTTTTTTTTTTTTTTTCAGCCAAGAATTTTTTCCACCCGATTCGATTGACAAGACATCCCAGTTTTTTTTAAGAATGGAATTTCTGTTCTATATATTTCAGCATTTCAACTGTTGCTTCAGATCCCTCTGTGCTGTTGAAAAAGCCTGCACTTCAACTCTCCTGGAAACAGTTTAAGCCATGTCTTCTCTCAAGATTCTCTTTAGATCCAGCAAAGATGTGGATTGAGTCTCGTGAAAACAGTTCATTGTTCAAGAAATTCATGGAAAGATGGGGAGGTCTTTTTAAATGTATTATTTCTTTTTATTAACTCTTTTCTTATGTTTACGACCTTGACAACTTGTTGCTTTCTCAACTTCAGGTTCTTTGGTCGGCTGTCTAAAATCAGCTCTTACCTCAGTGGACGATGCATCAAATTCCATTGTACTGAATTCTCCATTTCCCGAAAAGACTTCTTTCAACATGTGGATGGCTTCTTTGGTCAATTCTAATGTTTTATCTATCGTCTTATTCTTTTCATTTTCTCTACGTTGGAGGATAACGGGAGTTAAAAAAGGATTTTGACAACAGGGTTCAAATTCTTTCGTTTTGTCTTTGCGATTATGACGATGTATTTCTATAATCTTGTCATCCGTATCATCGGGGTTTATCCATATTTCCAAATCTAACTCTTTACCTTCAGAATTTTTGGGAGATAGATGAATAAGTACAGGATCCATCGCCATGGTTAAATTATTGCTTCTTCCTTTTTTATTCCTCTTCTCCCTCTTCATTTTTTTCAAAGTTTTTTTTATATAATCCACTCTTCAAGTCCCATATTCAACGAATATATTTCTGGCTTTCTTTAAAAGCTTGCAATAGCCACTGAAATCGGTATCGTATCAAGTAGGCCAGAGCTCCAAAGTAAAATAATAGAATTAAACAGACGACATAATAATGAATCTTCAATACGTTGCCCAGTAAAGCGAAAAGAATCGTAGGACCCGCCGTTACCAGTAGTAAATGAATGGCGAACGTTTGTCTCTTCGACCATCCTTCCTCTTTGGGGCTTTCGTCTTCCTTTTCAAACCGACTGAATTCTTGGTCCGTTTGAAAGTTTTTCTCGATTCGTTTGAAATGAGATGTCATTCTTGACCTCTCGAAATTTTAGGAACACTTGTTCCATGTACAATGATATAATCGTACGCTGTGTTGCCTCGCAAGACCCGTTTTGTGAACCGTAAAACCGACTGATTCTCTGGACAATAAATCGGTCGGAATTCAACAGATTGGTCGGTCATACATTCTCGTTTTCCCGTTAACCTATGCTTTTCGTCTATGTGTGTATATTCCAAAACACAGGGGGAAGATAGATCGCCCAGAACTCGATGCACGTAGGGTCCACATTCACAGACGTGTCGTTCGGCGTCCCATCCTAGTCCGGGCACGTTCCACAAATCTCGAACGCAGTAATCGACAGAACAGACCCACGGAGATGTTTGAATCATTCGATTACCTCGTCGATCTAAAGAATGGCATTGACACTGGTATCGGAACGATCCATCTTCTAACGTTTCGTAATAATCGGCTACTTCTTGAGCGGGTTGTTGGGTTCGACGATCTATTAAAATATTGAGAGAAGGATCACGGGCTTCTGGATGTTGACAGGGATGGGTGAAAGAGGAACGAGGAGCACAGAGCCATCCCGAGGCCGAAAAAATAGGAATTTCCGAGGAAGAAAGACAAGCGGTCCGGATTCCTTGGGGAATACAATAAGTACCCGGTTCGAGATGATTCCATGCTTTATCAGAAAGAGTGAGTTTTTCGTAAAACGTGGGATTTGTTTCACAGAGCTGAGAACAATCGCAATGGCTATCGGGACACTGAAAGATTTGGAAAGGGCAATACGTCTCGGTTGAAATTTCTGGTAAGGCTAATGATGATGAGGGAGGAATAGAAGGCATCCGGAGATCGGGTTTATAAAAAAGATTCAAGAGAGTCACTAGAAATACAATGCATAGAATGATCGCGCTCGGGTGTATCATTTTTCTTTCTTTCCTCCTTTATAAATTAGAACCGGTTCCAATCCCTACGAGTTCTCATTATACTGTGATTCGACACTTTTCCAAGGACAAGTCGCTTCTGCAACTCTGTTTCCTCAAGACGTTTACGTGTTCGTCGATCAAGGTATTTGTTATTTGTACGAGAAAACCAACGAAGAAAAAACCTATATTTCAGCTATCCGGCTCGATACGCTGAAGCGGCACGATCTTTTACATTATAAATACATGCTAAAATGGCCTCATACGATTGAAATCGTGTCGTATCCGAATCATCTCACCCATCCGATGGATATTTTAAATTACAGAGCTTGAGGTTCGGTTTTGATGAAAGGAGCCGTATTCTTCACGGAAATATCGTTTTTATTCTCCGTAGTATACCAATGAGCATCGACCTCCCAAATATTTTGAATAGCCTTGCGTTGTGTTTCATAGACGGGATCGTCGAGCGATTTGAGAGGTAATAACGCGTTCGGTTGTAACCGTTGTTCGGCATTCAAACCTTGGTGAACGTGTAAGGATCTTAAGTTTTACTAACGTTTATTTTATTTTAAATCTTTACTATCACTTCTTATTTTCTACTTCCGGCCAGAATTATAAGCGTGAAGGAGTTTATGCAAAGTTGTCTGGCGAACGCCAAGTATTTAAGTGTGGCCTTTTTGCCAAGCAGAAGAGAGGAAGCCGTGAGTTCGAAGCAGGCCGCTTACCTTAGAAGTTACGCAGTTGCTACTTTGCCTTCCAGGCCAGAGGTTTTAATCCTCTTGATAAATTAAACGTATTGTAGTGTTCACAGTCTCTGTGCTACATACGCTTTCTGTTATTATAAGGCCAATCTTATTCTAAAGTTAAATTAGAGTTTAGTTTTATTTTGATATCTTTTAAGTTAGACCCCGAGTGGAGGGTCCTTGTATTCCGAAGTACGGAAGTCATTGTATATAAAGAAAAAAATAAAGGGTTTTGTATACCCTTCGTCTGTATCCTGTCCACTTACTACAATTAGTGAACATAGCTTTAGTAAGCTCTCTGTTCTAGTCAGGTCATTGTATGTTTCCGAAGAAAGTTAGAAGAAACATTGAACCTGATAAACGATCCGTTTCAACATAAACGTGAGAAACAAGCGACGTTTTCCAAAGAAGACCAGCGACTCTTCTGTATGGGTATCCATAGCCGGATGAAAAAGTGTGAAATGGCGTCCTTTTTGGGGATCCATCACGTATTGGATGACGATATGATGATACCAATCGCGTTGCCGCATTTGCGAGAGGAAGTGAAGCCGTTGCAATTGACGAAAATAACGTCGGGTTAGACGATACGAATCCATTCTGACTTACTTTTTTATCGCGCCAAGATCTTTCTTTTTTGTTGACAGGATAAACATTCACGATACAGAGCCGGCATTTCATCCAACGCGCGATCTTGTTTTAAAAAATGTCGATAATTCGGTTTGGAACAACACGCTGCTGCGTCCTTTTTCGGAATTTTTTGCTCTTTCCATAATTGGCACATCTCGTTTATGAATAAAGGCTGGATGCTCGTCATACTTTTATTCGTTTTGGGTTTATACTACTGCTACTTGTATTTCTATAATTTTTCGGTCCCGTCCCCGAAAGTTCCTTCTTCTCCTCCGACGACAACGACGCGTTTCCAATATCAGATCGAGACCTCAAACGACAACGAGGTTTCGTTTCACACCTCCACGGGAAAAACATGGACGTTTCCTCTCCCACCCGAATATTATTTCGCGGAAGGACGGATTTTGGAAAAAGATGAATGTTTTGGACAGCCCGATGATACTCAGCTCCCCGCAACGGGGAAAAACCTCTACCTGTTTTTATTACGATCGCAGAGTTTTGTACCCCGCGAAAAGTCCATGATGTATTATTATTATCGATGTCGGCACGGTCGTGTTCTAGACGTGCTCATGTGTCAAGAAGAACATTCTCCTTCTACCTGCATTCCTGTCAATCCCTGCATCGATCAGCATGACGGATCGGTTTTACCCGATCCAACCAATCGACGTTTTTATTACGAATGCCAGAACGAACAATCGATTCGAATCGCATGTCCGCCCAAGACATTTTTCTACTACGACGCTTGCACTTCGCGAAAACATTTCGTATCTTACTGTGAAGACGGTCAACATTTTCCGATTGACGAGGTGACGTATATCGAGTGTCGTGGCCATCGACCGAAAATGATTCGATGTTCGCCCGGAGAAAAATATTCGACACATTATCGGCGATGCGTGTCTGATCTCTGCGACGGATTTCCGGATAATACGCAACGACCTCTCCCCATCGTCCAAAAAGGATCTTTTCTGTACTCTCCGGGTTACGCGATTTGTGAAAACGGAATGGTTCGAGACACTATATCCTGTCCTCTTTCCTGGGACACATGGACCGGCGATGCCTTATTCCATTTACCGATGGTGTACGACGAAACGTCCCAAACATGTCAACCGCCTCTTTTCTGTGAAAATGTTCAACCGAGCTCAAAAGAAACTGTCGTTCCTGCTCACGAGTATACGAAACATCTCCCGTCCTATCCATTTTCAACATCCTTGGATCGAGCTGTAGCTTACACGTGTGATCCAACCCGAAAACGTACGGTTCTAGAACCAGGCTATCGAGTGTCGGATCAATATACAGTTGAATGGGCTTGTGAGGATAAGTCGTCATCGTCGAAACTCGCGATAGGCGATACGAGCGATCGATATTTTGATTGCGCTCGGAGGGAAATTCAAACGTGTCCTCCTCAAACATTTTTTGACGGAAATGAATGTCGACCGCGCATCCCCGGCGCGTTTCAGTATCGGCATCTCGATGTGTTTAAATTCGATCATTTATCGATCGTTGCGAATTGGATTCGACCCTGGACGACTCTTGATCATGAACCTCGTGCCTCTTGTGACGAAACCAACGAAGAAGTTTATATTCCCGGCTATAATATTTGTTCTCATCCCGACTGCACGCCGTACCCATTCCTCAAACAATTGAAAACGGCTATTTATTTACCCACTTCTCCTCACATGTGTCTTTTCGAAAAGGGAAAAATTCGAAAGAAACGCGTTCGACGGCAAGGTTTGAAATTTTGGTCGCAGCGATTTGTGAAACAGGCTTCGACTTATAGTGTTCCCGAAACGTCGGTGGTGGCCATCGCATATGGTCGTGAAGGCCATCGCATACGATCGGGACGATTTATTCCCGATTCCGTATTATATGCCACTTGTAATTGGCGTCAACCTTTTGTCTTTTGTCCTTCTTCCTCCACAGAAGGAATTCGAGCCACTCCGTACGGGTATCACGTATGCGTACCCAAAGAAGAAGCCTATGAAGGGATTTTGCCGGCTGGATTAACCCTTCGACTTGAAGTTCAAGAGATGAGTCGTATTATACCGGAACATGGAGCGCGATATAAAATAGATGGACGAGAAGCTGTTTTTGATGCGACGCAGCATCCCGAAGGTATCCCCCTCCTCACTTCAGTCTATGAAATTTGGACCCAGCGCGACATGAAATTGTTTTTTAGAATTCTCGTCACGCATCCTTGTTCAGCTTACTGGGAAGACCGAAAATTAAAAGCCCTCCCCGATCCTGACATGACGTTGTTGTACACGGGTGAAATGACCGAAAAGCCCGTCACGACCGATGACTATCCGGTCTCGGCCGACTCGTTGATTCAAATGGAATAAAGTAGAAAAAAAATGGATCGTTATTTAGGTCAAGGCATATTGTTTTACTCTACGGTTTATATCAGCATCATCCTAGTCGCAGTCACCCTCTTAACGAACCGGCTCATCTTTTTATTTTTATTAGTCCTCACGTTTGGTCTAGCCGCTTACATGGCTTATTTGACCGTTCATAATTCCGAACATCTCAAAACGACGGGCCAATCGATTGAAGACTGGATTCGAAAGATGTATCAAAAGATAACTGGATAATCGTTTTTTAGGGAGGTGACTCATGTAAATATCAAGATCGGTAAAGGAAAAAAACATGGTTTCGGTTTACACCATAGATGAATTTGGAAAAGAACGATGTCCAAT
Source organism: Stegodyphus dumicola (assembly GCF_044657685.1). Lineage (NCBI taxonomy): Eukaryota > Metazoa > Arthropoda > Arachnida > Araneae > Eresidae > Stegodyphus > Stegodyphus dumicola. The sequence continues at coordinate 119,683,434 of NC_140771.1, forward strand.
AGATCCTAAAAAACCTAAACAGGAGCTGTATTATTTCGATAATGACAATCGACCTATTTTTGCCAAAGACGAGCATGGAAATGAATATTACGCTGTGGAATATCGGGGTCATGAATATATAGCGCTTCCTCGTCGGTACGCCAAATCCAATTCCGGAGACGAATTTTATCCTAAATTAAACAATGGAGGAGAATACCCGTTAAATTCATTGGATGTAAATGTGAAAACGTATGCTGTCAATGCGAGGGGAGGAGAGATTTATCCTAAATCCAGCATTGGAAAAGAATATTATATACAGGATAGAATTCGGGAAAAGCCAGAGACGAATTACATCCGATATGCACGAGACGAAAATGGAAATGAGTATTACCCGAAAGATCATAAAAACGAGGAATTTCTCTACATCTATCTAAGTTATGCTAAAAAAGCGAATGGTGATGAATTTTATCCGAGAAAGTGGTATTATTGAAAGATCTTCAGGAGAACAGTATCCGCAGCATGGACTCATTTGAAACGAAACTTGGAAAGCTTAAATAGATAAACGAGTCCATTCTTAAGAAATGGTATCTTGTCCATCGAGTCGGCTGGGAAAAAATTTTTCACAACTGAAAAAAAAAAAAAAAAAAAAAAAAAAAAAAACAACTTTTGGTTACTTTTTATTATGTCTTATAGACAATGTCTTATAGACATGATAAAAATTAACTGTCCCCTCTTTTTGTCTGGGAAGGATGTCTCACCCATTCGAAAAAACAAACCATGACTCATTCTTGGAATTCTATTCTTTAGAAAGGAGTGATGGTCTATTTTTAGAAAGTGTGAGACAACATTCCCAGACAAAAGGGGGAGGTAGTTAATTTTTATCATGTCTAAAGACATGATAAAAATAAACCAAAAGTTTTTTTTTTTTTTATCATCTAGAAATTTTTCTCAGCTCTTACAGTTTTTTCCCAGCCGACTTGATCCACAAAACCAGACATGTTAAAATGTTAAAATTGTTTCTGGAAGAGACTCTTGCTTATCTATTTAAACTCCAAGTTTCACTTCAGATCACTCTGTGCTGTGAAAGAAGAAACATCTTCTTGTAATTTGTAAGTACTAACTGATTTTTAGTTTATTCACTGGTTAGTTACTCCCCCTCCAAGTCATTCGTTTTTTTCTCTCCAAAAATCTTCAGCTTTCATTTAGAATGACGATAAAAATAAAACACAAATAGGAAAAAGATGGTCACGCATAAGTAATGCATGTAGGGTTGAAATAGGAAGGTGAATCCTGTTAACAAATAAACAATTATCGTGAAATAAATCCAATTTTTCGGGGTTCTTTCGTCTGTTCGTGATTTTTGGAGAAATGACATTCGCGTTTGGGGTCGATCGGTCATGGGCACTTTATGGATAGCATCTAAATATTCTTGCACTTTCTCGGCAAAGAAGAGGTATCGATCGCTCGCATCTTCTTCTAACACGTCCCATAGAAGATCGGGTGTGATTTCTAGAACATGGTCCGTTTCCGATTGATAAAACTGAACGTCTAATCGCCAGTCGATATCGTAAAAAGTTCGAGCGGTCAGCACTTTATTGAAATGAAACGGATCCAATATATCGAGTACGGCGGACAGAATACTTATACCCGTCAGCACATTGGAAGTAACCGAGAATCCTGTCGCGGCGATTCTGGAAAGTGTTGCGAGCGTACTTAATTGGGTCCGAACGACGGCTTGAAGGATGGCCGATTGAATGGGAAGAGACTGCATACTCAATTTGGTTAAGAGTTTAGGCATCCGTTTTTCAAGGATTTTTTGCGCGGCTTCTAATCCGATATCGATCCCTACATCAATCGCCAATTCATGAACCAAGGACCGTTTCACATGTTTCTTGGGCCAGTTTTGTACAAAGTCGGGAAGATGAGGAGGATATGGTGGTAACGTATAATTTTTTTGCAGAGTGGAAATAGATCGATAGATACTGCTTCCCAAGAACAATTCGCCAATATCTTGCCCCGTCGTCGTCACACAATCAGACCCGTTGAAAACAAGACCGTACGCTTCACAATAAGGCTGGTTGAGTCGTAAATGACCCTCGACGAGATTGAGGCCGGCATGATGACGAGGAAGAGAAGGATGATTCGATTGAAAGAAAACTTGTTCGGGCAAGAGAGCTAATAATTTCTTGGCGAGATTTACGGCTACACATTTTCCATTTCGATATTCCGTGTCCATACTCTGCTGCGTGTTGGAATATAAACGATCGCAGGCGGGTTGGCAAGCTAAACTGAAACCCGTTCCGAGTCGAATCCATCGCGGTTCATCTTCCGGGGAACACGATTCTAAATTTTCTTGGAAAGGGAAGCAGGCAATCATGTCACATCCCGTTTGCGTAAAAACAAATTTTTCGACGACGTGACATTGTTCCGGATCGAGGGTTTTAGGTATGTAGTAATCCCGTTTGGAGTCGGCTTTTCTTATTTGGAAGGTGGTATGTTTAAAAATAAAAGCGTACCGACTTTGAAGAGCTTGTTCGTAAATATAGAGTTGAGTCGCTTCTTGAGCATACCGAATAGCGTGATCGAGATCGTAAGAAGTGACAGTATATTCATTTCTATTTTGAAACGAATCCCATTTCATCTTGAAGGAGGGCTTTGTTCCTATATATTGAAAAAAAGTTCGATGTTGTTGCTTTTTTAACAACAAAAATAAAAGGATTCTTTTTTTTTATATAGTAACAAGTATAAAATGAGATTCAATTCAGTATTTACAGTTGCGTATGGAACATATACAAAAACCAGTTCCAAAAAAAATTTTTTTTAATTAAAAAATAAATTGTCTCAACTATAAAATCCTATAAATTTTAGTTTTTACAGTTGCGTATGGAATAGCGATAAAAACCAGTTCTCAAAAAAATTTTTTAATGAACTATCTTATCTATAAAATCTTGTCAAAATCAGTTTTTACAGTTGAGGATGGAACCTGATGAAAAAATATTTTGGAAAGGATGCTATTCGAAAAACATTTTATCATGGTTAGTAGTTCTTGTAAAGGACAAAAACAAGTTCATTTCGTCTAATATTTGTGCATCTAAAGTATTTAAATCTATTCCAAAAAATATATATATAGTCTCCCACATACCTTCAATGTATTATTGGACTGTCCACTCTTTATATTCCATTAAAGAACCATGGAAAAAATGTTCCGAGTCTCTAGGGGTTCATTTTGCCTTGTTCACTACTTGTAGTTTCTACATTTTCGTCTTCACACTCTAGTCTTTCGAAGGAAGCTTCTACAGGATCTTCTCCTCCTCTTTCCGATGGAGGTGGACTCTCGGGAGAAATAGGATCTTCTTCCCCCTTTTCCGATGGAGGTGGACTCTTGGGAGAAGGATAACGAACAGGTTGCAAATCGACAATCGAAGGGTCGAAATAATCACTCGAAGCTAAAGTAGGGTCCGACATATTATTTCTGTTTTTCTTCTTGATTCTAGGATCCTCTCTCACATTCTTTCTCTTTTGAGAATTATTTTCTTGTTGATTCATTTTCGCCTGGTATTGTTCCAATTCTTTCGTCTTCCAGACTTTAATTTCGTAAAATATATTTGAAAATAGATCCTCTCCAAGATACTTTAAATACAATGCACCCCATTCGCTTATTTCATCACTGGTAGAAGGTGTAGTGTTTATTATTTCTTCTATAGTACGTCGAATCACATCCACGTAGAGAAGAGATTCCGATCGTTTGGAAACTTCGTGATATAAACAGCAGACGATTCGAGCATGAACTGCTTTAAAATCTAGAGCTTCTTGTTCGTTTAAAGGTGTTTTTTCATCTCCTCCGTACTGTAGATTAAAAACATACTTTTGCAGATCCTCGCCCAGCAATCCGTCTACGGCAAATAATTTATACACTTCTATCTTAGGTATTTCCTGTCGTTTGAATAAGATGTTGGAAAGTCTTATTAGATCGGTCGATCTAGAATAGTCTTTAGATAAAACTTTCTCGATCATATTCCATTCATCTGGCGTGGAGATGGTTTTATTTTGTACCAACTGCTGTTGCACATCCATCCATAAACGCCAAATGGTATTTAAACAGTATCGATGGACGGGTACAAGAGGTTTCAAATCTTGAATCAAGGTCCACGGAAACATCATCATATTAGCTATTCTTTTTAAAACTCTCAACTGAACGGTGGTTTTAGTCGTAAACAAATTAGATTGATTAAATTCTTCCAGCACGACTTCATCCAACACGTACTTGAGACGATCCTTCAAGGGTAATGTCAAAGGCTCCAGGGTTACAGTGTTTTCCTGATCCATCTTGTCCTCAGTATGAAATGAGAAAATCGTCTCAGCTCCAGCTGTTTATATACTGTGAAACGAAAGGGGGGAGGTAGAAAGGAGAAGCAAAAGTTGGGTAGTAAAAAAAAAAAAACTTTTTGTTAATTTTTATCATGTCTTTAGACATGATAAAATTAACTCTCTCTTCTTTTTGTCTGGGAATGATGTCTCATCCTTTCGAACATATTTCTAAAAATAAATTTCCAAGAAAGAAATGAGTCATGTTCTATTTTTAGAAACATATCGAGACAACAGATTAACATCATTTGAACAAAAGGGGGGGATAGTTAATTTTAATCATGTCTGAAGACATGATTAAAATTAACAAAAAGTTTTTTTTTTTTTTTTACAGTTTTGGAAATTTTTCCCAGTTGGTTCGATCGATAAAACCAGAAAAAGGACTTCCACTTAACTATTTAAATTACTCGAGTTTTGGTTTCAGATCAGTCTGTGCTTTGGATACCAGCCTCGAAAGAGCTTCAGTTAAAGTCTATTATATACACATTTTGGTAAGTGAACTTTATTATTTTGTTGAATTGCTTGGATATTGTTTCTTTTTCACCTCGTTGTGTTTAAGCTCTTTTCTTTCTCAAAACAATACGAGCTTGTCGTGGCAATCGATCTCGAGCTGTTGGATGCCGTCGTGAGCAATGAGTTAATAGATATCGACAAGCTTTATTGGGAATTTTCTTATTTCGTATGTGGGCCCCACCTTCGGTCACAAACGTAATGGAATGGTTACCATATTTATGAAGCAATCGATTAGGACCCACACGAACGGTTCGAGATCCAAGAACGTATATCCTCGACGTTTTCTCATAGGTCTTCTACGAATGGGTCTTTGTGTTCCTCTACGATTAATATTGGAAGGAGAGGAAGAAGGAGATGCAGACGATGAAAAGGAAGCCGAACGACTTCTTCTTACAGGACTTCTTCTTCTAGAATGACGTATTTCTAAACTACGACTACGATTTCTCTGACTTTTTCTTCTTCTTGGACTTGGACTTCTGCTCCTGCTTAGACTTGGACTTCTGCTCCTTCTTGGACTCGGACTGCGTTTTCTTGGACTTCTTCTTGAACTTGGACTCGAACTTCGAGAAGAAGGAGAAACGGACGGTCGAATAATGTAAGGTCTAGTGGTTACATCGGATTTGGCATACGTGTGGAGAGGAAATTGAAGTTCGAAATCGTCGGGAAGGTCGACTTGGTTTTGAATTTGTGAAGGTAGAATATCGTCATAATAAATAACTTCGGGTGTTCCAAGAGGTGGAATTTCCTTCGAAACATCATCCTCGTTAGGATCATTCATTCTGACTTTATTTCAATCGAAACACGGATCCGACGATAGGATCTAAGTTATATCGCATAGAAGCTCGATACGCATCTTGAACCGATGTGCAAAGAATATATTCCAAAGGTCCGAATCGTTTCTTTTCTAAAATAATGGGAAGATCGACCGTCCCTGCTCGATAAAAAGGCGTGAGGGAGAGAATTTCATTCAATTGTAATACGTTCCCGTGCTGGAATTCCCTACAACAGAGATAATCGATCCATTTCTGAACGAGTTTCTTATAAGCACGAGCTTCCGCGGACGTTTTAAAACACAATTGCCAGCCTTCAATGCGATCGATATGATTCAGCATGTAATCAAAAGCTGTCCAAAAATGAAATAACAGTGACGACGTATTCCGGAAGGACGTGAGATCGATTAAAATCCATGACATGTTTTCTAAGGGAGTCGGATCGGGATTTTCGGGACTGATCCATCGATCCAGGGTAGGACTAGGACCGATCGAAAGAGCTTTCTTGGACTCTTTAACTTCGGGTAGATCCGTTTTGTAAAGGAACGTCTGTTCCAAATCCATCAGCTGTTTGGTTTTTTCCATATACCTTTCTAAACTTCCCGGGAAATGAAAATAGGATAAATAGGAACACGTATGGTATCGATCGATAAAAATCATGTGGCTCGTTAAAATGACGAGGTGTTGAGCCGTTTTAATGTCGTGGTGTAAAACGGCATGCGGAAAAGGTTCAATGTAGAATAATAAATCGCACGTGTTTGTGCTCAATTCTTCCGGTTTAATCACACGCACATGAGGGGAAGACGGGTACGTATAAAAGGGACAAATGACAAAAATGGTGAGGTGGGATAAATGTTTGGAAATGTAATCGTTGATCACATAGGGTAATCGACTCAGGTTCCCAAACACAATTGTTTTCTTGTGTTGGAGAAGGTACTGAAACAATTCGTCTAAATGATTCATTCTTTGCTCTTCTTTTTCTTTTTCTGAAATAAATGAAAATAAAATATTTAAAAATAAGGAACCATGAATTCAGAAACGATTATGAAACAAACTGTAGCTTGCATTTCTTGGTTTTTGAATGAAACGTTCGGTCCCTCGATTGCCGATCGGTTCAACCAAGAAATTCAATGTTGGCCCGAGACGTGGAACCGGTTACGCGAATGGTTAGTTCATACGCCGATAAATAACCCCAAAGACTGTATTTTATCGTTTGCTCAAACTTTGCCTCAGTACGAAACGTTCCAGGCCTCTTTAGAAAATTCGCTCGCTATTCACGAAGAATTTTGGAATAAAGTATTTACTAACTTGAGAGTTGCCCAGTCGCTTTTAGGATCCCCATGAATATTTCGAAGCTAGAACCGTTCGGTATCTTTGCTTTAGCGGGCGGATTACTCTATTCCATTTGCGTGTTGATTGTGCACGAGGAAGAAACTCACTTTAAATTTCATTTCACGGTCTTAACGCTCGTCATTTTTCTAGCGCTCATGGCCATCACATCTTTCAAATATTTAAAATACCGCTATCAATGTGAGAGAATGGAAGATATAATGTCCGCTTTGAAAATTCAATAATAATAATAAGAAGAAAAAAGCACTTCCATCGTGAATTTTGTCGAACAGTTATACGAAATGACGTTGGATGAAATGGCCACTTATTTAAGTGAGAAAGATCCTATTTTCCGGAAATTGTTCACTGAATATGTGGAGTATGCCAATTTATTACCCGAAGAACAAATTCAAGCCGAAACGCCTTACCGACAATATTTTCCTGAATCGGAGGATACTCTTGACGCGTTTATTGACAATTGGCGACGGTTTAAATTACAGTATCGTTCCGACAATGGCCGACAGGTCGAAGAAGATGTCGAACCGGACGAGGTGGAAGTTCGTTCTCAAAAAGGTGGACCTTGTCCGGGTTTCGTCTTTGATCCGAAGGGGAAACGACTTTACAGTCCGAGAGTCCTGAAACCGTTCAAATCAGATCGCCGGCCAAATGAATTTGATGTGTTCAAGTTTCTCATGGACAAAGAACGCAATCATGAAGTGTATCACCTAAATATTGAACCGAACGCCAATGAGCTGTATTTAGATATGTCTTATGAAGATAGACGCAACATGGACACTCGAGCAGATCAAGCGCTACGGAAAACGGCGAAAATGGTGACCATCTTAAATCAAAATTGCCATTATAAAATATTGGATCTCTATAGCGAAAGACGAATCACATAAACTAAACGCGAAAAGCCAAAGAAACAAAAAATATATTATTAACATACCTGAACAGAAGCTTGTATTCAGGTCATAGCACAGACTGATTTGAAGTGAAACTGGGATGGTTTAAATAAATAAGTGAAAGTTCATTATTGTAAGAAAATGGTGATGTCTGGTCAATCGAGTTGGCTGGGAAAATTTCTGAGAGCTGAGAAAAATATTCTTTAGTAGTAAAAAAAAAAAAAAAAAAAAAAAAAAAAAAAAAAAAAAAAAAAAAAAAACTTTTTGTTAATTTTTATCATGTTTTTAGACATGATAAAAATTAACTCTACCCTCCTTTTCGTTTTGAATGATGTCAACATGTTGTCTAAAAATAGATTTCCAAGAAAAGTATGATTCATTCTTAGAGATCTATTTTTAGAAACATGTTGACATCATTCAAAATGAAAAGGAGGGTAGAGTGAATTTTTATCATGTCTAGAAGACATGATAAAAATTAATAAAAAGTTTTTTTTTTTTTTTTTTCAGCTCTTGGGAAATTTTTCTAGCTGACTCTGATCATTCTTGTTCTTCCTTCTTAAGTGGGCAAGATGTCAATAAAAGCAGTTGTTGGTATATTTCTTCTTGGATTGAAGTTACGCCCGTCCATCACCTTGAACATATTTATGAATACGAGTGACTCATTGTTATCTATGAAAGTATTTCTCTGAAAGATTTTGGATTCATCTTGGGTAGGTCTTGTCATATTTTTTTTAATTAAATCATTACTTTTTCATAAAAATGCCTCCACCTAGCATCAGAGCAATAATATGTAGCATTATATTTCCGTAAAACATCCAGTTGCGTTGATTAAAATGTTCGGCTCCTGTTTTGGGTGTCGCATCACTGTAAATAGCTGTTGCCAGGTAGCCGAAATTGAGTAACGAGACAAATACAATTCCTAATAAGATAATTACCATGATAGCCTTTGTATCCATCGTGATGTATTTTTGAATCTAGTCTTTATTCTCTTTTCGGTTACACGTAAAGTAATAAACCGACCATTAGTATATTGATCACATTGACAACCGTTGGAGCAATGAGCAACATTTTATTGTTGGTCCAAAAATCGCTCGCTGTCGTTCCTTTGGTCGTGACTTTATTCGGATCAGCAGCATCGTAAACGAAAGCCACACTGCCGTAGGAGAGACGATATACGATGAGGGCCATGATGACCAGTGTTGTCACCAGACATATTAAAATGGTTATGGCGAGAGTCGAACGAAGATTAAAACCAAACATTGTTTTATCCACTAATGATTCCTTTATTATGTGATTTCTTGATGGATTTGTCGATACCATTGAAGAAGATTGAAATGAAAAGGGATCGATTGTCCCGAATAATAGACGAGTAAATTTCGGTACATGAAACATTGGAATAGGTAAAGAAGAAAAAAACAGAGTAGATGAAATAATATCATGATGGAAACGATTCTTGATCGTTCATCAGCTTGGATTCCTTATCAAGAAGAATTTCTAAGAAGTCAATTGTTATTGACGTATCCCAAAAATATTATTTTTACTGCTCAACTCTTAGACGCGCATTTACGATATGTAACGGAACATGTTTATCCCAATTACCCCTCGGCAGAAAAATTCAACGTGGGTTCTTTAAATGAGGTGGATTGGGTTCATTCCGTGATTCTGGTGAATCAAGACAGACAATTATTAATCGCTCCTGAACCGGTTAAACAGCTCGTCAACCTTGATCGGCGTTTACGGTACCATGAAGCGGCCGAAACTATATTCCATGGATTTCATTTCTTTCCTAAACTCTTCTATATATTTCAGTTTCGATGGATCGTGTTTCTGGTGTTGGTTGCGTGGTTTATCGAATGGAGAATAGACATTCAAAAAAAGAAATTCTTTTAAGAATATGGACCCAAATAAGAAGGTTTTTCCTATGATGGAGTATAAGCTTGGATCCAGGCCACAGCACTGACTGACGATTTAAATAGTTAAGTGAAAGTTTATTCTGGTTAAAAAAGGGTAACTTCTTGTCCACATCAAACTGGCCATAAAAAAAAAAAAAAAAAAAAAAAAAAAAAACTTTTTGTTAATTTTTATCATGTCTTTAGACATGTCTTTAGACATGATAAAAATTAACTTTACCACCCCTCACCCCTATTTTGGTTTGAATCAGGTGTCAACATGTTTCTAAAATAAATTTCCAAGAACGATATGACTTATTCTTTTGCTTAGAAATCTAGTTTTAGAAAGGGTGAGACATCATTCACAACAAAAAAAAAAAAAAAGGGGGGTAGAGTTAATTTTTATCATGTCTAAAGACATGATAAAAATTAACAAAAAGTTTTTTTTTTTTTTTTCAGCTCTTAGAAAATTTTTCCAACTGACATTGTCATGTTTTGTTACTAATGGACTTTCGTATTCCTAAGCTTTTTTTTTTTCATTGGTTATTTTTCTCCTTTTCTAGGTGTTCCGATCATTTCAAAGTCAGGCGTAGATGCAGTTGCATGATTCGCTGCGATCGCCATTAATATACTTGTCACGTATTTACTGACGGCATACATTTGCTGTGTGAAACGATTATACAAAGGATTGGGGACTTTGAGAGGTTCCTTCTTTGACAATTCGTCTTGAATCAAAAACGAAACGCAATGGAGTTCCGTGGATACGTTCGTATCGTCTGCTTGCAGAGTTTCTTGAAATACGGCAAAAGCCCGATTCAAATCGTGATCGGTGACGAGTTTCGTTAAATATGGAGCGATATATTTATCGTGAATGACTTTCCCGATCACGCCATTCAACATGTCAAAGATGGAATTAAACGCCATCAATTTTTTTAACTGAATTTCCGAATGGACGCATGTTTTAGCGATACTGTACATTTTTAAAAATCCTTCGTAGCCTTCTGGAATTTCGGTCGTTGAATCTAGAACATGTTTACTCATGGGCAGTTTTTCAATGACTTTCCGTAGATAAGAAACGAGATATTTTTCGCGAGCCGTTTCTAATTCTCGATTCATTTGCTGACCGGGATCCGTGTGTTTATTTTGAAGCTCTAATAATAGAGACACGTCCGACTCTTTAATTCGTTTATGGGTAGGTTCTTCTTCCTCCTTCTCCCCCTCTTCATGGTCCATTTCCTTTTCGGATTCTTCATGAGCGCGTTTCATTTTTATTTTGATTATATGTCTCCCTTTCTTTTATTTTGATTTTCTCTCTCTTTCTCTTTAAAAGAAATGACCTTTTTCCAACGCTTTCGTGGGTTCTCCTTTAATATCGGGAAAGACGGCTGGATCTAACGTCGCCGCATATGTTTCTACATAAGGAGCTCGAGCGAACGTGACATGCCACATGCCTTCCTCATTCGGTTTCATCTGAATACCGTTCGATCGAAGAAGGTTTGGGAGGGTTTTCAACAGTAAATGGAAAGGATTGAGAACAACATGGCCTTGATAAATTTCGGGAACGCGTCGATCCTCCTCTGAAAAAAGACATACGGGATATCGATACAGGAGCGTGTAGGCGTTTGCGTGTTGACTTAATTTTCCATCCAGTTCTTGCTCGATCAACTGGCAACGCGTGAGCTGGTTTTGTCGAATAATGGTTTCGTAGCACGTTTTGACATGAAAAATAGGATCTTCGTGGCAGTGACGCGTATGCACCGTAAAGGGAAGGTACTTAAAAACATATTGCATGTAGTCAAAAGGCCACGTTTCTTCGATTTGTAGATGGTGTTTCTTGGATTGGACCACGTAATAATTGAAAGGATAGGATAATTGAGTCTAAATTTTCAAATTCGATGAACGCGACCGGCGAATAATCAAACATGTAGAAATAGGCAAACAGTTTCACATGATGGATCGGGGAATCGGGTTCGCTTTTAAAAATATTCGCGCAAGCATTATAGCCCTTATCGTTATTTTTCAAATAATAGGGATGATCGAGTCGCACCCCAATATTCCCATACCTCGGATCACACACACAACTTCCAAATTCTGCATGATAAAAAGTATGTTTTAAAGGCTGACCTGTAAAAGCATCGAAGGAACAGGGCTGCTGGAAGTAACCGGGTTTTTGGAAAGACGCGAGATACTTTTCGGAAAATACGGTCGGATCCCATACGTTGTTTTTTTCTTCTTCCTTCGAAAACGCTAATCGTTCGTGAGCGGTCATTTCTTCACACCCGAAACCTTGCAAAAGCGGCTTGTATCCAAAATCGCAAACACATTTACCTTCTTTCAAAGGATCTTTGTCTAAACTTTCTAATCGGCCGTGAGGTCCGCAAGCAATGTCCATATCACAATTCCCCCCGCGTTCTTTTTGCGTGACGAGATGAGGGTATTTACAAAAACAGGTCGCGAATTTCAATCCTTTTTGATTCACCAGAACCCACTCTCCCGTAGCTGAAGAACAAGTGGAATGGGGAAGGAGTTTGGGAAGACATTCACCCCGAAAACATATTTGATCGTCGTCACAATAGGTTGCGTGAATGCAAGTCGAATAAAGCGTCGTCCGCTGAGGAGGGTGGTAAGAAATGGATTGCCAAGGAGGGGTTGTAGTCGTTTGGGACTCGTTTCGAAACAGGTAGATCATGATCAGGTAAAGATAAAAGACGAGAAGAAATATCCAAAGCGTCATCTTCTTTTTTTCAATAGAGGTTCACAACTTTTATTTTATCGCCTCGATCTTCATGCACCAGACCGGCATTATCTCGTTGGGCCCCTATTTGTTCAAAATATTGCAAAAGTTTATATTTGGTTTGTAGATTCTGGATCGATAATAAATATTTTCGAACACTGTAGACCATATCGTTTCGTTGAGCCTTCACCATTTTGACAGGGTCGTCCATTATTTTTTAAATTACTTGTTTACGCCAAACATTTGATTCAGTGCATCCTCCGTGGAGGTTCCTGGACCCCCCTTAATAACACTTACTTTTCTAGCATTTGGATCCTCTATTGGGTCTTTAGGAAGTCCTCTTGTGTCCATCGGTAATTCTTTCTGTTCCGTTTTCACCTTTTCTGCGATCGAGGTGGCTATTAACTGAAGGAGGAGAGGTTGATTAAAATTGCGGCAAGGAACGATTTTGTTCAAATATTGACTGTACTGAGGATCAATATTATCTTTTCGGTGTATAATTCTGGAAAGCATATGATCGGTAATCACAAAACTGTTACTCAACAGCGATTCCGATAAACCTCGATGAATAAACATATTATGAGGGGTGAGATAGGGAAGTTGATCCATTTCTTTTTGAGCCATCTTGGCAAAAAATCGGTAACGTCGTTTGGATAATAAATGTCGACGATGGATTTTCCATAAATCCATTTCTAAATGCTTTCTTCTTATTTAAAAATGAGTAACGGGTTTGAAGTAATTGGGAATGCCGATAATTTCGGGACACTTCTCTTCCCCTTCTTCCATCTCTTCGACTACAGAGAGGGAAAGAGGAGTTTCAATATCCAGATCGGTCGAGAACAGAACAGATTCTTTAAATAAGATAAATTCGCGAACTAAACCTCCTACCTTGTACGAATTTTCTCCGAACGTGTACCGGTTAGAAATTTGAAGGTTTAGAATACCTAGAAAAGAAGTCGTCGTACCAAACATATTTTCAATCGAACACTGAAAAGTATTTTTTAAACCCTCTCCATTAAAGATCCGACTCTTTCGTATACACCACATATTTCTATGAATTTGAAATTTATCTTGGGCTCCTTTACAAGCAGAGCAGAACGCGGGATCGCACCGGTCCATGAAAAAACGACAATTCTCCGCAAATTTGTGTTGCGGATTCTCTTTCATGCTTTCGCCAATTTTAGTTAAAGGAGCACACAGTCGAGTCATGAACGAAGTTCCTGTTTTATTATTCTCCCCCGGTTTCAAATACCAATAACCAGCCACGAGAACATTATAGCAATTTTGTAAACCAATAATGTTTCGGATGTGAACAGTATCTTTTCGAGTTCCTTTGGAAAATTGAACTTTTTGTTGACAATGTGTCTCGTACAGCGGATCGTGATTTAAAACATCTTCCCAGTCGGGACATATTAAGTTGAGAGCCCCTTGACGTTCTTTTAATTCGTCGATAGCTTTCTCAAGGATGGGAGAAGAAAGAATATTCTTGATAATCAACGAATAATCCATTCTTACTCAATAGATTTCTCTTTTTCGAACAAAGTAGAATGTAGTATCTTGGTTATTAGACTACTGGCCTTAGGAGATGTTACCTCTTCAGCAGCAAAAACTGATTTGAAGCGAAAATGGGATGACTTAAATAGATAAGCGAGAATTCATTCTAGAAAGAATTTTGCAGTCTTGTTTGGTTGATGAAGTCGAGTGGAAAAAAATTTTGTGAGAGCTGGAACAAAAATATCTAGAGAGTAAAAAAAAAAAAAAAAAAAAAAAAAAAAAAAAAAAAAAACTTTTTGTTAATTTTTATCATGTCTTTAGACATGATAAAAATTAACACTACCACCCTTTTGTCTCTGAATGATGTCTTACCATTTCTAAAAATAAACTATGACTCATTCTTTTCTTGGAGTTTGATTTTTAGAAATGGTGAGTCATGGTGTATTTTAGAAACATGGTGCTGAGACATCATTAAAAACAAAAAAGGGGGGGTCATTAATTTTTATCATGTCTAGAAGACATGATAAAAATTAACAAAAAGTTTTTTTTTTTTCTTTTTTTTTTTTTTTAAATGGTTGTAAATTTTTCTGACATATTTTTTCCAGCCAGATTTTCAACCGACCTTTTCCCAATCATCATTTTTTTAAAACTGGCTCGCTATTGGTTTGTTTAAAAATGACGTCATTGCTTCAAGAACTATATACACATAACTTTCTCGTACTCACTTCTCTATACGGAATGGGGTTCCCAGCTGACATAGCAAAAACCCTATCTCGCTTCATCTACAACTCTCGTTGATGATCTATACAAAATTGGGTAATTTTTTCCACGACTTTATACAGTTCTTGATCACGGGGATCTATCTGCTTGTACGGCTTCACGTGAATTCTTAAATCATAGCGCTCGTCCATATTTTCATTGACGTTATCATCGACCCCAATTAAAAGAATGTCGTAATCGTACAAGACTCTGATATGTTCCGAACATTTTGAAATATTATACTTTCGGCACGACTTTTCACATTGCGTGCGGCCAAATATCCGATACGCATATCGTGCAATGAATTGTTTATCACTCGCTCGACATAATCATCCGAACCTTTACTCTACAAAATGATATCGATATTGCAAAGACGTAAAAACTGGATCAGGAAATTGGTTTTGGGTCGAATTTGAAATGTTTCTCCTTCAAAGTATCCAAGCGTCTCATCCATATCTAAGACACAGACCACCACCATCTTTCTTTTTTAAAGAAAGAAGAAGATGAGTCGATCCACCACTCATACTATTATTGAACACGTGAAAGAAATTGTTTATTATGCTCCTTCCAAATGTCCTTGGCATTTTGATTATGCCTGTTTTCTCATTTTAAATAATTTCAATCAAAGACGATTCCACTGCCTGTTTACTTCCCACTCGATGCAATGGAGATCTTACAGTGCCAGCAGCTCTTGTGACTTGCCCGAACATTTTTTCGATTTGATCCTTCTTCATCGACAATTGAGTTCGGAGTATGTGTTGCCTTTTGCAACGCATTTCCGAGAACGTTCGGGATATACGAGTACAATAGGTCTCTTTGAAATGAATCCTGGACTTTATAGTGCTCGCATTCTTCAACCGGAATATTTAGCAGAAACGTTTTACACGTTCATTGTTTTCTTGTGTAGTATTTGTTATCGACTCGGAGGAACGGCTCCCGTTTTAAAATTATGTTCTTTTGTGTACACTGACCATCATCCCGTGCTCGTAGATATTGGAGCTCTGACTGTGGAAAAGAGAGAACGCATCGGTCATCGAGAATTTTTAAACGAGAAGAAATGGCATCGGTTCTTGAAACGACGAACGACTCGAGACATTATTCGGTACGTGAAACTCATGCATCCGGATTATTTTAAGAAGAAATGTCGTGGTCAATGCATTCTCTCCGAGAAAGTTGTCTTCAACGATGTAACGCATCAACTGATTTGTAAAAGTCGACAACGCAGTCTGGCCGAGGTTTTAGATACTTTTCAAGAACTCATGCCCCATGAGCCTATTCGTCAACTCATTCGAACGTGGCTTTCTGTGAGATAAACAAGAAGATGGATTATAAACAACTCGTCCTCGATTTATTGAAACAGAAAAAATATCCCATTTTAGTGGATTATGTAGTTATGGATATTTATTATAAAATGGTTTATAAATCAGACGGGAAAGTAAAACGATTCGACTCTCCATGTTTCGAGCTGAATCAAAGATATTTAGAAGAACCCAATCCGTATAAACTGGAATTTATCACTTGGATGATAGTAGTAAATTGGTTATTCGACGACAAATCGATCCTAAACATTTTATTATAAATCAATATCCGGAAAAATGTTTTCGTGTTAAACTGTCCAGCCACCATCTTGCTGAATTTGATATGTTTAAATACAAGATGTTCGAAGAACAAATTTATAATTTCATAATGTACCTGAATAGTAATATTCCTGCCATTCGAGAATTTTTGAACTTAACTCACGACGAAAGTACTCGATATTTACCTCAGTCCATACGACTGTGGGTGTATAACTATGAAACGGCCAAGATCACTCATCAAGCTATGGATCCCGAATATTTTGGACCGCGTTCATCTCTTTTACTGGAAACACGCATGATTCAAGGTTTATTATCACCATGCACTTCTAAATGAGTATTATTGTCTCTTCGAGATGATTATGCTTGGAAGAATCATACCAATAAAGCCATTTTACCGTCTTATATATACGATTACGATCCTTATAATTTACATTATTCGGATCACTGGAAAGCTCTTGTCCCGCTGGCCTTTAACCCGTTAGAAAATCCCATCATTCATTAATATTCCAGTTGCAGCACATACTCATCGTCTTCACTCCCGTCACGAACAAAATTGATGTAACGTTTCGTTTGAGGATCCTTGTAGCGACAGACTTGGCGAATACCCCGACAAATAGATCCCGGCAAATTTAAATCTCGATCCATTCCTCGAGTCGGTTTTAGAATCAGACCTGATTCGTTTGTCTCAAGGGCTTTTATAAACTTTTGATCGTAGCCAACACGAGCTTTGAGTTTGGACTTTCTCTTTCTCCCTCTTTTTTTGGGTAGAGGAGCCAAGTAATGCCGAATGGGTATATCTATACTCGAAGAGCGACTTTGGGATCGATTTCGGACTCTTGTTGGACTTGGAGATCGACTTCGGACTCTTGTTGGACTTTGAGATCGTGTTCGGACTCTTGTTGGACTTTGAGATCGTGTTCGGACTCTCGTTGGACTTTGAGATCGACTTCTCGATCGACTTCTAGAACGTTGACGTTGAGATCGACGCCGCATATTTGGATTTATTTCTACTTTATTACGGTTTAAGAAACGTTTTACATAGTCTTGGACACGAGGTTCTTCACTCATAGCGTCATACCAGTAATTTCCCGGAATGATTATAAATTTATCGTCTCGAAACTTTATAAACTCTTCTGG
Source organism: Stegodyphus dumicola (assembly GCF_044657685.1). Lineage (NCBI taxonomy): Eukaryota > Metazoa > Arthropoda > Arachnida > Araneae > Eresidae > Stegodyphus > Stegodyphus dumicola. The sequence goes on from NC_140771.1 coordinate 119,700,885, forward strand.
ACTATAGCGGGGAAAAAATTTTTGTAAATGAGACAAGTCGAATAAAACGTGCCCCAACGAACATGTCCCTGTTAATTCCGAACGACGCACGTTTCGATTTAATTCCTCTTCTAACATTTTTTGAACATACTCAATAAGAACTTTGGAAGGATAAGACATTTTTTTTTTTTGCTTTATATATCCCAAATGACTTGTCCATAGAAATATAATCGGAAGAAAACTGAATCTCGAACGTGCTGGTGTGTATCATAGTAAGCGTGATCGTATAAATCAAACACATCTAAATGAGCCAAGGCATGTAAAGTAAAAATGAATAATAATTGCCATGTCGTTTCATTACGATAAAATCGAGTTTGATCTACATTGAGCTGATTAGCATAATAGGTGTTCATATTGATCGTACCCCTGTTTTGATCTACCAGCATCTTGTTCGAAGTGGAATAGTTTAAGCAGTAATTGCGATGAATTTTAATAAACTCGAAAAGATTAAAAATAACGTAGACGGGAATTTTTCCTTCCTCGGTTTCGGTTTCATTAATATATAACTGAATAATCTCTTTGGGTCCTCCTGGCTCTTCACAATAATACATGGACATTTCGTAACGGTCCAATCGACGAATTGGATTTTCCAAGATACGATTGAGAATCGAGACCCATCGTTCAAATATGAAATGGAATTTTTTAAAATCGATCGTGGCCCAATCATCCATGATTTTAAAGCATGCCGTAAAAGCATCTCGCCAAGTATTAATTTTAGACTGAAGAGCCGTTCGACGACAAGATCGACGTTCTTCGTGTTGATCAACTCGTCTTTCCATATCCTTATCCTTTGTTTTTTGTCCAAAGAAAAAAGATGGCTGAAATATATATATTCTTGATGATGTTTGGTCTCTTTCTATTTTTCTTTCCTACTTCTGTTATGGAATCGGATTCCATCACCATGAACGAATCGATACCGCTTAAAGATTGCCGACGAGAAAAAGTCTGGTGTGTGGATACATGTGATTTTATTTGCACAAACGGGGAAGAAATGCAATGTGTTCGAGGACTCTGTATGCCCAAACTGAACCCTTACCCATGTCAAACTGAAAAGGGGGGAATGATTATTCTTACGGAAAAAAATGGATTTTATCAGTGGTCGTGTTACTGCACGGATCCAGCTTTTTACAATGGACCAGATTGTGGAGAACTGGCGAAAGATGTTTGTCAAAATGGTACATTTATCTATAGGGGGTTCAATCAGCACGAATGCATGTGTCAATTTCCACAAGTAAAGGCTATAATTCAAGGAAAACCTCAATGTGTACATAGGAATATAGCTCGGTTTTATAGGGAACCATAATGAACTGTTAGGATCAAGTCAATTAAGTTGGGTGAAAAAAAAAAAACTTTTGGTTAATTTTTATCATGTCTTTAGACATAATAAAAATTAACTCTACCTCCCCTTTTTTGTTTGGATCAGGTCTCAACATGTTTCAAGAACAGATTTCCAAGAAAGGTATAATCAATCTTTTCTCACAAATCTATTTTTAGAAAAGGTGAGACATTATTCCCAGACAATTTTTTTAGTTTATTCATTCAACAAAACTTTTCAAAATTCTCTCTTATCTATTTAAGTAATAACTCTCTCTTATCTATTTAAGTAATCTGACTTTCGCTTCAAAATCGCCTGTGCTGTTGAAGGACGTAACATCTTCCAAATTGGCTTACATATGCATTATGACAAAGACTTCAGTAAAGGTAGGAAATCTTTTGCTTTTTACCTATTTTTCATTTTGTTTGAAAGAAATTTTCTCTGACCAACTCCTTTCATGGAATATTCTTTCATAACTCTGATTCTCTGACATATTTCTTCACTCCCATTTTTTTAACTCTATCTAAGCATTTCGACTCAATCTATAAACGTTAACAGTTACTATATTTTTAAAAAATAAGCTGTTACGTTTTTGATTCCATCTCTTTTTTTGCTTCTTCTAGCATATGTTTACGATAACCTACAATTTTCATGGAACGTTTAATGATAGTATAGGAAGGATTAAAAGGTCGATACGGAAAATATTTTCGAAAGAATCGTTTTAACTTTCTTGAACAACTATCTAATCTTCGAGGGAAAAGTGGGCCGGCAATAACCCAAGCCAGAAATTCATACAAAAACCGATTACGTTGATCCCATATATTGGACGATACCAATTTTTTTTGTGCATAATGCCGTCGAAGATCTGTTTCGTTCAGAATTTTTAAAATTTCTTTTGCTTTTAAATCAGTTTCAAGAATGATGAGAATAAATAATGCCATTTCTTCATATTCATAGCACTTTATAACTATTTCTTTCAGTTTCTTTAGGTCATCTAATGTAAGAAGAGGGCCTCGACACCTTTTAATATTAGTTTGCTTCGGACGCTCCCATTTAACACTTAATAAACGATATAAAAACCATAGTTTATTCTTCACTTGATTACGCGATTTCTTTTTTTCCTCAATCAGATACTCTTCATATTTCTGTAGTGCTCTCTTATAATGATATTTTATACCATCACCATGTTTTCGATACCAGTCATAGAATTCATTAAAATAAAATTCATAATTAGTTCGTGTTGCTTCCGAAATATTCATCCGTTTAATAATATTTTGACATTCCTCCATTGACGGACATGGTATGAATACTGTATTGTCATGCTTGTGTCTATGTTTAGGAAGAGAGTTTTCCCAACATTTCCATCGTCTCATTCGTTGGTATTCCCTCTCTTTGAATCGAACGTTTGGATCTCTTCTCCTCTCTCGTAATCTCCATCGATTTGCTTCTTTTACTCTTTCCAATGACCAATAATGTTTCATATAGGCCTTTTTCTTCCTTTTCCTTTCAGATAAAATTGTAGATTCCTCATTATTCATCTTGATTCAATCCCTTCATATTAATTATTATATATGTTATTTTTGATTCCGTCTTATATTTTTTTAATCTAATCCTTTTTTGGTATCTAAAACTTAAATTGATTAAAAAAATATAGGGGTTCTATAAACCTTTTAAATATCCTTTAACCGTAAAATACAAAGCATACTAAAGTTCTAACCCCTCTATTATTACCCCATTTCTCGAACAAGGCACCTTGATCAAGTAATGGGGTTATGATAGAAGGGTTAGAACTTTAGTTATTTTTGTTATTTTACAAAAATTTAAGAAAAACTAGAAGGTTTCAAAATTTTATTAATGATATTAAATTATTATTAATGATTTTTTGAATGGGTGCCAGGATCTGACGCTATTGATAAAGAAATAACTTAATCCATAATATATATGTCTGAAAAACAAATACCATGAAGGGGGAACATAGTTTTCCTAATGTTTATCTTGCTGTGTTTTATAAATCATGTAGATGGTCAGACAAATCACTAATGTAATGACAAATAAACAGTAAAGCTGAATAGTATGAATAAAAGGCATAAATGTCTTATAATTAGATCCAAAAACGGATCGGAGAAATGATTCATAACTCATTTTATCTTGTTCATTCCTTTCTCTCTATTTACATACAAGTTCTATCAATATCCTTAATGGATCCAAGATTCTACTTCAACTATAAAATTGACTCATCGTAAGATTTTTTTACTTGCAGATACTCGAGGCAGTTTGGTCTGTTTATTAGAATTCCAAATACATTTCCCGCATCTGTTCTAACCAATGGATTCTGGATTTACAACGAGCGGTTTTTATCAGAAGCATAAAAGACTTTCCCATCTATTCTCTAGCCATGGATTTTAGATTTTATTAGACCCCTTAGCGAATGTCAGTTCGGATACTACGCCAACTATAAAATCGGCTCATCGTAAGCTTTTCCACTTGCGGATACTTTCTCAGATGTCTATTTTCTTCTTTTTTTAATCCGACCCTCTCAAAAACAAAGGATAATGAATATTCATAAATACGCTACACTTTACAGCCAATTTCATGGCTTGCATTTAGGAGGAATCAATGTGATTCAAGATACGATTTTTTTCCCTTAGCCCATATGCGGCTTCAACCTTCTGTGATTCGAAAACTCGTTCATTTCGATAAAGTCGTCCCGAGTCAGAAACCACTCGTTCTCGCCCTAGCCGCCTATTGTAAAATGTCGGACTTATACGATAACGGGCCCAGATTACATTTACCAGAAGATGACGGAGGGAAAAGGTATCGTCTTTGTTTTTTGTCCAACCAGGTCCATCACGAGAACGACCTCGTCCATAATTTCATCAACGAATGGAAAGATCGACCGGACGTTTATTACGATCCTCTGAAAACGCGAACGGCTTTTCCGTCTTCCTTTATTGAATTTTTACCGTCCGTGAATCCTGAGAAACCCATCCCGTTTCCCATTGAGTACAATAAGAGTACAGCGCTCATTCAAAAACAATGGACGTATCAGCACCATCCTCAATATATTGTCCAAGATATTTTGAATACGTACGATCAGAGAAATTCGCTTGAGAAGGTCGGACTCTTGATCGAATACCCGTTTCAAATCGGGTTCGAAAATGCTACTCGATCGAATCCTAACGGGAAATGCATTGGACTCGTCGTCAACGGTTCTGAACCGGAAACGATTTTATACGTTCGATCACCGTATCAGCGGTACATGGAATATCAAGCCATCCCCACGACCGTGCACTGGATTCCTATTCTTTACGAACCAGAAACCACGTATCCACTCCAACCGGTCGTACTCTGTTCGACGGTCATCGAGTTTGAATACAAAAAGGCTTTCTTATGTTTAAGTTATGTCATGCTCGAATCTCATCCGAAACAACCTGCTAATAGAAACACAGCGTGTCTGTTCCATCCCGTCACAGATGTGAGCGAATTGACGTTTCTCGAGAGTTACGAATACGATTGTCAGCATGCGCTTCACCGAGTTCGATATGCTTCCATTCCTCATGATTTATGGTGTCTGACCAAAATCGAAGAAGAAAAACCAGTTCCACTTGCTAAACCCTATGCTCATCTACCTTACCTGGTTCAATCATGGCTGGAGTTTTATCATCAGAATCGTTCCACGGATCCAGAAATCAGGTACGGCAACCTGAAACTCTTTCAATTGGCTCTAACTTTGGCTCGACATAAAATATGCTTTTCGGCCGAAACGGTCGAAACCGAAGAAGAAGAAGGTATCATTGTACTAAGAAATTCATCGTCCCCGATCGTCATTCGCCTAAGTCGGGAAGCTCGAAAATTTCTCGATATTGTCCGGTTAAGAATTGAATTTATGGAACGACCAGTTTCCTCTCCATGTGTTCTGTTGTAAAGAGAAAAAAAACGAAACAAATATCTGTAGATTGAGAAATGGTGATTCCCTTAGCTCAGCTAGGAACTCAACTCACAAGAAGTGCGAAAGTTATCCACTGATATACACAATTCTTGAAACGATGACGTCATCTTGAAATGTCTTGTGAATCGAGTCGGCTGGAAAAAATTTCTAAAAAAAAAAAAAAAAAAAAAAAAAAAAAAAAAAAAAAAAACTTTTTGTTAATTTTTATCATGTCTTTAAGACATGATAAAAATTAACTCTCTCTTCTTTTTGGCTGGGAAGGATGTCTCACCGTTTCGAAAAACAAACCGTGACTCATTCTTGCAATGATTGCCATGAGAAAGGATGAGTTATGGTTTGTTTTTTCAAACGGTGAGACATCCTTCCCAGACAAAAAGAAGAGAGAGTTAATTTTTATCATGTCTTAAGACATGATAAAAATTAACAAAAAGTTTTTTTTTTTTTTTTTTTTTTTTTTTTTTTTTTTTTCATTTACAGAAATTTTTCTGGGCTCTCAGAAATGTTTCCTAGCCGACTCGATTGGCAAGACATCTCAAAATTCTTTCTAGAATGGACTCTCGCTTATCTATTTAAACATTTCAAGTTTTACTTCAGACCGCTCAGGAGGGTTGAAGAAGAAGCATTTCGTAACTTGGAGATCATATTGTATTCTTTTCCATTTCGGAATTGGTCAAGATTCGATTAGGATCAGCAATCAAGTAATCATACATCTGATTACATCGTAGCAAATAATCGACCGTGATCCAATTGAGTTGAATATTCACAATGAACACTAAAAAATAGAGTATTTCAACGCGAGTTATTTCGTACGTCATATCTCCCCGTTGAGCGAACTGGTCGGCTATCTGATCTATTTCCGTAATGATAGTAAAAAAGTTCAATGGATCCACGACCAATTCTGTATTCCATTGAATTGTAAATGGAAGTACGAGGTTTTGTTCACTCAAAAAATACAAATAGCCGTATTTCTCTTTTTCTCGAAACAGCGTTTGAATATAGTCTCGCATCGCTTCCCGTACTTCTGGATCGCGCACCAGTTCGAGCGTAACGAGGCTCGTGAAGGGCGGAAATTTATGAAATTTGATATATTGAGGTACCACGGTATTCAGTCGAGGACGATATTTATGATGAAGAAGGTGATCGATAGGAGTCTTTAAGGATTGAAGTGTAACGATATCCATCTTTTCTTATACGAATTTCCAAATAATAAGGCCGATGATGACAAGAACGATTCCCAACAAGATTGGTTTTAGGTACGGTATATTACCCAAAACATCCAAAATACCACTCGTGATGGAACCCGTCACGTCTTGACTGAAATGCGTTAAAGCTTCTCCGATCGTGGGTCGACGGCATTTCAATTCTTGCGTCGGTGTACAATCGTGATATTGACAATCACATAATCGACAACACGTATCCTCTTTCTCGTTGTCGTACCCTTCACACGCATTCCATTGCTGAATAGGAAATCCCGTGCACGATCCGATTCCGTGAACAGGTTCGGGTTGACAACAACTCAATTCTTTAAGTTTACAAACCATGTCCCCTCCGTTGTAGAGAAAACAGCCCGAATTGTCCCGAATGTATTGGTTGACATATTGAGAACCGAGCGCGACGGCTGTCACCCCTCCTTCGGTTAGAAGAGCTTTCTTACTAAACACTTTATCAAAAGCTTTTTGAAGGGGTTTATTCTTCGCGACGACTTTAGCGACCTCCCCTGCTCGTTTGACAGGAATGTCGAATCGTTTAAATTGTTTAGCGACTTTGCCTCCAGACTTGTTAAAAAATCGCATGTCTCTTGACCCTTGCCAGATTTTCAGAAACCAAGACAATGAACGAATCCAATTGTATTTTTAGTAATCGAAAAATTCCTTGTGGGTCGGACAATATTTCGGCATTTCGGAATATTCTCTGCCTGAACCATCTTCGAAATCCCTATGGATTACAAATTTATTACCATCGAATGGAATCGGAATCGCATACCAAGGTCGTTGGACCTTTCCTGATTGTGAAGGAAAATTTCTCGTTTCCGAAAAATACTGTCATTTTACCGACACGCGAGTTCCTGGATAAACATTTCCGACCCGATTTACACGACGTCCAGTTGGACGATCTCACGTTTAAACTCAACCCGTGCATCGAGCACTATATCAACCACCTGTATTCTCAAGACCCGACCGACTTGAAACGCAATAACGCCATGGATGTGTTTGATCGGCGTTTCCATTACGAACTGCTACGGAATTTAAGTGTTGGCAACACGAACGAAATTGGTTTAGGCGTGAACAATACCACGAAGATGCAAGAAGAAATGATGGTTCATTTCAAGAGCACGCTTCAGCAACGTCTTTGCGGTTTATACCACTATATTAATAATTCAAATGTAGCGACGCTCTTCGACAAGATAAAGGTATGCGACATGGCGAATGGAGGTCTTTTTGTCGACCCTAAAACGGAATTCTCTCCTTTTTACAATTTCCTGCTGGCGCATTGTTTATTCGATTTTCATAAACTACCCAATTTAGACCTCGTTCCCGAAACCGTCATTTCGAATGTCGCGTACAAGAAAGGGGTTGGGTTTTATACGTTAGAAGATATTTGTCACCCTGAACCGATTGTTGTGATGGGAGAAGAAACAGGATCTTCGTATGTCTATCAATCCAAATGCATCACGTATCCCAAAGAAACGGCTTTAAATAAACAATTGACGAGAAAGGATTTGCCCGATAATTTCATTATGAAAAATGCCATGCAGTTTTCTGATACGCGGTTCCTAACTTGCTAAATGCGAAAAGGTTTGGAGAAATAAATTGATTTGGTTGGGGGGGTTAAAAAGTCAGTACAGAAAAATTTCTATTATGTAAAAAGGAAAAAAAAAAACAAAATGGTAATATACCTTGACACAGAATCTGTTTTCATCATGTAGAAGCTTGTACACAGACCACAGCATCAAACGATCTGAAATGAAACTCGAATGGCTTAAATAGATAAGTGAGAACACATTCTTGAAAAAAAATGATGGTCTTGTTGATTGAGTCGGCTGGAAAAAAATTTTAAGATCTTAAAAAAAAAAAAAAAAAAAACTTTTTGTTAATTTTTATCATGTCTTTAGACATGATAAAAATTAACAACCCCCTTCCCTTTTTGTCTGGGAATGTTGTCTCACACTTTCTAAAAATAGACCATAACTCATCCTTTCTAATGGCAATCATTCCAAGAATGAGTCACGGTTTATTTTTCGAAAGAGTGAGACAACATTCCCAGACAAAAAGGGGAGGGTAGTTAATTTTTATCATGTCTAAAGACATGATAAAAATTAACAAAAAGTTTTTTTTTTTTTTTTTTTTTTTTTTAACTTCTAATCCAGATCATCCAGATCACGACGGGACCTGAGAGCGTACGGTTTATACGCAAATTTACTAAACTTGTTCTTCATAGAACTGGCAGAAACCTCACCTAAATAGACTGGATCCTCACTGCCTTTTACATCCTCAGCCTCCTTCTTAGGCTTCTCTTTCTTGAATGATTTGCACAGATCTGGATTGATCTTGCTTTTGATGGGAACCTGGTCTGGATCCACCTTTTCAGTTTTGATTTTCTCTTTATCGAAGGTAGTGGAAATGGTTTCGTTAATAATATTTCTCGAAGAAGGTTCTAAAATATTTAACTGAAACACGGGTTTTTCGATCATATTCAGAGCATCTTCTTGAAAGAGAATCATATCTCTACAGATGCCTCCTACTCTACAATACAAAGCGTCCGTTTCGTAAAAGTACCGCGAATTAATTTTAATATTTAAAATACCAATAAACATATCGTTATTCACAAATTCTTGGTCCAGGGTTTCTTGAAACACGTTTAAAAGGGTCGTTCCATCAAACACTTTGGTTTTGCGTAAACACCATTGATTTTGAGACATCTGAGAATTCAGATCATTTCGTTGACTCATTTGCCGACACGCTTTACAGAGAGAAGGTCTACATTTTTCAATGAAGAACCGACATTGTTCTGAAATCAGCATTTGGGAATGATCGGCGGCCACGGCTTTGGTAATGTCCACCAGAGGAGGACAAAGTTTACATATGAAAGAATGGGCATTCAGATTCCTCTTATAATTAGTAGCGCAGAGAACCCAATACCCCGCTACGAGAATATTATAATGATGATTGAAATCTTTAATATTTTCAATCTGAATATAACCTTTTTCTACGGGATGCTGGAACGGGATCGCTTTAGCTTGAAAATCTTGAAACTGAGGATTGTTGGCTAATATATTTTTCCATTCCCGACTCACGAGGTTTAACGTTCTCGGGTTATTTTCAACGATTTCGTCAATCCCCGCTTTTAAAATCGGGTGCGCAAGAATACGATCGATTAACTCTGAATATTCCATAGTTCCCCTTTATTATTATTTTATGGACTTCTAAACATCTCGGTCTGTTTCCTCAATTCTTTCGCGTACCGGTCAATGATTTCAATCGTTTGATTCATGCAATAGGTTAAGAATTCATCTTTAATGTAGGCTGTATGCGATCCCTGCCAATCTAACCCTCCTGTCAGAGTTTGTACGTCCCACTTGATGTATTGCAATAAAACATCGGTCCATTCTTTCACAGTCATATTGGATCGAATGCTTCGATCCACGAAATCCAATTTATTCAGCACGGATCTAATATATTCCTACGACGAAAAAACGGTTTTTCCGTACACGACATCAAATCGTAATCGAAAATAGGACACGTATAATTGATAAAACAGGTCGCTGAGCATTTTGAAATCGGACGATACGGAGGGAGAAGGGGTTGGTTTGGTTTTAATGTGTTCCAATTCCCTTTGCAAGTGGGCTTTTTCGTCCAGACATCGATCTAAAGCGTGTTTGGCCTCTTGTAAATCCAATGACAGACCTCTTACATAGTCTTCGTCGACCGTCGATACGTGCTTTCGTTTATATTTCGAAGTATCGGACATTTCTACATCCTGCGGAGCTACGAGAGCTTTAGCCAGTTGGTTTTCTAAAGTTTGGTCTCGAGACCGAGACACTTCCAGTTGGTTTTGTAAATCTTTCACTTCCCGCTGTAATTCCTCCACTTGATCCGTAGGATACGTAATGGCCGGTACAGTAGTGGGTTCTTTCACTTCGGTAATGTGAGGACGTTCCTCCAACTGCCGTCGATACAGGTCTCGTTCCTGCTCGAAATATAAAATCACCGAATTCGCCAATTCTTCAATGGGATCCGGTATGTTCGGAAACTGGGCTCGAAGCGTGACAATTTGTTTATAAACGAGATCTTGAAATTGTCGATGCTCGTGAATCACGTTTTGGAGTTGATGGACAACGGCTTGCGGCCAATCTTCTCTTTGATCACTAGGGTCATTCTGAAGGATCGTTTTTAGGAACGTGGTCAATTTCGTTTTGGCGTAGAGGAGGTACTCATTACATTTCGTATAATTACTTTCGACTTGATCGAGTTTCTGTTTCTATTCGAAAAGTTGTTCTTTGGTTTTACGGAGCTCGACTTCACAATCGTTGCGATTCTCGACCTGTCGAGCCCATTCGATCATGCTCGACGCCAAATTATCGAATTGAACGACCGGTATTTCGGGAAAATGACCTTTCAGTTGCGCCAATTGCGTTTCGAGGGTCCTCTCTAGATTTTCTTTGAAATGGAATACTTTTTCGAGTTCCGAGAGAATCTGATCGTAATCCGTGGCCCCAAAATACGCATTCCATTTAGTCCGTATCAGAGTTACCAAATTCGTTTTCAGGACCTCCAGTTTCTTTTCCAAAGCGACGCGTTGCCGTTTTTCATGTTCTAGACTCTGCTGTAATTTTTTATGTTCTTGGCTACGATCCCGATGGAGTTGAGCTTGGATTTGTTGTAGGACCTCCTTCGCTTCGTTCTGGTTCTCAATCGATTGTTGAAGATCGTGCAATCGTTGCAAGAGGGTCGTGTCTTCCATCATGCTTTTAGAGGAAGAAGGGAGACTGTGAAGAACGGTATGAGCTAAATTGTCGGGCGTTAGCGATTGATTTAAAGCATTCCCGAGAAGTGTTAATTGGTTCAAAAGCTGGGTTTGCCAATTTTGTAAATACTGGATATACGTTTGAATTTGCTGGAAGAAAAACGTTTTCCAATCTTGGTTCGCACCTAAAGGTTTCCAAAATGACGGTGGAAGGATCGTCTGTAAAAACGTCATAAACTGCGTTTCGTGGAACTCCTTCATTTGTTTAGCCATTTCGTCTCGAAGAATAGTCTCGATATGAGGATTTTTCTTTTGCAGCGTGTCAAGAACGCGTTGAATACCTTCCTGGAAATGTGTTTCGGACTCGATTTTCCATTTTTGCAGGAGGTCGGTTCGTTCTTTCTGACCCTGCTCCAACTGCTTTTCCAATATCCGTTTTTCGTTTTGACAAAGGGTCAATTGTCCTTTCAGTTCCTCGTTCAATTGCTGGACGTGCTGTTTTTGTTCCGATTGATACGATGTTAAAAACTGGTCGAGGGTTTCTTGTAATTGCTCTAATTTAGATCGCGACGACTCGATCATGAGCTGCTGAGAAGGAGGCGATTCGAGCGGTAAAGTTTCAATGACCGTAGTCGTAGAAGAAGGAGGAAGTTTCAGTTGTTCGATCGTTTCTTGTAAAGCCATTTGCAAAGGGCGGATTAAACTTTCCGTTCGTTGCATCCATTCTTCAAGTCCCGCTTCGTAGTGTTGGTGGAGCATTTGCCATTCGTTCATCAAACGGTTTGGAAACTCGATATTATTATTATTATTCAATTGTTGTTGTTGTTGTTGTTGTTGTTCTACTATTTGCCTCTGCCATTGTATTTTTTCAGACTCATGCGTTCGAATTTGTGTCTGTAAGGTTTCGTGATCTCGTTTCAATTGCTCCCACTGAGTTTGTAAGGTTTCGTGATTCCGTTTCAGCTGCTCCAACTCAGTCTGCAGGGTTTCTTTCTCCCATGTAAGGCGTTCCAATTGTCGTTGCAAATCCACGACTGAATGCTCTTTTCCGAATCGAGCGGTATTCACATATTGTTCTTTTTCCGCTAGAAAATAACGCATTTCGTTCCTGTGCTCTTGTTGGAGCGTCTCGATTTGTTTCTCGAAAGCTTTCCGATCTGCCTCCAATTGAGTTTCCAAAGAAGCGATTTTGTTTTCCAGGTCCTGCGATTCCATCGGAACAATCTCTTCCAAATGCAAGCCCGAAATGCGAAACAAGAAATCGATGATGCTTGAACTCTTTTTATACAGTTGAGGATAGAGATGGAGTAAAGGTCGACTCAGGAGAAAAGCATCGATCACGTCGTCTCGAAGATTTTGTTTGAGACCATCGACAACATTTAAAGATATAAAAAGTGGGGTCGGACTGGTATTGAATAAGACATCGAACCAGTTCTCGTAACATTCTTTTCTTTTTGCTTTTTTTAAATCATTAAAAGGTAGGCTACTTTGTTCAAATCGAGCAACATATATTGATATTTTTCTTCGGAGCGGGACGATAACCAAATCATGACTTCTTTCAAGTAGCGACGATTCTTTCTAAAGTGGGAAACGTATATTTTAAATCCTTCACGGGTCCATAATTCATTATTTCGGTAAAACGGTAGCCAATAATTACATTGTTCACGATTCACGTCGAGGAACGTTTCATGATGGAATGACGCAATCATGGGCGAAACATACATCACTAAAGACATATTCAAAACGACAAACCAAACACCGGTTAATTTCGTGTCATCAAAAGTAATTTCACAAGTATAAAAGTCCGATGGAATAGAATCCGTATGCAGGTAAGGTGGAAGGGAGCGTTTCCACAATTTATGAAGTTTGGCAGCCAATTGAGCACTCGCAGCTTGTCCCGTTAAATGTATGAAGTGGAGGATGAGCATGGGATGTAAATAGTGATACCAGTTGGACCACGATTCCCAGACGTGCGTATTTCGTTTGAAAAATCGGAGGCGCATGCAATGCTCTAACTGGAAAGGTTCTCTTTTTATGTAGGTCATCGTCAGATCGCTTAAGGCGCGAAAAGCCATATTGCGAGGAAGTACTTTCCAGAACAAGGAAAACGGATTGATGGTCGAACAAACAAATAAAGTATTATTTTCATAGTAGACCTTGATAAAATCTCGAGAGGGAAATAAACTTTGTAAAAACTGATCGGTCGTATCTCTAGAGACGTTAATCCAACGAGGATCCTCTTTTGTTCCATGCACGCAAAAGACTAAAGACCCATGAGGAAACGGATAGTCTTTGTCTAAATTTTCTCCTTGGAAAATGAGTCGATTTTCACTGACCACGAGAATGCAAGGTGCTCGAACGAGACCCGGGCTAAAATGTTTCAAAGTATCGACATGGAAGATGGGTAGTTTGAAACGAATAGCTATAAAATAATATTGTCTATAGACATTTCCATACGCTTCCACATAATCCGAAACATTGTAGTACTTTTCATTATCCATGACAGAGCTTACTTTATCTCGCCTTCTTCCTCGAAAGGAATAAGTCTACAGAGCCAACTTACATGCTTTATATATACATGAGAGATGACGTCATTCAAGGACATAAACAAGGACGTTTATGTCTAGAAAAGTAAAAGCTGGCTGGGAAAAATTTCTCAGATAATCTGAAATATATATATATATATATATATAAAAAAAAAAAAAAAAAAAAAAAAAAAAAAAACTTTTTGTTAATTTTTATCATGTCTTTTAGACATGATAAAAATTAACTGTCCCCTCTTTTTGTCAGGGAAGGATGTCTCACTCTCTAAAAAATAGACCTTGACCCATTCTTTTATTGGAGTTCTACTTTTAGAAAGGATGAGTCATGTTCTATTTTCCGAAAGTGTGAGACAACATTCCCAGACAAAAGGGGGAGGTAGTTAATTTTTATCATGTCTAAAGACATAATAAAAATTAACAAAAAGTTTTTTTTTTTTTTTTTTTTTTTTTAATCTACTTTGGAATTTTTTCTGAGCTCTGGCTAGAAAGAACTATTTAAGACGTGCGAAACGAATTTCACTTTAAATCATTCTGTGCCGTGAATTCAACAGTATATAGGAACAGACTTTATGAAGGTAAAAGTGCTCAGTTTATTTATTCTTTAGAGGAGCACGTGGAGATTTTATAGAATATTTACTTACAAAGCATTGCTTGTATTTTTTTAAGAAATATTAATCAAGTTAAAGATATATAATCATGTCGCAGAGCCTCCATTATTTAACAAGGATTAATTCGGTTGGAGATGCGCCCAACGATGCTTACATTTTCTACCAGATGTCGGGAGGAATCTTTTACTGTAACCGAAAAGACTACGCACAATTTTCTCGATTTTATACTCGAACGTCTGCTGAAAATCTTTTTTTTAACGATGGATCTTTGCTCGACGACCCATCATTCCCTTATCCTAGATATTGATATTAAAACCGAATGCGATGCATCCCTTCCTTCATCTATGCTCTACGATTATGTAGATTCTGTTACTCTCAACCTTAAAATTTTACTTTTTATCCCTTAAGCATTTTACTTTTATTGTGGCTATTCGTCCAGGAGGTGGTATTCATGTCCATTTGCCGGAAATCTCGATCGCGCATGATGATTATATTCAATTCTGCAGCCAACTTCAACCCCGGTTCTATCACGAAACATCTGAATTTGTTTTCCAGTTGGACGTTTTAGCGAATGCGACGCTTGTGAATTCGTCCAAGCCCTATACGAATAAATACGAACCCATGCTGATTATTTATGTAGACGAACAAACCACCTGGCGTTTAGATTTGACCAATCCTAATGCTTTCAGCATGCGATTGTTAGGCATTCAATCAAAATTTAAATGTCGCAAGGATAATACCAATTCCTTTTTTCGTAAACTGCTCCACCTCCAGCCAATGGATATTCAAAAACAACTTTATGAATATATGATGCCTGTGGTGACACTGTACGATCCTTTGTATCGAGTATCGTATCCCACGCTTATTAGCAAAGATGAGGAAGCTGGACCCGACGATGAAAAAGTGGCTACGTTTGTGTATAAACTAAAAACCCCGATGTATATTTACAAAGGGAAGGATTTTAGAACCGAAGGTCATCATTGGTTAAAAACGTTTTACTTTATCAAGTTTAACGGGTTTGTGATTTCAGACTTTGAATCGAATAACCGGGCTCTAAAACGATGGTACCGGGAAAGTCAAAATTCTATCGTCATCGAAAACGATGTATTCCAGACGGTGAATCAAGCTCTCAAGTTAGACAATCCTAGTTTGCATTCCGATCCCAATCCCCTTCGTACGATTATGCAGTACAATCAAGGTTACTATTTTTTACCTGTCTTTTGTGCCTTGTGTCAACATTTACGAATGTCCTCCCATACACTCGCATCCCATTTGCGTACGATATAGATAGAATCTCACGAACTCATAGATTCTGTGGAAAAAATCAACAGTAAAATTATAGATATCATTTCCCAAGATTTTACTCTCGACACGATCCTCTTTTGTGGTTCTAATCTCAATCCTAAAATTTACAAATTTAAAGATAAACTGGAAGCTATTATCAAAACCATGAAAGGCGTTATTTTATATTCGGTGTCTGGAGATCAGCTCGTGGAACAAATTCATCGAATTCAAGAGCGATATTTTCCGATTCTCGTCATTACCATGCACAATTCCTGTAAGAAACCTCAACGCTATATGTGGAATAATATCCACGAGTACTGGCAAGAAGTGCCCCACCAGATAGAAATTCTAAACCTGATGAATGCCATCTGGTCCTCCATTCAGGCCTATGCTCGGAATCAGTTTGCCGATAAAACTAAAAACATGTGTCCTTTCACAGACATTATGAAACAGGTCAACATTAATTATGTGGTCTCGTCCATTCTGAGTCGAACCAACATTGATCGTAAAATCATTCAAATGGATCGACATAAATGGCATATTCGAACCCACGATGGGGTTCTGAATCTCTTGACGGGTCATGTAGGAGGGACGGTTCCGGAATTTTACCTATCGGATCGACGTCTGGGCATCAATTTTAGTCGACACGAGTTGATACAATTTCGTCACGATCCGGATTTGATAGCCATCTATCGTTTATTAACCGACCGGAAATTTTTTCTACAATACCTGAAAAGCTGTTTTCTCGACCTCACGGACGATTTACTGGATACGCTGCGGGAAAAAGTGCGCGAGTTTCATGACAAACTAGAAACCAACCCGCTCATTCAAAGCATGCTTCATTTTTATGTGCACATGTGTAAATATACGTGTTTCGAATACGATCTGTTCATGTACCTTTTAGATGTCCTGGCCAGTCTTCTCATTGCGACAAATTACGGTCGCAAATTTTTTATTTTGAAAGGCAACACGCGCAATGGAAAAAGTAAATTCTTTCAAATGATCTCGAAGGTCTATGGAGGCTATAGTCATGGTATTCGAGCCGTCAATTTACAAACGACGAGTGGTCAAGGACTATCAGCCCAACCCGAACTGGCCTCTTCGTTATTTTGTTGTCGGGTAGTGACTGTTGAAGAAATGTCGGGAAAATTAAACGAAAACCTCGTGAAAGAAATCACGGGTAATTCGACCACCAGTTTTCGGAATTTGTACGAGCAAAATGTAGGAGCGATTCCCAGTGCCAAACTCATGGCTTCTACCAATACGTTCCCAGTGTGTACGGCCACAGAGGCGTTTAATGATCGCGTGGTAGCAATTCCTTTTGATGCCGTGTTTACGAAAAATGCTCCATCCCTCACCTCAGAACAAGTGATGCAGGATCAATATTTACTCGAAACCAAAGATTCTATCGTCGAAGATTCCTATAAAGGTTTCTTTTTAATGATTTATCTGCATCTGGCCCACAATATTAACATGGAGGACGGCATGATCCGTTACCGTTCCGAACCTGAAATATTAGTAGAATTCAAAAAAGAATTTCTATCTTCGACCGATATTTTTACACAATTCAAACAGTATGCCGATGTACAAATCATTCCCGTTTCTGTTACGACCTTTAACGAACTGAAATCGGCCATTCGACAATTTTTGAAAACGATGCGCGACACCTCCATCCACGAAACGGAACTCATTATGCGTTTCAATGATGAATTTGGACATTTGAAACGGACCGAAATGGATTTCAGTTCCTTTTCAGCCGAAAATAATATTTCCTCTTCTTTGGATATAGTAGAACCCCTTTAGTTTGAAAATGCCGAATTGAATTCGTCTCTCAAACGAAAGCATTACGACGAAGAGGGAGAACACTCAACCACGAAACATTTAAAAGTGGACGATGAACCCATTGATCTGCCTCAGCATGAAAGACAAGTTATTTATTACGATAATGTTATCATCAAAAATCTGAAAAAAGACAAGAATTACTAACCTTTATACATATGCATGAGGTAGGTTCCCAACATTTCATTGTGTAATGACTTGGAAAAAACAAAAGTTGACTGAAGAAAGCCAGATTTCAAGATGTTTCTTCTTCAAAAACACAGAATCATGTGAAGTGAAACTCGCAATGCTGAAATATATAAGTGAGAGTCCATTCTTAAAAAAGGGTGATGTCCGGTCGATCGAGTCGGGTTGGAAAAATTTCTAACAGCTGAGAAAAAAATTCTAAAAAAAAAAAAAAAAAAACCCTTTTAGTCTGAAAATTGATGTCTTCAATTTTTCGAAAATTGAAGACATCAATTTCGAAAAAAAAAGGGGAATTTTTTTTTTTTTTTTTTTTTTTTTTTTTTTTTTTTTAATTTTTAGAATTTTTTCTCAGCCAGCTTCGAGTCATTCTTTCTCTTCTCACTGACTATATATAAGAACGTTGTTCTTACAGTCCTGGTATTGACATTAACGTAGCTGCTAGAATAAAAGCCATTGTAGGTATTTCAGCTAAGCACAAACAGAGGCATGGAAACAACTTTTTAAGAATTTCTTCAACGGGTACCGTGGATTGATAAACGCAGTTTCCTGCAGCATCGCATGTGCGTTTATAATGTTCTGAGAGAAGATACTTGTACTGTTCAAAATAATTCCAGGGAATGAGGACTTTTCCACTACATGTTTTAGCAAAGTAGATTTCACCTTGGGCATCTTTCAGGACGTAAGGTTCTTCATTTTTCACTAAATAATATTCGTTCCCTCGGAAATCCACCGGGTATCGTTCTTTTCCGTCCGCGTATTTGGCCAGAACGAATTCGTTTTGAATTTGAATAACGAGGGATTTTTTACGTTGTAGAGGATATTTTTCATTTCCTTTGCGATCTTTGGCATAATATGGAAGGCCGTCTCGGGTTTTAGCGAAAGGATCACCTTTGTCGGGATAGATTTCCCCCTTTTGGGAGTGAATGGCATACCTTTCATGACCATATTCACTTTTCACAAAGACTGGATCTTTTTTTCGATATTTGTAATATTCGCTACCATATCGATTCGGATAAAATTCCATTATATTGCTTTATCTTTTCAAAAATAAATTTCTCGTCTAATGATTTTATTTTTACTTTTCTTCGTGAGCATGTTTAGCTAATAAATATTGATGATATTTATTGCCGTGCATTAAATAATCCATTGTGATCCAAGTATATTTCGGATTCGCGAGTAGTGCGTAAAAATATAAGAGATAGATGCAAGTGATATGGTAATGAGCAGAATCTTTAGGAAAAAACTGACTGGCCATTTTGCGAATAGGGTCTAAGACTTCTTCATTCGATAAAATAAATTCTTCATCATTCCATTCCAGGGCATTAAACAGGGGCTGCTGATCGATTAAAAGATATAGGTGTCCATATTGCGACATATTATCTAACACGTGACGGATATGAGCAACGGCCTGTGATTGAAAATCTCGAACGAGTCGAGGCGTAATCTCAAAAAATAGATTCAGAAACCGGTACGTCGCTTGATAGTTTTCAAGTTGAGGATTTTGCCCAATCACGAATCGGATGAGTCGATCAATCGGTAATTGAATAGTTTTCAAAACAGAAATATCGTAATACTCTGCCATGCTTGTTTAATCCTTCGAACCGAAGAAGAAAAAAAAATTAAATTAAATTGAAAAAAAAATGAATTATTCAACCTTTCTTCCATGGCGAATCACCGAACGGTTCAATCGACAAATAGGTCCCTCCTTTCGATATATTGTTCTTATTTCCCATACTGCCAGGTTTGATTTGGAAAGAGATTTAAAATCGACCTTGGGTCTTCAATCTTGGTCCTTAATACAATTTCTACAAAAGTTTCGTCAACATCGAGTGGGTATAGAATATATAACTCTGTTCACTCGCAAGGATAAGATACGTCTAGGACCTATTGCAGTACAAGTATCAGAGCGGATTTGTTTCCAACAATTAAAGAAAAAATATGGAACTCAATCCATCCACTTAGTTGGAGCCACCTATCTAAAAGGCAAATTGAGAGATTTTCATGTGATAACCGTAGAGGATTTTAGATTCAATGTTCTCCTGAAACAAGATGACCGATAAAAATAAAACATGGAATCCTATATCGTTCTCGATTTCGAAGGTTTCGAATTGAATGGTGATCCTCTCGCCAAAGAACTCAATCTTTCTTATAATGATGACTTTTCCGACTATATTATTAAAGAAGTGGCTTATATCACCCATGATCGTTCCCAAGGCATTATCTACGTGGAACCACCCATACCGTGGTCTGAATTATCCTATTCCGCCAAACAAAGTGTATCGAGTGTTCATTTACCGTTAGCGGATATAACGCATGGCTTTTCATGGAATGAGGGTCATTTGCCGTACGATCAATTAAAACCGTTTCTCGTAGCTCTAACGGCAGGATATAAAAACATTTACTGCCCTCATTATTGGAAAATTAATGTTTTGTACCAGATACTGGCCCGTCCTATTTATTTCAATTTCGTCTCCAAGAACAAGGAGGCGTTTCATACCGCGCCCATACCAATGAACTATGAATATTCATAGTTTTGTCCGAAACATATAGGTCGGACCAAATATTGTGCTTTCCAAGAAGCTTTGTTTTATTTTCATCGCCTTCAAGAGTACAAGAAAGAAACCTTTCCGTTTGTCATGCATAAATCTTTAGAAAAAAATGAAAAAGAAAGAGACTTACCTCCAACATTATCCAACACGTTATAGAATACTTTTTTTTTCTTCCCCATGAATGAGTCAACTAGGATCTAGGTGGGTCCCTCTTCAACAGCACGTACACATTTGAAGCAAAACTCGAAATGCTTAAATAGATAAGAAAGAGTTCATTCCTAAAAAAAATGGTGATGACTTGTGAATCCAGTCGGCTGGAAAAAATTTCTCAAAGCTATTAAAAAAAAAAAAAAAAAAAAAAAAAAAAAACTTTTTGTTAATTTTTATCATGTCTTCTAGACATGATAAAAATTAACTATTATTTTATTAATTAACTATTATTAATTTTTATCAAAAATTAACTATTATTAATTTTTATCATGTCTTCTAGACATGATAAAAATTAACTATCCCCTTTTGTTTTCAATGATGTGTCACCATGTTTCTAAAAATACACCATGACTCATTTATTTCTTGGAAATTTATTTTTAGAAAGGGTGAGTCATGGTCTAATTTTCGAAAGGGTGAGACATCATTCCTAGACAAAAAGAGTAGATAGTTAATTTTTATCATGTCTAGAAGACATGATAAAAATTAACAAAAAGTGTTTTTTTTTTTTTTCTTTTTTTTTTTCCAATCGACTGGATTGACAAGACATCCCAATCTTTTTAAGAATGGATTGTTTCAGATATTTTTCTTTCTCTCACGACTTTAGTTTTTAAACAGTATATTAATGCATATTAGGAACGCAAGTATGGCCAAGATACCTATCATAGAAAGAATGATTTTAGTCCAGTTGGTGGTGGATTGATGATTATTTTCGTCAGACTGTATCGGGTTGGCATATATTTTCTTCTTTCTTTTCTTCTTTTTCTCTTCCTCTTCCACTGGATCTTCCTGTCCTGGAAGACCGCTTTCCACTTTCTCGACCACTTTACCCTCCGAGTTATTATATATAACTTTATAGGGTTGGAACCCGTGTCGAGAAGCGCGTTTAGATCTCAAATTGGTCAAATAATCCATCGGTTTCGAATGCGATCGGTACAAGTAGCCTATCAAATTTTCGGGTTCAATTCTAGGGTCTCGTATAAACGCAGGCGTCCAGGGCTTGTCATTTAAATTGGGAACAATGATGATTTGATCACACGTGATGGGGTATGCACTCGCAAAGATTTGTTCCTCACTCACTTTCTTGAACTGGACAATGTACTCGTTATTGTATCGATCGACCGGGTAGTAATATTCACCCAATTTATTTTGAGCGTGCCGGTTTCCTAAAGGTTTTTGGGTAATGCGCTTATCGGCATGAATGATTTCCGGATAGATTTCATTATTGTCTGCATCTTTGGCGTATCGTTTCACGGCCGGATCTTTCATCAATTGATCGTACGATCCTTTGTCCGTCACTAAATATCGTTCGTTGCCGTGTTGATCGACCGGGTAAATAATGACCCCGTTCTTATCATGAGCATAAAAGAATTCTTTCAACCTCGTCATGGCGAATTGACCGCTATCCGGGTAAATTTCGCCTCCATCCGCTTTCCGCCCATACACTTGGTTCTGATCGGTATCTCTTCCAAAGATGACTTGCTGAGTGAAAGGGTGAAGGATTTGATAAAATTCATCGCCTGTAGCATTTTTAGGATAGATGGGTTTACCCTGAGAATTGATAAGATAGAACGGAATACCGTTTTTATCGAGGGCGTAAGACATGTATTCGGGCTTGTGTTCCGTATCGTCGGCGAACAAGGGATATTTTTCATTTCCTGTCTCATCTTTAGCATAATAATACCGCCCGTCGGCATCTCGAACAATCATGTCGTTCCCAAACAAATCTTTGGGATACATTTCGGCCCCGGAATGCTCTTTGGCATAAATTTCTCGACCCTGGTACTTTAGAAAGACGGGCAAGTTATTGATTTTTCCATAATACTCCTCAAATTTTTTTCTCCACCGATATACACGGGTTTTTTAGCATAATGGGGAACTTTATATTTGTCTAGGGCATACAGTAGACTGGGATCGTCAGTGGTAATATATGTTTCAAATTCCCTTCGATCCTTTCTATATCGTTGATTTCCAAGATTGTCGACTGCATAATACTCATCTTTTGCCATCGAAGATCCTTTGGTAATCGTTTTGCTTTATTCGTCATTGTCGTCGTGGTAAATTCTCGGATAATATTCGTCCAAGTTTTCATCTTTCGCATAAATGCCTCCTCCTAAAGCATCTAAGGCCGGTTCGTCCCTATTTCCAATTCGAATATACGTTTCGAGACCGTTGAGTTGCTTGGGATAGTATTCGTCTCCACTCGCTCTCTTAGCGTAATAAGGGGTTCCACCGATGTTCCTAGCCGGCATTTCATTGTGCAAACGATCTCGAGCGTAAATTTCATCGTTGAATTCGTTGACGGGATAATATTCGCCTAGCGTATTGTTTCGGAAATACATTTCGTCCTGATCCGGGGAGAGTTCAAACAGCGGTCGTTTTGTGACGAGATTAAACGGGTATTGGAATTTATTGTTCTCTAAGGGAATATAGATCCGTTGACCGTTGGAATCGATAGGGGCATATTCGATAGGGAATTGATTGACATCGAGTTTTCGAGCATAGTAAGGCTTTTGATGCTCGTCTTTGGCAAAATAGGGTCGATGGTGCTCGTCTAAAGCATAGATTTGTTCTTTGGTCTGAGGATTTTCCGGACACCATTCTTTTTCCTCCGTAGAACAGATACACCATTTTTCCGTTTTCTATGGGAAACATGGGTTCCCCATCACTATCTAATCCATACACGGGACGGTTTTGGGCGTCGACGGGTAAAATAGAACGGTTCAGATGATCGACGGCATAGACAGGGGTTATTTTACCGGTGATGGGAGAGATTTGTTTTGCAAACACAATATTTCCATCGGGATCCAGCATATAAAAATCATCTCCTTGTCGATTCTTAGCATAAATCTCATTTCCGTCAACCAATTTGGCATAGCGCTTATCTGATTTCATTCGATCGGGGTAGTATTCTTCGTAATTCAGGAGATCTCGCCTATGCCGACGAATTATTTCCTCATCCACGTCCATGGGAATATTGCCTACATTATCATTATTAGGAGGATTGTCATGGATTGGAGGAGGATGGTTAGATGGATTGCTTGGAGGGTGATTGTTAAGGCGGTTGTCAACGACTGGGTCTCCTACATGATTAGGAGGAGCTGCTTCCATTCGAAGCAATTTTCGTTCCGCTTTATCAGATTTGGATTTATCCCTTCGAACCATTTTTTTTAATTAATATGAGTTACTTTATTATTATCTCTTCTCTTCTGACTCAGAACAAAGAAAACAAAAATATGGTATCGATCCTCTTATGGATTTTATTATTTCTCTTTATCCACCCTCCCGTTTATAATGCTTACCAGAATATTACGTATCGGACCCTTTATTACGAGACATTAGGTCAAGAATAGAGAAGAAGAAGAAAAAAACAAATGGATTCCTTAACATTAGGAACGCTTTTAGTCGCTGGAGCGTATACGTCCTTCGTGATCCTGTTTTGTCTCATTTTAACACAAAGCTGGTTCTTTCTCCTTTTCCTCCTCATCAACGGACTCATTTTTCTCTTTCTGGCTTTTGGATACATTCGCAAGCTGACGATTTTTACAACCTTCGGGGAATTGCTCGGCAGTTTGGTGCAAAATAAAGACGTGGGAGATTGGTATTGCCGTTTTCGTCAATGGTGGTTTAAGTAAAGAGAATGGATGCTCAAACCTTTAAACGTTTAAAACGAACTTATTTAGAAGATGAACCGATCGTTTCGAACGAACTCCAAGAAAGCCAGGCTCGTGTTTCACCGTTCGTGGCTCATAAAATTCATGAACTTTTACACTTCAAAACCCCTTCTTCTCCACCTCCTCCTCCGGGTATTGACGTCACCCACTTTACGACCGCTTTCCGAGAAGAAGAGCCCCAACAACGATTAGATGAAGTCGTCGTCACCTATTTATTATTCATGGCCAATTTAATGAACCAAGATAAATGGGGACGAACGTTTCTACGACCTGGAGCTTGGGTAGGCGAATACAGTTGGATTCAACTCTTTAAATTGACCACGTACTGCGTCTTAACGCTCCTGTACCGTATTCGATGGAAGAGCGAATACTTTTTCTTTTTAGACGAAGCGGTGATTGAATTACTCCAGGGGAAAAGTCAGGCGATTCGAGACTTGATGACCCGGATCGGCATTTCCGTATCCCCACAACCTTTTTCAGCCGAAGATTATTTTCATCACATCAATTACCACAACACGTTGGTCTTTGGTCCTTATTACTGGCGGCTTTTACATTGGATGGCCGAAGCGTTTTCGGTTCAGGACGAGCAGGACGAGGATATTCGTCTCGCGAAAACTCTTTGGCGAGACTTTGTGACAGAATCTTTATATCGAACTCTCCGATGCGGGATTTGTGTGTATCATTACTTATCCAAACTCAAAACGTATAAAGAACGGTTTTTAGGCGAACACTTTGCCCACGTCTGGTTTCAATTTCATAATGAAGTGAATGCCAGTCTTCAAAAGCCACCTTATCCTGAATCGGAATTCCAGAAAGATCAAGAATATATGCGAGCTGCGTTAAAAAAATAAAGAATAAGAAGCATGGGATCTTTTCTGACTCGTCTCGGGAATCAAGTATGCGGAGCAACCACCATGGGTTCCATTCAAGATCTTTTCAAGAAATGTCAAGACGCACCCGTGACCGTTGTATTAGGTAATTTAGGAAGGCATCCTTCCCTCTTATCCTATCATTTGGAAACCCTTTTTGTTCGACATCATAAAACGGTTCATATTCTTCTCGACGATTCCAACGATTGGTTCGTCAGCGGGTTAGATCCGTCATACGAATGCGACGGCACGCATTGCGATCTTCTCATCTGGATAGAACCGAATTTTGGAGACTCGGTGGTCAAACCAGCCTATGCCGATCGTCTCATTGTTTTCACGAGCCATCTTCATCTCAATTTATCTAATTGTCAGTTACTGAATTATCATTTAGACGATCCCTACGACCTTCCTTCCAGTACCATGAAACCGTGGATAGAAGATGAGGCTGAAATATATCCACACAATGAAGTGCTGTACCCAAGGAAATATCAAACTGGGAGATGGTGGAAGCAAGTCGAGAATGAAATGGATGTTGTCTTTCATTTGAAACTGTGTCGGACAGCTCAAGAATGCTATCTCAGCATGTTAAACGCTCTCGAGATTGTTGGAAAGTATCGTCCCAAAACCTGGCGATTCCTTCTTTCCGAATATATGAAAAAGTCATTGGCTTTAAATCTTCGGATGGGATTAAAGAAATGGGATGAATATCAGTCCCAATCCATTCCATCGGTTCGAGTCCGATCCCTACATCCGTCATCGGCTAATTTACTCAAACACATCTATGGTCTCGATTCCTTTTTCCAGTCTCAATTAGTTTCCTCACTCTGGTTTTCTTCCTCAGGTTCGATTGATTCTGTTTCCTCCTCCTCTTCCTCATCAGAAGTTTCCCAAGGTCCCAATAATTCATACATGAGTAAATCATCTAAATCAGCCTCATCGTCTGAAAACCTGATGCGGTTTTCATAATCGTAAATTACATCATATAAAAAAGAACGTCGAAAAGGGATAAACATAGAAATTAATTTCTGCAGGGCATCTTCAAACGGTTCTCGGCAGACAGGACACGTCAATGCTTTTTCTCTCCAAATGTCAATACATTTCGTGTGGAACTGATGTTGACACGTTAAAGTAGAAATGGTTTCTACATCTTCGGCAATGAATTCGTCTAAGCAAATTGGACAACATTCGGCCATTTTGTTTCTACTGTTTCTTCTTATTATTATAAATATTTTTTTTGATTCAAAAACCTATTAAAAAAATTATAAATAAGTAAGAGTTCTTCATTATACCAAAAATAAAAGAAGCATCATGTCTCCCTCAAAAACTAGTAAATTAGTCTACTCTATCTATGAAAATCAATATGAAACTTGGTGTTTACAAATGCATAAAGATCTAAATCATACCGAAACACTTCAAGAATATCACCAATATCTTATCGATCAAAAACAACGTTCCGCGAAATATATTTCAAATGCTTTAAATGCTATTCGACGAAAATGGTTCTTACCTTCTGCAGATGAGGTGGTGGTCAAGAAACCTCGTCGTCGAAAACACCAACGTTTTACAGCAGAGCAGATGAATCAAATCCGTAATCACTGTCTCTCCAATTATGAAACAGATGAACTGTCGCTGATAGTCTTATTACTTTTAGAAACGGAATTGAGGATGATTCACATCTTGGGCTATCTAAACGATGATCCAGAGAAACGAAAAGCGTTTGCGTCTAAATCTTTAGAAGTCTATAAGGATCCAAATCAGATAAAGTTATTCCAGTTTCTTTTCAATGCTCCTCCATCCAAACTATTTGGAAAAAATCATTACCAGTATTTATTTAATCTAAAGCGACGATTGAAGAAACAGTATAACATCAAAGGGGCTTCCTTCGAAATGCTGAAGCGGTCTCGATATCTCGTGAAAGCAAAGGCGAAAATGAATGAATCAGAAGAATCAGAACCCAGTGAGTGAAACTTATATATCTACTTATATATCGTTATCAACATCTCCAAAAAAAGAAAGTAAAACCGACCGACTGGTGGAAAATATTTCTCAAAAAAATCTAATGTGGTATTAAAAAAAAAAAAAAAAAAAAAAAAAAAAAAAAAAAAAAAAAAACTTTTTGTTAATTTTTATCATGTCTTAGACATGATAAAAATTAACTCTACCCTCCTTTTTGTTTGGAATGATGTCAACATGTTGTCTAGACATGTTTCTAAGTATAAATTTCCAAGAAAAGCATGATTCATTCTTAGAAATCTATTTTTAGAAAAGGTGACATCATTCAAAATAAAAAAGAAGGTACAGTTAATTTTTATCATGTCTAAAAGACATGATAAAAATTAACAAAAAGTTTTTTTTTTTTTTTTTTTTTTTTTTTTACTATCAAATTTTTTTGAGAAATATTTTTCAACAGTCGGTCGGTTTTACTTTTCCATTTGGAAATAGATCTGTTGATATAACGATGTATAGGAGATGGATCTGTTGATAACGAAATATTATACACCAGTCGTGAGTCTTACTTTTCCATTTTTGGGTACTGTATTTATTTTTATTTTAAGAATCATCTAATTCCTTCTACTTCGTCTTTGTCGTCTCATTCCTCTCCAAAATGCATTCGGTCGACCAAAATAAGGATTGACTTCCCGTTCTTCATCATCTGAGGTAGGTGAACTTTGTGTAGGTGTATCCATATAAGCATAATCTCCCACTAAATCTTCTCTTCTCTGTCTTCTGGGTCTCGTCTGACTGGTACTAGGCCCTGAAAAAATGAGACCATGGCCTCCCAGATCGACTAATTCTTCTTCGGGTCTTCGTCTTCGTCGTTGCCTTGGCGGTTCTTCCACCTCTGGTTCTTCCTCCTCTTCCTCTTCATCCGAATCTATTCTTAAATGTTCCATTTGCAATGTTCCGCTGGTAAAATAGAGCATATCATCCTGGCTGATACGAGTCCGACAGGTCGGGCATTTCTTTTTACCATACTCTCGAATCCATTTCTTTATACATTTAATATGAAAGGAATGCTCACAATCGAGATTGTAGACTTTATGGCGTTTCGTTTCTTTGAAGGCCTTCAAGCAAATTCCACAGATTTCTTCCTCTGCGTCTGCCATTTTTCCCAATTATTTACTTGATTATGACATATCCATCTCTTCGCCATCTTCGTTTCTTCTTCCTCCTCCTCCTCCTTGACATATTTCTTGACGAGAGGGAACTTGAGATTCCTTCGTCGCTACATTGAGTAACATTCTCAATTCTTTTTCCATATACCCGTCGGAACATAAGAACAGTTTCACCATTTCCATCGTCCAGAAAATTTCTTCGTCGGATTTTTCAAATTCGCGTATTTTCAAGGCCACTTTCTGTACAAGACGGTAAAATTTCTTACCCGTCGCGATCGAACCTTTCCCTAATACCTTTGAGCTTGGAAATAATAAACCCGGTCCCGAAAAGCTATCCGAGGTACTCATCAATTTGGGTGGCTTTTTTCGTCGTCTCTTCGTCTTCTTTCGGAACAAACAGGACGTAGGGAAAATTTTGTTTGAACGCAAACTGCTTTATTCGATCATCCGCTTTTCCTAGAAACACTTTCGCTAAAAAGGTTTCGATTCGACTCATTTTTTCAATAAATTCTAGTGATAAGGCATCGCACGTGCCGCCTTGTTGAATCTCTCGAAGGAGGTAGTAGAATTCTGTATTCCGATGGTACGTAATTTGAGAAGTGACCAGTTTTCGTAATTGCTGGGTCAAGAACGATTCTTTGAAGAAGAAGGGGCGACGACAAATGCGAACTCCAAACTCAAACACGAAATTCGCCACCACGTTGAGTTCGTTCCGGCATAAATTGCAATAAATCATGACGTGCACAAGATCAAATAGGGTCGTGTAAGGAGAATAACGAGCCCGAATTTGATTCGAGGCTTTCATTTCCAAACATAATTGATAAGCGGGATCCTTTTCAACATCCTTGGAAGTAGGAGGTAGAAGGAACGAAGCATCGTCGCCATCACATATTTTTACATAGGGAGCTAGGACTTTGTGATAATAACTTAAGAAATTGAAAGGTTGGTCCTCGTCTTGATGGACATTTTCCATGAGCGATTTCATGTTGGTGAAAAGAGCGTGCAGAGCCGCTTTATCGACTTGGGAGTGATTCTCTTCGTTGGCGATTTTTTCAATATGCTGGGCGTATTCGTCCATGTATTCGATCATGAACCGTTCGAGCGATTCATACGATTCAAAAGGTTCGGCCTGGGATCAAAAAGGGGCATTCACGCATTGTAATAATCGAATCCCGTTTAATAAAATACGTAACGTGACGGAAACATTACGGATCGGTAAAATACCAGGAATCCCTATGAGAGGAAATGTGCAGGGTACGTTCAAATCTCCCGTCCAATTCGCATATTCTCGAGCTAGACGAGCTGATAAGAACGGATCACTGTCATCAGGAAAGGACGCTCGTAAAATAAAAGCATACGCATCTTGAATTTGATCACATTCCGTGCACTGCAATTGACCATTGACACCTGCTACGATTTTATCGGGACCGTGACACGTTGAAATGAAATCAAGGAACATGGTAACCAAGATCCTTCTTGTATTATTCTTATTCTTATCATGCCGTACACACCTATTGAAATAAGAAATAAGACGGGAAATTCGTCGTTTGTATTATGAACGAGGGCAAACGGTTCGTCAAATTGCTCGACACTTGAATGTCGCTCCTTCCACAAATCAATATTGGATCTCCCGCTCCTCGGAAAATGAGGAGAACTATCAAACCAAACACAAATCCGGCCGACCTCGAGCCACGACCCAAGAAATGGATCAACGTATTTTTGAAATGTCGACGGGTGATCCCTTTTTACCCGCGACGGATATTGGTCGTCGATTACAAGTGCCTTGCACCGCTCAAACGGTTCGTCGACGATTAAAAGAAAAAGGATTAGTGTCGCGCATCCCCGTCCGAAAAGATTATTTGCGGGAGATTCATCGTCAACGACGCTACGACTTTGCTTCTCAGCGTGCGGAATGGACGGTTGACGATTGGTCCCGGATTATATTTTCCGATGAGAAAGTATTCAGTTCGATCGGGTACGGTCCTATTCGCGTATGGCGGCCTCGACAGGTCCTGCGTTATCAAGACGAACGTTATTTTTCTTCTGCGTTAGAAGGCCGTCAACGTTCCGGTCGTTTTAATCTCAGTGTCTGGATGTGCATGAGCGGAAAATTTCCCAACCAAATCCGTCGAATCGGGATCCAGCATTTAAATGCCGACTATTACCTCTCTAATATTTTAGAGCCGGTGCTTCTCGATCATAGTCAACCTCCCGATGTTTCTTTAAACCCTTTGATCACCGAACACCGTCTCTTGTTCATGCACGATCTCTCTCCGATCCATACAAGTTTACGCGTCACACAATGGATTCGAGAACATGAAATTCCTATGGTCGAAGACTGGCCTCCTAAAGGAGCCGATTTGAATCCCGTCGAAAATGTTTGGGCGGAATTAGAACGTCGATTAGCGAATCGGGTAGCTCGAAACCGATTGGAATTATGGGACTTGGTCCGCGATGCTTTTTATAGTTTGGAAGAAACTTATTTTGAAACATTAATCGCGTCCATGCCTCGACGAATTGCATCTGTCATAGAACACAGAGGAGGTTGGACAAAATACTAATCATCATCTATAAAAAAAGACACTTCATTTGGTTCTTCAATGAATATATTTATTGACACCATATTTCACTATTTGTTGCAGGGCGATCATAGCCATAAATCGATGACAATATTTCGTTCCACAATACTCACATTGCTGTGGACGACGAGAAGGTTTATAGCTTACTGTCCATACAGATTCAACACAGAGCAATTGATAAATTTTTTTTCGACAATGTTCATTCGCGACATACAGTCTTTGAATATGAAGTTTTCGCAGATCCTCATTCAATTGCTGAATCCATTTGGTATGCGGTCGATACGTTTTCATGTCTCTAGAGGCAAACCGGACACTGTTTGTCAGAGTGTATCCATCAGACGTGATGGCCAGCACACCTATGACACTCGGATGAATTTCAGTTCGATATTTCTTTTTTTTAGTAGAAGAAGTAGAATGAGATGAGGAGGGAAGATCTTCTTCAATTATAGAACGCATGCGTGGTGGAGAGGATTGGTCCATTATTTCTAAATAATGAGAGGAAGAAGACGAAATGGGCGATAACGGCGGATTAAAATTCAGAGAAGGAGTATCACGAATTGGATTAGGTTTCTTCTTTTTGATCCTACGGCGGACAGGTGGAGGAGAAGGAGTTGGCGATATATCAGACCACGACGTGATATACTCATTCTCCGAAGAAACACATTCATATAAAGGCGAAGAAGGTTGCAAGTCCAAACAGGGTTCATCATCGTCTTCACACGTCATGATTAAGTCTCCCGTAGCCATCTGTTCTCGACCTATCTGCTCAAGAAAATGAGCCGCGATTCCTTCTGCAATCGTTTATATAAAGAATGAGAGGGGGGAATGAAAGTAGGTAGGAGTAAAAAAGATAAGTCGTTGGGAAAAATATTTCTCTCAGAAAAAATTTTAACCTTAAAAAAAAAAAAAAAAAAAAACTTTTTGTTAATTTTTATCGTCATTAGACATGATAAAAATTAACTATACCCTCTTTTTCAAATGATGTTGATAACCTGTTGTCTCGATATGCTTCTAAAAATAGAACATGACTCATTTCTTTCTTGGAAATTTATTTTTAGAAACATATTCGAAAGGATGAGACATCATTCTCAGACAAAAAGAAGAGAGAGTTAATTTTTATCATGTCTTAAGACATGATAAAAATTAACCAAAAGTTTTTTTTTTTTTTTTTTTTTTTTTTTTTTTTTTTTTAAGGCTTATATATTTTTTCTTGGCTCTCAGAAATTTTTCCCAGCCAACTCGATGGACAAATCCATCCAATTTTTTAAGAACGGACTATCGCTCATCTATTTAAGCATTCCGAGTTTCGCTTTAGTTCAATCCGTGTTTCCTTTTAGAATGAGTGTGTGCTCTCCAACATGGTTCTACCCTCTCTTCTCAAGAACCCCGTCCAGTGAAGAATTTAAGGATATCTCCTACCTATCTCTCAAAGAAGCTACGCGTAAATTTAATAGAGTTGAATTCAATATGAGTTTTTCTAACATTTTTCATCAATGGATATTCACAAAATTAATAATAAACGCGGAACCACCCGTTTTTTATGAACACAGATTAACGAAAAGAAATGCTTTACATTTCGCTATTTTGTTCTCAATGGATGATATCGTTCGGCAACTGATTCTTCTTGGATGCGACATGAACAAACATGATATTTTTGGTTTTACCCCTTTACACTATGCCTGTCAATTACGATGCAAACTCATCGTGGATATGTTGTTGCTTGCTGGTGCAAATGTCCGGTGTTGCGATCCCAAAACAGTTTTAGAACACTGGCGAAAAAATGGAAAATTGGAAGAGGAAAATATGCGGTCTTTTTCCCTCGCGATTCGTTTCCGGTTCGCCAAGACAATTCCCCTCACGTTTTACTTGGGGTCGGGCACGCTCTATTTTCGAGGATCGGAACTCGTGACTTGCCTTTCCCAGCAAGGGACTTCGATGAGTCCGAAAGGTCAACGGACTATTCAGCAATGGATCTCTCGAGCCCCTTTTCGCCCTTACCGATCCTTAATGACGGATCTCTGGATCGATACGTCGGACCGCCCCAGCCGGATTCTCCGCCATACCCCTTTTATCCCCTTCGATTCCCTGGAAAGACTGCTCAACGATTTGGGTCCAGACGCTCTCCTCTTTTCGACCTGGCTTCAGAGTGTGATGAGAGAACCTCTTCAAATCCAAGAAGATCCTCAGACCGGGGAAACTTATTTTAGTCCCGTGGAGAACAAGGTGATGGACTTTCAGTTTCAAAATTTAACGGAACTGTTTCAATGTGCTTTATGTTTTTATTCTTCTTAAAGAGTGGGGGGAAAGAAAAACTAAAAATTGTAGAATAATTATGCTGTTGAACCACGTATTCTTAGCCTGGAAAATTTATGTTACATAACTATTAGAAAACATATGAGGCATGTCAAAAGGAATGCTCATCATCTCGGATTACCTGACTTAATGGTAAGACGTCTCACCCTCGAAGAATGGTAATAATATTCTTTAAAATAAGATCCCTTAACCACCCCGCATTTCCCACTTGAAGAATCCATCCTATCTATTCTTTTTTTTTTAATGTCTCAGGATGTCATCCGACGCATTCTCTCCGCCAAAAAAAAACGAGTTCCTCCCACCTACCCCAAAAAGAAGAAGAAGAAGAAGAAGAAATTTCCCATGAGTCTTTTCGAGAACCCTCCCCCCCTCTCTCTTCCTATATATAAAAGAAACCGAGAGAAAAGTTGTCTTTTCTTTTTTTTCCATCTCGTCCTCAGGAGTGAGAGAGAGAGAAAACCAAATGCCATGGAGTGGTTACGGCGAGAGTCTTTTTCCCTCGCGATTCGTTTCCGGTTCGCCAAGACAATTCCCCTCACGTTTTACTTGGGGTCGGGCACGCTCTATTTTCGAGGATCGGAACTCGTGACTTGCCTTTCCCAGCAAGGGACTTCGATGAGTCCGAAAGGTCAACGGACTATTCAGCAATGGATCTCTCGAGCCCCTTTTCGCCCTTACCGATCCTTAATGACGGATCTCTGGATCGATACGTCGGACCGCCCCAGCCGGATTCTCCGCCATACCCCTTTTATCACCTTCGATTCCCTGGAAAGACTGCTCAACGATTTGGGTCCAGACGCTCTCCTCTTTTCGACCTGGCTTCAGAGTGTGATGAGAGAACCTCTTCAAATCCAAGAAGATCCTCAGACCGGGGAAACTTATTTTAGTCCCGTGGAGAACAAGGTGATGGACTTTCAGTTTCAAAATTTATCGGAACTGTTTCAATGTGCTTTATGTTTTTATTCTTCTTAAAGAGTGGGGGGAAAGAAAAACTAAAAATTGTAGAATAATCATAAAAAATAATTTTGTTTTTCTTTAAAAAAATATTGAGATAGTCCAATCTTGGGGAGGAGGTGGAAAATTCAAAACTATTATCTAAAACAGATGTGGCGGTCAGTCCATTTCGATCCACGGAGGAGGATATGTCTGAGATTCTCTGATCCATAGAGAGTTTCAGAAAAAAAATTGCGAAACTTCCCCCCCCTATCTCCAAAGAATGGGTATCCAGGTTGAATGCACAGTACAGACTGATGGGAAGCCGAAACTCGAGTTTCTTAAATAGAAAAAAATAAGAGCTCCTTCTAGAAACAATTTTAGATGTCTTGTTTGGATGAGTGAGTCGACTGGGAAAAATTTCTCCGCGCTGTGGAAAAAAATTTTGAGTTAAAAAAAAAAAAAAAAAAAAAAAAAAAACTTTTCGTTAATTTTTATCATGTCTTATAGACATGATAAAAATTAACTCTCTCTTCTATTTGTCTGGGAATGATGTCTCACCGTTTCGAAAAATAGAACATATCCCATTCTTGAAATTCTATTATTTTAGAAAGGATGATGAGTGATGCTCTATTTTTCAAAACGGTGAGACATCATTCCCAGACAAAAAGAAGAGAGAGTTAATTTTTATCATGTCTATAAGACATGATAAAAATTAACAAAAAGTTTTTTTTTTTTTTAATTCAGAAATTTTTCTCTAAGCTTTGCCAATTTTTTTCCCACCCAGCTCCATCCATAAAACAACACCTCTCAAAATCTTTTCTCACTTATCTATTTAAACCACTCGAATTTTGCTTCCAATGAGTCCACGCATCTTGGCCTTTCTTCCACTCTGCTCTGAGAAAGATAGGATAGATTGTTTTGGGTGGACCGTCCTGTTGACGCTTCCGATTTATATAGAGAGCTATATATAGATAGGGTCCCTCCTAACTCCCTCTATTATGACTATTAGTCTTTTCTTTTTTTTTCCAAGAAATATACAAAGAATGATCCACTGTTTTTTTCCGTTAATGAAAAAAAAGTGCTTCTACCTTCCGACTTCTTTTTAGTACCTCTTTAGGTGTCTCCTCCTTCTGGATCTTTTCCTTCTCCTCTCTTCCTCGCGAGCAGGGAATTGGAAATGCTGTTCAGGATGCAACGCTCGTAAAGGCTCCATTTTCTTCCTGGAGAGGGCGTCTACGGCAAACACCGTCTTGTCATGAAATTGGAGTTGGTAGTAAAGAGGTCCGTGAATAATGTACACGGAGCGAGCTCGCAGTCGATAGGGAATCATACGATACCCGTCAGCTTCTGATTCCATTTCCCATCCATAAAGACGGATAGAAGCTTCTCCGGTTTGAAGGATATGAACCCACTCGGGTGAAACGAAAAACAGTTTTAAAAAAGTTCCAGCATCGACGGCGATCACATTTTCCCATCGCAGATAAGCGTGTAAGCGAAAGGTTCCTGCCTCCATCATCGATTGGAAAGCAAAATGCTTGAAAGCTTCGATGGACGAAAAATAATGCAGGATTTTTCCATCGTAACAGGATAAATAGCACATGGTTTCTTGGACGATTTGTTCCATACGCTCCGGGTCCCGAAACCATTCCTCGAAACGGGAGAGAGGTTCCCATTGATGAGCTCGTTCGAGATGACAGACGGGCGTGATTTCCACCAGGGTAGGTAGAACTGCAACGGCATCGGTCGACATTTTAGTTTTGCTCGGTTGAGAAGGAAGAACGAGAATGAACCCTGTAGGCAGAAAAACTCGGATCTATATAAATACTAGTGGAAAAAAGGCGGGGGGAAGGGAAGTTCTTCCTTCCTCCCAAAGAATAGGAAAAGTGGGTGGAAAGAAAAAAATCATTTCGCTCTCAGGAAAAAAAAAAAGAATTTTTTTCTTGTCAACATGTTGTCTAGAGATGTTTCTAAAAATAGATTTCCAACAAAGGTTCATTCTTTTCTTAGAAATCTATTTTTAGAAAAAAACTGACATATCCTTCACAACAAATTTCTTTTTTTTCCCTCCCTCCAGCCAACTGGATGGGCAAGCGTTTCGGGTCAGATCAGTCCGTGCTGACATTATTTTTTTTAAATACAATGGAATTAGTATAGGAATGTACTAGAAACTGAACCAAGGTTGAAAAGAAAATATCAAAATCAATACTCACTTCTTGACGATTTCTTTTTCCAAAAACCTGTCGAAGAATTCTTGATGGGTTATCCACTCTCTAGACCTGTTTGAAAAAAATCCAATCTAAGGTGAGCGCGCATTTACCTGACGCGAAACTCGGAATATCTGCATAAATAACAAAACGTCCATTCTTAAAAACTCATCTTCTAGTCCATTGAGTTGGTTGGGGGGGAGAAAAAAATTCTCAGAGCTCTGGAAAAAATTTCTGAGTAATGAAAAAAAAAAAAAAAAACTTTTTGTTAATTTTTATCATGTCTTATAGACATAATAAAAATTAACTGTCCCCTCTTTTTGTCAAGGAAGGATGTCTCACCGTTTCGAAAACGAAACCAAAACTCATCCTTCTCATGGCAATTATTCCAAGAATGAGTCACGGTTTGTTTTTCGAAACGGTGAGACATCCTTCCCAGACAAAAAGAAGAGAGAGTTAATTTTTATCATGTCTAGAAGACATGATAAAAATTAACCAAAAGTGTTTTTTTTTTTATCACTCAGAAATTTTTTCCAAAGCTCTGAGAATTTTTTCTCAGCCGACTCGATGATCCAAACAAGACAGATCCAAATTGTTTCTAGAAGGAACTCTCCCTTCTCTATTTAAACCACTCGTGTTTCCAACTTTAGTTCAGTCTGTGCTGTGAATTCGACCTGGATACACACTTCTCACTTCCTGGAAAGAATTTCTGTGAAGGTATGCAAACATTTTTCTCAGCTCTTAGAAAATTTTACCAGCTGACTTGATCGACGAGAGACATCTCGAACATTCTGTTATCTGCGGAAGCCGTTTCATTTTCGTGCAGTCCATGCTGTGGACTCACCTGAATATCCATTGCTCCCTCCCCTTCTGGAAAGGGTCGTAGCTTTTTTAGATCCTCGTCGCTTTTTTACGTTTCGTTGGATATCTAGGACGAACTTTTTTACCTTATTCCTTTCAAACCCTAATATTGCGGTTGGAGAGCCGTCACGGAAAATCAGCCATGATCCTGACGGATCTAAACCGACTCTTTGAAAGCAGAGCTATGTCATGTTTTTTTGATGACAGATTTCCAAGCTCCGAGTGATGAGAAATTTAGAAATTTTGCAGTGTTAACGGAAAGGAGGAGACAGAAACCTGGAGAATGGAAATGAAGCTGAGAAAAAATGCTAAGAGCTAAGAAAAAAAAGGCTCTTTCCAGGAGGAAGGAGAAGCGCGTATCTAGGTTGAGTGCACAGCACACACGGATCTGAAGTTGGAAACGCGAGGGGTTTAAATAGAGAAGCGAGAGTTTCTTCTAGAAACAATTTTGGATGTCTTGTTGTTTGGATCATCGAGTCGACTGGGAAAAAAATTCTCAGAGCTCTGGAAAATATTTTCTAAGTAATGAAAAAAAAAAAAAAAAAAAAAAACTTTTGGTTAATTTTTATCATGTCTTCTAGACATGATAAAAATTAACTGTCCCTCCTTTTTCTCAAGGAAGGTTGTCTCACCGTTTCTAAAAATAGATCATGACTCATTCTTGGAATAATTGCCTTGAGAAAGGGTGAGTGATGGTCTATTTTTAGAAAGGGTGAGACATCCTTCCTAGACAAAAAAGAAGGGAGAGTTAATTTTTATCATGTCTTTTTTTTTTTTTTTTTTTTTTTTTTTTTTTTTTTTTTTAAATCTCATTTAGAGAATTTTTTTTAGCCGACTCGATCGACAAGACATGACATGACCATTGCTTTTTTTTAATAATGGATTTTCACCTATTCCTTTTAACCCTCCGAATTTGGCTTTGGATCCGTGTCCTTGCTTCCACATTCAGAGCTCTTTTCTTCAACATTTCGATGCAGGGGAAGAATCAATTCTCTCACGACGTTTAGATATTCTTTCAGACTGCTAGAAAACTCATTCAAAGAGGAAGTATCTAAGGGTGGAGTTGCCGGTTGAGGAAAATTCACGAGTCTTGGAACCGGATTATGCGAATCCGTCTGTATGCCAAACTGTAAAGGAGAACCACCCGCTTTAGGAGAGCAGATAATAGTAAGATCCATCTTTTTCCAATTTTTGATTTGAATATACTTGTTTCTTCTTACTCGGAACATTTTCCTTTTTCTTCCTCCTCATCCAGAAACTGAATTCCAGGTGGAACGGAAGCATTTGTAATAAACTGTTGTTTCTTGGTTCCACACGCCTGACATTTTCCCGTGACCATCGGCCGTCGATTTTTCGACATGCGATAGTGGACGTCGACCGTATCGGTCTTGGCTCGGCATTTCACACACCAAATGGAATACGAAACAGGTTCCGCGTCAGAATGCTCCATTGCAGTAACACACTCTTTATTATTTTCTTCTCTTTCGAGAGAGAGAGAGAGAGATCTTAACCAGAAGTGTAGATATAAAATTTAGGATACGTTTCGGATCCGTCGGCTCTTTTCGCATACCCCACTTCTTCACAGAGGTATTCCGTTTGCTGATCCGCTCTTCGAGGATAAAACTCGTTTCCCCAAGCATCGCGAGCATAACGAATTCGATCGCCGGCCGTTAAACAATATTCGACTCCATTCGCCTTTTTAGGATACATTTCATGCCCCGATTCGTCTTTGGCATAAGGGAATAAAACAGACGTATAAAGCGAATACTCGTCCCCATTTTGAAATTTCGGGTAGTATTCTCGTCCAAAAGACGTTCGGGCATACCGTCGAGGAGCTAAAATGTATTGGTTTCCGTTTAAATCTACTGCGTAATACTCATGACCGTTTTCGTCTCGAGCCAAGATAGGATTTCCTTCAGGATCCGTAACGTATAATTCGTAATGAGGATGTTGGGGGTCCGTCGGGTATCGTTCTTTCCCCGATGCGTCTACTCGATAAACAGACATGCTTAGTTCTCGTCGCCTGCTCCTTCCCCCTCCCACTCGAGACCCGTTGAGATGAGGGTATGAGGTTGATATCTATAAAATGGGTTGACCCTTTCAAACTATTCCATTGTTTAAAGACGGGTGGGTTAGGGAAAAAAAATATTAATAAAAGCAAATATCTGAACGGTTCAACACAACGGGTGAATGGAAAAAGGAATAATTCTCTCTATCCAGTCACAGGATGGTTTCTTCTTCTTGAACGGCTCACACTCAACTGAAGCGAAACTCGAAACTCGAAATGTTTAAATAGATCATAGAGTCCATTCCAGAAAGAATCCGGAGATGTCTTGTCCAGCCAAGTCGACTAGAAAAAAAAAATTCTCAGAGCTCTGAAAAAAAAAAAAAGAAAAAAGAAAAAAACTTTTGGTTAATTTTTATCATGTCTAGAAGACATGATAAAAATTAACTCTACCCTCCTTTTCTCTGGGAATGTTGTCTCTCCGTTTCTAAAAATAGACCAGAACCCATTCTTGGAATTTTATTCTTTTTAGAAAGGATGAGTAATGGTCTATTTTTAGAAACGGTGAGACAACATTCCCAGACAAAAGGGGAAGATAGTTAATTTTTATCATGTCTAAAGACATGATAAAAATTAACAAAAAGTTTTTTTTTTTTCAAAGTTAGAAAATTTTTTTCCTGGTTCTCAAAATATTTTCCCAGCCGACTCGATTCTCCAATTGACGACACAGCGTCATTTTTTTAAGAATGGACTCTCGTTTATCTATTTAAACATTTCGAGTGTCACTTCAGATGAATGTCAGCCGTTTAGGAAGAAAAACGCAGATTCCCATTTTCTCATTTCCTTCAGAGAGAGAGACCTAGATTTTGGAGACTCGATGACTTTTCAAGCATTTTTTGTTTAAGCTATTCAACTTCATATTTGTCTGACGTTCAAGAGTATGATCTCTCGTGGATGGATCTCTTCCACCTCATTCTCTTTCCAGTCGATTTAGAAGGGAAAGGGGAGATTTTTTTTTCCTCATGGAGGATGTCTCCTGAATACCGTTCAAAGAGTCTATGGAGAAATTATATGGTCAGAGTCACGGATTTCCAGGGCAATCTGATTCTCAGCTAAAAAAAAGGATCTCTCTTTCCCAGTCTGTCTTCGATTGCCTCGTTAACTGTGAAGCCCATCGCTTTTCCGATTTCATGGTTCTCCCAGTATAATCAGACAGTCGGTCACAAAAGTATTCGAACACCGGTACCCTATCAGAAAATGACAAGATGGCGTTTTTTTTCTCTTTCTCTCTGTGTGTCGTGTTATTCCATCCTAGGTTTTCTTCCCCCCCCATCTTGTAAAAAACTGGAAAAAATTGGTCACGATCTCTTTTTGAATGGGGAGATGCCATTTTCAGAAAAAGCTGACGACCCTATCTTGGAGAATGAACATGACCGCTCTACACACACACTTTCTCTCTCTCTCTCTCTCTTTGAATTGGGAAGCCATTTTGGGAAAATGCAGACGACCCTATCTTGGAGAATGGAAATGAACGCCTCTCCCTCTCTCTTTGAAATGGGAAGCCATTTTGGGACCCTCTATTCTTGGGGAGGGAGAAAACTGAAGTCTGCATTTCGCTGTCTCTGAATACGGAAAGCCCTTTTGGGAAAAGCGGACCCTCTTCTTCTGATCTTGGAGAACTGGAAATGAACGCTCTACACGATCTCTCTTTGAATTCAGACGGTATTTTGGGACCTTCTAATGTTGGAAAACTGAAATGGACGCTCTACGCTTTTTCTCTCTCTCTCTGAAATGGGTAGTCATTTGAAAACTCCCTAACTTTGGAAAAAACAGAAATGAACGCTCTACACCATCTCTCTTTGAAAATGGGAGGGTGTCATTTTGAGACCTCCCTCCCCTGAACTTGGAAAAAAACTGAAATGAACGCTCTACACTTTCTCTCTTTGGACATGGGTAACCCTTTGGGGACCCTCTCCTCTTGGTAGAAAAAAAAGAACTGAAGTGAAAGCTCTACACAATCTCTCTTGGAATGGGATCCATATTTCGGGAAACGTGGATCACCTCATGCTGGAAAACTGAAGTGAACCACCAAGATTGGACTCTATATAATATTTTTTTAATTGACATCATGACCCTCCTCCCATTTGTTATTAAAAAATGTTTTTTTTTGTTTTGGTTTTTATCCCATTTCCGATGTGATTTCAGAAATGCAATTCCATAACAGTTCAATTTCATTCGAGGTTAAATGATCTAAACAATCTTTGACCCACCCATCCGTATGATTATTTTCTTCTCCTTCCTGTTGCACCAAATTTTGTAAGTCCATATAATCATTCCATACGGGAAGGGCTGGATCCTCACAAGGCTGTCTTGAAACACTTGGAGTCTCTTTGGAATGAGTGGAGGGATCTAGGATGTCTGGACCCGGCTGCGATTCTACCTCCATGATTTCTGGACCCGTTGGAACTTGTGAACCCGGCTGAAATTCTACCTCTACGATTTCTGGACCCATTGGAACTTGTGAACCCGGCTGTGATTCTACCTCCATGATTTCTGGACCCGTTGGAACTTGTGGACCCGGCTGACATTCTACCTCTACGATGTCGGGACTTTTTGAAGCTTGTGTACCCGTCTGACATTCTACCTCTACGATGTCGGGACAGGTTAGAGAAGAAGAAGAAGAGGATACTGGAAGAGGTTCTGTCTGTGAGGAGTCCGAAAGAAGTTGCCTGTTTGAACAAGTCGGGGAAGAAGAAGAAGAAGCTTCTGGGTTCTAAAGCGGATCTTGCACGCCAGGTAGGTTCCGGTAAGTCGACCGTTTTTTAAGAGGTAATTTTTTTTCTTCCTCCTCATCTTCAATTGTGATGACTTCAATTTCATTCCGTTGCCGGGTCGATTTTGTTTCGGGCCATGACGGTTTGGTCCAGCTCCTCTTATCATCTAAGGAAGGGATGGGTAAAGGTGGCGGAGGGTTTTCTTCTTTTTCTTGAAACATCATCGGCGATTGGAAAGAAATCTCCTCTTTCAATTGTTTCCAAAGCGAGTACGAGCACCGATCGACGAGAAAGAGACTCTTCTGGGTTGTGACGATGAGATATTGCGTTTTCGGGGGAACGACATAGTTTTGAAAAGGTCTTAGAATATATTTCTTATATTTCATCCTGTCGCTGACTTTAAAACTTCTTTCCTTCAGATTGGGGGACGATGATTCGTAATAAGCGAGAGGAGCGGCTGTGGTCTGAACAATATGAACTTCGTCCTCAGCTGTTGTTCTCACTCCAAACGTAAAATATCGTTTCGTGAGAAAAATATTCTTCCACCGAAAACTCGTGCGCGTATCTGTATATCGCCGGTCTGTTTGAATGGGCCGTCTCAAAGCTCGATCCATCCGATTCCAAGAGAAGGGAGATTCCTCTTTCGTTTGTTGCTATTCGAATAAATTTCTGTATATATTCTGAACGAGCAGGTTGGAGGATTCGACATCTTGGTTGAAAGAAACGATCGCTTGATGAGGTGGTAAATGCGGAATAAATGTCGCACAAGGACACGCCAAAAAAAATTTTCAAGTTGGAGATTTGCTTTAGCGTCTTCAAATCCTCCCCGTTCGAAATCCGTTGAGTTGGAAAAACGTCTAATAGCGACATGGCTCCCAATGGAAAAGAAATGATCTCGCCCAGTACTCTCGCATTTTTATATATATATAGACACACACAGACACACATAGAGGCTCTATGACGGCCGTTTTATTTGTTTTTTTTGTTTCTCTCTCTCTCTTCTTTCCAAGAAATCTTATCTCCATGACCTCTTTTTCTTTTCTTAAAAAGATGAATGTGTGTGGGAATGAGGAAGTGAAAGTAATAATTTAATAAACAAAAAATTATCCAACCATGACCTTTTTTTTTCAAAGTAACCCTTTCCAATCCAAGGACGTCCAGAAATAGAGGAAGCAGGGAGTGAGGAGGAGGGAAGGGAAGGTCACACTCTCTTTCTCTCTATAAATAAAAGGGGAGAGCCCCAAAGTCGTATTTTTGTCCAAGTGGATCATGAGGAGGCATCCCCAGCTCACTACGTGTATTCCTTTCAAATATAAATATGTTGATCTTTCCTTTTATATCATCCAAGGAGTCGTTTACCTGAAAGCCTCCGATTTTTCAAAATGTGCGGGTTATCATACCGTGGGGAGTTATCAAAAGATGCGGGACGAGTTTTTATCCGACGAAAACGTGTTGATGGCTCGTGACATTCCACCTTTGGATGCACAAATTTTGTTAATGAAACGAGCCAAATATTTTTACACGTCCCATTTTCTAACTGTCTCGCAAATGAATAGGATTATGGATCGTCTTGAGAAGACAAAAGGGATTCTCGTTCATTTTAGTGAATGGTTGCACAAATGTTTGCACGAACCTCTCTCGATCGAGAAGACTGGGAAGAATACCTATAATATTCTTCTCGAGGACTCTCCTCCTTCGTCTCATCTTAAAGAGGCTACGACTTTTGAAAAAATCCTCGAGCAAGAAAAAATAGAATGGTGGAACAACTACCCCATCCCTCTTCCCGAGCATCAAGAGGAGCCTGTTCAGAAGAAAAGGAAAAAACCTTTCCAAAAGCCTATCCTCATCCTTCTCGATAATGATGGGAATGAGGAGAAGCCTGTTCAGATTCCTCTCCGTTTGTCAAAACCCGTCGAGGATGAAAAACCTCTTCCTTTCTCAAGACCCCTTGAGGAAGAGAGACCCCTCGAGAAGGAGAGATCTTTCCCATTGTCAAACCTCCTCGAAGATGAAAAACCTCTCCCTTTCTCAAGACCCCTCTTCCTTTATCAAACCCCCTTGAAGATGAAAAACCTCTCCATTTATCAAGACCCTTCGAAAATGAGGGACCTCTCGATTTGTCAAAACCCCTCGAGGATAAAGGAACCAAAACTTCTCTCTCTTTCGAAGAGGAGGGACCTCTCAATTTGTCAAGACCCCTCAAGAATAAGAAAACCGATCCCCAGAAAAGGTCTTCGGAGGAGATTAGACTTCCATGTAGAAAACGAATCTGCCACAATCATCATCATCATCATAATAATAATAATAATATACCCCCTTCTCAACAACAGAATCCTACAACATTTGCACATAAATGCATTCAAACCAATCCCTTTATAGTAACCCTTTTGATTGGAGAACCCGTGCATTAGCCTCGAAAAAAAAAATGAGATTCTAGACTGTTTCTATGACCAGAATGTTAAGCCAATAGATAGGTCTAGCTCAGAATTTTTCTTTTTAAAAGAAAATAAATAAATAATCCAAAGACTATTCGTAAATAGAAATGGTAAAGTCTCGAGTCGGCTGGAAAAAAATTTTCAGAGCTGACAAAAATTCTCCAACTCAAAAAAAAAAAAAAAAAAAAAAAAAAAAAAAACTTTTTGTTAATTTTTATCATGTCTTAGACATGATAAAAATTAACGACCCCCCTTCCCTTTTCGTCTGGGAATGTTGTCTCACTCTTTTGAAAAACAAATCGTGATCCATTCATGGAATGATTGCCATTAGAGAAAGGATGAGTCATGGTCTATTTTTAGAAAGGGTGAAACATCCTTCCCAGACAAAAAGGGAGGGTCATTAATTTTTATCATGTCTAAGACATGATAAAAATTAACCAAAAGTTTTTTTTTTCATTAGAGAATTTTATTTCAGCTCTGAGAAATTTTTTTTCTCCCAGCCGATTCGAGACTTTACCATTTGTTTTTAAGAATGATTTCTCCCTGATCTATTATTTCAAAATTCCAAGTCTCGCTTCAGAACCATCTGTGCTGTTGAAGAAGTAACGTGATATATGTATTTTTTTAATGAGTTCTGTCTAGATTGAATTGTGCAGGATCGACCTTGCGAATTTCTTCTCTGTGTCTTTAAATAA
Organism: Stegodyphus dumicola; assembly: GCF_044657685.1. Classification (NCBI taxonomy): domain Eukaryota; kingdom Metazoa; phylum Arthropoda; class Arachnida; order Araneae; family Eresidae; genus Stegodyphus; species Stegodyphus dumicola. The sequence goes on from NC_140771.1 coordinate 119,745,829, forward strand.
TAATGATACCGAACCGCTTTTTGTAGAGCGCAATGGAAAAAACCTTTTGTATGGTTAGGACAATTCATGTGTTCGATCCCATTGTATATGAGAATCTCTTGCGTCGATCCCGAAATGCAATAAATGGATCTTTGCAACCATTTCTCTAAAAACCGCCGTTTCATTTCTCCTCGCACCCAAATCATGGAAAAGGGTTCCGTCAACATCGTTAACACCCATGGAAAATAACTGTACGGAATTTCTCCTTCGTACCACGACAAGCCGTGATAATAATCACTAGCCCACACAGCGGTTCGTTTTTCTTTCTCGGTGAGCATTTGCCATGGAAACGGGGGTTTAAAAACAAATACCCCTCGAGAAGTACCGTCCAATGTGACGTAAGCCAATTCTTTCACAATAAAGGCTCCTTGAGAATCGTAGAAACCTTCAAAGTCGAGCACGAGTTCCATGTTTTTTATTTCTTTTTCTTTCCAAGGTGACCTTTATTATTATTATGATGGATGTGTATTGAGATACGCACGATATTATTCAAAAAACAAATATATATACGAATGTGACCTTTCCCAGAATTCATACGACCTGTCACGTGCAACCTTCTCTCTCTCTCTCTCTATAAAAGAGGAGACGGCGAGAGAACGCTATCCATTTTTTCCTTCAGGACACACAGCGAGAGAGAGAGAATTTTGTTTTCTTTTTTTCCTCAATTGAAGAAGATGGACATTTTGAGTACCAAACCTCTCAAAGATTCCTACATTGTTCTGGACATGGAATATTTTCACTGTTATGATCCAAAGACGGGAGATATATGTTTCATCTTGAAAGAACTGGGCCACATCACTTGCGATTTAACCTTATGCGGATCCATGATTTTTCTCCCTCCTGTCCATTACGATGACTTATCGTCCCGCAATCAAGCTGTGGTTAACCAGACTACAAATAATCGACACGGCCTGCAATGGACCGAGGGTCGTCTTTCCTACGAGCATCTTCCTACGATCCTGAAAATACTGACCGAAAATGTAGAGACAATCTACGTCAATGGATACGATAAAGCCGAATTTTTCAGCAAGCTCTGCCAGCGATCTGTTTACGAGTTTTACATCCCAGGGAAAACCGAGTGGCGGAACAAGTCGAAATGCACGCGACACCAATATTTCCAAAAGATGATTCATTGTGCCGAGAACAAGGTGAGAAATTTTCGATACCATTTGATGGAGGGTAGTTACGTTTTCCGGAAATTACATTGTTACCCCTCCGAGAGCAAAGCTGTCGAAGACGAAGAGGAGGCGGAAGAATCTCCCCAGGAGAACTCGTGCGACGATGAGGAGGAGGAGGAGGAGGAGGATGAACTTTCTAATAATAATAATAAATGTCTAAGTTGGGATGCTTTAGAGACCCAAGAATATTGGTCTCAACGCTTATCTCACCTAAACCTGAAAGAGGATCCTCAAGTGTACTCTTTGTGGTCCTCTTCTAAAATTTGGTCTTGGAGAGAACCCTTGAATGTTCATGAATGAAATGGTATGTAAATCCCTAGAGAAAAAAATAGAAAAAAAAGTTCCTTTTTTTTGTAATATGTTGATTTCTTTCCAATCCCATTTCTTTTCCATAACTCCACCCCAATCGACGAGAAGAAGAAGAATTTTCCAAGTTACACAAGACGAATCTTCCAAGTTACACAAGACGTAGAAAGATTTCACAAGGATTTATAAATCACACGCTCCCACATGATATATGTATAGAGAGAAAAAGACCCTCTGTTCTCTAGCCAATACGTCAAGACTTCCCTAAACTAAGAGAGATCATGAGTACCGAGGAAACCTTAGCAGAGCAAGTGGAAAGACTTTCAAAGAGATTAGAAGAGTTAAGACGGGATAGATTTACAGTTCCACCGACTAAAGGGGAAACTATCATCGATTTCAACAAACCGCTGTACTTTCATCCCCTAAACCAAAGAATGAGACGAGTGGACTCGCCGTTGAACAGTTCCAATTAGAAACAAAATGTCACTTATTTGAATAGTCAATTTCAACACATGAATACTTCATAAGTATTTTTTTGTTTTATTTCCCTAAAGCGTAGGGAGATCGGATCAGTAGTTTTTCCCTTTTCAGTAGTGTTGTTTTATGGATGGAGCTGGGTGGGAAAAAAATTGGCAAAGCTCAGAGAAAAATTTCTGAATTAAAAAAAAAAAAAAAAACTTTTTGTTAATTTTTATCATGTCTTAGACATGATAAAAATTAAATCTACCCCCCTTTTATCTGGGAATGTTGTCTCACACTTTCAAAAAATAGACCATCACTCCTCCTTTCCTAAAGAATAGAATTCCAAGAATGGGATCTGGTCTATTTTTAGAAACGGTGAGACCCTATTCCCAGACAAAAGGCGGGTAGAGTTAATTTTTATCATGTCTAAAGTTCAGGATCCATCCATCTTCTTATGTGAAACGGTGACGCTGACGAGATCGAGATAAACAAGTCCTGTGAGTTGTTTTGTAATCTTGACGCGATCCAAGAAAGACATTTTATTTTTTTTAAATAGGCGGGGGGGGGGAGAGAAAATGTTCTCACGACCCTCAGATATCTTTACATAAATATATTTTTTATCAAAGTGTTTCTTTCATTCCGATCCTTTGAAGAGGTTGGAATGACCCTGATATTTTAGATGGGATCGCGATCCCGACAGATGTCGCGCGAGTATAAAAGTGTGTGTCCTCCGCGAGATTTCTTCAGAGAACAGAAGAAGACGTGAACTGAGCTGGTAAGTCCCTTTGGTCCTATTAATATGGTTATCTATAAAATCGATTTGATTCTTAATTTTTTTTAATAATCATAATAATCATAACTTCATTTAAGAAGAACTCTCTTCTTAACCCTTTGAAAAGAAAAATGTCTCTTTCAAGACGACGACTCTAAAACGTTTTATTGTTCCCCCCCTTTCTAGATCTTCCCTGTTATACATATATACCTTTTCGATTCTCTTTTTTGCTCCTGTTTGTGGAAGACATCACCGTATTCATCGCCATGGCGTGTTCAGAAAACTTTATCGTGCTCGATCTAGAGGGTTTCCAGTCCTACAACCACAAGAAGGGTGAATTTACCTACGTTTTAAAAGAATTGGGCTATGCGACAAAAGATTTTTTGACCGTGGGATCGTTGACGTTTACTCCTCCTCACCCCTTCCACCAACTGAGTGAAAAAAACCAAAAGACAAATGCCTGGCTGACAAGAAACCGGCACGGACTTCGTTGGAACGAGGGTCATATTCCCTACAACCATTTAGGACGCATTCTCCAATCGCTCACTCACAGCTTCTCCACGATTTATGTGGTGGGATGCCAGAAAGCTAAATTCTTTGCTAAAGTCTTGGATTATCAAAAACCCGTGACGGAAATTTATGTGCCAGATGGAATCATTTGGAAGTATCGGGAAAAATGTGCCGGACATCATCAAAGGAGGAAATATTTCCATTGTGCCGAAAACAAAGTGCGCAACTATCGATGGCATATTACGGAAGGAGATTTTCATATCAATCACGTCTATCCAAATGAACGGAGAAAGAGGAGAGGATTCAGGAGGAAGCAGACAATCCTCTGCAAGCTTTTGATAAGGCCTACGATCAGTTAGAGAAGGATCCGTCCGCAAAAGCGTACGATAACCTCATCCAGAAATGGGATAATCTGTCCTGTTTCCAAGTGATGGAACATCCGGATGAGCATACGCCTTTCCACTTGATGTGCTCTTCTACTTCTTCTTTGTCGTCAACTTCCTCCAATAACTCGAGGAAGACGGAGGGTTGGGGAGACATACCTGAAAATATTCCCCATTACGATCCAACAGCCTGTTGGGACGAACCTTCCAAAAAAATCTCATGAGACCCCCAAAATATCTTCAGAGGATACAAAGACAAAATCCACTGAGTGTTGGGACAATGAACGGACGACTCATGCTCCAAAATCCACTAAGACTATGTCCACTGAGTGTTGGGACAATGAACAGACGACTCATGCTCCAAAATCTATTGAGACTATGTCCACTGAATGTTGGGACAATGAACTGACGACCCATTCTCCAAAATCTACTGAGACTATATCCACTGAGTGTTGGGACGATGAAACCGAAAAGACGACAGAGAATTGGGATGACCGTTCTCAAAAGTATTTGAATTGATATATACATAAACTCAGGAGAAAAAAAAATAAAAGATTTTTAGAAATAAGTAGGGAAAGGTTCTCCGCTTTCCCTATATTTATAGAAATGGACTGAGAAGAGAGAGAGAGAGACGAATCAGGAGACCAAAAAAATGGGTCTTGGAAGGAATGAGTGCAAATGCATTCGATTCCTTAAGAGACCCATTTTTTTTGGGTCCCTCTCTCATCCAATCTTGGAAAAGAACTTTGTCCTATTTTTCTAGGTCCATTTAAAAAGAAATGAATCTATCCATAAATTTTCTTAAAAGAAAAAAACAAAAAGATCCATTACCTCTTGACGGTCCAAAGTCGAGAATCTTGGAAAACGTCATCCACTCTCCATCCAGTCAAGCTTCTCTGTAAAAAATCTAGTAGGTGCATCTGCATTCTTGAACACCCGGCAGTTATTATTGGACGCGAAACGTCGAATGCTGAAATAGTTAACAGTGAGCCCATTCTTAAAGAAACGGGGATGTTTTATTCATCCAGTCGAGTGCGGAAAAATATCTGAGAGCCGGAGAAAAATTTCTCTGGCTGAAAAAAAAAAAAAAAAAAAGAAAAAGAAAAAAAAAAAAAAAAACCTTTTAGTCTGAAAATTGATGTCTTCAATTTTTCAAAAATTGAATTTTCAAATTTTCAGACTAAAAAGGGGGGTAATTTATTTTTCAGAAACTTTTCCCAGCCGACTCGATGTGAATAAAACTTTACTGTTTGTTAAGAATGTTATTTAATGGATCGATTTCAACCTATCGAGTTTCGCTTGAGTTCCGGCCGTGCTGTGGGCTCACCTGGATACAAGTTTTCCCCTTTTGGAATAGAATAAAACTTTACTGTTTTTTAAGAATGTTATTTAATGGATCGATTTCAACCTATCGAGTTTCGCTTGAGTTCCGGCCGTGCTGTGGGCCCATCTGGATACAAGTTTTCCCCTTTTGGAATAGAATTTCCGTCAAGGTAGGCAACTTTTCCTCTTTTTGCATTTTTCATGTCATTTCATTTGTATTACAATATACTGAATACGGGCGTTCGAACTGATTTCTAGGCTATTTCTATACAAATGGAGCTCGATCCAAGAAAGAAATGAGGTCTTTTTTTTATTTTGTGGACTGCCAATTTGTATTGGAATATACTGAAAACGGGTGTTTGAGTCGGTTTTCAGTATATTTCAATACAAATGGAGCTCGATCCAAGAAAGAAATGATGTCTTTTTTTTTCTTTTGTGGACTGCCAATTTGTATTGGAATATACTGAAAACGGTTGTTTGAGTCGGTTTTCAGTATATTTCAATACAAATAGAGCTCGATCCAAGAAAGAAATGATGTCTTTTTTTATTTTGTGGACAGCCAATTTGTATTGGAATATACTGAAAACGGGCGTTTGAGTCGGTTTTCAGTATATTCCAATACAAATGGAGCTCGATCCAAGAAAGAAATGATGTCTTTTTTTTATTTTGTGGACTGCCCTATTTGTATTGAAATATACTGAAAACGGGTGTTCACGTCGGTCCCGGACAATTTTATACCGAATTTGTATAGAGATATACTTAAAATGGGCTTGGAGGGGAGGGCGTTTTCTAGAATATTCTTATATACATTCGGTTGCATTCAGAAACAAAAAGAATGTCTTTTTGAATGGACAGGATGACTATGGAAACCGGATCTCTCTCTCTCTCTCTCTCTCTCTCCCAAGATTGGATGAGAGAGTGCCTCCTATTTGTATTGTAATATACTGAAAACGGGCTTTCGAGTCAATTTCTAGACTATTTCTATACAAATGGAGCTCTATTTACGAAAAAAATGATGTATTTTTTATTGTGTGGACAGCCCTATTTGTATTGCAATATACTGAAAACAGGCGTTCGAGTCGGTTTCTAAACTATTCCTATACGAATTCCACCATCTATATAGAAATGATGTCATCGTTGAGTGCAAACAAAGTCGTCCCCGGACCATCTTGATGACCAGACATATTGCCTTTTCAACAGCCCGTATTATTCTGAACAAAAACGTGGAATACTTTTATAGAAAAGGGAAGAATTGAAAGTGAAAGTCAAAAAGCAAAATGGGATCGGCTGGGAAAAATTTCTGAGAGCCGAGAAAAAAATTCTGAGTCAGAAAAAAAAGAAAAAATATATAATATATATATTATATAATATATATATTATATAATATATATTATATAATATATATTATAAATACTTTTTGTTAATTTTTATCATGTCTTCTAGACATGATAAAAATTAACTAATCCCTTTTGTCTAGGAATGTTGTCTCACCGTTTCTAAAAATAGACCATGACACATTCTTTGTAAAGAATAGAATTCCAAGAAAAGAATGGGTTCTGGTCTATTTTTAGAAACGGTGAGACAACATTCCCAGACAAAAGGGCGTACATTGAGTCTGTGCTGTAGACCCTGAACAACCTATCGGTCACCGGTAATATATCTGGAAGGACCCCAAAAAGCTATCCACTGTCGTTGGAATTGTGTTCACTGGAGGCTATTTCTTTTTTTCGCAATCTCGCTTTTAGTTTTCTCTGAGGTTCTTTAGAAATGGGTGAAGATGGGTAGCGTGAAGCGGGGGACACCTGGATCAGGATTCCCAATTAGGGTAGAGAGGGAGGCGTGTTGCCTTTTCAACAGCCCACAGTGTTCTGAACAGAAACGTGGAATGCTTTTATAGAAAAGAGAAGAGTTGAAAGTGAAAGTCGAAAAACGAAATGAGATCGGCTGGCAAAATATTTTCAGAGCTCAGAAAAAAATTCTGAGATGTAAAAACTTTTTGTTAATTTTTATCATGTCTTCTAGACATGATAAAAATTAACTCACCCCCTTTTGTCTGGGTATGTTGTCTCACCGTTTCTAAAAATAGACCAGAACCCAGTCTTTTCTTGGAATTCTATTCTTTAAAAGGATGAGTCATGGTCTATTTCTAGAAAGTGGGAGACAACATTCCCAGACAAAAGGGGGGTGAGTTAATTTTTATCATGTCTAGAAGACATGATAAAAATTAACAAAAAGTTTTTACATCTCAGAATTTTTTTCTGAGCTCTGAAAATATTTTGCCAGCCGATCTCATTTCGTTTTTCGACTTTCACTTTCAACTCTTCTCTTTTCTATAAAAGCATTCCACGTTTCTGTTCAGAACACTGTGGGCTGTTGAAAAGGCAACACGCCTCCCTCTCTACCCTAATTGGGAATCCTGATCCAGGTGTCCCCCGCTTCACGCTACCCATCTTCACCCATTTCTAAAGAACCTCAGAGAAAACTAAAAGCGAGATTGCGAAAAAAAGAAATAGCCTCCAGTGAACACAATTCCAACGACAGTGGATAGCTTTTTGGGGTCCTTCCAGATATGTTACCGGTGACCGATAGGTTGTTCAGGGTCTACAGCACAGACTCAATGTACGCCCTTTTGTCTGGGAATGTTGTCTCACCGTTTCTAAAAATAGACCAGAACCCATTCTTTTCTTGGAAAGAATGAGTCATGGTCTATTTTTAGAAACGGTGAGACAACATTCCTAGACAAAAGGGATTAGTTAATTTTTATCATGTCTAGAAGACATGATAAAAATTAACAAAAAGTATTTATAATATATATTATATAATATATATATTATATAATATATATATTATATATTTTTTCTTTTTTTTCTGACTCAGAATTTTTTTCTCGGCTCTCAGAAATTTTTCCCAGCCGATCCCATTTTGCTTTTTGACTTTCACTTTCAATTCTTCTCTTTTCTATAAAAGTATTCCACGTTTTTGTTCAGAATAATACGGGCTGTTGAAAAGGCAATATGTCTGGTCATCAAGATGGTCCGGGGACGACTTTGTTTGCACTCAACGATGACATCATTTCTATATAGATGGTGGAATTCGTATAGGAATAGTTTAGAAACCGACTCGAACGCCTGTTTTCAGTATATTGCAATACAAATAGGGCTGTCCACACAATAAAATATACATCATTTTTTTCGTAAATAGAGCTCCATTTGTATAGAAATAGTCTAGAAATTGACTCGAAAGCCCGTTTTCAGTATATTACAATACAAATAGGAGGCACTCTCTCATCCAAACTTGGGAGAGAGAGAGAGAGATCCGGTTTCCATAGTCATCCTGTCCATTCAAAAAGACATTCTTTTTGTTTCTGAATGCAACCGAATGTATATAGGAATATACTAGAAAACGCCCTCCCCTCCAAGCCCATTTTAAGTATATCTCTATAGAATTTCGGTATAAAATTGTCCGGGGACGACTTTGTCCGGAGACGACTCTGTCCGGGGACGACTCTGTTTGGACTCAACCAAGACGTCATTTTAATATAGTGGAATGCGTGTAGAAATAGTCGGAAAAAGGACTCGAACGCCCGTTTTCAGTATATTCCAATACAAAATTGATTGTCCACAACATAAAAAAGACATCATTTTTTTCTTGGATAGAGTTCCATTTGTATTTGAATATACTGAAAACCGACTCGAACGCCCGTTTTCAGTATATTCCAATACAAAATAGGGCAGTCCACAAAATAAAAAAAAGACATCATTTTTTTCTTGGATGGAGCTCCATTTGTATTGAAATATACTGAAAACCAACGTGAACGCCCGTTTATTGTATATTCCAATACAAAATAGGGCAGTCCACAAAATAAAAAAAAGACATCATTTTTTCTTGGATCGAGCTCCACTTGTATTGAAATATACTGAAAACCAACGTGAACGCCCGTTTTCAGTATATTCCAATACAAAATAAGGCAGTCCACAAAATAAAAAAAAGACATCATTTTTTTCTTGGATCGAGCTCCACTTGTATTGAAATATACTGAAAACCAACGTGAACGCCCGTTTTCAGTATATTCCAATACAAAATTGACAGTCCACAAAATAAAAAAAAGACATCATTTTTTTTCTTGGATCGAGCTCCACTTGTATTGTAATATGCTGAAAACCAGCGTGAACGCCCGTTTTCAGTGTATTCCAATACAAAATTGGCAGTCCACAAAATAAAAAAAAGACATCATTTTTTTTCTTGGATCGAGCTCCACTTGTATTGAAATATACTAAAAACCAACGTGAACGCCAGTTTTCAGTATATTCCAATACAAAATTGGCAGTCCACAAAATAAAAAAAGACATTTTTTTTTAATCGAGCTCCACTTGTATTGTAATATACTGAAAACCGACGTGAACACCCGTTTTCAGTATATTCCAATACAAAATAGGGCAGTCCACAAAATAAAAAAAAGACATCATTTTTTTCTTGGATCGAGCTCCACTTGTATTGGAATATACTGAAAACCGACGTGAACACCCGTTTTCAGTATATTTCGATACAAATAGGGCAGTCCACAAAATAAAAAAAGACATCATTTCTTTCTTGGATCGAGCTCCATTTGTATTGGAATATACTGAAAACCGACTCAAACGCCCGTTTTCAGTATATTTCAATACAAATAGGGCAGTCCACAAAATAAAAAAAAGACATCATTTCTTTCTTGGATCGAGCTCCATTTGTATTGGAATATACTGAAAACCGACTCAAACGCCCGTTTTCAGTATACTTCAATACAAATAGGGCAGTCCACAAAATAAAAAAAAAGACATCATTTCTTTCTTGGATTGAGCTCTATTTGTATTGAAATATACTGAAAACCGACTCAAACACCCGTTTTCAGTATATTCCAATACAAATTGGCAGTCCACAAAATAAAAAAAAGACATCATTTCTTTCTTGGATCGAGCTCTATTTGTATTGAAATATACTGAAAACCGACTCAAACACCCGTTTTCAGTATATTCCAATACAAATTGGCAGTCCACAAAATAAAAAAAAGACATCATTTCTTTCTTGGATCGAGCTCTATTTGTATAGAAATAGCCTAGAAATCAGTTCTAACGCCCGTATTCAGTATATTGTAATACAAATGAAATGACATGAAAAATGCAAAAAGAGGAAAAGTTGCCTACCTTGACGGAAATTCTATTCCAAAAGGGGAAAACTTGTATCCAGATGGGCCCACAGCACGGCCGGAACTCAAGCGAAACTCGATAGGTTGAAATCGATCCATTAAATAACATTCTTAAAAAACAGTAAAGTTTTATTCTATTCCAAAAGGGCAAAACTTGTATCCAGGTGGGCCCACAGCACGGCCGGAACTCAAGCGAAACTCGATAGGTTGAAATCGATCCATTAAATAACATTCTTAACAAACAGTAAAGTTTTATTCACATCGAGTCGGCTGGGAAAAGTTTCTGAAAAATAAATTACCCCCCTTTTTAGTCTGAAAATTTGAAAATTGATGTCTTCAATTTTTGAAAAATTGAAGACATCAATTTTCAGACTAAAAGGGTTTTTTTTTTTTTTTTTTAGCCAGAGAAATTTTTCTCCGGCTCTCAGAAATTTTTCCGCACTCGACTGGATGAATAAAACATCCCCGTTTCTTTAAGAATGGGCTCACTGTTAACTATTTCAGCATTCGACGTTTCGCGTCCAATAATAACTGCCGGGTGTTCAAGAATGCAGATGCACCTACTAGATTTTCTACAGAGAAGCTTGACTGGATGGAGAGTGGATGACTTTTTCCAAGATTCTCGACTTTGGACCGTCAAGAGGTAATGGATCTTTTTGTTTTTTTCTTTTAAGAAAATTTATGGATAGATCCATTTCTTTTTAAATGGACCTAGAAAAATAGGACAAAGTTCTTTTCCAAGATTGGATGAGAGAGGGACCCAAAAAAAATGGGTGTCGGAAGGAATCGAATGCATTTGCACTCATTCCTTCCAAGACCCATTTTTTTGGTCTCCTGATTCGTCTCTCTCTCTCTCTTCTCAGTCCATTTCCATAAATGTAGGGAAAGCGAAGAACCTTTCCCTACTTATTTCTAAAAATCTTTTATTTTTTTTTCTCCTGAGTTTATGTATATATCAATTCAAATACTTTTGAGAACGGTCATCCCAATTCTCTGTCGTCTTTTCGGTTTCATCGTCCCAACACTCAGTGGACATAGTCTCAGTAGATTTTGGAGAATGGGTCGTCAGTTCATTGTCCCAACATTCAGTGGACATAGTCTCAATAGATTTTGGAGCATGAGTCGTCTGTTCATTGTCCCAACACTCAGTGGACATAGTCTTAGTGGATTTTGGAGCATGAGTCGTCCGTTCATTGTCCCAACACTCAGTGGATTTTGTCTTTGGACCCTCTGAAGATATTTTGAGGGTCTCATGAGATTTTTTGGAAGGTTCGTCCCAACAGGCTGCTGAATCGTAATGGGGAATATTTTCAGGTATGTCTCCCCAACCCTCCGTCTTCCTCGAGTTATTGGAGGAAGTTGACGACAAAGAAGAAGTAGAAGAGCCCATCAAGTGGAAAGGCGTATGCTCATCCGGATGTTCCATCACTTGGAAACAGGACAGATTATCCCATTTCTGGATGAGGTTATCGTACGCTTTTGGGGACGGATCCTTCTCTAACTGATCGTAGGCCTTATCAAAAGCTTGCAGAGGATTGTCTGCTTTCTCCTGAATCCTCTCCTCTTTCTCCGTTCCGTCTGGATAGACGTGATTGATATGAAAATCTCCTTCCGTAATATGCCATCGATAGTTGCGCACTTTTGTTTCGGCACAATGGAAATATTTCCTCCTTTGATGATGTCGGGCACATTTTTCCCGATACTTCCAAATGATTCCATCTGGCACATAAATTTCCGTCACGAGTTTTTGATAATCCAAGGCTTTAGCAAAGAATTTAGCTTTCTGGCATCCCACCACATAAATCGTGGAGAAGCTGTGAGTGAGCGATTGGAGAATGCCTCCTAAATGGTTGTAGGAAATATGACCCTCGTTCCAACGAAGTCCGTGCCGGTTTCTCGTCAGCCAGGCATTCGTCTTTTGGTTTTTTTCACTCAGTTGGTGGAAGGGGTGAGGAGGAGCAAACGTCAACGATCCCACGGTCAAAAAATCTTTTGTCGCATAGCCCAATTCTTTTAAAACGTAGGTAAATTCACCCTTCTTGTGGTTGTAGGACTGGAAACCCTCTAGATCGAGCACGATAAAGTTTTCTGAACACGCCATGGCGATGAATACGGTGATGTCTTCCACAAACAGGAGCAAAAAAAGAATCGAAAAGGTATATATGTATAACAGGGAAGATCTAGAAAGGAAAAAAAAAACAATAAAACGTTTTAGAGTCGTCGTCTTGAAAGAGACATTTTTCTTTTCAAAGGGTTAAGAAGAGAGTTCTTTTTAAATGAAGTTATGATTATTATGATTATTTAAAAAAAATTAAGAATCAAATCGATTTTATAGATAACCATATTCATAGGACCAAAGGGACTTACCAGCTCAGTTCACGTCTTCTTCTGTTCTCTGAAGAAATCTCGCGGAGGACACACACTTTTATACTCGCGCGACATCTGTCGGGAACGCGACCCCATCTAAATGTCAGGGTCATTCCAACCTCTTCAAAGGATCGGAATGAAAGAAACGCTTTGATAAAAAATATATTTATGAAAAGATATCTGAGGGTCGTGAGAACATTTTCTCTCCCCCCCCCCGCCTATTTAAAAAAAAATAAAAAGTCTTTCTTGGATCGCGTCAAGATTACAAAACAACTCACAGGACTTGTTTATCTCGATCTCGTCAGGGTCACCGTTTCACATAAGAAGATGGATGGACCATGAACTTTAGACATGATAAAAATTAACTCTACCCGCCTTTTGTCTGGGAATAGGGTCTCACCGTTTCTAAAAATAGACCAGATCCCATTCTTGGAATTCTATTCCTTAGGAAAGGAGGAGTGATGGTCTATTTTTAAAAAGTGTGAGACAACATTCCCAGACAAAAGGGGGGTAGAGTTAATTTTTATCATGTCTAAGACATGATAAAAATTAACAAAAAGTTTTTTTTTTTTTTTTTTTTTTTTTTTTTTTAGGGTTGAAAAATTTTTCTGAGAGAGTTGAGAAAGATTTTTCCTCCCAATCTTTTTCGACGATGAAAAGGGAAAAACTACTGATCCGATCTCCCTACGCTTTAGGGAAAAAAAAACAAAAAAATACTTATGAAATATTCATGTGTTGAAATTGACTATTCAAATAAGCGACATTTTGTTTCTCATTCGAACTGTTCAACGGCGAGTCCACTCGTCTCATTCTTTGGGGTAGGGGATGAAAGTACAGCGGTTTGTTGAAATAGATGATAGTTTCCTCTTTAGTCGGCGGAACTGTAAATCTATCCCGTCTTAACTCTTCTAATCTCTTTGAAAGTCTTTGCACTTGCTCTGCTAAGGTTTCCTCGGTACTCATGATCTCTCTTAGTTTAGGGAAGTCTTGACGTATTGGCTAGAGAACAGAGGGTCTTTTTCTCTCTATACATATATCATGTGGGAGCGTGTGATTTATAAATCCTTGTGAAATCTTTCTACGTCTTGTGTAACTTGGAAGATTCGTCTTGTGTAACTTGGAAAATTCTTCTTCTTCTCGTCGATTGGGGTGGAGTTATGGAAAAGAAATGGGATTGGAAAGAAATCAACATATTACAAAAAAAAGGAACTTTTTTTTCTATTTTTTCTCTAGGGATTTACATACCATTTCATTCATGAACATTCGAGGGTTCTCTCCAAGACCAAATTTTAGAAGAGGACCACAAAGAGTACACTTGAGGATCCTCTTTCAGGTCTAGGTGAGATAAGGGTTGAGACCAATATTCTTGGGTCTCTAAAGCATCCCAACTTAGACATTTATTATTATTATTAGAAAGTTCATCCTCCTCCTCCTCCTCCTCCTCCTCATCGTCGCACGAGTTCTCCTGGGGAGATTCTTCCGCCTCCTCTTCGTCTTCGACAGCTTTGCTCTCGGAGGGGTAACAATGTAATTTCCGGAAAACGTAACTACCCTCCATCAAATGGTATCGAAAATTTCTCACCTTGTTCTCGGCACAATGAATCATCTTTTGGAAATATTGGTGTCGCGTGCATTTCGACTTGTTCCGCCACTCGGTTTTCCCTGGGATGTAAAACTCGTAAACGGATCGCTGGCAGAGCTTGCTGAAAAATTCGGCTTTATCGTATCCATTGACGTAGATCGTCTCCACATTTTCGGTCAGTATTTTCAGGATCGTAGGAAGATGCTCGTAGGAAAGACGACCCTCGATCCATTGCAGGCCGTGTCGGTTATTTGTAGTCTGGTTGACCACAGCTTGATTGCGGGACGATAAGTCATCGTAATGGACAGGAGGGAGAAAAATCATGGATCCGCATAAGGTTAAATCGCAAGTGATGTAGCCCAGTTCTTTCAAGATGAAACATATATCTCCCGTCTTTGGATCATAACAGTGAAAGTATTCCATGTCCAGAACAATGTAGGAATCTTTGAGAGGTTTGGCACTCAAAATGTCCATCTTCTTCAATTGAGGAAAAAAAGAAAACAAAATTCTCTCTCTGTCTCTCTCGCTGTGTGTCCTGAAGGAAAAAATGGATAGCGTTCTCTCGCCGTCTCCTCTTTTATAGAGAGAGAGAGAAGGTTGCACGTGACAGGTCGTATGAATTCCGGGAAAGGTCACATTCGTATATATATTTGTTTTTTGAATAATATCGTGCGTATCTCAATACACATCCATAATAATAATAATAATAATAATAATAATAATAAAGGTCACCTTGGAAAGAAAAAGAAATAAAAAACATGGAACTCGTGCTCGACTTTGAAGGTTTCTACAATTCTCAAGGAGCCTTTATTGTGAAAGAATTGGCTTACGTCACATTGGACGGTACTTCTCGATGGGGTATTTGTTTTTAAACCCCCGTTTCCATGGCAAATGCTCACCGAGAAAGAAAAACGAACCGCTGTGTGGGCGAGTGATTATTATCACGGCTTGTCGTGGTACGAAGGAGAAATTCCGTACAGTTATTTTCCATCGGTGTTAACGATGTTGACGGAACCTTTTTCCATGATTTGGGTGCGAGGAGAAACGAAACGGCGGTTTTAAGAGAAATGGTTGCAAAGATCCATTTATTGCATTTCGGGATCGACGCAAGAGATTCTCAAATACAATGGGATCGAACACATGAATTGTCCTAACCATACAAAAGGTTTTTTCCATTGCGCTCTACAAAAAGCGGTTCGGTATCATTATTATTTAAAGACACAGAGAAGAAATTCGCAAGGTCGATCCTGCACAATTCAATCTTGACAGAACTCATTAAAAAAATACATATATCACGTTACTTCTTCAACAGCACAGATGGTTCTGAAGCGAAACTTGGAATTTTGAAATAATAGATCAGGGAGAAATCATTCTTAGAAACAAATGGTAAAGTCTCGAATCGGCTGGGAGAAAAAAAATTTCTCAGAGCTGAGATAAAAATTCTCTAATGAAAAAAAAAAAAAAACTTTTGGTTAATTTTCATCATGTCTTAGACATGATAAAAATTAAAGACCCTCTCTTTTTGTCTGGGAAGGATGTCTCACCCTTTCTAAAAATAGACCATGACTCATCCTTTCGCTAATGGCAATCATTCCATGAATGAATCACGATTTGTTTTTCAAAAGAGTGAGACAACATTCCCAGACGAAAAGGAAAGGGGGTCGTTAATTTTTATCATGTCTAAGACATGATAAAAATTAACATAAAGTTTTTTTTTTTTTTTTTTTTTTTTTTTTTTTTTTTTTTTTTGAGTTGGAGAATTTTTCTCAGCTCTGAAAATTTTTTTCCAGCCGACTCGAGACTTTACCATTTCTATTTACGAATAGCCTTTGGATTATTTATTTATTTTCTTTTAAAAAGAAAAATTCTGAGCTAGACCTATCTATTGGCTTAACATTCTGGTCATAGAAACAGTCTAGAATCTCATTTTTTTTTGAGGCTAATGCACGGGTTCTCCAATCAAAAGGGTTACTATAAAGGGATTGGTTTGAATGCATTTATCTGCAAATGTTGTAGGATTCTGTTGTTGAGAAGGGGGTATATTATTATTATTATTATTATTATTATTATTATGATTGTGGCAGATTCGTTTTCTACATGGAAGTCTAATCTCCTCCGAAGACCTTTTCTGGGGATCGTCGATAGATGGTTTTCAATAGGAATCGTTTCCCTCGGATCCTCAAGAGATAGAGGGGGGTCCTGTCTTGAGACATGAAGCGGTCTCTCCTCCTCCTCCTCCTCCTCCTCGAGAAGTCTTGAGAAAGGGAGAGGATTTTTGGTTCCCTCATTTTCGAGGGGTCTTGATAAATGGAGAGGTTTTTCATCTTCGAGGGGGTTTGATAAAGGAAGAGGTCCCTCCTTCTCGAGGGGTCTTGAGAAAGGGAGAGGTTTTTCATCTTCGAGGAGGTTTGACAATGGGAGAGATCTCTCCTTCTCGAGGGGTCTCTCTTCCTCAAGGGGTTTTGAGGAAGGGAGAGGTTTTTCATCCTCGACGGGTTTTGACAAACGGAGAGGAATCTGAACAGGCTTCTCCTCATCCCCATCATTATCGAGGAGGATGAGGATAGGCTTTTGGAAAGGTTTTTTCTTTTTCTTCTGAACAGGCTCCTCTTGATGCTCGGGGAGAGGGATGGGGTAGTTGTTCCGCCATTCTATTTTTTCTTGCTCGAGGATTTTTTCAAAAGTCGTAGCCTCCTTAAGATGAGACGAAGGAGGAGAGTCCTCGAGAAGAATATAATAGGTATTCTTCCCAGTCTTCTCGATCGAGAGAGGTTCGTGCAAACATTTGTGCAACCATTCACTAAAATGACCGAGAATCCCTTTTGTCTTCTCAAGACGATCCATAATCCTATTCATTTCCGAGACGGTTAGAAAGTGGGACGTGTAAAAATATTTGGCTCGTTTCATTAACAAAATTTGTGCATCCAAAGGTGGAATGTCACGAGCCATCAACACGTTTTCGTCGGACAAAAATTCGTCCCGCATCTTTTGATAACTCCCCACGGTATGATAACCCGCACATTTTGAAAAATCGGAGGCTTTCAGGTAAACGACTCCTTGGATGATATAAAAGGAAAGATCAACATATTTATATTTGAAAGGAATACACGTATTGAGCTGGGGATGCCTCCTCATGATCCACTTGGACAAAAATACGACTTTGGGGCTCTCCCCTTTTCTTTATAGAGTGAAAGAGAGTGTGACCTTCCCTTCCCTCCTCCTCTCTCCCTGCTTCCTCTGTTTCTGGACGTCCTTGGATTGGAAAGGGTGACTTTGAAAAAAAAAGAAGGTCATGGTTGGATAATTTTTTGTTTATTAAATTATTACTTTCACTTCCTCATTCCCACACACATTCATATTTTAAGAAAATAAAAAGAGGTCATGGAGATAAGATTTCTTGGAAAGAAGAGAGAGAGAAACAAAAAAAAAGAAATAAAACGGCCGTCATAGAGCCTCTATGTGTGTCTGTGTGTGTCTATATATATAAAAAGACGAGAGTACTGGGCGAGATCATTTCTTTTCCATTGGGAGCCATGTCGCTATTAGACGTTTTTCCAACTCAACGGATTTCGAACGGGGAGGATTTGAAGACGCTAAAGCAAATTTCCAACTTGAAAATTTTTTTGGCGTGTCATTGTGCGACATTTATTCCGCCACCTCATCAAGCGATCGTTTCTTTCAACCAAGATGTCGAATCCTCCAACCTGCTCGTTCAGAATATATACAGAAATTTATTCGAATCGCAACAAAAGAAAGAGGAATCTCCCTTCTCTCTGAATCGGATGGATCGAGCTTTGAGACGGCCCATTCAAACGGACCGGCGATATACGGATCCGCGCACGAGTTTTCGGTGGAAGAATATTTTTCTCACGAAACGATATTTTACGTTTGGAGTGAGAACGACAGCTGAGGACAAAGTTCATATTGTTCAAACCACAGCCGCTCCTCTCGCCTATTACGAATCATCGTCCCCCAATCTGAAGGAAAGAAGTTTTAAAGTCAGCGACAGGATGAAATATAAGAAATATATTCTAAGACCTTTTCAAAACTATGTCGTTCCCCCGAAAACGCAATATCTCATCGTTACAACCCAGAAGAGTCTTTTTCTCGTCGATCGGTGCTCGTACTCGCTTTGGAAACAATTGAAAGAGGAGATTTCTTTCCAATCGCCGATGATGTTTCAAGAAATAGAAGAAAACCCTCCGCCAACTTTACCCATCCCTTCCTTAGATGATAAGAGGAGCTGGACCAAACCGTCATGGCCCGAAACAAAATCGACCCGGCAACGGAATGAAATTGAAGTCATCACAATTGAAGATGAGGAGGAAGAAAAAAAATTACCTCTTAAAAAACGGTCGACTTACCGGAACCTACCTGGCGTGCAAGATCCGCTTCAGAACCCAGAAGCTTCTTCTTGTTCTTCTTCCCCGACTTGTTCAAACAGGCAACCTCTTTCGGACTCCTCACAGACAGAACCTCTTCCAGTATCCTCTTCTTCTTCTTCTCTAACCTGTCCCGACATCGTAGAGGTAGAATGTCAGACGGGTCCACAAGCTTCAAAAAGTCCCGACATCGTAGAGGTAGAATGTCAGCCGGGTCCACAAGTTCCAACGGGTCCAGAAATCATGGAGGCAGAATCACAGCCGGGTTCACAAGTTCCAACGGGTCCAGAAATCGTAGAGGTAGAATTTCAGCCGGGTAAACAAGTTCCAACGGGTCCAGAGATCATGGAGGTAGAATCGCAGCCGGGTCCAGACATCCTAGATCCCTCCACTCATCCCAAAGAGACTCCAAGTGTTTCAAGACAGCCTTGTGAGGATCCAGCCCTTCCCGTATGGAATGATTATATGGACTTACAAAATTTGGTGCAACAGGAAGGAGAAGAAAATAATCATACGGATGGGTGGGTCAAAGACTGTTTAGATCATTTAACCTCGAATGAAATTGAACTGTTATGGAATTGCATTTCTGAAATCACATCGGAAATGGGATAAAAACCAAAACAAAAAAAAATTTTTTAATAACAAATTGGAGGAGGGTCATGATGTCAATTAAAAAAAATATTATATAGAGTCCAATCTTGGTGGTTCACTTCAGTTTTCCAGCATGAGGTGATCCACGTTTCCCGAAATATGGATCCCATTCCAAGAGAGATTGTGTAGAGCCTTCACTGCAGTTCTTTTTTTTCCTACCAAGAGGAGAGGGTCCCCAAAGGGCTACCCATGTCCAAAGAGAGAAAGTGTAGAGCGTTCATTTCAGTTTTTTTTTCCAAGTTTAGGGGAGGGAGGTCTCAAAATGACACCCCCCATTTTCAAAGAGAGATGGTGTAGAGCGTTCATTTCTGTTTTTTTTCCAAAGTTAGGGAGTTTTCAAATGGCTACCCATTTCAGAGAAAGAGAGAGAGGTGTAGAGCGTTCATTTCAGTTTTCCAACATTAGAAGGTCCCAAAATACCTTCTGAATTCAAAGAGAGATCGTGTAGAGCGTTCATTTCCAGTTCTCCAAGATCAGAAGAAGAGGGTCCGCTTTTCCCAAAAGGGCTTTCCGTATTCAGAGACAGCGAAATGCAGACTTCAGTTTTCTCCCTCCCCAAGAATAGAGGGTCCCAAAATGGCTTCCCATTTCAAAGAGAGAGGGAGAGGCGTTCATTTCCATTCTCCAAGATAGGGTCGTCTGCATTTTCCCAAAATGGCTTCCCAATTCAAAGAGAGAGAGAGAGAGAGAAAGTGTGTGTGTAGAGCGGTCATGTTCATTCTCCAAGATAGGGTCGTCAGCTTTTTCTGAAAATGGCATCTCCCCATTCAAAAAGAGATCGTGACCAATTTTTTCCAGTTTTTTACAAGATGGGGGGGGGAAGAAAACCTAGGATGGAATAACACGAAACACAGAGAGAAAGAGAAAAAAAAAGCCATCTTGTCATTTTCTGATAGGGTACCGGTGTTCGAATACTTTTGTGACCGACTGTAGCTGATTCACAGGGTGTAAAGTAAAATGTAGGTCTTGTTGCTCCAAAAATGTCAGGACTGAGCCCTTGCCATCGAAAGTGGCTGTCAGTTTCATGGCTGTGTGCAGCGTTTCCACGAGGAATCCGAACCCTTCTACTGGATTCGTGGATGTTGTAGGGACTTGAAAGGTCGGAATAGTCAACGTAAGCTTCCCGGACTCTAACGACATGGTCCGTTTACAATTCTTTTCGGGAGCCAATTGTAAGGTCCCTCACTTGAAATTCTAAGTTAATGTTGGAAGTGAGGAACCTAGGAACTGATAAGCGAATAATCGCTACAGTTCGAAGACAGGAAACAAAAAGAGAGAAGGGTAAATAACCCTTTATTATTTCTATAAGATTTCACAAAACTCCGCCTGGGAGTGAACAAATAAAGTCCGCACTTTGGACTTGAACTTATAAGACTAAGAATTAAACTAAAACTAAGATTAACTAACTAAGTATAGCCAAAGCTATCAAGGTACAATGAGAGTTGGCCCCTTAACCTATTTTACTACGAAGCTTAGCAAGGGCCTGAGTACGGCCGAGCGTATAACAGCTTTGAGAGAGAGAGCGGCCAAAAAGGCAGACGCGTGTAGTTCAGAAACTCTGTTTCTCTCTCTGTCTCGGTAAGTAACTTCGTGGTTTAAATACCGCTCCTTCTCATTAAATATTCAACAAATTCCAAAACTACGTTCTGGCCGGAAGTAGTAAGTTGAAGTTAAGAATTTGACAGGAAAGGAACTTTAACTTAAAATTTAACTGTTAATAAAATTAACATAATCCTTACAGGTTATCCGGCGCCCGCCTACAAAATAGTGTATGTCACTTCCCCCCCCCCGCCTTTTTAAATTTTTGTATAGGAGAAAGAAGTCTCGAAAAAAGCATTTGTTGATTTTTTAACACTTTCGAAAATAATTTTTTTTCTGCATTTCATATTTACAAATTTTTCTATAGTTTCTTTTGCATCTATCTATTAACAGATTTTATTTTCAGTGGCAGTCAGAGCTAGATTTGTGAGTCTTTCCTGCGATATACTTGCTTCATCAATTTTAATTTGGAGAACGATCTTTCGCTGCTAGCAACACTAACAGGAATGCTACGTAGTATTCTCAATATGATCTTCAAGCTCGGGAAGTACTAGTTCTTTGACACAATTGAGTTCAGAGTATCAAATGGGTCATTCATACCGACTGTAAAAATGTCATTTGAAGCTATCTATTTCCTCAAAGAGGTCTTATGCGTCAATATCTTTATTGTCATCCCACTGTAACAATTTTTCTAATTTACTGCATTTTATCTTCAAATTGGCATTATCGATTTCTGATAATTTCTAAAACTAAAACCCAGGAAACTAAAATTATCTCAGTGATTTTTCATTGCATGAAATCTTTCAGTTAATGATGTCCAAGCAATATCCAAAATTCTAAAAGAGACATTTATCCTAAACTTTTCTTCTGGAGATTGAGGGGATTCGTCAGCATGTTCGAAGTGACATTTCCTTTTCCTTCGTTGGACTTCTTCAACAGTTTTTAACTGTGTCTCGCCTCCGTTTCTTCTTTAAGTTCTTTGGCTTTCTCAAGAATACTTTTGTAATTGATGTCACTTCTATATTCTTCAATGAATGTTTTTAAGTTAATTACTGCCTTTAAGTCTAGTGTAACACTCAAACCCTTTTCTTGCAGTTCTTTGCTGAAGAATGAATTCTGTTAAGCAAATCATGCCAAAGTATCAAGGAACAAATAAATTTATAATCCTTGATTTTGGCACATAGACTTCGTGCGTCATGTTGCACTTCTTCTGAAAAGCATTTCACCTTCGGATATTTCAAAAAAGAGTGTCATAGATTACTCCTAGTTGATATTTTAAACGTCGAATGGTTTCAATTTTGCTTTTCCATCGAGTGTTTGAGAGGGGTTTTAAGGTTAAACAGGAAATGTTTTTCAAAAGTACTGACTATCGCTTAGAAGGAGAAGAAAATACATTGTATAATTCTTGAATTGCCCCCCTCCCCAAATTGTATCTGCATTCACCTTTGTTGCGTCTTTAATCATTATATTGAAACTTTGAGCGGCCTAAGGAACATAAAATGCAAGAAGATTTATTTTTATGACATTATGTTGAATAAAATGTTTCCTCCATTTCATGTTTGCGCCGTTGTCATATCCCTGGCCTCTCATATCGTCAAGGGGAATGTTCCACATTTTCAACATTTCCGTTACTGTTACTGTTTAGGTCGTTACCTGTAGAATCATCAACTTTAATAAAGCCTGCAGTATATCATTAGAAAATTCAATCACTCAATTAGAAGTTAATTTTAAAAGACGTTTTATGAACACATAACAACATATAGGAAAACTATCAAACTATATATAGAATAACATAAAATAGCTTTTTAAAACTTCAGAGCGTGAGTTCAAACAATCACATCTGACTTCTGCAGCTCGCGTGCGTTCAACTGAGTTACTTTCTCTATATCGTCGGTAGAGCGCGTTGCCGGCGATATTCATTTGTTACAGTCTCCCCCCCTGGCTACGAAGACGTCTCGGTGAGTAGCCAGAGGAAGAATTGTGTGGCTGGTTCTTTTTCGAAGCATTCTTAGAAATGTTCTCTCTTGGTCTCCATTTCCAAGTGGAATGCTTCTTCGTGAGATTACTCAATGGTCTTGAGATCTCTGCAAAATTAGGAATGTAACGTCGATACCAGCTGCAATGTATTTGCTTCACATTCTTTGGTGAGGGAATTTGTTGAATGACTTTAGAACAAGCAAAATGATATTTGTTTCGATTGGCATGAAGCTTGAATTTTAATAGTCGATCAAACACTAAGCGCAAGTCTTCGAGTCTTTCTCCAAGTAGTGTTCCTCAAAAGTAGAAGACATCACATTAATATTATCGAGATAAGTAAGAGTGTTGACTTCTAATCCATTCCGGAAAATATCCATTAATCTTTGGAAGGTGGCTGGTGCCGTCTTAAATCCAAAAGGCATCCTGGTGAATCTATAAACTCCAAACTGGCATACAAAGGCAGTTTTGTCTTTGTCTAGAGGGTATATCTTAACTTGGTGATACCCTGATTTTAAGTCTATTGCATTATGAAGAAGTTCATCCATACAAGGCAGCGGGTATAGATCATACTTAGTCACAGAATTCAGTTTCCTGTAGTCAATACACAATCGAAAGTCACCGTTCGGCTTGGGAACTAAAGCAACGGGTGCTGCATATGGTGAATCGCACACTTCGATTACGCCTGATGCAAGAAGTGCATCGAATTCTTTCTTCAAAATCTCCTTTCTTGCTGGAGATAGTCTGTAAGGGGTTGTAGCCATTGGAGGTGGGTCACCTGT
Source organism: Stegodyphus dumicola (assembly GCF_044657685.1). Taxonomy (NCBI): domain Eukaryota; kingdom Metazoa; phylum Arthropoda; class Arachnida; order Araneae; family Eresidae; genus Stegodyphus; species Stegodyphus dumicola. The sequence continues at coordinate 119,769,261 of NC_140771.1, forward strand.
ATCAATTCGGCGCTCGATGTAAGGAGTTGGTTCTCCCTCAAAGAGAACGTAGTTTCGTATTTTTCTAATAAGGCATTCAATCGTTTTCGCTTCTCTTCAGTTAGATTTTCACCTTCGTCTGGACGTAGTAGGCAAGGGATTATTAACATGTCACAGGATTGGACTTGAACTCTTTCATCAAATGGAAAGTATTTATTTGGATTGTCACCAAAAAACCACTTTTGCTCACGAATATTTAGAACTACTCCAGCTTCTTTTAGGAAGTTTTCTCCAAGCAGTGTTCGATTACCTGTAGCATCAGGAAGATCTATCAGTGTCAAAGGGAACATCTGTCCTTCAAGGCCAAGTTTCACATAAGTTGCGTAAACATCTTTCGTTGTTTGGCTGCCGTCAGCGAGACAAACAGTGCAAGAGGATTTCTCGAACTTTACCCCATCTTCTTTTAAGATTTGGTAGAGTTTTCCCCCAGCGATTGAATGACTTGCTCCACTATCCACACAAGCTGTGCCATATATTCCATTGATGGAGATATTCATCACTGCAGTTGTACTAGTGTTGCCTAACTTTTGTATACAAATATTGTCAAAACGAGCTGAGGCTGAACTCGTGGAGTGCTGACAATCTGGGCATTTTGTTTTAGTAAATCCAACTTTGCCACAACCATAGTCTTCTTCACTGATGCGGATTTTGGGATACCACCTTCAGAATTCAGTTTTCTTTCGAGTTGCCGAGATTGCAACTTTGCTTTGAGTATTATGTAAACAATCGTAAGTGTCCAACTTTTCTGCTAATTCTGCAGGCGAGTTTAAGTTCGGCCAAATGTCCAAAAACTGATCTCTTATTTATTGAGAAACTCTCGTTTTCATTTGGCCAGCTATAATGAATTGCTTCAAATCATCAAATTTTGTAATGTTTAATTTTCTAAGCCAATTTTCAAAATAACTGGTCAGTTCAAAGTAGAAATCACGCCAAGTGCTTTCTGGTTTCTTCCGATGTAGAGTGAACAGTTGTCTGAATTTATCAGCGGTGAGCTTATATCTCTTTAGAAGCATTTCCTTCATCTTTTAGTAATCTCTTGATTCCTCTTCTCGCTCACGAGCAATCAATTTTCCAATTTCTGTTGGTAACGATCCCAGTAAATACGGAACCCAAGTTTCTTCTGGAACCTTTAAGAACTGCAGTTGTCTCTCAAAAAGATTTAGGAACAAGGCCATGTCATTATCCTTAAGATCATATTTAGGTAAAATTCTCTCAATATCCCAACTGGTTTTTTTTCTCAACCTCAACAACAGAACCTGCTGTAGTGGAAAGGAGTGTCTTCTGAACTTCAAGTTGAAGTCTCAAGCGTTCAAATTCATAAACTCGCTCTTCTTCTTTTTCTTTGGCTAATTTCTCTTCCTTAGCAGCTTCTTCTTGAATGATACGTTCTAATTCAGCTTGTTTCTCAAGTCTTTCTTCTACTATTCATCATAATTATCGGAATTAATTCTTCATCTTAATTATCGGATTTCGTTATAAGTTCTTTTAATTGTACCACTTTTAGATTATCTGCCACGAGTAAATCCAGTTCAAGGTCAAGAAGTTTTAAATCTTCTTTTTTCCTTCTACCCAAAAAGCACATTTTGTCTTTTGCGAAATTTAATCACAGTCAATGCGATTCAATGAGAACATCATTTACGTCCAACGTAGTCTTCATCTTCTTTATGAAATGAGACGTTGCGTCTGCCTGCTTCTGAAGAGTAACATCTTTCTCAGCTTTGCGTTTACGATTCTGCGCACGGGATGGTTTCTTCTTTGTTTCCCTATTATCAAAATTTCACACTGAGATTTAAATTTAAAAATTCAATTATAAATATTAATTATTCAATATTTCTTTTAAAATAAACCATGACATCTGCTAAATATAAAATAAAGATGAAAAGTTAAAAAAAATTGAAGCCAAGGAAAAACTGAAAAAACCTTTATCATACCTTTTTCGAGCAGCTGGTGAGGAATTAGCACCTTCCTACCAAACGATAAGTTTGACCGTGTAATGGGTCAAACTTAAATGCTTGCCAAGAGCTTCGTGTACAAAACCTCTCTGACTCTCTACTTTGACCCCAAAACCTCTCTTCCCAAACACCAGCTAAGTCTTACCTCAATCCACTTGTACACCACCACGACAGCACCGAAAACAAAACAGATACCGGCTCACCACGAACATTAGCCACATTATAATGCCCCAGTAAAAATCCCCAACACATTCAACAGCTTTACGTGAAGTTGTTGATCCCATGTCATATCTTTCTTTTTGATGTCACCCTGTACTATCGTATTACCTTTACCTTTCATAATTGAGCTATTGTGAAATTCTAATGTTGATTTTTGTTTATTACTATCTTTAATCTTGTAAATGCTTCCAATGTTTTAATCGTATTGTTGTTATTTGTTTTAATGTATTACCTGTCAACAAAAGCCATATTTGTAAAATGCATCGCAGACAAAATCGCTGATGTTTGGACATATAATGCACGAACAATATCTAAAAATAGACTGTCCACAACAAAGCTTCACTTCTCCAAAATTCCCATAAAAATGGAATCAATAGATGTTGTCGGGGAAGATCGGTAACAAACAGTTCAATTTCCCCGATGGAGGAATAAAACCTCTAAAGCCTTAGCGATAGATAGAACCACCCTCGTGTGGTGTTTTGAGTTTCAATTTTCTATGTAAATACTATTCTTACATTTTGAAGAAATAAGCATTAAAATATCCCTAAAATTAAATTCAACATCTGAAATGCCTTCTAGATGAGAGGATTCAGATTTTCTTCAAAGAACGAGAGGGAGAGGGGACAATGCGTACCAGGCACATAATCAGAAAATTTCAGAGGAGAGAAGTGCAAAATGTTTTGCTAATATACAAAAAAATATATGTTAACAACTGGTATGAATTCTATTGTGTGTTGTAAACCCAAGCTTAAATGACCTATGTAGACAATTCTGTTTTTAGCTCCAGGGAATTAATCAAATTTTGAAATTTCAACCGTTAACGAGAAGGAAAAGGTCCTCAGGAGATCCGATGCAGCATTTCCCAGCAGTGTACTGGGCGAAGCTCCAGAAGCCAGCTTAATATTAAAAATCTGATAAAGATTCTCAACGTTTTACGAAAATAACTGAGTATAAAATTTCAGTTCTTTTACCTTCGGTTGTTTTACCTACGTGCCTAATGGATAAGCTCCTCAAGTGGCTTTTTATATCGCTTTTACCTTTCTGTACAAACACGTGTGCGAACACACCAAGATGCTTAATTGTGGAGTGTAGTCATTAAATAAATTGTATAAACGGTTGAGAATTTGGACTTGCCCTCAGAAAAATTTTATAGGAAAAAATGTCGTATTTCACTGTACAGATTTTAAATAAAAATATAATAAAATCGATTAAATAAGGATAAATAAAAATTGTATTAAGTAAAATAAAATAAGTACGTACTTCACCAAATGGATTTCTCGTTTCCAATAGCAGTAAGGTATTGTACATCGAAAATTTTCTTTGCCAACCACTCAATGAATACGAAGAAGGAATGAGTAGATGATACATACCACATATGGCTTTCTATTAAGTGCACAGATAGGTTATTTTGAGTAGTGCATAATGTCTGAGTGTGTAGTTGGTGTACAGTATTACCTAAATTAACCTTGCTCACAGCGTGAATTCCCACGGCTTTTGGAATTCACACTATACCTAAAGACTGATGGATGGGTGGCAAGGTATTTGTATGGGCTGGAGAGGAAAGGTGAGGGCGCAAACGCCCATGGTCCCTGTCCTGTGTAGCATTCAAGGTATATTAATTTTTTTATTGCACTTTCTTTTGCATTAAAGCAAAAAAAGAGCTCTGTGTCGTCGGCTGGTCGGCGCTCCCCTCTTGGTCGGCGCTCGCCTGAGGCCTTGCAGATCCGCTTCCGCCGGCCCTGGTTATATAATATTCAGGGCCGTTCCTAGAGGGGGTGCAGCTCCTAAAAGTACGCGGGCTGCGAAAATCAGGGAAGGCCGGACTCTCGCGATATTAAGCCTAAATATTTTAAATTCATTAAGTTCATTGCAAGTATTTGTCATATGTAGGTACTTTTTATACAATTTGTCATATATGAGTACTTAGTGAATATTAAAAAAAAATTTATTAATCACTGAGCATTTTTTTTTAAATTTGGGGGCGGCAATCTTAGGAAAGCACGCGGCCTAGGAACAGTGCTGATGATATTGTTACAAATTATGTATATATGTAAACAATTTTTGTAAAGTTATGCGTAATTGAATTAGCTCTTGTAAAATGTAACATGAAAGGCCTCAAGAAAACATTGAAGTAAATGAAGTAACCTTATTGACACTATTGACTTATTTAACACTATTGAAGTAAATGGCCGCAAAACTGGCGATGGTTTTGGCTTTTAATTTTTGCCGCCAAATTTCACTGAAAACCGCCAAAAGTCGTCAAAACCTGGTGATCATTTTGCGACATTTGGATCCGACGCATATGTGAATTTAACTGTGTATGCTTTCTTGCAATTTCGAGAAATCGAAGGTGCTGGAAATTTCGCAGTGGGGTAAAAACATATTTATTATATAAATGTATATCATTTATACATTTATATAAAACAGAATAGAAAAACATCAGTTTAGTTTAGTTCAGAGTTTAGGTCAGAATATTGAGAGATCACTTGCAAGCATTTGAGGCTTTTTATATTGTCTTTTGTGTTTAACTTTCTTAGTAATTTGATTGTGCTCTGTCATACTGAGAAGAGCTGTTCGAGTACTTTTATGAAAAGTTCCAGAACTGCAAAGTGGGTTTTTTTTTTAAATAAATTTTATCAACAATCATCGGTTCTGTGTGCATTCAATCTATTACCAAAATATATGACGTAAGAATATTTTTCAAAAATGCGGAAATATGTTTGATGTGTTAACTTAGTGAAAAAAATAGCACAAAATTATCAAGTATTTTTATTCTAATCTCTAATTTTTATTCTAATTATAGACTTGGTTATCTTCTATGATTACGTTTCTATTATGTCTATTCTAAGAGAAACATAATCATATCAGATAACCAGGTCTAGGCACCTGACGAAATGTAAAGGCAGCAGGCCTCAACTCATATCTCTAAGCTAACTAACCCTTTTTGCTAATTTTATACTAACATTCCCAAAAAATTGTAAGTTGGAGCATCCAACAAAAGAAATGACTATTGTTAAATCTCTTTATCTATAATAAGGTTGAAAAGATAAACAACCAAAATAGGTTGCTGTAGCAACGATCAGAATAACATGACTGACCTGTGGTGACCATTGAGGGGTGAACAGACGGAATAATAATAAATAAATAAATATTCTAATGTCAAACTATTGCACGTGTACTTGTAACTACAGCCACATTTTAGAAGATACTTTTTCTTAGGGCTAACATACACGGTTTTGACCTTAAATTTTCTTGCAAAGTCCTGTAAAAGGTGTTAATATTTAGTATTTATTTAAGCTGCTCGAAAGTAATGAGATTTAGAATGGCAGAAACATTAGGGGTTTTGACGCCGGAACGTGAAAAATGTGCAATGCCACCGCTGGGATTCGAACGCCACAGACTACGCGTTGAATGTGCTTCCGGTTACACCACGAAGGCATGCGGGAAGTTCCTAGTTACAAGTTCCGCTCATACCGAGCCTAGCTTGCATTTACGAAGGTGTGGGCCGGTTGCCATGAAGTGGTTCCCCTTAATGGCGATGCAAAGGTGAAATGCATGATAGAAGCTGGGACACTGATGATAATGGAGAAGGGGTACCATTTGTCATGAAAGACGCGAAGACATCAGAAGGCAATGGCAAGCCGAGTGCAGATTTGAACATACAGGAGTAAATATTGCAGGAAATTAGTTAATAAAAATTCAGAGTCATCACATGTAGAACATAGCAAATAGCCTCCTTAACGTGGTAGTAAAGGTAGTTCATGATTTAAAATAATAGTAAATAGACGCGTAGTCATTTCAAAATTGCAATATCATACTGCGACAAGCACGTAGGTCACATGACGTTAGTGTCCGATAGGAAGCTGCTTAAAGCAGAGCGTAAGCAGAGTCTTATGGCAGTTCCTTAAATAAAATACAATAAATTAATGTAAGTAAAAGGTGAATAAGCACAGGAAATAAAAGTGTGTGGGGGGATAAGATGCAAATAGGAATAGACTATTTACACATATATATATATGTGTATGAGCATGTGCAGTAGAGTGAAATCAATGATAGATAAGCGGAGAATTTACAAGTCACGTGATGAGCGTGCACAAAATTGAAATTTTCAACTTTGTTGACTTTGTTGCATTATAAGATAGAATTCGAACTATTAGATATTGGCAATGTACAAATTAAGTTGGGAAGTTTTGATATTCTTGCAGCAGAAAAGCAGTATAAAGCCTTAGATATGTGCATTTACGTCTTCGCTGAGAATATCATAATGAAAATATTGCATGCGATCAACAGTTGGTAGCAGATCTGAAGAATTTTTCACTCGTGTTGTGGAGAAATTTGTCAAGCGGTTAAATTTTTCGATCATCATGTAAAATTTTATTCTTCACATAGCAATGAGATTCGTGATCATACTTAGAAAGCGGTTTTGTACTACTTGTAGTTTCTGTATATCTTTTGTAGTGGCGGCAGTTCAAGCAGGTGCGCATACGTCATAACAGGGCGAATGATGGAAATGTAGATGAGTCTGCTTTTTGCAAGGTTGCAGTGCTTTCCTAAAGACATTTCATAATTTTAACTGCCTTGTCACGAACATTTTCAGTACGATTTTTGCAGGTAAGTTTGCTGTCAATAATCACGCCAAGATAACGAGCGTGTTTCACGATAGGTATATTTTCATTAAAGATAACTAAGTTTTTCTTGAGTTTGACGGAATGCTCCTTCCTTATGATGACTGGCATATAAGTTATTTCTCCCACCTTCTTAGCGAGCCTTCGTGGAGTAGAGGTCTGCACGCTCAGCGCGTAATTGAGAGATCCGCGGTTCGATTCTCGGCGAAGGCATTGCGTATTATTCACCTTTCCTGCTTCCGAAAAGTACCTAATGTCTCTGCAGTGACGCCGAACTAAAAGGGTGGTTAATGATGATTCTCCTCACCCAGGGTTTGGCGAAGGGATCCCCTAAAAACACCGCGGTTCGATTCCCGGCAAAGGCGTTCATATTTTTCATATTTCCTGCTTCCGAAAAATACATAATATCTCTACAAGAAGTTGTGATTTTTGTGCATTAATCGATACATTCCATTTTTTGCACCATTCTTCAATAAGCGAAATATTTTCTTGAAGCTTTCGTATGGCATGATTAACGTTAGCAGATTTTACTGTAAGAGCAGTATCGTCTGCGTAACATGCAAGCATAGAGCTATGATAGCAATGAATTTGCGTGAAGTCCGCCACATAGAACAAGTAAATTACGGGCCTAATAGCTGACTCTTGTGGGATCTCAGCATGAATATTTCTAGTCGAAAAGTACGAGTTTTTCACAAATACCTTAAAAGTCCTGTTAGTGATGAAGGAATGGATAATTTGAATGAGTTCTCTAGTGAAGTTTAAATTAATGAGCTTGTGAATAAGCTCATTAATTTAACCTCGTGCTCTTCACGCCCTCATACCTCTTATATCAGACGAAGTCGAAGGCTTTCGCCATGTGTAGCGTGAGTATCACAACATTCAGTTTTAAGTGACGAGCAGCTCCTGAAGATTCTGTAAGCCTGAACAGCTGTTTTGTAGGTAGAGTTCTCACGGAAACCAATCTGTTCAAGAGGGAGAAGGCAAAGATATTGATTCATTCTTGTGAGGATCAGTCTTTCAAGTAACTGGGTAAGAGGCTGATGGGTCTGAAACTATTAGATTTGGAGTGATCTTTTCCAGATTTTGGAAGCATGATAATTTTTGCAGTTTTCGAGGAAACAGGAAAGTACGAAGGGGAGAGGCATGCGTTCATAATACTAGTAATATTGGAGATGACATTATTGGGCAGATTTTTGATGGAAAAATTAGGGATTCCGTCGATAGCAGGAGCCTTTCTTTCATTAATTTTCTTGATTAATTCAATAATTTCCGAAGGAGAAGCCAGAGGAAGGAGGTTACGTGCATTTAGAGAATTTAATCAATCGCGAACTTTGAGACGTATAAGTAAATCAAAATTGTTATCTGAAGGCCAGAGATTGGGTGAAAATTGTTCTTCCAAGTGTGAAGCAAAAATATTCGCCTTATCGTGTAGCAAAAGTATTTGCCTGGAGAAAGCTGCGACATTATTATGATAAACTGGACGATTAGAAGAATATTAAGATTTTAAATTTTTGATCAGCGTCCAAAATAAATTATCATGTAGCCCAGGTTAAACAGCTTATCCTGCCAGAGGCTTTCTTTGTGGTTTTTGATCCACGATGTTATTGATGTCTTGCTTGATGCGAGGATCCCAAATGAGGTGATGATATTTTCTGAGCCGATTTTGTTGGCGCATGAGATTACGGATGTTTCTAGGAAGCTTGAAGATCTTTCCACGATTTGTAATTACCTCATTGGCATGCTTTAATGCATCGTGAATAGCACTAGAGAGGGAGCTCAAAATTGTCGAACGTATAACTGGGGCTTCTTCGTGAATAGCACTAGAGAGGAGTTAATTCAATACCTGCAGGAGTACTAAGGCTGTTAAGATGAATAACACTATTTTTCATAAGATTTTCGAATAATAAGCAGTCCGTGATTGTTTTGCTGGAAATATTATCTGGCTTAGGAATTCGTAAAAAAACCTTCTAAAGCAAAAGCTATTGTAGTGGTACTAAGTGCCTATCAAGGATGTCAGAATGTTCGATACGACTGGGTCCATGCGTGTATTTGCTGGGAGCATGCAGCACAACAGGATTACTGATGATATAATTATAAAGAATTTAACCATTGGAGTTACTTCTAAAGTTCCATGCAGTATTTTTGCATTAAAATTTCCTGCTGCAATAGCGAAGATGTCAAGACAGAGTACAGCGCCCAATACATTTTCGCTCAGTCTATTTTGGGAAGGATTATATACGGCTTTGAAATGAATGGTATCCAAAGTTGGTAGTTTAACACACACGGTGGCTATTTCACAATTATGCATACTCTATTCATTAATTAGACATGAATTCAGGTTACTTTTGACATAAATCATTACACCACCACCTCTATGCTTACGTCGATCCCATCTGTACGCACAAAAGTTTGGGATGATTAGCCGATGACTTGGCTTCGCATGCGTCTCGGTGATTAAAGCTATGTCTATGTCTATGTCATGATCACTGATAAATTCTTGCAGTTCTGTGGTTATAGAAGGAAACCCGCCGGCGTTCCACACTACTAAACGTACTGTCTTTCACTTTCGGATATATTTATCCATGATTTGGGGTGTCAAGCGAAGTTTCTTGATTGAAATTCTTTATTGCGTCTTGAGAAGACACAATGAGAAAAAAGAAGTGCGATTCCAGTGTAGGGGTTTTCTTAATTTGCATAACAAATTTATTTTAAGTTAACTGTTCTCAACTTTTCAAACTTCCCCTCACATTCTGTCGTCAGGATGTAAATTTTAAGTTAAGTGAAGTGCTATTTAAACGTGTGATTATCTCAGTTTATTCAGAGCATGTTTCGCTAGCCTAGCGCACGTTTCGTTGTTATTTCGCGGTCACTCGAGTAAGCCCTTTGGTCTTATCAGTTTAGTATCACGCCGGTTAGATCTCTGTGAGTCCATCTCGTAGGAGTAATTTTTGAAGTGCGTTCTTGCACTCGTTTAGTTTTAAGATTTTTGATTTGTATTCTAGTCTACGTTTAGTTATCGCCGCAAGAAGATGGTGTTTTTGTAAAGCACGAAGTCCGTGCTGTCTACTATTTTAGTTTGAGTTAATAAAGGGTTATTTTCATTCTTCTTCTGTGCCGGTATTTATTTCACGCCTGTGCGAGAATTCGCCAGATTCATCGTAGGATCCAAGTTAATGCATGTGGACAGTTAGAGATAGGTCTTACAAGTGGCGCCCGAATCTTTCTGAACTCATGGCTAACAACGAAGGTGCTGCTGAATTAGCTCCAGCAACATCGCACACCCCACTGGCTCCTGGAAGTATGAAGGAAGGCTTTGGATATCTGGTGGACACTATGAGGGCCTCCATGAAACCCTCAGTGATATTCGACGGGAGAACGACGGTAACTAGCTTCCTAGAAATTTTAGATAATCATTTTTTACTTTATCCTGTCCCTGATGTACAAAAAATAACTATAGCCACTACCGCCTTGCAAGGACAGGCATTAAGTTGGTTTAAGTGGATAGGAAAATTCCGATTGGGAGAAATAGGAAGCCCCAGTTATACGTTCGACAATTTTAATGTGTGTGTATTTAATTATGGCAAAGCTCACTAGGGCTATCTGCCTAAGGGGAGGGATGCCTTCGTGGAGGACTTTCTAAGGGAAACTGACTCGTATACACGTTACACATGGGGAAAACCACGAAAACACCCATGCAGCCAGCCCATTCGCGGGATTCGAACCTCGGACGGAACTAGGGCTATCTGCCTAAGGGGAGGGATGCCTTCGTGGAGGACTTTCTAAGGGAAACTGACTCGTATACACGTTACACATGGGGAAAACCACGAAAACACCCATGCAGCCAGCCCATTCGCGGGATTCGAACCTCGGACCGAACTACCAGCAGCGACTTTACCGCTCGGCCGCTGGTGAGCCTCGACAATTTTAAAGCCGCGCTAGTAAAAGCTTTTCCCGTGGTGAAAGATAGAGCTAGGCTTGAAGCCGAATTGTACGGCAAAAACCAATTTAAAATGGAAGAATTGTCTAATTTCATTTTACGCAAGGTCCAAGTAGCGAATTTGTTATATGGTAAAATACCCGACGAAGAACTAATCCAAATCATTTTGCCTCGACTATTGCCGCAAGTTCAGGATTATATTGAAGTAAGAAACCCCAGCACTCTAGAACAATTGTTCGAGCTGGCGGTGAAATTCGAGAGTAGGAGGGTAGCAGAAAGTACGCGTACGAAAAGTTTTGGCCAAAAATCAAATGGACAGTTTTCCAGGCCATATGCGGAAAAAGCGAAAACATATTACAGCGAGAATAAATTTCAAGATAAAAAGAAAGGCGATCGCCAAATTAGGACGCAAGATTAAAAAAAGGGGGCAGTTAAGAAGGATTTAAACTAGGACGGGTGGCTGCTGAAAAAGGGGTACAGTCACCCCATTCGAATAGAAATCCCTCAAAAGTTCAATTGAATACGGTGATTATAAAAAATTTATCCTTACCGGTAATTCATATTCGAATAAATGATCACTGATAAATTAAGGTTAAGGTTGATAAATTAAAATAAGGGGCCAACAGAAGCCTTGGTGGATACAGGAGCAGAAGCAAATTTCTTATCAGAACAATTCTTTCGAAGTAATTTTAAAAATTATAGATTATTTCAAGAGCAAAACACCAAATCATTGCAGCGCAGGGCAAACATTATTCCTGTATAGGAAAAGCAACTTTTAATGTAGAGATTAAAAATGAAATTCAGAAGTCTATATTTTTTGTAGTGAGAAATTTGCAAGTTTCAATAATTTGGGGGACAAATTTTTTAAAAACAGCGGGAGCTGAAATTAATTTTCAGAATGAAACGATGCAGCTTAACATGGAGCCGAAGGAAGTACCAGCTGTGGAGCCTCCGGAACTCAACCTGGAACATGTGAAAGCAGAAGATAGAAGAAAACTACAAGAATTGGTAAGCCATTTTCCTGATTTATTTTCTGAAACACCTGCCCTCACTCAGATAGTCCAGCATGAAATTAAGTTAAAAAGTAAGGAGCCCGTGAAGGCCAGGCCATACAGATATGATCGCGTTAAGGAAAAGATCATTGAGGAGCATATTCAACACATGCTTGAAAATAAAATAATAAAGCCAATAAGCAGCCCTTATGTGATTCCCGTCGTGCTATATATATATAAAAAAAAATGATTTGCCTCCTTCACATTTTAAAGCCTGGAGGCTAGCTATCGACTACAGGAAGCTTAACAGCTTAACCAAATACCCCGTTTATTCTCTACCTATAATTGAGGAAGTGATCAGGAACATTAAGTCTACCAAATACATGACCACCATAGATCTTACCTCTGGGTATTTTCAAATAGCGATGAAACCAGAGGATGTGCCTAAAACAGCGTTTATAACGAAATCAGAAACTTATGCTTTCCTGAGAATGCCTTTTGGCTTATGTGGAGCCACGGCGACTTTTCAACGCACCATGGACATTATATTAAGACCTGTCCTCGGGAAGTTAACGTTTATTTATCTCGACGATATAATTGTTACAAGTGAAAATATTGACGAACACGTAAAAGATTTAAACGAAGTTTTTACGTTATTAAGAGACGCAGGCCTGAAAATAAATGCAAGTAAGTGTAAGTTCGCGGCAGAAGAACTAAAATATTTAAGATACTAGAATTCAAAACGCGGAATTGAAACTCAAGACTCGAAAGTAACTGCGATAAAGAATTATCCGCCGTCCAACACTGCCAAAAAACTCTCTTCTTTCTTAGGCATGCGTAGCTATTTATAAAAGACTTCGCACAAATAGCGGAACCGCTCTTGTAATTGAAAAGAAAAAAAACTAGATTTTTGTGGTCAGCTGAGGCGAACACTGCGTTTGAAAGACTAAAAGCCGCGCTAATTCAAGCGCTGGTCTTAAAATTCCCGGAGGAGGATGAAAATCTCGAAATTTCGGCCGATGCTTTGGATTTCGCTGTAGGTGCGGTTTTGGCACAGAATAAGCAGCCCGTGGCGTGTTTTTCAAAAACACTCACGCAAACTCAAAGACATTATACTGCTATGGAAAGAGAAACTTTGGCCGTACTTTTAACCGTACAGAAATTCAGAGTTTATTTTGGTAAGGCACGGATAGTCGTGTATTCAGATCATGCCGCCGTGTTATGACTATATTCCGGCAAAAACTTAAGTCCACGACTCATAAGATGGGCATTGAAGTTGCAAGAATTCAACTTAATAGTGAAACACACACCGGGAAAGGAAAATATCGTGGCAGACGCATTATCTCGAATAAAATTAGACGAAGAAGGAAAACAAATAAAATGCTCCATGAGAAACAATTATCTCAGAGTTAAAAAAGGATCCAGAATATAGGCATATTTATGCATACTTGCAAGAACCGGATAATTTCGAACATCCGGATATCGTGGCTATCAGGAATAGAGCAGCAAACTATGAAATAGTCGATAAACTATTATTTTACACTAAAACAACAAATGAGAAAAGTGAAATAAGGCCAGTCATTCCAGCCGGGTTGCGACTCAGTATTTTAAAGCAATTGCATGACACGGAAACAGCCGGACACCAAGGTATTCGTAAAACTGTACAAAGAGTGCGCAAGGCGGTTTTTTTCCCGAAACTTCAGAGTGGTAACAGAGTGTGTCAGGTCCTGCAATACATGTCAGTTAGTTAACGTTGTAAATTATAGCCCGGTAGGGTATCTAAATAGTATAAGAGCTACTTTTCCTAATTAATTAATTGGAATAGATCTACTGGCCCATTTCCAAAATGTGAAAGTAATAGAAATAGATATTTACTAGTAATAGTAGACCATTTCTCAAAATGGTTAGAAATAGTCTCCCTTAAAAGAGCCTCAGCGAAAATTGTAGCCGATTCTTTTCTAAATAAATACATTATGAAATATGGTGCACCACTTAGGGTAATATCAGACAACGGCCCCCAATTCGTTAGTCAAATTTTCGAGGAGCTATGTGCAGGGCTTGGCATCCGCCACCTTAAGATGGTCCCGTACAGACCGCAGTCAAATATTGCCGAGCGCGTAAACAGAAACAGTAAAAATCATTCGGAGTTATGTGAAAACGTATCACCGACGCTGGGATGACTGTGTAGATCAATTTGCGTATGCCCTCAGAATGGCCAAGCATGATACCACAAGAAAGACCCCTTGTGAACTTTTTCTGGGGAGGAAGATAATTAGCCCTTTAGATAAATTATTTTTTGTCCAGAAAAGGGAAGAAGAATTTAAACAAAAAGATATCCAGAAATTAATTGATGATGCAATCAAAAATTCAGATGTAGCGAGAGAAAAACAATCGTTGTATTATAATAAGAAAACGAGAGATTTTAAATTTAAACCTGGGGATAAAGTACTGAAAAGAAAACATGCATTGTCTTGAGCCCCACTCGAAAACGTGGCAAAACTTTTCCCAAAATTTGAAGGCCCATACATTATAGAACGTATTTGTGAATCAGTATTATATTTAAAAGGAAGTAAAGAGGACAAGATCACTGCCAATGTTGATCAGGTGAAAAAATATCATGATCGTAATGACATGCCTATTTTTAAAGATCTTTTGCAGGACAACTCAAATTTAGAAGGGCCTTCAACAGCACAAGTCATTCTCCCAGGAACCAAAAGGAATGAAGACAAAGTCTTGGAGCCGGATGGAAAGAAGCGGCTACTTCAAGAACCTAGATGTATGAAGAAACGCAAAATAGAAAAGCCCCATATGAAAAGTAAAGTCCTGAGAAAGGAAGGGGAGACTAAACCCCGCACAAGGTCGACAAGCAGGCAAATGGAGAGGAGACAGCATTTGAGACATCAGAGCTTACGACGCCAGCCACTAAGGAAGGAAGTCAACAATAAATTAGCACCTAAAGTTCCACAGAGGAAACGTCCATTAGACGAGAAGCCGTTGAACAGAAGGAAATACCTAAGAAACGGAGGAGATCCCACGGAGGACCAGCGAAAAATTCTCCGGCCAGTCCAAGGAGGATCTTCGGCCATAACCGGAAAGCGTCCATCATACAGAAGTAGAACATAGCCGAAAGAAACCAGCGTGCGACCGAGGCATCGAAAGGAAACGGCCTGCAACGGAGAGCAATGGAAACGGTCAGAGTCTCCAGAAGATCCGCGTAAGACGTCAGAATCAAGTTCTATCGTTGGAATACTTCGTCAAAATGAGAATGACAGAGTACGCCAAACAAAAGATAAGTCAAAAGTATTCTATTTAAATTTATTATAAAATCTAGTACGAAGTTGGTTGAAAATATTTATGTCAGTTTTGCCTCGGGAGAGGACAAGATTTGTTTAATTTAGCAAGAAGCTTACAATTTTTGTATTTAGCAAGAAGCTTACAATTGTGTATTTAGTAAGAGTTTACAATTTTGTATTTAGCAAAAAGCTTATAATTTTGTGTTTTTGCACTATTGCTATTATGCAAGTAATTTAAAATTTGCTCTATTATGCAAGTAGCTTTAAATGTTTATGAAAAGTAAGTAAGCTTACTTCTTCTTCGCCATGTTAGAATGAAATGTTAACTTAGGTTAGGATCTAAGTTAATACATGTGGACAGTTGGAGATAGGTCTTACACCAGATTCTTTAATAGCTGACACTAGCAGTTTGAGATCATTTACTACTTGCTTAGTTTGAGTTAAATTTTTCGGAGCTAAGCCACCGGTTAAGGCTTGTGCATACGATTATTTTATAGCAAATCTGTCAGCGTACGAGTTTTGGAAAGAAACAGTTTTTTGCTTTGGAAATAGGGCACAGCCTCAAAAGTTGACCACATAAGTTTTACAGTTAGCACACCTTAAGTGTATTCTCGGTTTCTGTACACTGGAAAGAATAAGGAAAATCACAACATGGCTTTTGGTGGCAGTTTACTTGGGTGTATTGGAACCCCTGACAGCGATAACACTGCAATCCTTCATAATTTTCTACTATAATTCTCATGCCTAGTAAAAGTTCAAATTGATGTACGCCTTTACTGAATTCTTTTCGATTCAGCGTGATGAGTGTTAAGGCAGAAGTGATCTGGCAACCACGATGGGAGAAAACGACAACGTGGTTAGCTAGCGGCCATTATTATTTGTGCTTGATTGCGTGCTGGGAGGTGCACCTATGCGATGGCAAGAGTGTCCATCCAAACAGAATTTAAAAGAAATAAAGCTACAGTCCATTAAAGCTTGGTATTTGTGTTTCATGAGTACTTATATTCTCGAACATTTTGTGGTCCGTCGAGCCGGAAGAAGATTAGTGCCTATGGATAAAGTGCTGGTTAAAAAGCTTAAAGGTGAAGTGTTAAATTGATAAAAAAAGTGTGATATGTTACTTCGCATTCGACATAAAAATTAGTGTGTGTTTGGATTTACAAATTTCGGGTTCATTTGGATTACCTCAAACGGAGGTAAGTGAATTTGCTCATATATGTTCGGTATTATTAATTTACGTTAATTATGGAAGCATTTTTAATTAAGAAAAGAATTTTAAAGTCAAATATAACGAAAGCGACATCAGACTTCGAAAAATATACTTGTGATGAATTTCAGTTACAACTTTTTGAAAATAAATGTGCAAAATTTAATAATGAGTGTTCAGAGATTTTTGATAAATTATTTGTAGTAGTAGATGAAAAAGAGTTTGACAAATATGTAACTGAACAACAAACTGTTCAAGACAGCATTGATACTTTGTGGGTTAAGGTTAAACGACAAATGTCAAAATTTAGTCCTAATGCAAGTAATGTAAAGATTGAAAATACCAGTGCACATGGTATGAAATTACCTAAATTAAACTTGCCGTCTTTTAGTGGAAATATTCAAGATTGGTTAAGCTTTCGGGATCTTTTCATTTCAAGCATTCATAATAATAATGTATTATCGACTTCCCAAAAGCTCTCGTATTTGAAGTTATCGCTTCATGGCGAAGCAGCTAGGATTATTCAATCAGTCACAATTTGTGACAATAACTATAAAATTGCTTGGGATTTTTTAGAAGAGAGATACTCCAATAAACGTGATCAGGTTTTCGCTCAGATAAAGCGTTTCATGTCAATTTCTCCCATACAAAATGAAAGCCCGTCTTCTATTTTGAAATTAGTAGACACAGTGAATGAAAGTGTAAGGTCTCTGGAAATATTAGACCAAAAAAAAGAGGGATTCGCAGAAACATTTCTTGCATATATTTTGCTGCAAAAATTGGATGTTTCCACTCGTCTTTGGTGGGAAAGAGATTCAAAAACAAGTGAGTTACCTAAATTATCTGAGCTTATTACATTTCTAAAAAATCATGCTAGAACTTTGCAGTCGTCAAAGTCATCTAATGTGTTTAATGCAAAAAAGGGTCAACCTATTCAAAAGGTGACTGCCTTAGTGTCAAATGTTAAAGGTCAAGATTTTAAATGTATTTGTTGTAAAAGTATCAATTTTCACAAGTTGTATAAATGTAATTCTTTCTTGAAAATGACTGTAAGTGAACGTCTTGAATTTGTTAAGAAACATAAATTATGCTTTAATTGCTTGGTTTTTAATCCGACTCATACTGCAAAGAACTGTCGTTCAGAATTCAGCTGTTCAAAATGCATGAAAAAACACCATAGTTTACTGCATTTTCCCAATCAAGACATTTTGCATTCACCTGCTACTATAGCGAGTTGTGTGGGGAAGGAGGAAGCACCGGCTCATAATTCTGACCCTCCTTTAGTAGACAACTCGAATCTAAACCCTGACGCCAGATGTTTTGAAATGTTATCTAATTGCAACCAAATAAACAATTCGGAATTTAGTGGTTCGTCTGTAACTGCTTCACAAGTGATTTTGAAGGAGGTATTACTATCTACTGCTATTATTTATGTTAAAGATTCTTGCGGGAATTTTATTGCTTGTCGAGCTTTACATGACTGCGGAAGTCAGTGTTCGTGTTTCACCTATGATTTCGCTAATAGGCTTGGAATAAAAGGGAGTAAAATTAACATATCGATTTCATGTTTAAATGGAAAAGCTCTATCGGTAAAATCCAAGCTTACTGCTGTGATATCAAACAAGCGTGATTACCACCGTGCTCTCGAATTCTTTGTTGTACCTAAAATTAATGATTTGGTACCAGTGAATTATTTTAAATTTTCATTTTCACAGCTTCCGCAAAAGATCAAACTAGCGGATCCTCATTTTAACAAGCCCCAGAAAATAGATGCCTTGTTAGGTGCAGAATGCTTTTATGAACTATTGAAGGCTGATCAAATTCATCCACGAAATTTTAATTTAACTCTTCAAAATTCCGTATTTGGATACATTGCTACCGGTGTAAATGTTGGTTCAAATTCAGGCAATATGATTCAGTGCGGATTCATGAAAGTCGAAGAAGACTTAAATTCACTACTAATCAAGTCCTTTTGGGAAATTGAGGCTGTTACAGAATCTCTCAAACTAAAAAATAAAGAAGAAGCAGAATGTGAGGAGCATTTTAGAAAAACCCATCAGAGGGATATTGAGGGTAGATATGTAGTGACGCTACCATTAAGGCAAGATGTTCATTTGGGTGATTCTTCGCAATTAGCCACCCAGCGGTTAAATAATTTGTGGAAGAGACTAGACAAAACCCCTGACATGTCTAGGATGTATTGTGAGTTCATGAGTGAATATGAAGCGTTAGGGCATATGCAAAAATTGCAGAGTGTGGCGGAAACTCCTAAATACATAATGCCTCATCATGGTGTTTATAAGGCAGACAGCAGTACAACTAAGTTACGAGTGGTATTCGACGCATCGGCTCCTTCATCGTCTGGTTTTTCATTAAACGACTGTTTGATGAATGGAGGTGTAGTTCAAGATGACCTGTTTGCTATCTTGCTACGATTTAGAAAACACAAGGTGGCTTTCACTGCTGATATATGCAAGATGTATCGGCAGATTCGTATAGATCCTGAGCAACGAAAACTTCAATGCATACTTTGGAAAAATACGTTGAATGATGCATCTAAACTTTATCAATTACTTACGGTAACATATGGAACAAAATCAGTGCCTTTTTTAGCAACAAGAGTTTTGAGGCAGTTAGCCTTAGATGAAAAAGATAAGTATCCATTGGCTTCTAAAACGACATTCAACGATTTTTATGTTGATGACATTTTGTCTGGTGCAGAAGATGTCACCTCTGCTGTAGAATTGCAGCGGCAGCTAATAGACATGCTACAGTCTGCGAAAATGGAATTGCACAAGTGGTGCTCAAACGAAAAAATTCTTTTAGAACAAGTTCCATTCGAAAAACAAGAGTATCGTTTTGGAGAATCTTCACAAAGCACCGTAAAGACTCTGGGTTTAAGATGGAATCCAGAAGAAGACTCTTTTAGGTTTACTGTGTCTTGTTTGTCAAAAATCTGTACAAAACGCACGGTTTTGGCAGATATTGCTAAACTGTTTGATCCTTTAGGTTTCCTAGGGCCTGTAATCATGCGTGCTATGATATTCCTGCAAAGGCTGTGGCTTTTACATCTAGAGTGGGATGATCCACTTCCGTTCAAAGAGCGACAAGAATGGGAGACATTTCAAAAGGCCCTACCAGAGTTGAAACAAATCAAAGTCCCTCGTTGCACTCTAATAGAATCAATTAAAGAAATTGAGCTCCACTGTTTTGCTGATGCTTCAAAGTTTGGATATGGTGGAGTAATTTACTTGCGCTGTGTCTCTAAAACTGGCGAAGTTAAAGTGACTTTACTTTGCAGCAAATCTCGAGTATCGCCTATCAAAGTAATAACCATTCCTCGTCTGGAGTTGTGTGCAGCATTCTCCTTTCCAAACTTGTGTGTAAGGTAATAACATCTTTGAGTTTATATGTTGACAAAGTTATTCTGTACACAGATTCAACAATTGTGTTAGCCTGGATTGCTACATCTCCTCATCTTCTAAAAGTGTTTGTGTCAAATAGAGTAGCTCGTATCCAAGAGCTAACTAAGGATTTCTGCTGGCAACATGTCAGAACAGCAGACAATCCCGCTGACCTAATTTCTCGCAGTCTGAGACCGGAAATTATTGCTGACAACTCTTTGTGGTTTCAAGGACCAAATTTTCTGCATCAACAGTTTATTAATTATAGTGTTAATAATAACTTTGAAAATTCAAATGAGAACTATGTGCGCGAACTGAAACTTATTTCTAATGTAAATTTGACCGTAACTGTTAAAAATTCTCTTTTGGATTATGTTTTTAGTATTACTAATTGTTATGCTAAATTAATAATGTTTTTGCTTATGTTTTAAGATTTATAAGAAATTGTAGATCCAAGGAAAAACAAGTAGGTCATCTGACAGTAGATGAGGTTTCGTTAAGCGAAAATAAATTACTTTCCTTAGTCCAATGTCAAAACTTTCCTGAAGAATTCAAGAACTTAAGTAAGAGAAGGGAAGTATGTAAAAATAGTCAGTTAAAATTTTTATGTCCCTTTCTAGATGAATCTCAAGTTATTGAGAAGTTGGTAGACTGCAGGAAGCTAACTTACCCTTTAACACAAAGCACCCTGCTGTCCTGCCAAAAAATCATAAACTGACTCATTTAATTATGTTACACTACCGCGTATTTCCAAACCCTACCCCACTTTTCGAATTTTTGACGTCATGGACAAATCGACTAGTTTCGCCTGGATGGTAATTCTTGAGCATGCGCTTTAATTATGTTACACTACCGCGTATTCCCAAACCCTACCCCACTTTTCGAATTTTTGACGTCATGGACAAATCGACTAGTTTCACCTGGATGGTAATTCTTGAGCATGCGCTGAAGGGCGAGAAGTAACATAAACAGAACTTTGGCTTGCACTTGTAAACAGTATTAAGTATATTGTATGAAAGTGCATTCGTTTATGTAATTGCATAATTTGACTGTTTCTGTAATAAGAAAACTTCATTCAGATAAAATTTATTTTAATGTTATTATTATCTGGTAATAGGATTATACAAAATGCTGAATACTCTTGGTACTTTCATAATCTTCGCATAACCTTTCACATTGTATTTTGCGTTATCATTGTAAAATATATTGTATTATAAAGATTAAATTACTTTGTTAGAAATGTGAATGTTCTAACTTAATTTTCTTTTTATCACTTATTATTTATTTTCGCTTTGAAAACACATTCATATTTGACAAATAATTATCTCCTCTGAACAATTTTTGATTGTTTAAAAACTATATTTGTCAATAATCTAATAAAAACTCACTAATCTAGTGCTTCATAGATCAATATGACAACGAATTCGAAATGTTTTAAAAACAGTTCTTTAATCTTTAGTTTGTAGTAGATGCAACTAATGTCACAGAGAAAAAATATTTCAATAAAAAAGTTCCCCATGTTAATTCAATAGCAAAATTATTTCTATTTCAGTGAGAAATCCACTTTCAATGCTTATATAATAGAAAAATGTAACATAAGCATTTTAGAAGTTTTAAATATAAGCTAAAGGTTTGTTGTACAATTTTATGTAAGAAACGTAATAATTTACTTTCATTCCTTTTAAATCAGCATATTTGTTTCCAATAGATAACTGAAATTTTTGGCAAGTTACAGACTTAACTTGAACACACAGTATGCCGTCACATAAAATATCAATTAATTGTTCTTTTTCATTTAGAGATACATTGGAATTGAAAATACCAAAGGCAAAATGGGTCACAGATCCAACCTAATTCCTTATTTGAAAATTTTTCAAAAAAATTTCTGTCAGTTTTATCATATATTGTTTCAAACAAGAAATCTATATTATTTTCTTTAGTAAATTCTGAAAAACATGTTTCTGTTGTTTTTGTTCAATTCTCCTTGCCAAAGTATTAGCTTAGTTTTAAAAGCTTCAATATTGGTGCTCATTATTAAAATGCTTAGGTTTTTAGAAAATGTCTATTATGTAACTGAGTTTTCCTAATTAATCATTATTAATGAATGAATTTGCTGATGTATGTTTCTTTTCTTCTGAAAATATGTAAACTGTATTTCTCAAATCGAAAATATGTCTCGCTATTTTTCTGTGTGAAAGCCAACTGACTTTGGTAATAATGTCTCATATACAGAACTTATCTAATTACATTGCATTAAAAAGAGACAGCTGTTTAGGATTTTGCCTTTTAATGTAATTAATTGCAGTAATAACCCTGCAATATCATGTGCAATTCTTCATCAGTTTGCAACAAGAGCTTTTCTATGTGTCATACAGTGATGGAATATTATATGGGGAGCAATTTTCATTATTAACCCTCTTAGTCCTTTATAATTACCTGTTAATGCTGCAACATCATTGGTACAAACTGCGACACAGAGTGTCTAGGTAAGATTATTTGTTTCAAAATGTCTCTCAATAATTTCAAATATTTTCTCTCCAGTTGCTTTTCCGTTCTAAATATCACGACATAAAAAATATTCTACTGTGTTGTCTTCAAAAACGTATCTCAGATAAATGATGAATTGAGACATTTTTGTAATGTCAGTAGCTTCATCAAGTTTTTATAGTAAAGACTGGAATTTGTATTCTATAGTGTCTGATATTACAGAAATTTGGTGAGAAACGGTATCTTTTTTTAATGCTATTGTTTTTAAATCATTACTATATTTTTCTGCATGCATAAATGATGTTATTTTAATTGTTGAAGGAAGAATGAGCGATTCTCCAATTGTATGAGGTTTTAAATTTTTTGCAATTAAATATGAAACTTTTAAGATGCCTGTAAATCTTCTCAGGAACTGTTGTATAATTTTTCAAAAATACATTTTAATTTTTGATGCTCTTAGCTCATTCCTTAAAAAAATTCTTCATATTTATTTACTTAATCTTTATGTTTAGTTTCTGAGGTACTTTCCGTTTCACTGGCGCAAATCTCGCCAAGCAGACTTTGTTGTCGACAACATACAATATACACATAAAAAATTTTAACAAACATTAGTTTTAAACTTTAGTTATGTGAAAATTGATAAACATTGGCTGTCCAATGTGAAAAGTGAATTACGGTTTAATATGTTATGTTCATAGCTTGTGTATTTGTTTATCTAACTGAATACAAAATGATCTGTTTCTTCAAATTTCTGCTGGAATAACTGCTAGAGAAAATCTATCCCATTTCAGATGAACAGAAAGTGTTTTATTCTTATTCAAAAATCACAGTAATTTTATTCCATATTTACATGAATTAGGTTAGTGCAATTAATTTTATTTCGTATTTACATGAATCATGTATCGCACAATGCTGTGTAGGCTGGTGACCTAGCGATGATGACTCAAAATGCATCTCTGCATTCAGGCATACACTCCTTAC
This sequence comes from Stegodyphus dumicola, assembly GCF_044657685.1. Lineage (NCBI taxonomy): Eukaryota > Metazoa > Arthropoda > Arachnida > Araneae > Eresidae > Stegodyphus > Stegodyphus dumicola. The sequence continues at coordinate 119,792,397 of NC_140771.1, forward strand.
AAGAATATAACCATGCATTGGAGTCCTAGCTTCAGCAGGTACATTTTTTTTTTTTTTTTTGTGCTATGCCATCTCTGTGGGTCCTAAATTCTAAAAACATTTCCACTCCTAAATTCCAAAAATTTTGCTACTTGATATTTCTGTAAATTCCAAAATTTTGCACACCTGCACTGGCTGTGGCCTCAGTTAAAGTTCTAGCAAAATCAAATATTGAACGTTTTTTCAGACAACTTTCTTAAACTGTAGATCGCAACCCCCATCTACAGCAGGGAGTCGCAAAATATTTTATTAGTTTTGGTATTTCTTAAACTTAATATAATAATTTTACAATTACCCAATATTTTTACACAATGTATCTGAAAATAGATGAAGATAAGACAATACAGACAAAGAGAAAAACAAAAATGTTTCAACTCATTCTTTTTATAATATAAATGTTCATTTTACTTGCTTTTTTGCACATGATGCGGTCATTTCATCTGTTACTTAATTAAAATTTTCACATTGTTTTTTGTCTTAAAATGAGAAATTAAAGATAATGACCTAAAGCTGCCATATTATCTTACAGTACAAGTGAAAAAATTGACAGTTTCACTCACGTGCTTGTCGGATTTTCACAATGCTTATGGGGTCCCACAAAATTTTCGTAAATATTTTGGGGTCGTGAAAAAAATCTATGATAAAAAAAAGGTCACGACTGAAAAAAAGTTTAAGAAGCCCTGTTTTAAACCAATCAGTTTCCTTACGCGAACCCATTTTTTTTGCCTGTTTTGTTTCTCAGCCGAATTATGTTTTTGTGGGAATTTTTCTATATTTTATATTTTTACTGTTTCAGCTGAATGGAAAAACACACTATAATGTTTCAAATGACTATTAGGGAAAGAGGATCAAATACCCCACATTATTATCTCTATTTATCTCCTGTTTCAATTCTGAGTTGAATTACGTTTTTTGATAGAATTTTTCCATATTACATATTTCAGTTCAACAAAAAATCAACTTTTAAAATATTGAGGAAAAGCATATACTAAAATGTTTCAAAATGAAAGTGTGGGATAAATAAATACAGTACAAAGTCTTTAATCCGGATGTCCATAATCTGGAATGATCTATAATCCGGACCTCAAAGCTACAAACTTTCTGCACATGCGTAGCGTTTACGCATGCGTGCGTTTAATGTATAACAGACGGTATAAGCTAGGCTAAAATTATCTAATTATCTCTTTCAGTTAAAGTTGCAGATTGCGTTGTTCCTTAATCTTCTAATTGAATCAGGCATATTATTTTTTGCAGGCTGTTAGAGCAATTTTATAAAAAGTAAGCTTGAACTTTCGATTATGTCAAAAAGACTTTCCGATTCTGGAGGGATCTACAAAGCGAAAGCATGTTTCAATGTCCATCAAACAAAAAGTGGAATTGCTGCAAAAAATGGATAAAGGCATGAAGAAAGTTAGAGAGGTTAGTGAAAACGAAAAAATTTCGATTGACAAGTTAGTCGGTATTCTCGGCACAGCAATTACAGGACTTGAACAGCGGAACTTTGTAACTGAACAAGAAATTATGTCTGTTTATAGAATTAAAGAGAAAGTATTAGCACATAAAACGAAGCAACTTAAACAACTTACATTGAAAGAAATGTTTAATAAAGTAAATAAATAAATATTAAGCTTTTTTTTTTTTGTAAATTTTGATAACCTTTAGATCATAATTGCTCTTTATTTCATAAATTACTGTTTCATATTTTTAATTTTATAATTTCTGCATGCCATCTTACCAGATTTAAATTGATGATCTATAATCCGGAATCGCCGAAGTCCCGACGAGTCCGAATTAAAGACTTTGTACTGTATATAAATTATTTTTTTCTAGGAGTATAGGAGTTCTTATATATATATAAAGAAATTTAGAACCAACTTTTCACAAAGACTTAAAAAATTGAAGTTCAAATGATCTTCATAAAATCCTAAAAATGTAGAATAAGAATACTTTAAAATGTAAAAATTAACACGTTGACTCCAGAGCACATTTTACGTGATTTGCCCATGACGGCAACTTGAAATTTTTATTATGTGATATATATTATGTTGAAATATTATCTGCAGAACATTATGTTATATATAATCGTGCTTAATGCATTTTTCATGCTGGTTGTCACCGGAGACCCCCAAACATCTGTAGACCATTTTTGCGATTTATAATTTAAATTTTTACAATTTATTATTCTTCAAATCATTTTAGTAACAATGGTACTATTTAAAAATTTATCAGTATCGATATTTATTCTAATTATGTATTTTACTATTGGTCGCATCACCCACGGCACTGTAGCCAAGTTGAGTGCTGGTCACCGGTGGCCCCCACGACAGTCAACGAGTTAAAATACACCATCACAAGAAAAACCAAAAAATAGTGTAAAAGAACAAGAAAGGTGAGGAATCCAACCAACTTCAACATAATATCGTCAAGACGAGGTATGTCAAATTTACCGTATTTGACGGCATATAAAACACACCCTCATTTAGAAGGCCACACACATGTAGATGTAGAAAAAGTTATGTGTGTCTAGACCTTTATCCGGGCTAAAAATAGCATTCAGTATTGAAAGTTAACCTGTGTCCTTCACGTATAAGACACAGGTAACTTTTTTTAGACCAAATTTAGGAAAAAAAGTGCGTCTTATATGCCGTCAAATACGGTAATTACATTTCCCCTTGTAAAATAAAATCCTTGCTTTTCTGTATCCAGAATCAGTTGATAAACCATTTCAATATATTTTTTTATCTTAACAGTTCACCCGAAAATTCTAGTCCTCAAAGCAAAGGAAAATCATTAAAAATATCTTCCAATTTAAAAATATTTTTCTAATCTAAAAAGAATCTTAAAAAAAAAAAAAAGGAAACACGCCCTTAAAAATGCAGAAAAAATTAAAATCCTGCAATGGAAAATCTTTGAAAGTTCAAAATAATCTTAACTCAAAACTTTACTAGAACCTCTTATCAAACAGCAGTAGCAAAGAAAAATGGGGGGGGGGCGAGTAAAATCACTAAAATTATCTTATAATTTAAAAAGATTTTACTAGTCTAAATATTTGATATTCGACATTTACAGGATTTTATCAAGTTAATTTGAATTTCAATTTTTGTTCTTTCTGAAAAATTGGTTCTAAATTTCTTTATATATTTACTGATCAATTTTTAACAGCATAATGCACGAAAAATTTTGGAAGGATTATAAATTTTCCTTTTAAAAAATGATTTGTATATATATATAGTCCAAACACATCTGTATATGGTGGAATACGTTTAACGCGAAATCACGTAAACGCCGTCATGGGCAAATCACGTAAAATGCGCTCTGGAGTCAACGTGTTAATTTTTACATTTTAAAGTATTCTTATTCTACATTTTTAGGATTTTATGAAGATCATTTGAACTTCAATTTTTTAAGTCTTTGTGAAAAGTTGGTTCTAAATTTCTTTATATATATATAAGAACTCCTATACTCCTAGAAAAAAATAATTTATATACAGTACAAAGTCTTTAATTCGGACTCGTCGGGACTTCGGCGATTCCGGATTATAGATCATCAATTTAAATCTGGTAAGATGGCATGCAGAAATTATAAAATTAAAAATATGAAACAGTAATTTATGAAATAAAGAGCAATTATGATCTAAAGGTTATCAAAATTTACAAAAAAAAAAGCTTAATATTTATTTACTTTATTAAACATTTCTTTCAATGTAAGTTGTTTAAGTTGCTTCGTTTTATGTGCTAATACTTTCTCTTTAAGGCGAAATATCGGTTAACACAAAATAATGCAACGGTCTCGACAAACTACTATGTATTTTCATGCATTTTGTTTCTCTTAACGTGAAAAGATATCCTTTCTGGAAATGAACAAAATACAGAAAACACTGGCACCGCAGGTGAGATTTAAGCGGGATGTGAAATAAAAGAGTGGTTTCACACATTTCGTAGAAAAGAGGCTAATTTGGTTTTGAAATACCCTCGGAATAGCCTGCGACACGAGCCAGTTTTGTTTATCTACGCTACTTTCGCCTTCCACCTCTACAAACGCCATACAAAAATCTCATCTCTCATCAGTTAGCTTTGGAATTCGGTGACGAGTACATGGCAGTGCGAGTAAAAATTAGTGAGTTTGGCTCATATGTTGCACTGCATGGAACTCAGCAACTTCAAGGATGAATGGAAATTATTTTCATTACACACAATTCTCAAAAGTATCAGATTCTTTGGCGCCAAAAAAAATAGAGAAGTAGGATAGTGAAACTGAGCTGACACTTAATAAAATGTTTGAGAAAGTTTCTGTATTAATGAACTGTTGTACTGTACTATCGGAAGAATTCGTTGCAGTAATTTATGATAATGTGTGTGCAGCCCCAATTATGGCGGACAAAGTTATTTTGGAGTTTGTTCAAAGCTAAAAAAATATCATTGATGCAGATTCTGATGACGAAAATAAAATGAATAATGCAGTTCCTGTTCCCACGTCATCCGAAATGAGGAACATCATAAAAAGTATGGATAGTTATTCAGACGCACATTCCAATGGTGAAATGAATAACAAAATGTTTGACATTGAACAATTTGATGCTAAAAAAAAAAGACAATGCAAAGAAAAATATCAGATTATTTTCCCAAAACTCAATAAATGTTTTGTTTTTCAAAAAACTTGAAAATTTTGTATTAAATTCTATCAAGTTCTTGTGGATGTTTTTGTTTCATTGATTTTTATTAAATACATGCATATACACATATCTATGTAAATAAAATGTACTCTAATAAGCTTAATTTTGTTGACCATATATATATATATATATTAATATTCTTTAACATGAAAAAATATTTCAGTCCCCTCAGTTTTGTGTTAAATGATTTTCACTGTATATCTATTGCACATAAATCCCTTTCTTACATAAAATATAAATGTATGTATAAAATACCTAAATAAATTGTAAAGGAAGTTTAATTAGCAACTATGAAATCTTAAAAAAGTAGTATAAAATTTATAATGGCAAACCTTAAAATAGATGAAAGTAAATAAAATTTAAATTATAGAATGTACTTTATAAAATTAATAACAAGTGGTTAAAAATATATATTTTAATTGCTTAAAATATGGAAGTTATTAGGCAGAGATTGTTGGATATAAAGTTACTACTACAAATTTTCAGATTACTATTCATATTTAAAGTCTCAACTTGCAGTCTTAATCCACATAACAACCATTGTAAAAATCACCCGTTATCATATTCCAAAGATCAGCAGCATACATTTTTTTCAAAATCGTGCATAATATTAAATAGTCAAGTTGATACAAATAAGATGAACTGTTTTTATGAGTTCAGACTAGTAGTTTATTCTTCCATTCACTTATTACAGTATTTCATTTTTTATATGCTTGACTATCCAAAATTTCAAGAGCTTTCCGGATATTTTTTTAGTTGAGTTTTTACTGTACAATCATTTCAGTATTTACATCGTCAAAATTGCATAGACACATACTTGAAGTGAATTTACTTTTACAGCTAAACACAGGAACTGGAAAACGAAAAAGTACTTATTCGGAGATTGTATTTCTTTTTCGTTCATGAAAATCAAAGTTCATTACACAAACATGCAATCACACTGCACAGGCATGTATGGAAATTCTTAACACATTTAGTAATCCTGATAATTGATTACACATTTAGTAAATAAATCAGAAAATATTTTAAAGTATAACGAATAAAGTATTTAAGCTTTTTTAAAACAGAGCATAATACTACAGTTATGAACAAATTTAATGTTATAAAAGTTAGTTAATTTGGTAAATTTCAGTTTTTCACCAAAGCAATGAAATATTTTGATAATTATGAAGTTCCTTGTATATCTTTATAAATGAACTTTATTGCTGTTTTAAACAATTAAACAACTGTCCAAGTTATTTTAATACTTTTGAAATATATACACTAAAAGAAACATTAAAATTTATTAATATGTTTGTCAACCTTGATTTTGGCATAAAAGTCTGCAGAATGCTTCGTAGTTTTTAAGCACACAGAGGCACTGCAATTCTTATTCCTTGATTTGAAGTTTTCTGCAAGTGTTTATTATTATTATTATTAAAATATCTGTGTTGGCACACATACAATTTTTTTATAGTGACTTCAGATGTGGATAAATTTTTCGAACACTGTCGTTTGTTTTACTGGTGTCGCTGAATTTTGCGATGAATGCATCACATTTATTGCCGAGTATCACCTTCCAAATTTTTCATACTGTTAATGTATACATTAGCAGTGAATTATTCTCCTCTTTCCTCAGATATACTACGGCGATAAACAATAACCATTCACTAAAGATTTTGCGTAAATTTCAACTCATAATAATTTAAATTGCGAAAATCTCACAATTACCACCTAAACAATCTATTCGGCATCACAATTCTTTCGGAAGCGCGCCGTAGTTGTCAAAAGTGGGGTACGCCGTCTTGCCAGGTGAAACTAGTCGATATTTCCGTGACGTCAAAAATTCGAAAAGTGGGGTAGGGTTTGGAAATACGCTACACTACCATATTCGAAACTTTCATACTGAGCACAAGCGCTCTTGCATAGTGTTAGACAAAAATTTTGGCCGATAAGTGGGCGTAATCTTACTAGAAAGATAGTAAGAGAATGTGTTACGTGTGCCAAAGTAAAACCAGTATTGCTGGATCAAAAGATGGGAAATTTACCGTTAGAGAGACTAAACCCATCCTTTCCCTTTAACCATACTGGTGTTGACTTTTGTGGCCCTTTTGGTATAAAGTATACAACTCAGAAGAAGAGCGTAGTGCACAAGATTTATGTTGCAATTTTTGTTTGCCTCTTGACTCGTGCAGTCCACCTCGAGATCGTTTCAAATTTGTCTACAGAATCATTTATTGCTGCTTTGAAGCGATTTATTTCTAGAAGGGGTAAATGCGCAACCTTATTTAGCGATAACGCTCGAAATTTTGTTGGGGCTAGCAATGAATTGAAGCGACTCTACAATTTGTTGAAATACCCTGATGAATTCTTAACCAAATATCTGACATCTGAAAGAATTCTTTGGAAGTTTATCCCTCCCAGGGCTCCTCACTTTGGAGGTATCTGGGAGGCAGGTGTTAAGTCGTTTAAGTTTTATCTTAAGCGTGCAGTTGGGAGATTGATTTTTACATTTGAGGAGTTTCTTACAATTTTGAACAAGATTGAAGGAATTTTAAATTCACGTCCAATATCCCCTTTGTCAAATGACACCAATGATTTAGAAGCTCTTACGCCCGCACACTTTCTAGTCGGGTGACCTTTAACATCAATAAGAGAGCCTGATTTTTCTGATAGTTCTTTAAAGCGCTGGCAGCGCACTACTAAAGTAACGCAATATTTGTGCAAAAGATGGCAAAATGATTACATCAGTCATTTACAGCAACGATTTAAGTGGTATTTCTCTAAGGATAACGTTAAAAAGGGCACTATAGTTTTAGTAAAGGAAGACAACATGCCCACTTCGACTTGGCTACTGGGTAAAATAAAAGAGGTAATTTATGGTAAGGATAAAAAGGTTAGAGTTTGTATTGTAAGAACCAAGTCAGGTTTTTTAAAAAGACCAATAACTAAATTAGCTGTACTACCAGTAGATGTTACATAATTTCATGTATATTTCCTGAGTTCAAAAACTTGTTATATATATGCATTGTATTTTAATTTAGGTGTTGTGCATTTCATGTTCTGTGGTTAATTATGTTTATTGCTTTTGTTCATGTGTATCAATTTAAATTTTCTGATATATGATTTGGACTATATGGTGATTTAAAACTGTTTAATTTTGGTCATTGTTAACTATGTAACAAATGCCCAACCCGGGCGGTATGTTAAGGCAGAAGTGATCTAGCAACCACGATGGGAGAAAACGACAACGTGGTTAGCTAGCGGCCATTATTATTTGTGCTTGATTGCGTGCTGGGAGGTGCACCTATGCGATGGCAAGAGTGTCCATCCAAACAGAAGTTAAAAGAAATAAAGCTACAGTCCATTAAAGCTTGGTGTTTGTGTTTCATGAGTACTTATATTCTCGAACAATGAGAAACAAAGGAAGTTTTACGACATCGCCGTTACGGCGTCAACCTTGTTAGTTGGTTGACGCGCGCTACATCACATCCTTTCCTGATAATTCTTCTGCAATCTCCTCAGTTTTAGTATGTACAGGAAGACTGCGAATGACTGCTTTGACGAATTTTTGTTCAGGTAGTTCAAAACAGTGATATGACACGTTCTCATCTGTTAGTACTGTAACTGACGGTAAATAGTTGGAATTTTGGATTGAATCTCAAATCCATCTCTTATTTGCGCATCATAGTAGTCCTTATCGGACGAGATGCATTCTTTTTCAATAATATGCGAATTCGACTCCATTCATAACGAGAGTCTTTGATCATAATTGGAGGTAGCTTACGGGAAGTAGAAACTTTCTCATTGACTGGACAGGACAGGAAAAAGTGCAGGGGGCACCACGACATCGTCATAGACAAAAATGGTATTGCCCCACTGCACTAATCTTTTCTGGCATTTATTAAGACAAAAGATTACATTTCAAGTCATTACATTACGCAGTTGACATAATAAATTACATTAAAGTAACAAGTTATTTACATAGGAAGAACAATTATACAGATAAACTGGGGTACAGGTAATCGAGGTACAGATATATTGGTATACAGGAATCAATTTGGAGATAACATGTTTTTCTCATTGACAGTTTCGTGAGCCATAGAAATAGAATTTATATCCATTGGAGTATCCTCAGTATTTACATTTGTAGTTTCACCATTCGTTTTCCTCAGCGAATCAGAAGCCTTCTCAATTTTAGGGGTAGCCGCTTTGTGTAATGGCTTTTCTGTTTCTTTTTGTAAAATTCCCTCTGCGAACATCATTGGAGTCTGAACTATCATCAAGTGCACGGTATTTCGTGACATCATTATCAGAACCAGGAGGGCTCTCTGCTTTTCTAGCATAAATTTTAGAAAAAGGCGAAAAATCATGAGAAGTAGTACTTTGGGCCATTTCAAGAGCAGATTGGTTTTCTTTACAACTGTTGACGAATTGTTGGTTGGCGAGATTCCGAAATCTTCTAAGGAAGTCCACATCACATTGTTCCGACTTCGTGAAGAATCTTCTTTCGTCCTGGGCAGTTTCAAGATTAGTAATTTCGGAACCTAATAAATTTAGGAACCGCTTCATAAATGCAAATATAGAGAGCAAAAACCAGAGTAACAGCAACAGCGACGTACGTCACTGCGCCATGCACTCTGATCAGTGAAAAATACAAGTCAAAAAATTTAACGTAAAAGTTGAGTGTAAAAGTAGAGCGAGGGGATTAGCACCTTCATGCTAGCAATCTCAGAGCAGACTCCGCATGCGGAAAGGAGGGAGAAAATACCTTATATACTCTCCTCTTTAAAAGGCGATTGGGGATCCAATCGCCAATCCTGTGGTGACGAACCGTCATCCACCACCTTTTTGTTCGGGCGTCATTGTAGAGTCATTTGGTTTTTACTTCTTCGTACGAAGTAAAGGAAGTGTTGTAGTCGCGAAAATTTTCGGGTGTCATATTTCAACGAAAATATCAATTTTGACCGCTATCGTATATTATTTAGCGATAATTTTGTGTGACATCGGTACCTAAGAACAAAATAAAAGAGTCCTTTTTCCAAAACGGGTTGCAAAAAGGATTTAAAATGGATTCAGAATTTTTACAGATTTTTTACATAACTTATGTACATACGTACCCGTACGTATGTATCTTGCATAACTCAAAAACGGGTAGTCTGTAGTCTCAGAACGTTGAAATTTTGTATATAGGATTCCTATAACAAATAGTTGTGCAGATCTCTTTTTAGTTGCAATCGGCGCGCCAAAAGTATATATATATATATATAATTAAAGAAAGGAGAACAAACTAAAAAAAAAGGTCAAGAACTTTGCGCATTGAGCTGCAAAATTTAGAAAATAAGTTAAAAGAAAGTTATTTAAGTTACACGTTAAAAGTTAAAAGAACAAGTTACAAGTTAAAAGAACTTTATTTTACTTATGTTAAAATTTGTCACCGGGATCACAGCATCTAAACTACTTGTTAGCGTAAGCACTAAGAATTTTCTTTTAACTTGTTATATATATAATATTTTGGCAGTCGGGCGCATGAAGGAAGCTTGGCATGAAACGACACAGAATAATTTAAATTTATAGCTCCATATCTTTATTCAATTCCAAAGGCATATTATCATTCTTTACTAAATAAGATTAAATTCACTACGTCATAGTATTCTAACAAAGGGAGGCAGATGAGAGTGGCAACATAGATCCTAACAGCAGTAGAGGTAGAAGCGGTCTCCACGCAAAATGGCGAGAGTTCTCTATTTTTAGAAGCTGTTACGTAATAGGCTCGAATGTTCTCGAAAGTACTGTTCTAGGGGGAAGATCCTGAAATTGCGGAAAGTTAATTAGAGGTTGCTTGTTGGCATAGAGCAAAGCCGTCCTATTTTTTAATATTTTACATATATATATTTGTAAGAATAAAATTTCATAGTCAAGAATACACTTGAAATTCTAACTGTATGTTCTTTTCATTTTAATGGCGACGTTCTCTTATTTGAAAGTACGTGGAATTAAATCCACAGCCCCGTAGTCAAGTTGTTTTTCCCGCCTTTTCTACACGTACAGTTTTAGAATGTTCTGGATATATTTAAAGCGAACTGGATTGGCTGACGAAGCTGACGTCATTTCTTGGAAGCTCCGCCTTTCCAGAGGCTATAAAAAGACTCGCAAAAGGAATATCGGGGCTTTTTCTTAAATGTCACGATGCAGTAAACTTCATGCAAAAAGTTATTAGTAATTCTTTTTATTTACTCCGGATATCTGATTTTTGTAACTGCTATTTCTCCTGAATAATAATAAATGGATTCTGTTTTTTAAACTTATCGTCTGATTATTTAAGCGACGACTAAAGCTGATACATCACAAGGAGTCGACAGGATAGGTCTACCCAAAAGGAAAATAATTCCAATGGAAGACAAAGAACTTCTTTAAGTGCAAGTTGTGTCTGTTTTTTACAACTGAAGAATTGTAATACAGCTTTGTGAATTGTAATACAGCTTTGCCTTCGAATTTTGAGCGCGTCTCATAGTTAAAACCGCATGATTTGGATATTGTCTGCTGGAAAGAAGCGAAGAATTTCAATCATTTATGCTGTTTTTTTTTTTTTTTTTTTTTTTTTAGTCCAAAGGGATTTGAATCCCGAAGGACTATTAGTTTCGTTTTGGCATTTTGCGTCGGATGGATAAATGTCGGTTCACTTTTCAAACTGTTGCCATAAAATGTTAGAGTCCTGCATTATATTTGAAGAAATTAAATAATGAAAATCTGCGTAAATGTATGTATATTTCTCACATTGTCATAAAATAACGGTACATAGAGTCATCGAATTTTGAATAACGTAATTCTCCAACGAATATGAGCATGTGGAAGACCAAATTTGAAATTTGAAATTTGTTTTATGATCGATTTCCTATTTTTTAAAACTTTGACGAATTTTTGATTAACAAACTCAAGGATTTCAAAGCGAGCAATGGCAACGTTGTGCAGAAAAAACATTTTTATCTCCAGCGCGTGAGTCTCTGTATCGGAAATTCTAAAGATATGCTCGTTTTAAAATTATTTTGCGATATTGCTGTTGCACTGGATCTTATGGTTTAAGTGCGAGGAACATGATATTTAATAAAGAAAGGTAACACACAAAATGTTAAAAAACGCCCCTTTGGACGTAATTTAAAATCTGAAACATTTCAGATTTTTTTTTTTTTTTCAATTAAAGAATTGTGAATTGTGATACAGCTTTATTATCGCATTTTGAACGCTTCTCATAGTTAGAACCGCATGATTTGGATATCGTCTGCTGGAAAGAATGTGAAGAATTTCAATCATTTATGCTGTGTTTTTTTTTTTTTAACAGCACACAAACGAGCAGGAATAAATAGTGTACTTAACAGCCAAGTAAGAACAGATTTTAAGAAATTATTTTAAGTAATTATGAGTTTATTTAAATTTTAAGTCTTATTCTAATTAATAGTATTCTAAGTAAGATTTGATATTATCCTGAAATGTGTAGTGATAATCATAAAATTTGAGAATACAAAATTTCTATTTAAGTCTATTATTCTATGAAGTGTTGATAATACTCTGAAGAGTTTTTGGTTTAAAAAAAAATACTTTTAACTATTGTAAAAATATTTTGAGAAAAGTGCACATTTTTATTCTCAAGAAAGTTTTAAAGTTTCAAGTTACAATGTCGACAAATCAGGAACCCGTTAATCTTGACGATTCACTGAACGTGAATCAAGATACAATAGATTTAAATATTATTCCATTTGAAGATTCTAAGGACAGTGACATAATTTCTTGGTTAGGTTATTTTAACAAAGTCTGCCAAAATAAGGACGAAAATTGGAAACTTCAAAATATTTCTCGTTAAGGGAAAAGCCCTCTGGCTTTATATTAAAAATTTCCATGAGCTAAAAACTTACTCAGAATTTGAACAAATATTAAAAGAAAGCTTTATCAATCCCACCTTAATTACTTTCGGCGACTTCGCTAATTTAAAATATAACGCCAGAGAAGACATCACAAATTACTTTCGAAAAAAAATTGAAGTGGGTAAGCGGCTTAATTTGGATAAATGAATTATTTTAGAAGGTTTGACAGATGGTTTGCAAACGAACTTAAAGTCTTTGATGATTGTTCAAAGTCCCGTTGATCCGATAATTTGGCTAGAACAAGCCCACAAACTTCGACAAATTCATGAATTTAAAGATGAAAATTCACAAAATTATAACAGAGATAGGAATAGTCAACAATTCAGACAAGCTAATTTCCGAAATAATTATTGTCAGTTTGTTGATAATCGACCCAATGCATCTAATTACAAACCTCATAGTTTTCAACAAATTGGAAATAAATCTAACAGCAATATCAACAATGGAAAGAAAGGGTTAATCTTTCACTCTAAATCTCGCAGAGTGGGATTTGGAGGGTGACAGCAGCTTTCGCTCCGTTTCGTGTCAAACAACGCAAATTTACTGTCTTGGTAGCAGAACATGTTTCCCACTTGCAATAATAACCTTGGGGAAGGGAGTGAATTGAAGGAGCAAGACGACCCCCTGTCTTGCCATTGTCCACCCAGACTGACCAAACAAGTTTCAAGGATCAAGGAAGTTAATTTACGGAGTGCGCTAGGCTAGGCCTTTAACTCCACATCATCAGAGATAGAATAATTACATCAAAAGAGGGGTTCATCTAATAAGGGAAGATTTTGAAGCCTAATTATAAAAATAAAAGCTTTTCAGATAATGCCTTCCGCATGAGGGGAAAAAAAAAAAGGAAAGAAATTCTTTAAATTAAATTTTGTGTTTAAAAAGGGCCAGGAATAAATTTTGAGAGAGGTGTCAACATTCAAAAAGTTTTGAAAAGAATAAAAAGGTGCAATACATTTCCTTGATTCTTGATATCAACAGCAAAATAAAATCCTTAGGACAATCAACCCGGAGAGTTGGGCAAAAAGGGCTGGGGGCGAAACCCGTTGGGCGGGTTCTAGTAGCAGTTCAGTGTGATACACTGAAGGAGGAGAAGAAAATTATTGGTCGCTATTTAGTGCGACGTTAAAAGGTCCCCTTAGGGGGTCGAAAGCAACCCGTTTAGCAGGTGGAGAAGAAGCTTTTAAGAAGCTATTGAGAAATTAAGTGCAGTCGCGTGCGGCTGCGGAGATAGGTTGTCCCTTGTTAAAGAAACGTTAGAAGGTTCTTCTTAAAGAGTTAAAGAACAGGATTCCTCCGGTCAATGCCCTTACGCATTGTTAACGCGGGGGTGGTTGGGGTTTAGGAACAAGAGGTAAGCATCCACTTGGGCATCTGTATTCCAATACCGACGACGTTTAAAAGGTAGTTGAGCATAATCAGGTTGTAAGATTGCTCTGGGTCGCTTTTTAGAAGAGGCAACCGCAGGATCATATACCGGCAGGGTATGTAATACTGGATTTCCAACAAGATGGATGTTTTTGAAAAATCTTTCCGAAAGTCGCTGTATAAAGCGATTAATGGGCATAATTTTGAGGTCGTTATGAATGTCATCGTTCCTTATGAACCATGGAGCGTTTAATATCTGCCGTAAAAATTTTGATTGAAAAATTTGGACGTGTTTACGGTTAGTCAGAGCAGCTGAGCCCCAGATGGGACTCGCATAAGTGAGAATAGGCCTTATGATAGATTTATAAAGCAAGATCTTGTTATCAAGTGACAGGTCGCTATTTTTAGCGAAAAAGGGGCGCAGGTTGGCTTTGACAGCTTCCGCATTCGCAATAATTTTTTGAATGTGAAGTTGCCAAGTTAATTTTGAGTCTAGTAGAACACCTAGGTATTTGTAAGTAGTAACCCAGGGAATAGGTTCACCGAAGAAAATTAGATTATCTAAACGAGGGATGTTTCTTCGGATGAATAAAGTGGCAGCACATTTAGCGACATTAATTTTGATTTTATACAGTCCGAGCCAGAGTTCTAAGGCTGAAAGGTAACTCTGTAATGTAGAGATTACTGTGGTGATGTTGGTATGTTGAGTTAGGATGGCCGTATCGTCTGCATATAAAGCTAAATCGATACTAGGTGCCTTAGGCACGTCGTTGATATAGATATTGAAGAGCAGAGGTGAGACAAGACTGCCCTGAGGACATCCAGCATGGATCGGGCGGGGAGAGGAGAGTTCGTGGTTAACTCGTACGCGGAAGCTTCGTCCGGCTAAGTACGAGCTAATAATTTTAATGATGTGAGCCGGAAATCCAAGTCGCATGAGCTTGTAAATAAGTCCGTCATGCCAAACCCTGTCAAAGGCTTTAGCTATGTCAAGATAGACAATTCCAGTATTCTCTCGCTTACGAAAGCCTTCATGAATGAATTCCACTACACGTAGTAACTGGTGTAACGTGGAGTGTTTAGGTCGGAAGCCGAATTGTTCCGGGATGATTAAGTTTTGATCTCGACAGAATTCATTCAGGCGATTAAGTAAGACATATTCATATACTTTTGAGAGTGAGGAAAGCAGACTAATTGGTCTGTAGTTGACGGGTAAGTTTAGATTTTGCCCCGGTTTTGGAATGGGGACGACCGTTGCAATTTTCCAGCGGTCGGGGAAGTAGCTTCTCCTTAGCATAAAATTAATAAGGACCGTAATCCAAACAATAAACATTACAGGGAAATTTTTAATCATGCGATTAGAGATAGAATCCATGCCTGGAGCCTTGTTGGGTTTCAGTCTATTGATGTATTCCATCACCTCTTTAGGATCAGTGGGCCTAAGTTCAGGCGTGAAAGGTTGTGTTAAAAACTCTTCAACACGTGAATGTATGCGCCCTTGAGTAACCGGGCGGTTACAGTAGGCGTCGTTATTAGGAGCGAATTGAGTAGCAAGGCTGTCGGCTAAGACTTCTGCCTTTTCAGTGTCTGTGTAAGCCATCCGTGCGTCATCGGCCGTTTGGAGCGGCGGAATGTGTCTGGATTGTTTGCGTATTCGAGCGGCAGCCCGCCAAATCGAATTGTCTTCAGTCGTTAGGGACTCAATGTAGTGTTTCCACTCCGTCTGTTTGAAGAGACGGGTATCAGTCCTTATCTCGTTCTGTATTTTGCGAAATTGGGCGCGGATATTGGGATCACGCGACCTTTGCCAAAGTTTTCGCAAAACGTTCCGCTGCTTAATTTTGGATTTAGTCTCAGGTGGGAGTCTGACACCCGGATAGAAAATTGGTTTTGAAGCCGCAGCTCTCGCTTCTTTGAGAATGGACTCCAAATTTAGTAAACACCTGTCAAAATCCGAATTGCTGGTAATTTTGATAGGGGGGGTAGCAGTACGTTCCAAGATAAATCTAAAATCGTCCCAATTTGTAGAAACTTGCTCCTGTAATTTTGAGTAACGATTTTGGATATCTAAGGTGATCAAAACTGGATAGTGATCAGAGTCAAGGTCTTGAATCACTTTTATTTCATGTCTAAAATTGACATTATAAAAGGCAGCCAGATCAAGAACTGCAGGGGACCCTCTAACAGGGTAGTAAGTCGGGAGGGTAGGAGCTATGATCTGTATATGGTTTCTCTGGCACCATGAATTTAGACTAATGCCATACCTGTTCCTGTTAGGGCAAAACCATGCGGTATGACGTGAATTTAGGTCACCAGCAATAATTAGGTGATTTGATAATGATAAAAGTTTATCAAAATCACTGACAGGAAAAGTACCTCTTCCACGTGCAGTTGATAGTGGAGGCAGGTATGCCGAGATGACTGTTAGTGGGGGAGAATTTTGGAGGAAAATTTTGATAATTGTCGCTTCCAAAATACTTAAATCAGGAGGGGGTATCATGTGATGCTTAATCGAACGCTTCACGTAGATACAGGTGCCACCACTTGCACGCCTGGCTAATGACACCCTGTCAGTCGAGTGTTCTTTGGCTAAGCGCCATTTCAAGCGAGGACAGTCGTAACAATGGATACAGCTCCTTTGCCAAAAGTAAGTTCGCTTTTAAAATATATATACAATTATTTATTAATATAAATATCTTAATTATTATAAATTATAGTTAGATTTATGTGTCAAAATTTAAGTATGTAATAAAAAGTAGTTTTAGTTTGCTCTTTTTTTTTTTTAGGTGTCTGTAAATTTGCTTTAAGAGTGTAATGCTGTAACGTAGTTTTATTTATTATGTATTGCTAACACAATGAAAGCTGTACGTATGGATGGTACTTTTTGTAAATAATTCTTAACATTATTTTTATTTTTGAACAATTTACACAAAGCTATCGAATTTAATTATTTAAATTTAGTTTTGCATGCATTCCTATTTCAAATAGGAAGAACAGCGGTGGGGAAAAAAATGCATACTAAAGTTTTGATTTTTTTTATAACACAAGTGTGTAAATTATTTGGTAGTATTGGAAGAAATAAAAACCGTATACTTTACTGAATTTCCTATTGAAGTCATATAGTTTTCAGCTTCTAGTAGTTTTTAATAGATTTTTAACTTTCATTTTTTATAAATTCTGCTTTTAGTTTGTGACAATAAAATTCACTTACTGTTACAAAGCTGAATTTTTCCAAAATATAAATACTAGCACTACCTGGGTCATATCAGCATTCTAAAACTTATATTTTTGCAAATATGTTGCTTTCTCGAGAGTGTAGGTGTAGCTAAGGCCTCTTGAACATTCAAAAGTTCGGGAGGCCAATAAAGCTGCTAAGACGGCTTTCCGTTTACAATTTTAAAAATATCTTGCATTCTTTAAAAAAGACTGAAAGCTTCAGATTTTAAATTACGTCCAAAGGGGTTTTTTTTAACATTTTGTGCGTTACCTTTATTTATTAAATATCATGTTCTTCGCACTTAAACCATAAAAACATTCAACAGCAATATCGCAAAATAATTTTAAAATGAACATATCTTTAGAATTTCCAATACAGAGTCTCGCGAGCTGGAGAATTTTTTTTTTTTTTTTTTTATTATTTTTTACTCGTACAGTATTGCCATTGCTCGCTTTGAAATCGTTTACTTTGTTAATCAAAAATTCGTTGACGTATTAAAAAATATTAAATAATAAAGCAAATAATGAAACCAATTTCAAATTCAAATTAGGGCTTCCACATGCCCATATTCTATGGAAGATTACCTTATTCAAATTTTGTTGGCTCTAAGTACCGTTGTTTTATTACAATACGAGAAACATACATACATTTCTGCAGATTCTTCATTATTTAATTTCTTTAAATATAATGTTTGGTGGCAGCAATTTGAAATGAAACATATCGGGATGCAAAATGCCAAAACGAAATTAACAGTCCTTCTGGGAGAATTGCCCCTTTGGACTAAAAACAAAACCCAGCTATTTTAAAAAAAAATAGTAAGTTTTGATTTTCTGATGACAAACTGAAAACTATTGTATTAATTAATATTCCAGGTAATTCATGCAAACTATTTAATGAGAATTCATTTTCAGTCAAAGACAAAGCATGCACAATAAAATACTTTTTTTTTTTCAGGAGGGATTACATGATAGTTCAAAATTATCAGATTTTTATAACTGCAAGAAATTCCCGAAGATGCTGTTAATGTCCTAAAAGGTAATTTTATTTTCTACTCTGTTTTAAATTAAAAACTATACCTAGTCCGGATTTTTGAAAATTCCAGATATTCAGTTGACTTTATATGCTATATACATGTATTTATTTTATGCTAAATATGTATTTACTGACAAATATACGTATATGCCAATATATAATATGTACACCAAATGTTTATTTCTTTTGATGCAAATAAGAAAATTAAAAAAACAGTATTTATTTAAAAAAAATGTAAGGCATGTTTTTTTCAAACTTAATTAAATAGTAAAATTCGTACATGTCTAAACATTTTTATTTCAACTGAAACAAAACGACTTTTTTATATGTAAGCCATAAAACCTAAATGTTTGATGCATTTTTATTTTATAATATGAAAATTAAGCAATATTGCCTTATATTTGTGGCAGCGCCTATCATATTTAAAAATTAACTTATTTTATTAACAGATAATAAAATCCACAATTTAAAAAACAGCTTCTCCTCCCTTCTATTGCGGGAGAAAACCTAATTCGACGGGTTATTTTTATTTATTTATTTCCCCCTAAGAAAACTTGTCAGGCATACTTTCAAAATTGTCGAAATATATACTAATTTAAACATGATAATTCTAAAATGATCCATAGATTAATTCATATACATCAATTCAATAGTTAGAAAGTTAAACTAATGACATTTACTTATTACTTTTCAAGATTATTGCCTTTTCATTTCAATTAGTTAGTATATCTTCTCCTAGTGATATTAAAATGAGTGAGAGGATCTGATGAAGTAATGTTCAAAATAATATAATTGTTTACATTAGCAAAAGCTATTGTTGTATCAAACAAGTCTTATAAACCTTTTCTTATGCACAGTCCTTTAAAGTAGGAAAGAAATGTAAGTAACCTGATTTTAATAAACTCATATGAATTCATTTTCTGGTTTAGATAGGATTTAAAGACCCAGGTAACACAGCTTGTTTACATTTTCAATAACTAAGTTATGTGAACACTGTTAGAGGTGTAGCCAGAGTTCTTGCTGCCTCGCTCAGTGCACAATAAAAAGTCTATAAAATGTCAAAATGATATATATAAAAACAAAATATCTGGGTTTATTTTTGAAATAAAACATTAATTCTAATACCGTAAAGTACTATTTTGTTTGTTTTCCTTATACACAAAATCATTAATAGTATTCTAAAAGTTTGATTTACTACTCTATCAGCTGATTTGTAGACAGTATGGTACAATTTCTCAGTCTTTAGGTGTTTTTTAATCCATTTGTGCTTTGCAAAATTCTTCTCGCAACAGTCATGAAAAAAATTTACAGATGTATATCAGTATTTGGAACTGCATTCTGAAATTTTATGAACTGCAGAAGTTCAAAGTTACCATCCTTCCACCTGCCTTCGAAAACACTACCGCAAAGAATCCAGTAAATGTAAACGCTGCAAAAGCACAAAGCTGGTAGAATTCTCTTGCGGCCTCCTCGCTTTCTTTCGCTGCTGTTCAAAATTTATTTGCATGTGTCATTTTTTTTTTTAAATTTATTATTATTTTGTCTGATTTTCGTGCTATGTTTCCTAAAAGTGATTTTACAGTGTTTGCAAAGAAAATTTACAAAACTGGATATTCGAGTACTTGTCTCGGCATGAAATTAAGCATAATGGTTGAGATACAGTCAAGGAAATATTAAATTGCGTTTAAAGAATGTTTCCTTCTAAGATAATTTGTTGCCGAAAATTTTCTTAACGGAACAGTTTTTGGGACAATTTTGAGAAAATGGGGGAAGGCCAAATTGATTTCAGTAACTAATATTTACTTTATGTAAATTTTACTTACGTATGCTTAATATTATATTTCTTGCTGCTCATTCAGAGTCGTAGCTAGGTTTTCAGCGCCCAGGGACAACTGAAGATTTCGCGCGCCCTACTGCTTGCCAAGGATGGAAAACATTTAATTCTAAAATGCCGTAACATCAGTTTGGCTCCCCTTGGATCCTGCGCCCGGGGACAGATGCCCCTTGCCCCCCTCTAGCTACGCCTCTGCGCTCATTTTAATTTATATGCCCTAAATACCATGCTTAACAGGCTGTTTACTTACAAATGCTTAATATCATGCTTTTTCTCCGAACATTAATGCACATTCCCTAAATATTACCCACCAGCGGCAAAGTCGCTGAGCACTGGTAGTTCGGTCCAGAGTTTGAATCGCATGAAGGAGCTGGCTGCATGGACTTTTTTGTGGTTTTCTCCATGTGTAACAAAGTGTAAAAAAATGTCTCCTTACAAAGACCTCCACGGAGGCATCCTTCCCATTAGGCAGATTTTTGATGGCATGTCAGCAACTAAAGGACAAATAAAGGCTTTGAAAAGCTGTCAGAATTTTATCGAACCTGTCGAAATTATGCTTGGCAGTAGATTGGATCAAGCTCTGAATACAAAAACATGTCAATTTGAAACCAAAATTGTAAAAGAAACATTTCAGTATGTTTCAGTCATAAAAACAATTGAAATGGTTTTGTCTAATAGCCATGTAAGAAATTATATCGAAACTGAAACAATTTCTAATAATAGACATTTAAAAAACAGTTTTCATCTTTTTATGTCCCAAGAATTTTGAAATATGTGGAAACAAAACTCCCTGATTTTCTGGTACCAAGTATTGCTGATTTCAGTGGTAAAAATCTTTAAAAATTTAACTAGGATTATAAACGATAGAATTTAATTAGGATTATAAATGATAGAATACTTTAAAACTTTTCTTTGTTTACTTGTTAATTACCTAGAGTAAAGTAATTTTGCATCTATTACTCACATTGGTCTTTATTCTTAAATGGCTTACAGTTTTTTTCTTCTGGCTCGTAAAGGTAAGCTGTAAATGCATGTGCCTCTAGTGCCAAAGGCCTTTTTAATGATATTTTTGTAATCATTATGTAATAAATGTGTATATATATATATATATAATTTATTTCCTAAACAGTATTGATTAATTGATTATATTATCTCCTAAGTTTAATTGAAGTAGAATTATTTTAATAGTGTGCATCCATACTGGTAAGTTATATTTTGAAAGATGTTTTGAAGTAATTTGAAAGCAAAATGTTAATAATGTTTTAACGGGGACTGGAGTTAAATCATCACGAAGAATAATATTTCAATTGTAAAAGGAAAAATTAAAACATGTAATCATTGTCATTGATCGGAAATTAGTTGACTTTTCAAGGGGAACAAACCAACTCCCGTTCAATGAACAATAATTGATAAAAATACGTAAATACGAAAGTGTTTCGTCTTTACTTGAGTTATAAGTTAAAGCCAAACCGGCAATTCTAGTCAGGCCAAATATTTCCGCGAATAGTAGGAATTATGAACCAATGCTGATACTCAAAGAACTTATTCTTATGAAGCATTTTAGTCAATTCAATTTGGAGTAAAAATTAATTACTGTAGAGAAATCCTATAAAACTCGAGTAACCGTCCCTGACACTTTCATGTTTATGCATTTGAGTACTATATAATTTGTAGAAATTAAACATTGGAAATTGTCATTATGAAATCGAATTCAAAGTAAAGTTGAAATAAACATAGAAGATTATAAAAAAGATAAATAATGCAAACTTTGTAAAAACAAATCAAAGAAAATATAAAAATAATATAAAAATAATATAGAAAATAATATAAATAAGATCAGTGAATGTACATGAAGATATAAAGGCTAGAAAAGGTATTAAGTAACTTACATTCTTTCTAGTGGGGGAGTTGGCAAAGTGTTCTCTTCGTGTCTGACTCAGAAGTGTAGGGTGTCCGAAAATTCTTAGCGGCAGTAGGGGCTTTGAAGTAATTTATGGTAGTGGGTGGGACTTGGAATTCTTGAGGGATGTATTTTGTGGAGTTCTTATCTGAGAGAGACCGTCTGTTAAGATTTTTTTGAAAATACTAGTGAATGGAAATTAATTAATTTCTGGCTAATTGTCGTGTCGCAATGATTAAGAATTTAAGAAAGGAAAAAGCCATTTTCACTGTCCAAGAGCTAATAGACAGTCTAAAGGCATGAAATAGGCCCGTTTTTTTAGTAACAGTATATGTCTGAAGACAATTAGCTTTTTACAATATATACAATTGAGTAATTACACTATATACAAATCTTCCAACTGACAGTCATCCAACTTATACCGCCTTCTCAGGTTTAGGAATAAATTATCATATCCCTATCAGTTAAATGATTTAGAGTGAGTATTTAACGCCTGCTCTTTTAAGGCAATGGTTGATAAATTGAAAGGGAATTAGATTATTTTTGAGAATTTTGATAAGGATCAAAATTTCGCGTTGTAAATCTATTGTATCTGTGCATATAGATTTAATTCGTTGTATTTGATTAATTATAGTATTGTTAATTACTTTTTTGGATATGTTGGAGTTCCAATTTATTAATTTGTTAGTATTGAAATTGAAGTTTCTTGTTTTGTCAAAAAGTAAAATTTTTTTGTAGTTAATGATTTGAAGATCTAGAAAGTCTATGCTATTTTGTGAATTATTAGTTTTATTAAGTGTAAGAGAATCGGATAAATCTCGGAGTGTTCAATTTTACCAAAATTATTAATACATATACAGGGTGATTATAATTAAAGTTTAAGTTTAAGAACGCTGTAAAAAAAGAACCACTGATGAAAATGATGTGAAATTTGAAAGGAATGTTATTGAAGAAGGCGGAAAGCGTATGGCAGAAGAAAAAATTTAGTTTCGAAAGTTAGCCACAGATGGCGCTGTAAGCGGCAGAATCACGACGAGAAATGATTCGTAAAACAACGGCTAAGGTGGAAGTTACACATTAAAACGTATTGACAAATTAGAATTGTTGAATAATTTTATTTGCATGACTGTACATATCACATCGAAAGGGACAAATCGGTTTCAAGAGTTTTGCGGCGACGTACCGCATAAGAACCATTCATCAAAGAAGTTCGGAACTGTCACGAGACTGGCGCAAAACATGTTCAATATGGTGTCCACCATTGTGTGCAACAAGTTGAAAGCGACAAACAGCATGTTCCACAACGGATCGCAGTGTCTCCGGGGTGATGTTCAGAATGTGTTGAATGTGTTGTGAAATGCGTGCCTTTAACTCCGCTAATTTGCAATTGGAGCACGGAACACAACATCCTTCAGATATCCCCACAGCCAGAAATCACACGGAGTAAGATCAGGTGATCGGGACGGCCAGGCTGTATGGAAATGACGGCTGATAATTCGAGCATTTCCGAAATGGCGCCTCAGCAGCTGCTTCACGGGATGTGCAATGTGCGGAGGAGCGCCATCTTGCATAAAAATGATTTCATCCACACATCTATGCTGTTGCAGAGCTGGAATCACGTGGTTGCGCAAAAGAGACGCATACCTCTGACCAGTGACGGTTGCGGTAACAGGACCGGAAGCACCCGTCTGCTCGAAAAAATATGGTTGTAGAATGAATGATGCCATAAAGCTACACCATACAGTGACCTTTTCAGGATGAAGTGGTACGGGGTGCGTTGCCAATGGATTTTCTGTTGCCCGTATTCGACAATTCTGGGTATTCACGTATCCTGTCAGATAGAAATGGGCTTCATCTGTCCACAAAATTTTCCACGGCCATTCATTATCCACTTCCATGCGAGCCAGGAATTCTAACGCAAACGTCTCCCTAGCTGTCAGGTCAGACGGAAGCAACTCCTGCACATAGCCAATTTTGTACGGATAGCATTGCAGGATGTTTCGTACAATTTTCAGCACCGTGCTCGTAGGCCTGTCCAATGTTCGGGCAATTCCTCGTGCACTGCACGGTTGCACACCACCGGCCGACCCCTCCTGTAATGCTGGGGCCACTTCTTCAACTACCGTCGAATGCACTCGTTTTCTCCCTCTACCAGATTGCACATCAAACGAACCTGTCGTTTCGAATTTTTGCATCATTTTCTTTAGACCTACGACACTCATTGGACCAATGCCTTCTTTTATACCCTTCAGTGTCCTGAATTTTTGCAGAGCTACTCTTGCACAATCATCATTCTTGTAATACAGCTTTACCAGCAGAGCGCGGTCCTGCAGTGAAACACCCATGGCGAACGTCTGAGACGCAAAATGAGGAACAGCCTGATACCTGACGGCTTTATAACACTGAAATTTAACTAACATTTTAATTTACGTCTTCTTCCGCTTGCAGCGCCATCTGTTGCTAACTTTTGAAACTAAATTTTTTCTTCTGCCATACGCTTTCCGCCTTCTTCAATAACATTCCTTTCAAATTTGACGTCATTTTCATGAGTGGTTCTTTTTTTATAGCGTTTTGAAACTTAAACTTTAATTATAATCACCCTGTATATAGATGACCTAAAAGCATTAGTTTTGCTCACAGAACTTTTTCTCAGCTAAAATTATTGGAAAGAAAGAGGGAAAAAGGTTTTATTCATTATTAATGAGTAAATATTTGGCATAAGTCTATGCATAAAAAATAATTTCATATGCATAGCTATAAAATTCTTTTCATAGGATAATATTTTTAGTTTGCAGTGTATGTATATGTAAATAAGCTATTGATACTATATGTAAGGGAGCTGAGCTGCATATCCTTTAAATTTGCTACATATTCTATCTTGAAAGGTTCATGTGTGATATTTATATAGTTTCAATTAATTATTACATTTCACATGCAATTTTTATCCAGTATATGTCTTTTATATATATTTTTATTTTTGTAGGGTAAAGGCAAAGCAAGTATTTTAGCATCAGGCTGTTATTTGGAAAAAAAAAAAAAAAAAATCCAAATTCTGCACTTCTAATATTTGCTAAATGTAAGTATTGAGGAATTTTGATATGCTTTGTACTAACTTTCATTTTAAGAGGGCAGATTATATTAAAATGAGCCATTTTACAACAGTGAATGTATTTGGCCTCATGTGGCTAAAATTCATCTTCTCAGGCTGCTTTCGACCATTGTACCCACAGATGATGCATGGTCATTTAGCTAATTTCTGTAGAATTGGAATTGCATTGATTTGAATGTCACCTACATACTAGCAAATATTTCGAGAGAATAAGATGGTTTGTAATATGTGTGATGCCTTTATATGATCTAAATCTAAAGCATGACACTAATCATATATATGCATGTATATACAGTGAACATAGATTTTTTTTTTTTTTTTTAAACTTTTGTGAAGTGATGGGAAAATTGCTTCAAGGTGAAATTCAAAAGATACACTTCCAGCCAGACTATAGCGATCATGAAATTAAGAACAAACATCTTTACAATAACAATAGTTTATTATGAACAACAATAGTTTATTATGAAGGGATGATACTTGTTTTCATAAGGAAAAGACAGACTAATTCTCCATATAGTTTGTTCTTTTTACATTTTTATGTACATTATTTGTTACATTTTTCATTAAGAAGCAAAGCACAAATAGACTATCCTATTCTATATTTGCATCAATATAATATTTACATATTCCTATATGTAGTTATACTGCATTTTTACAGAAACTAAAAGCAAAAGACCTCTATGTGAATAAAATTACTAGGAATTACCTATTTTTGAAAGAAGAAAAAATTTTCTGGCGATATTTTTTAATTGGAAAGATAAACTTTCTAGTATGGCTCATTGGTATTTGACTTGTCCTAATAGATAGGTAATGGATGTATTCTTAATAAAGAAATTTAATTTCAGGGAATAGAACACATGGAATCTCTTGGACCAGCTCAGAATAAACAGCTCATTATAGTGTGTATTACAAGTTCATTCTATATTAAAGCAGTAAATTACTTAATAGCATGCCCAAATCATGCCATGAAGGCATTTGACATTCTATTTAAAACTAATTTTGTATTTAGCGTTCAATATGCACATACATCAACAAATTTTTATAATTTTGTAGCAAGCCTTTTGTATAATGTCAGCACTCCTAGAACTTGTGTGGACTCTTTAAATACATGTTTGAGTGTGAATTTATTGCATTTTGTACATGCATTACATTTCATGTTTTTAATGTCATTTTATTGTCATATTTTCCATTTTTATATATGTACATATATTTCCTAATAAAGAGTTTTTCATGCATTGCTTGTTTTCACTTATATTTAAAATACTTCGTTCATTGAAATTATTATAATTCTGCAGTTATGGTAATGATTCCTATTCGGATTTAATCAATAAATGAAATACATAATTTTCAGCAGAATTATGAAAAATGAATTTTTAGCTTACACATGTGAGCTATAATCCATATTATTTCACTTTAAAATTTACTTTATTTTTCCCAAATGAAACTTGGAATTAGCATATATAAAAATAAGTTATAGTCTAAAAGTATATGTAAGCATTTATTCACCTGTAATGATTAATGTATAGGAATTTGTATGTATATAACTTCTCAAAAATAGAAAGCATAACAAGCTAACTGTAGATTTTAGACTTTATTCATAATTTGGGGTAATAATTAATTTTAAGCTCTTCATAATTATGTAATAAGAAATAGAAACATTTCTTTTGCAATATTTTGTGCAATATATGAAGCTAAAAACAATAGCATGAGAGTATTTTATGGTTACTTATTTTCTGAATCTCATACATTGAAAATAAAGCTGAATAGTTTTCATGTAAGGGAAATTAAATTCGCATTTGTTTCTTACTTCAATGTATATTAAAATTTATTATTCGATTTTTTATGCATATTATACTCAAGTAGACAAACTACTAATAACATCAATTCACAAATTGTATTAATATATTCACTTATAAGTAGCATTTTAAGAAGTTAAATCTATCAGATTATGATACAGGTTTACTGACACATATATGATCAGCTGTTCTAACACATTCAAATTTTCATTATAAAATTTGTCAAGAACTATTTTTAATAAATTACTTTTCTAACTAGTATGATTATTTAATGGAAAATTTAGCTTACAATTTACATGATTACGTGCCCAAATCTTGTGAATAAGCATAATTTGCTTTTTTAAATTAAAATATGTATACAAAATTTAGAATGTATATCACTATATATATATATGATTCATCTATAATGATTTTTTTAAATTTCTTTTATGAAACTAAGCATTTTTTGATTTCTCAAATCAAATTTTGAAAATATCTGAAATATTTATTCAAAGTTTTAAGTACCTGAAAAACCTTATTTTTTATTCAAAAACTAAGTTTTTCATTGCGAATATCTTGCTATTTCAGTTTTTATATATAAGTTGCATTGACGTTCTTATTTTTATTGCTTACTACACATTAAGGCAAAAGCCATGTTTCTGTAAAATAAAATATATTCTGTGAGAAAGTGATAGTGTTAAGTATTTCAGAATGTTAACTACACCGAATTTCCAATATTTTAATATGGATGTAATTTTTTTATATGTATATTTCGTTAGATCTGGAAAGAAATCTCATCATCAATAAATGTTTAAGTAAGTACATAGGTAGCAAACCTAAAACAGATGTATATATCAGATAATTAAAATCACAATAGCATGTTAATAAGTAGTGTAATATATTCTTTTCAAGAGATAATATTAACCAGATATCTAAAACAATACATCAGCTATAAAGTTTACATAGCAAATACCAATTTTCAGTTTGCCTATAAAATAATCATATAAAAATCGCACCATCAAGGAGTGAGCAGACTATTATTATAACTCCTTGTAATGTGTGTGGTTTCACCCGAATATCGGGCGATATCTGACTATCGAAGAAGAGCGAACGAAGAAAGAGTCACTCCTGTTTTTGTGTGAAAAGGAACTGCTTTTTACTAGAGTGAAATATCGCTCCTTCGAGGTTGGTGCCATTTTGGCATTAGAGGGAGGTGGGATATCACTCCTTTAGAGTCGGATAGGACTCTTTCGAATTTAGAGTGTTGGATTATGGTAACTTGGCAATTTTTTGGCGAAAATTTGGCGACGAACTCTGCTACAGCAAACCTCTTTTTTTTTTTTTTTTTTTCGCCGCCATTTTGTCTTCACGAAGTAAAGACATGTTTCTTTTCTTTTTATTTACTAAACACTTTTTCCAACAATCTGCTAGCCGAATTACACTTATGCTAGGAATTTTATGGAACAAAACTGCTTAATCATGACAAATATTAACTGCAAAATTGGGAAAAAATGCAGAATCGCAAACTCCTTGCCGCGTTTTTCAGAATCGCACATACACAGTAACCATGTACACGTCGACTTATTTTTACTTAAAAAAAAAATCTCAGAATTGCACAAAAATGGCATTGCGCACACTCTTGACTTTATCCATCTACACTCCTATTTTCTCATAAATTACAAAAATTTGCACAAAATGCATGAAAATTTTGTGAATCTTTAAATTCGGTAAAAAGGGCATTGTAGGGTTTATATTTATTTTAACTAAAATTTATTTTAAGTTTAAACTATCTTTCCTGTCAAGCCTTACTTTCCCCCTGGAACTGCCAATGCAAGAGTATGTAAATTTTAGTAGAACGCGCAAGAATTCAAATTGTCAGCGGAAGTAATCTGAGTTAAATAGAAGGGAAACGAGTTCGAAAGTGTGCTTTTCTTGCTTCACGGGCGTGGAGGTGGCTAGTTAGAAATTGAAGAACCACGCGTTTCGACCTGTGTGCTTGCCTCGGCAGATTGTTAATCTTTCAACGCAATATTCAGAAGTTTGCTGAATTATTCGCTTAAATCGAATTGTCTAAAACTGAGAATTTTCGTTTGATGTTTGTTTGAATTTTATGAAAATATTTTATGAAATTAACTGCATAATTTATTTCTAAACAAACTGTTGCTTTTGAAGTGGCTGAAAGAGCGGCTGATACTATCATCCATATTTTTAAATCACAGTGTATTTTTATAGAAATATAAGATTTAGAATAATCATTTTTATAAAAGTCAAATTATGATATAAACATACAACCCTCTAGAGACTGAATTAATGGAAGTTCAATGGTTATGTTGAAATGATCTGCAGCTACTTAATGGCTGGATAAGTCAGCAGGTTCTGTGGACAATCCTTAAAATTCTAATTTAGAATGTAATATTCAAGAACTGAATCCTGATCATCAGTAGTATAATAAGTAATTATTACGGTTATTAATAAATCCTTCTTATAAAGTAACTGCAAATATTTCAAAAAACTTTCTGTCTGAATGCAAATTTTTTTAATTTTATATTAATCAAGATTGCACACGATATTATTTATTTACATTTCAATTTTTACAGTCAACTCTAGTAGAAGTTACAAATGAATTATATTTAATTAAGGATTGAATTGGATTGGATGGATTATTTAATTATGGCAAAGCACACGAGGGCTATCTGCTTAAAGGGAGGGATGCTTTCGTGGAGGACTTTCTAAGGGAAACTGGCTGGTATACACGTTACACATGAGAAAATCCACGAAAACGCCCGTTTACCGGGATTCGAACCCCGGAGTGAACTACCAGTGTTCAGAGACCTTTACCGCTCGGCCGTTTATGGGCCTTTATGAAATGGAAGGCGATAATTTTATTTAAAATGATTGTAATAAATATCAAGATATTTCGAAAAGTTGGATGCTTTTTAATATACTTGCGGAATGTTTAAAGAAAAATAGCAAGAATAAAGTATAATGCCTGAAGAAAAAGAGAAGAAAAAATAAATGTTTTGGTAAAATTTAGTATTAGTATTTTTTTTTAAATTTAAAACTTTTTAATCTTATGATATTTGATTCTTAAGATTTCAAAAATAAAATATTTGACTAAAATATGAATAACATTTAAGAAACCAAATGTAGGATAAAATTGTGTAAAGCAATGGGCACAATGATAAAACAGTTTAAAGCAGTGTATGCAAGTCATCCTAAGTTAAAATGTCGGTTATACATCTCTCTTATTTATATATATATATATCTTTTCTGAACGGAACATTGAAAGGCGTGTTAAACTGTGCTTTATTGTATTTTCTCTTTTAATATATGCAGTTTTCAAACGCATCGTAGTCTGGGTTACAAAGTATTCTTCCGGAAGAAACGCAATTCAAATAAATAAAATCAAATTCTGAAAAAATATATTAATAAATATATTTAAAATGCTCAGTTCGAAGGAATAAATAGAAAATTTTAAAACAATTATCTGAAGGGACAATGCAACACAAACAATTAAAATAAAAGTATAAGAATTTAAAAAATACCTAAAATAATAACTATGGCAAAAAATATATATAAAGAAAACTATTTGAAAACAAATAAACGCTGCACCTTTATTTACGCAGTTCGAATAGGTAAATAGAAATTTTTAAAATAGTTATTCGAAAAAAACCATGCAACTTAAACAATTAAAATGAAATTCGGAAAAGAATTACTTAAAATAATAAGTTATAATTAAAAATATAATATAAAGAATATTATTTGGAAAAAAGGAACGATGGTGACTTTTTTTCCTCTCACGGGAAAGGAAACTAGGTTGCCATATATTAAGAAGTTCGCCAAGTGAAGTATTCTTGGCGCAAACTGACAAAAAAGTGCCAACATAAATTTGTGAATTTCTCCGTAAATTTCGCTCCAAATTTTAGAAAATTTCATATTTAGGCGTAATTTGAGTCGTAGAATCGAAATATGTAAAAAAAAATTGGTATGTTATTTCAGAAAAAGTCCTATTTTGTGTCAAAATACCTATGTTAGAATAGTGCTATATATAAATCTAATATGTATCCTAATTCGCGCTTTCGAGACATGAAGAACGCAATTTGAATTTTGTCAATCGGCCCAGTAGATCGGGAGATATAGGACTGTCCCTTTTTTTTTTTTTTTTTTTTTTTTTTTTTTTTTTTTTTGAGCAGTGTACCATGGCATTGGGATGATCAATGTCAAACTGCTTTTGACGAACTGAAAAATAATCTTATTTGAAAGCCAGTCTTACAATTGTATGATCCAAATAAACCTTGTCATGTTTTTGTTGATGCATCACAGATTGCTGTGGGAGCTGTTTTGAAGCAGCCAGATAAAAGTAATGTATTACACCCAGTTTCCTACCATTCTAGAGCTTTAAAAGATTACGAAAAAAATTATGCAATTGCAGAACTTGAATGTTTAACTATTGTTGATACATTAGATAAATTTTATTACTATCTTCACGGTCAAAAATTTACAATCCATACCGATCATGCAGCCCTTGTTTGGCTTAAAAATGTTAAGAATTTAAGAGGCATATTATTCCGTTGGTCACTCCGACTCAGTATGTTTGATTACGAAGTTAAATATCAAAAAGGCTCTACAAACGTTGAAGCTGATATGCTTTCTAGACAACCTGTTTAGCACCAGCTCCAACATTCTGTGTATTTACTTAATCGTGATGAAATTATACAACAGCAAAAAAGTGACAATGTGTGTGATAAAAAATATGTAGAACTAAATGATTTGATGGTAATTAAAAAGAAAAAAGGTTATAAAATTGTGGTACCAAAATCCTTAAGATTAAAATTATTAACTGAAACTCATGAAAAATTCGGACACCCAGGTATTCATGCTATGTTAAATTTAATCACCACACAATATTATTGTCCCTACATTAGTAAAGATATTGGAAATTTTGTGAAACATTGCCATGTTTGTCAAATTAATAAAAAGAAAAAAACCAAAAAATTTGGACTTATGCAAGAAGTACCCCCAACTGATAAACCTATTGAATGTCTTTTTATTGATACAGTCGGCGGTTTTAATTATTATAATTCTACAAAAAAATATTTACATCTTGTGATCGATCATGCCACAAGATATGTCTGGGCTTTTCCATCTAAAAGTGCAACTACAGAAACTTATGCTAATATTTTGAAACAAATTTTCCAAATTCAAGTCCCCGAAAAAATCCTTAGTGACCGCAATGCCGCATTCACCTGCACTAGATTCAAAAAATTTCTTAGAAATTATAATGTAAAACAACTTCTAACTACTGCCCATCACCCCCAGACAAATGGTAAAGTGAGTGAACCAAACCCTAGTAACTCGTTTAAGATGTAAAGTAAATTCTACAACATCGAAAATTCCATGGACGAAAATTTTGGATCGAGTTATTAATGAATACAGTCAAAAGTCTTTAATCCGGACTCGTCGGGACTTCGATTCCGGATTATCGATTTTTCCGGATTATAGATCATCAGTTTAAATCTGGTAAGATGGCATGCAGAAATTATAAAATTAAAAATATGAAACCGTAATTTATAAAATAATGAGCAATTATGATCTAAAGGGTATCAAAATTTACCAAAAAAGAAGCCTAATATTTATTTGTTTACTTTATTAAACATTTCTTTCAACGCGCGGATGCGTAAAGCATACCTTACGCATAGCCGAAATTAGAAAATTGCAACCAGAAAACTATTTGATTTGTATTCGTGATATTTATAATGACGAGGAATTTGATTTAAATCATATCAAAGACGGAGTACATCGAAATTAAATACTACATTTAGTAAGGAATTATAAGCACAATAAAATAAAAACATCTGCCCTGAAGATAACGATAGTGTTGACAGATCAACTTCCAGTTCATTGCGCGCCGCGACGTGCCCCCCCCCCCGCGCAGAGCAGCGTGAAATTGATAAACAGATTTCAGAACGGTTAGATAAACAAAGGATATGCTTTTATCCATTTTTTGTAGCAATTCGTTTTTTGTTTGATGGACATCGAAACATACTTTCGTTTTCTAGATCCTTTGGGAGCTCCAGCATCGGAAATTCTATTTGACATAATCGAAAGTTCAAGCTTACTTTTAGAAAATTGCTCTTACAGTCTGCAAAAAATAATAAGCCGGATCCAATTCGAAGATTAAGGAACAACGCAATTATCAACATTAACTGAAATAGATAATTAGATAATTTTAGTTTATACCGTCCGTTATACATTAAACGCGCACGCGAAAACGTATTCTGCACTTGCGCACACGCATATGCGCAGTAGTCAAGGTCTTACGCGCACGCGTAAAACGCCTGTGCGCATGTGCCAACGCGGCGCATGCGCAGAAAGTTTTTAGCTTTGAGATCCGGATTATAGATCATTCCGGATTACGGGTGTCCGAATTAACGACTTTTGACTGTATAATAATTCTCCTCATTCGGTAACTAAATTCACCCCTGCATATTTTTTACTTGGAAAACTTCCTTTCGATTCTCCCCTAGATCAAAATACTTACCCTCCGGTTGACATAGCGAGAAAATTAGCTAAAGAGAGAACTATTGAATATCATAAAAGGAATAAAAGTCGTTATGACACAAAATTTGCAGATGTAGAATTTCAACCTGGTGATCTAGTTTTATTTGACGAATTTGAATTTCCGAATACACGTAAATTGACAGCACCCTATTCTGGACCATACCAAATTGTTAAAAAATTATCTGAGGTTAATTATGAAATTGATAAAAAGAATTACCATACAAAGAAACCTACTGATATTGTCCATGTTTCCAGACTACGACACTACCAAGACCCAGAAAATTTTAAACTACATCACCAATAGGTAGACACACCTTTTGGTAAACGCTCAACTGGGGTTGCTACTAAAGGTAATAAGAACACCTCTAATTATTTAATGTTTAATGTTCTGTGTTGTAAATTTTTGGTGTGTTGTTTTGTATCTTTGTATTTATTTTGTATTTATGTGTCAATTTTTTGGTAACGACATTAATGGTAATGATAAAATACTATTGAAGTTGAAAGTTGTGTTGAACGACAATGCAGTATATGACATAATTGTCCTTGTCGATAGTAAAAGGTAAAATACGAGTAAAATTATTGTGTAAAAGGATTATTATCAAAATAAGTGTTTTATATGAATAAGTAGTCAAAATGAAATACTGTAAACAAACTAAAAGTCAAAAGGAAATGTTAAGAAATTAGTCAAGTATTGCAATTGCCAATGATATGAAGAAAAAAAATAGAGGAATACCTCACCTCAAGTAGAAATTTTTAATATTAAAGCCACGGCGAACTGGAAATGAAAGATTTGTAAAATAAGAACTGCTCTAATGTTTTGCAGCAATCTCTAAAGACCTGGATCCAGAACTGAAACTGTTTTCGAGAAATCTTTTCTCAATACTGCATGCATAATGTTATTTTTCTTTATTTTCTATAAATGTCAATATATTAAGATATATTATTTACGATTTATATATTGATATTATTATTGACTGTGTTATAGTGAGAGTGTCTATTTAAGATTAATATTATTGTAACTCGAATTCTGGATG
Source organism: Stegodyphus dumicola (assembly GCF_044657685.1). NCBI lineage: Eukaryota > Metazoa > Arthropoda > Arachnida > Araneae > Eresidae > Stegodyphus > Stegodyphus dumicola. The sequence continues at coordinate 119,826,833 of NC_140771.1, forward strand.
CGAGTTCTTCAAACAAATTAAACAATTATTTAAAATATTTCTTCTATCTGGAATGTCTTGTGGTCGAGGCACCCGGCTTCAAGTCTTTTCAGATGGGGGGGGGGATATTTGTAATAATAAAATTAAAGAATACACTTAAAATTCTAACTGTATGTTCTTTTCATTTTAATGGCGACGTTCTCTTATTTGAAAGTACGTGAAATTAAATCTACAGCCCCGTAGTCAAGTTGTTTTTGACGCCTTTTCTACGCGTACAGTTTTAGAATGTTCTGGAGATATTTAAAGCGAACTGGATTGGCTGACGTCATTTCTTGGAAGCTCCGCCTTTCCAGAGGCTATAAAAAGACTCGCAAAAGGAATATCGGGGCTTTTTCTTAAATGTCACGATGCAGTAAACTTCATGCAAAAAGTTATTAGTAATTCTTTTTTGTTATATCTGATTTTGTATTATATCTGATTTTTGTAACTGCTATTTCTTCTGAATAATAATAAATGGATCCTGTTTTTTAAACTTATCGTCTGATTATTTAAGCTACGACTAAAGCTGATACATCACACACACACATATATATATACTCACTCTGTTACTCAGCTCCGCCAGCTCGGCTTTTTTTATTCTTATATTATAAGGTATTCTTTCCGCCTTCTTAGCATGCCTTGTGGTCAGCACCCTCGACAAGTATTCGAGAGGTCCGTGGTTCGAGTTCCGGCGAGGGCATTGCTCATTTTTCTCATCTACTGCTCCCCCCCCAAAAAAAATCTAATGTTTCTACAGTGGGTAGGGGATGATGGGAACTAAAGTGCGTTTAGTTCCCATCATCCACCACCCACTGTGGTGGGAACTAAAAGGGTGGTAGATGATGATTCTCCGCCGCCAGGAGTTGGCGATTGGGTCCCCTAATCCCCAGTCGCCGTTTAAAAGGGGGAATATATAGGGTATTTCTCCCACCTTTTCAGCATGCTTTTGTAGTGTAGTGGTCAACACGCTCGGCGCGTATTCAAGAGGCCCGTGGTTCGAATCCCGGCGAAGGCGTTGCTCATTTTTCACCTTCCTGCTTTCAAAAAGTCCTAATGTCTCTACAATATGTTGGTAAATTGTGCGTTTTTGCTTTAAAAATATTTGAATTGTACTGTTATTATCTTCCGGTTAAGGTTTTTAGTTAATCTGCATGTAATAGTTTTAGAGTTATAAGCAATTTAAAAATTGTTTAAGTGCTACTAAGTGTATAATTTTTTACCATAGCTGCCATATTTGTTTACGTTTGAAACTTAGCAGCATAGGGAATTAAGTCAGCTTCTGCTGCTTCAGTGACTTTTTGCTGAGAGGAACCACAAGTAAACTTTCAGTTTTGTGCACCGAAAAATATGCCTTCTTGCCCGCTGGCCGAATAGCTTGTTTTTGCTCAGAAACTCAAATTTTAATTGTAAAATTGTTTTTTTTTTCATTGTTTTAACTGTATATGGTATTATATATTTTTCAAATTTTTATAAAGGTATTTTGAGGTTTTATTTATTTTTGCTTTGCCGCGAAGTGAGAACTGAATTCATTGAATTAGAACTTTATCTCTAATAAAATTCGAGGAAATAAATTTAGATGAAATGCAGTAAAATGTTAGCGATATGAAAAATGGGCAATGTCATTGCTGAGATTCAAATGCCGGACCTCCCGAATAAGCGTCGAGTGTGCTTCCAGCTACACTACGAAGGCATGCGGAAACGTGAGAGAAAATACCTTATAGAGTAGGAAGTTAAAAGGAAGTTTAAAGCAGGAAGTTTAAAAGTTGAACAATATTGGAGCCAAAAAACACCTTATCTGTTCTTTATTCTGTGTCTGACAAATCTAATTTTGTTTTAAAAAATGTTTTCCTGTGCAGTTCTCTGTTTCACCGAAGCTGTTCGCATAATTTCTTTTTCTATATCAAGCGTTTGTCAGAAGGTTATTCGTCCGAAATTTTAACAAAATGAACCTTAAGAAAAATAACCTAGCATATTACTTTTGCTGGAGCAACCCTTTATAAGAATATATATATATTATCAATTATGTATAGTTGCTTTTCGTATTTCGCATGAGCAATATTCCAGATTTTGCAGTACAAATTTGGTGAAAGAATTGGTAAAAATGAACTGTAGTAGAAATTTAGTGGAGATAAAATAAATTTCTGCGTAAAGGTAATATGAAAGTTGTAGAGGTTATTTTTCTCTGCCGGAATAACCTTTTAGTATCGCGTTGCATGTAAATGACGTAGAACGTGTATTTAAAGGAAGGTTTTGTTTACTTCAGCAGAAGAGCTTAGGAGTCCTTAGTGGCGCGTGTTTGCCGTAAGGCTACTTCGTTGCTTAAAGCTAACTACGCTCGGCCGTATTGTACGTACCCTGCCACTATTCACCGGTAAATTTAATTTAACGACCAACTACGTTAGATAATTTTGTACAGCTTAGTTTAGCATTAGATTAGTGTTTCTTATTTTCTTGAGTTAAGAAAACTAAATGGAAGCTTTTTTGTAATCCCGAAAAAGGGGACACCTGTGTTCTTAGTTTGAGGGTAATAAAGAGTGAGTTCAAGCCTTCTCTGGACTTTTCGTTTACCCACTTGGACTCAGCGATAAGTCGCTACATAATTCAACAAAGTTTCTACTACGTTAAGCGTAGACAAAGTAGTTAGAAACATTAAGGAGTGATTATGCAAAGAACCTAAGTGGATGGAAAATATTTTGAAATTAATATTATTTTTTTTTCTTCCATGACAGCTAGAAGGAAGTCTTGAATCACCAATGCAATTGTAATAAGATAAAAATCTCAGAGATTTGCAAGTTTGTATAAGCTTTTGGTTTATTTATTTTAGAAATCGTAATTATCTTCCAGCTTCTAATTAAGAACTGCGTTTTCGAATTATTTAAATTCTGGGTGTCTCGTCTGTAAGGTTTTATGCTGATTAACCTAGCCATTAGTTACAGAGACAGCCTTTGGCCCGCCTTGTTGAATAGTTACCCTGGTACGCTTCCCTGATATTTTATCCATTCATCTGCTTAATTTCGCAAGACACATTAGCTTTATGAATATTTAAGGCGAATCTAAAGCTTATTTAGGCTCGTTTACTTTGTATTTCGTATCTTAATCGGACTCTGAATGTTTGTTCGATATTTCCCATACTAAGCGGATACTGAGTTTCAACCATTGTATTAGTATGTGTAACTGTCACGCTTACGTGTTTTTAAAGAAGTTTATTTTAAACATTTATTTTAGATTGTGTGTACTGTACTTAACAGGTACGACGGGACGATAAGCCATCTAACTTATCGATACTAGGTTAGGTTAGGTTATTTAATTACGGCAAAGCCTCGAGGGCTATCTGCCTAAGAGGAGGGATGCCTTCGTGGAGGACTTTCTAAGGGAAACTGGCTCGTATACACGTTACACATGGGGAAAACCACGAAAACACCCATGCAGCCAGCCCGTTCGCGGGATTCAAACCTCGGACCGAACTACCAGTGCTCAGCGACTTTACCGCTCGGCCGCTGGTGGGCCCTATCGATACTAGGAGTCGGCATTTAAATTATTGTAAAACCGCACAAAAAGAGTTAACATATTCAAAGTGTCCAAGAGATTATAAAGAACTTCCCAAAAAAACGTTTTTGTGATGATATCGCAATTATTAACAAGTAAATTCAACGAAAATCGAAAATTCGTAAGATTTGTGCTCAAAATTTAGTTATAATTCAGAAAAAGAAACAGTAAATGATTAAATATAGATTTCGAAATGCAGAGAATTTCAGAAATTATTCCCATATTTTCTATTTTGTTTGCAATTTCTTTTATTGTTCATCAGTGGCCAAGCACAAAGTCGCGGAACACTGGCAGTTTGACCTCGGAAAATGGTTGGTTGTTTGAAAGTTTCGTTGATTTTCTCGTTAGTAATGGTGAAGAGGAACTAATTTCCCTTAGAAAGCATTCCACGAAGCTATCCAACCTAAGGTTACGGAAATACCCCTACGTGCTTTTCCATAATTATTTTGTTAAAAGAACATAATTCTTTTGTTAAAGAGAAGAAAGAATGTGTAATACAATTTTGTTTTCATTTAAATTGATTCTTATTATAGAATATATATGATGTTTTAAAACGATTCAATGATTAAATATTTCTTCCAGTTTAATAAATTAATCGAATAAGGTAAATATTTAAACTATACTAATTTTGCTTACACGCTAACTTACAATAAAAACATGTAATGTTCCTCAGTACTTTGTGTATATTAAAATGTCGAGGAACCTAGTGAACTAAGTAGCGAATTATCACTGAGTTCAAGTATTTAAGAGAAAATCTCAAGAAGAGTATGGCCCCCTTCTCGGGCTTGCAGGAAAGCCTCCACTCGGGCTTTTAAATCAAAATCAGCCTCTCCCACCATCTGCTCTGTAGCAACATTTTGGCATCGCACCCTCCAGAGGAAAGATCAGCTGGATTGCTTAAGCTTGGTACATAATGCCAGTCGTCCGGACTTGTGCATCTCCTTATTTCAGCTACACGATTGGCCACAAAAACACTCCAGTGGGAGTCTTTTTTGATCCATGTCAGAACTACAGACGAGTCGCTCCAAAAGTACACTTGGCACTTTGTCAATTTAAAAGCGTCAACGACTTGACGGTACAACCGAGTAGCTATAAGTGCTCCAAGCAACTCTAATCTGGGAATAGTTACTTCTTTGGCAGGCACTACTCTTGATTTACATAATACCAATTGTACTGAAGTTTTGCCCTCAAAATACGCACGTAAGAAAATGCATGCTGCATAAGATACCTTACTAGCATCACTAAAACAATGTAGAGAGACAGAGCAGTCATCGAAGGGTCCAATCATAAGTCTTCTTGAAATTTTACAATAATTCAAGAAGTGTAGTCTTTTGAGCCAAGCCTGAAATTCTATTTCTATACCTTGTGGAAGATTTTCATCCCAGGTAAGTTTCATCTTCCATGTTTTTTGCAGAATGAGTTTGGGAATTAACGTGGTTGGACTTGTAAATCCGATGGGATCGAATATCCTCTGTGAGACTGACAAAAAAGATCATTTAGTGTGGGCACTCTCCGAAAATGTTAAAGGGATTAAATTGCAATAGATTTCATCATTCTCGGTGTTCCATGAGAGTCCCAGAATTGGAATGACCTTCTGATAGGAAGTCATGCTTCTATCTTTGAAGGGTGCAGCAGTTCACCCTCTAAGGTCAAAACCTCCTGAAGACATTAGAGTTTGGGTCTTTGAACTTGACTACTTCTTCTTCAGTTTGGAAACTAGCTATACAATTGTCAACATAAAAGGATTTCTTCAATCTAAGTGCCGTTCCTCTTAAATCTTGTAGAGCATTATCCAAATGGTAAGAAATCGTTGCTCCCAACAGACTCGAAGAAATGCCGAACACGACACGACAGTGTCTGTAGGTAATAATCTCGCTTTTGTTTGAATCTTTCCACCACAGGAATTTCAAAGTCTCTGTCTCTGACACACAAACTGATTTGTAAGAAAGCTTTCCTTATATCGGCAGTAACACCAATTGCATGTTGCCGGAATTGTATCAAAAGTTTTGGAAGCATTTCTATTAAATTCGGCCCCTTTTCGTGGCAAGCATTCAAGGAATTCCCATTTTCATCCTTCAATGATGCATCGAATACAGGTCACACTTTCGTAGTAAGACTGGAATCCTTGATTACTGTGTAGGGTTTATATTTATTTTAACTAACATTTATTTTAAGTTTAAACTTTCCTGTCAAGCCTTACTTTCCCCTGGAATTGCTAATCCCAGAGTATGTAAATTCTAGTAGAACGCGCAAGGATTCAAATTGTCAGCGGAAGTAATCTGAGTTAAATAGAAGGGAAACGAGTTCGAAAGTGTGCTTTCTTGCTTCACGAGCGTGGAGGTGGCTAGTTAGAAAATGAAGAACCACGCGTTTCGGCCTGTGTGCTTGCCTCGGCAGATTGTTAATCTTTCAACGTAATATTCAGAAGTTTGCTGAATTATCAGCGGTATTTTAGAACGCGGTGAGGTTAGTTACGTTTAGAGAGCCTCGTATTTAGTCACTTGTTATTATCTCTTTTCAGTTTCTTATTTTTATTTTACCGCCGGGTCGGCGTAGTTTGTGAGCGTCAAGAGCACGCATTTGTAATTTCTAAAGATGAATAAAAAGGGATTTAAACCCTTTTCAAGACTTTGTCTACTTTCCAGTTCTTAGCAGTCACCACTATTGTTGCGTGCAGGTTGGAAGCGCGCAACATTACATTGGCGCCCGAACACTTGTCGAACTGAAATGGCCGAAAATTGGATGGAAACTGCTGGACAACAACAAGAAATGGCAAGCCAATTGGAAGGATTTGGATACCTGGTCCAGACGATGAGAGCGTCAATTAAGCCAAACGTCAATTTCGACGGAAAAAATTCGGTGGCGATATTTCTAGAAGGCCTAGAAAATCATTTCCAGCTCTACCCTGTGCCTGAAAGACAAAAAGTTGCCATCGCCACATCTGCACTAAGAGGACAGGCCGCGCTATGGTGGAAGAATATAGGCAAATTTTTATTAGGGGAATTCGGAGGCGAGACATATGCATTTGAAAATTTCAAAAAATCGTTATTAAAGGCCTTCCCCATAGTGAAAGATCGAGCAAGGCTAGAAGCCAAACTGTATAGTTTTTATCAACGGAATATAGAAGAGTTGACAGACTTTATTCTGCGAAAAATTAAGCTGACGGATATGCTGTATGAAGAGAAACCCGACGCGGAGATTATTGAAATAATCTTACCAAGATTGTTACCTGCTGTTCAAGACTACTTCGAAATTAGAAGCCCAAGCACATTGCAGGAGCTCTTCGAATTGGCGGTCAAGTTTCAAAATCGCAGAATAGCGGAAAAAGCTAGAGGGGCATCGTATTCTCAAAGAATCCGAAGGCAATCTTCAAATGAGCAGACCAGAAATGCAAACCGCTCTTATGGGGGAAAGAGCTATCAAGCTAACTAATCGAACCTCGAAGGTCAAGGCCCCCCCCGAAAAATTCGAAAACAAACGTCCGCGTACCCAGAAGGCAGAAGTTGAAAGGAAAGCTTTAAACGAGTAGAGGGGTCTGTGAAAGCGAGGGTCCAGACCCCGGAAGTTTTAAAAAGACCCTCAAAAAGACACTTAAATACGGTCATCGTACAGAACTCACATCTACCAATTATACAAGTCCTGGTTGGCGATGTACCAGTAGAAGCCCTCATCGATACAGGAGCAGAAGGTAATTTTATGAGCGATACATTCTTCAAAAAGAATTTTTATAGGTTACGATTATTTAAAAACAAAAACACAGAAATTATAGCGGCGCAAGGAAAAACCTGTCACTGCATCGGGAAATTATCATTAAACATACAGGTAAAAGAGGAAAGCCTCAAAGTATTAATTTTTGTAGTAAAACATTTGCAAAATCCTCTTTTTTTAGGTATGGAGTTTTTAAGGGCCGCGAGAGCCAAATTGATTTTTCAGGACAGTTCTATTGTGCTGGAGATGGACCAGAGGGCGGTGGAACCTGTGGAACAACCGCAAGTTGACCTTAGCCATTTGAATGACCATGAAAGTCAAGCCATCCAGCAAGTGGTAAGTACTTTTTCAAACTTGTTTTCAGAAAGGCCTGGTAGCTGTCAAATAGTTATGCATCAGATACAGTTAACTGCCGACAAACCTTGTAGGACTAAACCGTATCGCTATGCTAAACAAAAAGACGTAAACATCGAAGAACATATTCAGGAAATGTTAAAGAACAAAATAATAACGCCCATAAAAAGTGAGTACGCGAGTCCAGTCGTACTATGTAGGAAAAAAACGAGTTTCCTCCTTCGGATAAAAGGACTTGGAGGTTTGCTATCGATTACAGAAAACTTAATGGTATTACTAAATTCCCAGTTTACCCTTTGCCGGTTAGAGAGGAAATTATTAGAAACATTAAATCTACTAGATACATGACTACTTTGGACTTAACGTCTGGCTACTATCAAATAGCTATGAGACCCGAAGACATACATAAAACCGCGTTTATAACAAAATCGGGCACTTATGCATTTTTACGCATGCCCTTTGGGTTGTGTGGGGCCCCGTCAACATTCCAGAGAGCTATGGACATTGTTCTAAAGCCTGTCCTAGGAAAATCGACTTTAATCTATCTAGATGATATAATTATAAAGAGTAGTATCTTGGAACAACATATTAAAGATCTAGAAGAAGTTTTTAAATTATTAAAAGAGGCCGGTCTTACAATTAACGCCTCAAAATGCAAGTTCGCAACTAAAGAACTTAAATATCTGGGTTATAAAATTTCGCAAAAGGGTATAGAAACTCAAGATTCAAAAATAAAAGCAATCAAGAATTTCCCACCTGCCAACACCGCCAAGAAACTTTCTTCTTTCCTTGGGTTATGTTCTTACTATCGGTCATTCATAAAAGATTTCACTAATATTGTTGAACCCCTGTTAGTAATTAAAAGAAAGAAAAGTAAATTCACGTGGACAGCGGAAGCAAATACCGCATTTGAAAGATTAAAAGAAGCGCTCATCAATGTCCCTGTTTTGAAATTCCCGGAGGGGGACGAAAACCTCGAAATTGCAGCAGATGCGTCGGACTATGCTGTGGGTGCGGTTCTTATGCAAAATGGCCATCCTTTGGCATTTTTTAGTAAAACGTTGAATCATACACAAAGGAATTATACAGCTACAGAGAGAGAAACATTAGCCGTATTAATGGCTGTACACAAATTTCGAGTTTATTTCGGCAAAGCGCCAGTAACAGTCTTTTCGGATCATGCGGCTGTTGGTAGACTTTACTCGGGCAAAAACCTAATGCCCAGGTTAATACGATGGGCTTTAAAACTCCAAGAATATAATCTCATAATCAAATATAAAATGGGTAAGGAAAACAATGTAGCTGACGCACTTTCTCGTATAAAACTGGACGATGAAGGCAATGAACTTAAGTGCGCTGTGTTGACTTAAAAAATTTTAGATTCTAGAGATACAATTATTGCTGAATTGAAAGCTGATCCTGAATTTGGAAGTATCTATGCATATTTGAAAGACCCCGAAAGCTTTGAGCACACAGATATCGATGTGATAAGAAATAGACCAGGAAACTATGAAATAATAGATAATTTATAATTTTATACGAAAACAACAAACGAAAATCTCGAGTACAAACCAGTCATCCCAGCCTCGCTTCGATTAAGCATTTTGAAGGAAGATTTTGAAGTGATTCTTGGTAACTTCGAGAAAATATTCTGTGTGAGGTGGGTTAACAGTCTCTATTCCCATTGTATACTAAGATGAAAAATTACATTTCCTTTCTTAATTTTCTGATTCAGCGTGGTAGTGTTATTGAAGTTAAATCTTCCAAACGTGCAAAACGTTATTAAATCAAACAATATAACTATTTAATAAAAATTTATTCCAAAATCTTTACAAGGCAGTGTAAAAGATAAATAAGAAAATATTTGAAAATTCAATGATTTGCAGTGGCCGTAAAGTTAAAAATTGGTAATTTTCAAAGTTTTCAAAAGGTTTATGGAAACACGATAACACTATAGTCATCCGTAAATAAATAATTTCCATCGAAACTGAAAACTTTATGAACAAAATTTACTTGGAATGCAGGAAAGAAAGTCATTAGAGGATTCAAAACGAAGATACTTTCCGGAATGAAATGTATCTCAGGAAGTATCTCATGAAGTATTCACTTAACTTCTAACTTGGTTGTAATGAGCCTATGTGAGACATTAAATGCATTCGGATGCGGAAAAAAAAAAAAAAAAAAAAAATTAACTATCCGGCAATGAATCAAATTTCATTGGAATGTAATGGTATGAAAAGCAGAAAATATATCTGAGTAGAAAACCTTCATGATAATATCTGAATATGCTTGTTTTTTTTAAGGCGAAAAATGCTCACTGCAGTTTCTGTTAGGGCTCAAATGAAGCATTGGAAAAATTTCACTTTAATTTTTTAAGACGAAACATCACCACTGTTATTTCGCCTGTAGTAAAACCCATGTTAATTTTAAAATGTAAGGGGGAAAAGTTACACTTTAATTTAAAAAGTCGAAAAAAATTCATTTAGATTTTTTAGGTCGAAACATTTTTACTTTAATTTTTTTAGGAGGAAAAATCTTCACTTTTATTTTGTCTATGGGAAAACCCATGTTAAATTCGAAATGTGAGGGGGGAAAGTTACACTTTGATTTTAAAAAGTCGAAAAAAATTCATTTAGATTTTTTTTTAGGTCGGAAAAGTTTCACTTTAACTTTTTTAGGGAGAAAAATCTCCACTTTGATTTTGAAAAGTCGAAAAAAATTCATTTAGATTTTTTTAGGTGGAAAAAGTTTCACTTTAATTTTTTTAGGAAGAAAAACATTTTTTATTGGTTACGGTATACTTCATTCTCGCTCTAACCTTTTTTTTTTTCTTTTGAGTTGTAATATTTCTGAACCTGAATCTTCAGAAAATGAAATCATTCTGATTTATCAAATTCCTTCTAAGTGTAGAATATAGTCTTCAAACAGAATATTTTAGTATAAATAAATGCATTATAGACTAAAATATGATTAAAAATACTTCATTAGTTTTCAGGCCTTTTTCCTGAAACTGGTCAAGGTTCTTACCCCTGACTTATCCCATTCGGGACATTTTCAGAAAAAATATTCATTCCTTGTTCATGTTTTCAATATTTAGAAATTTTTTCCCCTTCTTATATGTTATATTTCACTATTGCTCTTTGGCTTGGTAGGAAGTTTTTTTCATGGATATTGCATACCTCTCCTATACGTCTATGACTATTCTAATAAATTACATTACCAACTAGTGTAAATAATATCTCTAGATATATAGGTATTCTCTTGAATGTTTGCATAATATGTAAATTTGTGAAGCATTTCTGTTTGAATACTTGCAGTTGAATTTTTCTTTTTAAGATTAATTCACACTAAAATGTATTAAAGGTTCATTTAAGTTACCAATGTTTAACCATAATATGGAGTTCATGTCAATATGATATGTTTTGTATGGTATTTATGCAAAAATGTCCCTTATATTTGTGAAAAATTAAATATCGGATGTACTTAAAGAGCTTAAGTAAAGTAATGTCAGTTTGAAATGCGTATATTGCGAAAGGTGGTTCTAATTCTAAATGAAGTGAAATACTAAATGAAGTTAAATAATAATTCTAAATGAAGTGAAATACTTCAACAATCTACAAAAATAATCATTTTATTTACAAAGCAACTTTGATTGCATCGAAGGTACTTAAAGAGCTTAAGTAAAGTAATGTCAGTTTGAAATGCGTATATTGCGAAAGGTGGTTCTAATTCTAAATGAAGTGAAATACTAAATGAAGTTAAATAATAATTCTAAATGAAGTGAAATACTTCAACAATCTACAAAAATAATCATTTTATTTACAAAGCAACTTTGATTGCATCGAAGGTTCACTGCTAACTAACTACGTCGCAAACTAAAAACTAACATTCCTTTTCAGAAGCGAAGCGCCCTCTAACGGCGATATATAAATCATTTGGGGGATTTTTCCACACTCCCCACCTGATAATTTTTGCAAAAATTATCACTATTTCAACATACAAATAATAAAATATAAGAAAGCAACTTACATATCAAATACATTCAACTGATGTAAATATAAACTGCAAAAGGAAATTCTATAAAATAAACAAATATAGTTAACTGCATCAACTCAAATGTTACTCAATACGTAAATATTAATTCAAATTACAAACAGTAAATTATTAGTAATAACTAAACTAATTATCTAAAATTAATGTTAGTGAATATGAAATATAAGAAGTAAAATTAAAAGGTTACAAAATTAGTTCATTTTCAGTCTGATAGTTTCAAGGGGGTATATCAATTGCACAGGTCTCTTAAAGTCCCCCTTTTTAGTTTTTACCACACATGATCGTACAAGACCATCACGTCCTTTGAAGACTTGAATTACTCGACCTAAATCCCAGAGGAACTTAGATTTAGTTGTTCCTTCAAGTAAAACTATATAACCAATTTTAAGATTTTTCTTGGCTTCTGGTGTACCAAAGAAGTGAGCATTTCTTAACTCAAGAAGATACTGATTTTTCCATTTTTTCCAGAACTGTTTTATAAGCGTTGTCTGATATTCTTTTCGTTTTATTAGACTCTTTCTTGTTGGAGAGTTATTCAGGATCTCAGCAAAGGTGTATGGATATTCATCCTTATGTCCGATCAATAGAAAATCAGCCGGTGCAAGCGGTTCAGGTTCATGTAAATCGTTGTAAACGTAGGTCAAAGGACGTCTATTCACAATATTTTCGACCTCTGTCAACACAGTCATAAATTCTTCAAAATTCAATTGAGCTCTGCCTAATATCTTTTTCAACGGTTCCTTTATGGTTTTCATAAGGCGTTCATAAAAAGCTCCCCACCATGGAGCAAGCTCGACGATAAATTTCCAAGTCAAGCCTTCATTTGCTAGAAAATTTTGAAACTCTGTACCTTTAATTATGCTGTAAAAATACTGTAAATCTTTGGCAGCATATTTGAAAGTTTTCGCGTTATCTGAATAAAAGGTGCGACAGTTTCCTCTTCTCGAAATGAAACGTCTGAGAGCCAAAATGAATTTGTTTGCAGACATATTGGAAATGAGTTCTAGATGTAACGCTCGTGTAACAGCGCACGTAAACAATACGATGTATGATTTCTGAATTTCGTTTCCAGACCTGATGTAAACTGGACCTGTGAAATCCACGCCTGTAACATAGAAAGGTGGAGTTTCAACAATTCGATCTTTAGGTAACTGAGCTGTCATTTATTTCGCTGGTTTTACTGCGTATTTCCGACAAATTAAACAGTTCCCTAAGACTTTTCTTAGTTTAGCTAAAGTTGCTGCAACTCCCGCATGCAGAACGTTATTATGTTCCCTTTTTACAATTAATTCAGTAAATTTGGAATCTTTAGGAAGAAGAACTGGATGCTTCTCGTCAACTGTATATTCTGTTTCTTCTAATCTTCCCTTAATTCGAAGAATTTTATTTTCATCAAGAAACGGTGCCAAGCTGAATATATCAGAGCTTAGAGAAATTGACTTGTTAGATTGAAGAGCCTTAACTTCAGGTGTGAAGAAATCCATCTGGGATTTACGAACACAAAAAATTTCAGTGTCCTGAATTTCAAAAGCACTTAATGTTCCACTATTAGCAGGCAGTTTTCTTGCCTTAGCAACGAAACGTCTAACCCATGCCATAATTCTGAGATATTTCAGCACATTACTGAATTTTTTTATATCCAATAGTTGATCATCTCTTTTCACAACAACGTCATAAACAGATATCTTACTACGGAGTTCTAGTTGCTTATCGTTTCCCACGTCAAACTTCGGTTGAACTGGCCAGTCTATACGTTTGTTTTGCAACCATTCTGGTCCAAACCACCAAAGTGAACAATTTCTTAAATTAGCAACAGTAGTTCCTCGTGATACGAGGTCGGAGGGGTTATCTTTCCCACGGCAATAATGCCAATTATTGCTTTCAGTTAGTTTCTGAATTTCATAAACTCTGTTTTTGATGAAAGATTTAAATCTTTCGGGAGATCCCTGAATCCAAAAATACGATATTTGAGAATCAGTCCAGTGGAAGGAGATTACTTCGTATTTTAAAGATTTTGCTATTTTATCACTCAATCTAGCGGATAAAAGCGCACCCAAAAGCTCCAATCTAGGAAGTGTAAGGGATTTCAGAGGAGCAACTCTACTTTTGGAAGCAACAAAAACTGTTTGAAAAGTTCCATTGTTCAAAACTATTCTCAGATATACCACGCATCCATAAGCTTTCAAACTAGCATCAGAAAAGCTATGGAGTTCTATTTGTTTCACATCTGCATCCAATATTCCTTCTAAATAGTAGCAGGGAATTCTGAGGTGGTTCAGTTCTTCAATTTCTTCGTACCAGGCTTTCCATTTACAACTAAGATCAGGTGTCAGTTCATCGTCCCAATCAATTTTGGCAGACCAGATTTCCTGAATCAGACACTTTATTCTTATAGTGAAAGGAATTAGTATGCCATTTATGTTGTGACATGCTAGCTTCATTAAAAATGTTCACAATTTCTAAGCTTGTTTTCAGGGCTTGTTCTAAATTTTGGTGACCACCAATAATGTCATCAACATACAGATAGTTGTTTAAGAGTTCTACTGTTTCAGGATATATTTCTGAATATTTTTTAAGGTGATGCTTAATAGTAGCAGCTAGAGGAAAGGGACTAGATTTTACTCCAAACAAAACTCTTGTAAATCTAAAGATTTTCAAACTCTCATTGTTACCATTAGGATCATCTTTCCAAAAGAATCGTGTAACGTCCCTGTCTTCTTCATTTAACTCTATCTGTAAGAATGCTTGTGTAATGTCCGCTGTAAAGGCTATCGAATTTTGTCTAAATTTTATCAATAAATCAAAAATATCATGATATAGGTTCGGACCAGTGTATAAACAGTCATTTAGAGAGAGTGTTTTTGGTTTATGGGCTGAAGCATCATAAACTATTCTTAATTTGCTTGTTGCTCTATCATTCCTGATGACTGCTCTATGAGGTAAATAAAATAGGGTTTTATCATTTTGATTGTCTTCTTGAACTGGTTCAATAATATGTTTTAACTCGTAATCCTTTAAAACTTCTGTGTATTGAACAAACAAAGAGTTATCAATTTTAAATTTGTTACTCAATTTCTTAAATCTTTCAAGTGCTATATCCCTATTATCTTCCATTAAATGTTTTGAATTCGGTTTCGAAGGTAATTTTACTTGGTATCTGCAGTTCTTATACCTGATATCAGATTCGAAAGATTTCATAATTTCTAAATCAACAGTTTTGTCGTTTTGAGTATCACTTTCCAAACCCAAGTTTTCTAGCTTCCAAAACTGTTGTAACTGATCTGATATCAAGTTTTCATTTACAATTACTTTCATAGTTAATAATTCACTATGATCATTATTTACTTTACCCTGCAAACACCACCCAAATAAAGATTCAGTGGCTACTACATTTCTTGAAATTCTTTTAATTTTACCAGTAATTATAGAATAGTAGAAATCTACCCCTATGAGAATATCAATTTTGTCACTTTTCCTACAACAATCTGCTAATTGTAAATTTTGTAAAATTTTATTTTTCTTAGCAAAGTTCAAATCTGGAGGAGATTACAAAGTTATTTGTAGGCAAAATTAAGTTCATAAATTTTGTGCGTAGAGTTTTTACCGTTTTACCAAAGTAAAGATGTTTGTACACGAATTACGCGTGAAAAAAATGCGCGAAACACAGTAAAAAGTGCTTTAATGATATATATTAAATCCTATTTGGAAAAAACTGTGGCTTTCATAATCTCATCACTATACAACGTATCACATTTAATAATTAAAAAGAGTTATGCGATACAAACGCCATAGGTTTCAGTGTTAAAGTAAACCAGATCGTCCCTACTCTTTCTTGCCGACATGTCGGATACGCACGCCCCGCCCACTGGGTTAGTCTATCTCTTATAAGGTCCATGCATACTTGCGACTGACGTCTGTGATGACATCACGAACAGGATGCGACGCGTCCGTAATTGAGCCACAGGGCATAGACCTTATAAGAGATAGACTAACCCAGTGGGCGGATCGCGCGTCACCGACATGTCGGCAAGAAAGAGTAGGGACGATAAGGTTTACTTTAACACTGAAACCTATGGCGTTTGTATCACATAACTCTTTTTAATTATTAAATGTGATACGTTGTATAATGATGAGATTATGAAAGCCACAGTTTTTTCCAAATAGGATTTAATATATCTCATTAAATCACTTTTTACTGCATTTCGCGCATTTTTTTCACGCGTTATCCTTGTAGAAACATCTTTACTTTGGTAAAACGGTAAAAACTCTAAGCACAAAATTTATGAACTTAATTTTGCGTAAAAATAAAGTAAAATTAAATAAGATTGATAGTACGTGATGCTTTGAAATAAATAAGGTAAAATTAAACGAGATCTGATAAATTTTTTTAAAATTTAATTAACATTTTCAGGCAGTGATTTTCCAAACTATAATAACATTACAAAACGATCATATTTATCTGATTATATGATCATTAAATTATTAGCATTAAAGTGGATTAGTTATTTTAATAATTCATAAAATTCGGAGCATAAAATTTTCTGAGCGTAATGACGGGAAAAAAAAAAAAGATAAAATAAAATCTAGAAGCACTCAGATTTTATATTACGCCTAAAAGGAACCTTTTTTTTTTTTAAAGTTTTCCTCGTTACCTATATTTATTGAATATCATGTTCTTCGCCCGTAAACCACATACATTTGAAAACAGCATATCTTTAGAATTTCCGCACTGGAGATAAAACTGTTATTTTCTGTACAGTGCTCGCTCTGAACTCGTTGAGTTTGTTAATCAAAAATTCGTTAAAGTTTTACAAAATATGAAATAGATTAAAACAAATTCGAAATTCGGCGTGCCCATGTTCGGGTGGAGGATTACATAATTCAAAATTTGATGGCTCTAGAAACCGTCGTTTTTGTCACAGTGCAAGAAACTTACATGTATTCATGCAGATTCTACATTACTTAATTTCTTTACATATAATACAGGGTAATAATATTTGGCAACAACAATTTGCAAGGACACTTATAGTAAAACAGCGCAAAATGCCGCTTCGAAACTAGCAGCCTTTTTAGGCTACCGCCGCTTTGGGTTAATAAATTAAATTAACAGTAAATAAAAAAATCTTAAGCAGAACTAAAAATAAATTTTAAAAATAATCACTATAAAATACAAGCAAAATTAATTATTACGGTTAAATACAATTTTAATATTAGAATTAAATGTATAAAAATTAAGATGTCAAACGTCCTTATCACTATGATGTATTACGAAATATAATTGAAATAAAATTCCTTTATAGAAATCGTGCTATAATACTTATCTATAATTTTAAAAAAGCA
This sequence comes from Stegodyphus dumicola, assembly GCF_044657685.1. Taxonomy (NCBI): domain Eukaryota; kingdom Metazoa; phylum Arthropoda; class Arachnida; order Araneae; family Eresidae; genus Stegodyphus; species Stegodyphus dumicola. The sequence continues at coordinate 119,843,852 of NC_140771.1, forward strand.
GAAAAATTTAGAATTTTAAACAAAACCTTCAAAAATTCGTTTTTAAATATTTTAGTATTTTTTACTTATTTACACCAATAAAAAGCATAAAAATTGCAGGAGAAAATTGTTTGTTTTAAATTTTCTGTTAGTTCAGATTTAAAATATTATTTTCTGAAAGAAGTAGTTACAAATTTCCTTACAGCATAGGAAAAGCTAAAAAAATATCCAGCCCTGAAAGCATGCAATAGCTCTATAATTATTTGGAACGTTAATTATGCTTGATAAATATGCTACATTTTTAAAAATCAATCTCACTTTAAAAATCAATTTCACTTCACTTCAAAAATAAAAATATGTAGAAATTCTCATTTGTGAAATGAGGCTCTACAACCAGCTTTTTCTTGACAATTATACACGCTGCAATAGGCAACCAATGTTAAATTTCTGCGAGTCGTCCCTACTCCTCCGGATGTGATCAAGGTGACAGCCGGCAACGCCTCAGACGAGGGAGAAAACCCGTTTGGGTTAGTCTATTTCTTATAAGGTCCATGCCACAGGGTTGATGACGTAGCAACCCCACGTGCTCCTCTGTAAATTCCCCCCCCCCTGTGAGCGCCTCATGGCTCCAAAGTGACATTTTTTACCTACTATAGATATTTTGAGTTTTTATGTATTTTTGCCTTCTCTCGAAGTGAGAACTGAATGAATTGAATGAGAAATACTCAATCGTCTGTGAAAAACTGTTTCTTTTTTGTTTTGTTTGCTTAATTTCTTTTATACATCATTCCACCTTTATTAAAGTATTTGAATAGAATATGTGGCAACGATTAGATAATTCTATTCTTTAAATGATATAAATTTTGTGCATTATGAGTTATAATATGAACGAAATATAATACTGTTAAGTGAATCTAGCGTCAGAGTGTCGCTATGGTAAACACATACTAGAGTAAATTTTAAAGAATGCATTTATTCTATTGTGGTTTATGCGGTGTCGACGAAGTAGATTTAATTCAATCCAATAAGTTTAAATGAAATGCAAGAAAAAATGCGTATAATTTAATATTCCGTACAAGGAAGTCATGTGGTGTACACATCAGATTTTTTAAATCCGATATTAGGTGACAAGGAGAACTTCGGTCACCGGCCCCTAGAGAAACTTCCCAAATTCCTGATAATCTTATATAAGCCCTTGAGAGACACAGTGACACAATCAGGAAATCTAAGTCGGTAATCGAATTATAGTTGTTAGCAACGATATAATCGTAATTAGCCCTTCCTTAATGATGTTTCCTACGCAATATGGAGCAAAAACTGCTAAACGTGCAGATTTAGTGACATCAGTATTTTCGTCAAGACATAGTGGTATGAAAGCGTTTTTTTTTTTTTTTTTTTTTTTTTTTTTTTTTTGTTGATGTGTGTTACATTTCCGTCCAGTTTAAAGATTCTTTCTTTTATTGTGTTTCTAGATAAAGGAGTATCTTTGATGCACTGAATTATTTTATCTTTATTTTGAAATTCACCAAAAAGTGCGGACGAGCATGCTAACCAGTCTTCCTCCCAAAACTCTTCCTCTTGAAAAAGTTTACTATGCCGAGCAGTGAGTGACATTTGCATTCGAGTAACTTGGCGAGCTCGTATGACAACTTTTACCAACATATTTAATCATAGACCTCGGCTGTTTATTTCTGTCTTTTATAAAATTTGCAATTAATTTCTTTTGCTCTGGTTCTTCTTTTTGACTATCGGATTTGCGATTTATTTCAAAATGCCGTTTTACAGGCGATGTGCCACATGCCACTGTTCCCGAACATAAAACACACACCGCTTTGTCGCCTTTATTACTCATGCCATATTTCTTGGTCCACCAAGTTTGAAATTCTCTGTTACACTTACTGTCTTGCACTTTTTGTTTTTCTGCAGATCTAGCCATGTTAAATAACAGTTAAATATTGTTAATATAACAAAAATAAAACACATAAACTTTTAAAATTACGAGACAAGACGTAGTATGCGTAAACCAACTATGCGCCATTAACAACTGTAGTCCACGACGTAACTGCGTTCAGATGACGGTACAAAGGGTATAACTGGTTTAAGGCGAGTTCCGTTGCCAGGTAACCAGTCTGTGCTACATCACAAAATCTGGTTTAGGGCTCTTGGCATAAAGTTCGAAGTTTTCAACTTTATGCCGACTTTAGGTTTATTTGATTTCATTTGTAGCTATGCCGATAGTAGAGAAAGATTTCTTAAATTCAAAATATACATTTGTAAATTGATGTTTATTTAGAAAACGCTTCTCAACGCTAGCAACATTTACAGCAATTGAGAGGAAAGTTATTATTAATTATATTTGAAATTTTGTTCTGGAGACCATATTTTAGAATAAACTGCAAAAATTAAATAAGGATCGCCTTTCCACGTTCGCGTCTCGGTTTTCCTTAGCAGTTACGGAGATAAAACTCTGAAATACTTCTTTACCAATTCTTTCTAATGAATATCAAAAGTGATCATAATGTAGTTCAGTAGTTCTCAAACTTTTCCGAGTCGCAACGCCTTTTTTAATTAAAATTTTTCAGTGGAGCTTTATTATTAAGTATGACTAATCATAAATAAGAGATAAAAATTAATTAAATTCGAGTATTTTCATTATTTAACATTTTTTTTAACTTTATCGATATTACATTAATAATTTGTGTGGGGGATGAACTTGCAAATAAATGCACATTTTCTCAGATCTCGGAATTAAACTGGATATGGCAACCTCATTTACTTCCTTGTACGAAGTAAAAAGGAAGTATTGTAATCGCGAAAAGTTTCAGGCAGCATATTTCAGCGAAAATATCCATTTTGACCGCTATCGAATGCAATTTAACGATGTTTTTGCGTGATATCTGACAGAATAAAATACTCTTTTCCTTCAAAAAAATTATAAAACTGCTTTAAAATTAATTCTGAAGAAAATTTTTCGTGGCGTCTGTACGGACGTATGTACGTACGTATCTCGCATAACTCAAAAACGAGTAGCCTCAGAACGTTGAAATTTTGTATATAGGACTGCTATAACATGTAGATGTGCACCTCATATTTTGGTTGCAATCGGCCGCTCCAAACGTATATAAAGATATTTATATATATATCCACTCTGTTACCCGGCTCAGTGATCTCAGTTTCTTTACCCTTATATGTTTGTAAATTGTACATTTTTTGCTTTAAAAATGATTGTATTATGTTGATTTTATCTTCCGGTTAAGGTTTTTATGCCTTTAGTAAATCTGTGTGCAATATTTTTAGAATTATCAACAATTTTAAAGTTGCCTAAGTGCCGCTAAGCCTTTTTTTTATGGCGGCCATTGATGTTTACATTTGAAACAGAAAACTAGTGGATTTGTTGCCAATCTAGAGAAACTTAGCTTCGCAACAACAAAGATAACGCATTCATTTATTATTTCCAATTAAATCATGCTTAATTCTTTCTGGAATTTTTTTCGAGGAAATAAGTGTTTGAGATTTACTTCGTAATTTTTAATATAGATATTTTGAGGTTTTATGTATTTTTGCCTTCTCGCGAAGTGAGAACTGAATTAATTTAATGAGAAATACTCAATCGTCTGTGAAAAACTGTTTCTTTTTTGTTTTGTTTGCTTAATTTCTTTTATACATCATTCTAACTTTATTATAGTATTTGAATAAAACATGTGGCAACGATTAGATAATTCTATTCTTTAAATGATATAAATTTTGTGCATTATGAGTTAGAATATGAACGATATATATAAGTTGACTCTTATATAATTATTGGATTATATAACAGTTAACTTAGTTTCCGTTATATAATTATTATATAAGTTAACTGTTATATAATTATTAATATTGTTAAGTGAATCTAGCGCCGGAGTGTCGCTATGGTAAACAAATACTAGAGTGAATTTTTAAAAATACATTTATTCTATTGTGGTTTATGCGCTGTCGGCGAAGGAGATTTCATTCAATCCAATAAGTTTAAATGAAACGCAAGAAAAAATGCGTATAATTTAATATTCCGTACAAGGAAGTCATGTGGTGTACACATCAGATTTTTTATGTTGATTTTTGCTCTATACTTGCTTTTTATTCAAGTGACTGCAGAAAACCCAGCTTGGTAAAAATGTGACATCGAAAATGGGATTAAAATCCGCTGAGACTTATCAGTTAGAAGACGATATTCATCATTTATTTAAATCTAAAATTCTGTCAATTTCTCGTTGCCAAATTTTGTTTCAAACTGTTGTCTCAAGAGAACTCGATAAAATTCTCTTCTTCTTCTGCAGAAATAAATTCAGACGGAGCACTAGTGTTAAATGGATTTTAAATCCATGCAAAACTATCGAAATTTTAATTTCGAAAATATTCCTCAAATTAATAATTAGCTGTGATAAGTCCCCTTGAAATATGGTTTTTATATCTTGAGAAAGACAAAGTTCATTTAACGCCAAAAATTGCTGCAATATTAAATTTGCTGCACGTTAAATGTAAGTGTAATTACTTCAATTAGTCATTCATATATTAACAAAGAATCACTACCTAAAAGTTTTATTTTATAAAGTTACTTTTATATCACTAACTTATCGAAGTAATTAAATTTTATATAATACTCCTTTTTCTGTATTAAAAATTGAATCCTACAATTAGTAAATTTGTTAATGCTTATGCAAGTTTTCTTTAAATTAATGAAAAATTATTATCAAGATTAAACTAACCTCTGGCTAAGTTCGAGTGTAAAGAGGTTATCACACATGCTACAGCTGCTGCTTGACGGGACTTTCCTGAGAAAGATATTCTGGTAGCACTAGTTTAAACGGGAGGATTCATAGAAAAAAGCGAAGGCCCGCCTAGCTACGGAAACGATGTTGCGGCTAAGCGGGATTTTTTTCAAACTTCACGGAAAATGTCACGGCTGGACCTCTGTCCCGGGTAGAAACAACCAAGCAGACGAAAGTTCTGCTTCTGAAGCATCACGTGATCTCAATCTGAGTGATAATCGATTAGAGTTTGGCGTTCAAGTCTTTGTAGTAACTGAAGACGGTAACCTAGCTACGTGGGTTTCCTGGAATTGTGCGGGCTCTGAGAATTGTCCTTTTCGACGTCAAGTCCTGCGTAGCCGAAACAAATTGTGATTGAGGTTGAAGTTGTCTGAAAAGTGATCATGCATGTTCAGAAAAAACAAACATGAAGCCATTAAAATGCCCGTATTCCATAACTTTTTTAAACAAATGGTTTACTCGTTTAAAATTAGAACTCAATATTTTTAATTAGGCAAATTATCAACCTTTTACTAATATAAGTATCGCTTTCGCTAGTCTCGCGTCAACCGAAACTGAATCAGATCCTATCAGTCAGATCATCTTATGAATTGTGCCAAAGGCTTGTTGTCAAAAGAAGGCTACAGCACCACAATACCGCCTGGGAGGCGCAAAATTGTCAAGGCAGATTAAAAAAATGGTGTATTCGCATCATCACAAAAGGTGGGAAAAGTAACCCTCAGTTCCCCCCCCCAGGAGCAACATTTTGTACTGAGTGCGCTAAAGTGCCTTGCGTAGAAAGCTGGTTTCAGACTTCATGTTTAAGAAATTAAAGAAGTGTCGACCAATTTTTCTGTAAATACTTAAAAGAAAAAAAAAAAAAACTCCATTACAATACCACTCCTAATAACGCTTGAATCCACAATCTTTAACTCCGCAAGGCAACGTTTCATCTATTATACGCTACAGGAGCAACCTTAAATTGATGTAGATAGATTTTAAGGAAACTTTAAAGTTTGGGATTTCAAAATTCATCACTATTTTCTCGCAACAGACTATAGCTTTAGATTATTCTGTAAAAATTGTCAACCATATATCATTTGTGGTTAATAATTAAGGTTTATTACTGCTAATAAACTTGAGAATTTTCTTTTAAATAATTTATAAGCTGTTCTATTAATTCATACATTATTAAATATCATCTCAAATTTTTATTAAGATTAGTCCGTCAGACTTTTTATTTTCCTAAAGAAGACTTTTTAAAGTGTAATCATATAAAATCCGCGGTATAAATGGACATTTGTAACAAGGTGTCTGAAAGTGAAGCGGCAGGCGGCGAAAAGTTGAAGTTGGGTCAACTCGTGCGGTCTCTGTCGTCCGGAAAATCTCGCTTCTGATTGGGCACCACTTTCCGCCCGAACGCGTTGGTGTGAACTGGGCTTAACCAGTACCTCCTACATACGAAGCCACGGCACGCCGCATACTACGTCACTAAAGTCGTCCTTATCTACAGAAAGCATGGTTGCCACATGAAACCACTTATCGCTGTTATTCCTTTAAGAGGAGCGAAAATGAAAAGTAGTTTTTATTTCCTTGCATAAGGCTTACTATATCGTTTGGTTTTAAATATATATATGTGTGTGTGTGTGTGTGCATATGTATATATTCCGATTTGATTACATCGACTACATTTTCTAATTTCAATTACCTAACCTTACTTTTCTTATATATTTTTACGCTTAAAATAATAACAGTATAGTAAAGAAATTAATTCAACATACTTCAGATTAGTAGTAATAAATGTATACTGAATATCTGGCTGATGCTGGTTTGCTTTCTGAAGAATATATATTTTATTAAATATTTTCTTCCTTAACAAAGAGATGTATTTATGTAACGCATAATTAAGCAAGTTTACAGTTGATTAAAACTCCTTAAATTAATTTTAATCAAATTTTAACGGCATTTTCTGTTTCTCGTAAATACAAATTTACACATAATTGTTTAGTCATTTTCCGCTTTTTTTCACTTCAGTGTAAGACTGAATTTCTTAACAGATGAGAAACCTGGAGAATGATTTGAAAAATACTATTTTTTAGCATCTATCAATATTTATTCATTGGTAGTTTTAAAATACGGTAGCAAAACATTTCATATATTTAGACTTTTTAAATTATATTATTATTTTAGAATACAAAACTGCATCTTTCCCAATAATAAAAAAAAGAAAAATTGTAAAAATTCAACAAACTTGACACTTGCTAGGAATTCAAAATTCTTATGTTTCATTCTTATTGTTAAATGTTTGTAACATCCCTTTTGTCTAATTATGTGCATATAATTTTTTTGTAACTTGTAAATTTTTGTTCCTGAAAGCATTTCATTGTAACTTATTTGAGAATTTTTTAGCAAATGATAAATATGAAGTTTATATATGTACTTACTGGAATTTTTATCAGAGTAATCAGTAGAAACTTTTAAAACATCTAAATAGATCAAATGTCCTCAATTCTTAGAATTGTAAGGAATAACAAGTTTTATGTATTTTCCTATTAGAAAAGAAAATAAATATAGCCTGATTGTTAAGATGTTGTAGAGTAAGATTTAAAATTTTCAAAATAATTCAGATTTTTATTAAAGGAAAGCAGCACAATTAGGGTGCAAAACATATAAAGGATTTTTTTTTTGGAGTAAGATTTAAAATTTTCAAAATAATTCAGATTTTTATTAAAGGAAAGCAGCACAATTAGGGTGCAAAACATATAAAAAGGATTTTTTTTTTTTTTGGCCTGAATGTTTTGTACTAGTAAATTTATAACTGGAAGTAATAGGAAATGACATTACATACTACAATGGGAAAAAGGGTGGGATGGCTATTTATTTATGTAACTTGATGCTACTTATTTTTTATTACAGTTAAGTCTCTTTAATATCAAAATAGTTTAGTATAACTGCATGAAGCCTTACAGCTGGGAAGGATTAAAAATATTTTCCTTTGCATGTTGCAACACAGCATTTATGTGGCATAATAAAAAATAAATAAAGTAATTTAAATGAAAAATGTTCTATTACAGCACACTACACTTTCAAACAACAGTCAGTTCACTACGCTACGACACCGAAGAATATTCTTTCGCCACGAGGAAGGTGGTAGGAATGACGACTTAGATGACGTCAGACCGTTCAAGCAACCCTAGAGTAAGGCTACTATAAAGGAGAGCTGAATCATCATCCATTTTGAAGCTAACTTGTTGGTATTCGCTATTGGATTTGCACTGATTTGTTGACATATTTGTGGATCGATTCCGACCTAATATTCAGAAATATGGGTGGTTGTGCTGCACCAAATTGTTCGAATCAGTCTAAAAATAACTTTAGGATGTTTCGTTTCCCTAGAAATGAAGAAAGACGAAGAAAATGGATAGTTAATTCTCGTCGAGATCAATGGATCCCGGGCCCAGGAGCGTATCTTTGTGAGGTAAGTTCAGCTTCGTATTTTTCCATAGAATGTTAGAAAAATTACTCTTCTTGGTACTTTAAAATATGTATTTTCATTTAACTGTCACTTATTGACGATCAACTGATTTTATAAGTACAAAATCAACTGCGGAATGTGTATGTGTTTGTGCAGTAAAATATCGTTGTTTCATGTTGTTTCTTTTGTTATCGTAAAAAGTTTATACCGTTTGTAAAACATGTATCATACATTTCATGTAAACTTTGTGCTCAATTAGAAATCTGATGTGCCTTTTTCTTTTCTTTAATTTTACTGTACGATTGGTGATTTAAAGTAGCATTCTATGTTTTGATTCTGATGTATTCCAAATCGGATATTTGGCGCCAATGTTAAAAACTGGATGGTATGATCCAAATAATAAATGATTTTGTTTTTTCTTTATAGTAAGATAAATATATTCTGTATTTTTAGACATTTTTAAGAAGTTAAATATTAATTTAAATATTCGATGAATCGTTTTGATCCCATTATTATCCTTTATTGTAGTAGTAAATCTTAATGTATTTTTAACTATAGGTCCTTTAAATTTATTTTTAGTGTGTGAGCAGGAAATATGTTTTAAGTAGTTTTACAAACATGATTACTTTTTAAAAATTTTGTTCTATTATCATAAAAAAAAATTAAATTTATCAGAAAATTACATTCTTAAATTAATATATGTAACTGTAATTAAATACTAGTGCTTTTGATTTTAATGTTAAATTTCATGCATGCTTTTGTTAAATATACAGGTACATTTTGAAGAAAATCAATTTGAATGCTCTAGGCAAGATGGGCATAAAAAACTCAAGCCCAATGCTGTGCCAACTCTTTTCAATGTGCCTAATCCTCCACAACTGTTGACCCCCACAGCGTCTAAAAGGCATTGGTTTACCAAAGCACCATTCAGTTACATCCAATTTTTGTAATGTATGTGTTTTTTATTTTTATGGTTTTCATAAAAAAATATGTTTTTATTACAAATGGACTAAATTGCTTTATAAAAGAATCAATATATTGAAATTAAGGCATTATGTGATAAAGCTGTAATTACAGTCCCTAAGATTAGATTAAAAAATTAAAATTTTGCTGTTGTTATATATATAATTAAGTATGTACTTTGTTATTATAATCATATATTGAAAATTAGGCATAAAACCTCAATTTGATGTAGTTTTTGGATAAAGTTTTTGTAGTTTTTCAAGGACAGTCATACATGGGTCTGGTTTCTTCAAATTTGCTCCTAAGAGAAAGAAACCTGTATCTGATTGCCGTCAAAGTCAAAAGAGTTTAAATCAAAATTTATATTAAACTAAAGTTGCTTTTTTGCTTAATTTTAAATTCCAGATAAATAGAGAGAAATATGTATGGAGAAATATGTATTCCAGATAAATAGAGAGAAATATGTATAAGTAAAAGAAATAATATTGAAATTAATAACTTTAATCTTGAGTAATACAATAATATAGTTATAATGCATTGATTTAAATGTATATCTTAATGTCTTAAATGTCTTGTCTGAATGTTGTTATTTTTTGTTTAAAAATTTACAAAACTTATTAGGATTATTTATATTATTTATTATTAAAATTACATTAAGTATATTTTATTTATCAGCATTTTCAGGTATCCTTACTTATATGTGTTTCATAATTTTTGCATCTTCAGGGTGGCTTGCTGCACAGTTTACCTTTATCAACTGAAGCAATTTCTGTTGCTGAACCATCTGTTGTAAGTCTTCATTTGAACAGTTATTAAATATTTAGTATTATAAACTTTTTCTAAAAAGTATTAACACTGTTTCTAAAATTTAAAAATATGTTAACGTAATATTTACTTATGTTTAAGAAGTATGAATGCTATGAACAGTCCAATGTATTTATGCTTTTTTATAAGTTGAAAGTTACTTTTAAAATGGTAATGATTATTTGTATTTATTTTTATCCAATCAGAGTTTATAATTTCTTTCACTTCCACATATTTCATATATTATAATTTCTTTTAGATTCATTTGCCACAACCTTCAGCTTCATATTTTGGAGAAATAAATTTTGCTGCTGAAGTATTTGATGTAAATTGCCATTTTCCACTTCTAAAAAATTTTAATAGTTTTTTAACATCTATTCGTAAACTGTACTATGTTTTTTTAAATGTTTCCATCTTCATAATCATGCACTTTGTTTCATTTCACCAGTGGTTGCAAATGTGTACATTACAGTACATATCAGGTGTGTTTGCAACAACATTTAGCATTACCATCTGATTAAATAACAGCTGCTAGTAAAGAATCTATGCTATGTTTTCATTTGAGCAGCTATTAAATGTCATATGTTTTACATATATTGATGAATTTTTATACGATTTCTGAAATATGAAATTGTTTGTCTTATGGTTCCTAAACAGCTGTACTATATCTGGCTGTTGTGCTATGGAATTATTTTTGAATTTTGAGTGTTAACAATTTATTAGCTATTTATGAATTATAAAATGTTATGTAAAATAATTATTTCTTAAAATGAATGTAGTTTATATTATCTGTATTTCTAAATTTCTTATATATATATTTCAGGTTTGTCTGCAAGAACAAGCTTCAACTTCATCTTGTGATAAAATGCCATCTATTTGTGAAGGATCTCATGTAAGTAGATAATTAGTGTATTATTAAATTGCTTGCTTATACAAAACGTTTCTATAAACTTTTTTTTGGGGGGGGGGAAAGGAATGTAATTAATTTCATCAGCATTTACAAATTCTTTGTGTACATTTCAGGTTTGTTTGCAAGAACAGCCTTTAGCCTCATTTTGCAATGAAATACCATCTATTTGTGAAGGCTCTGATTAAGTTGATAACTAATGTATAATTAAATTGCTTCCTTATATACATTTAAAATGTTCTAAAATTTAAAAAAAAAGTAATTTTTTGGTAAAAGGAATATAATTAATTTCATCAATAGTTGTAAAAAAACAACCTTTAGTCTCATCTTGCAACCAAATTGTAATTAATTTTAATTAATTTCATCAGCATTTGTGAAGGCTGTGATATAAGTTGATAATTTGTGTTATTAAATTGCTCATGATTATGGAGATAATTGATCCCTTGAAAAGCTGGAAATAAATTTTAAAAATCTATTTTTAAGTGAAATAAATTTTAAATATTAGAAAATTAAACAAAAATAATCTAGAAAATGCTGAAAACAATAGAGTCAAATTTAAAAACCCACCACAGTATAGGGAAAGAGACCTGGAAGTTTCATTTTTATTTTGTGGATTTATTATCTGTTTAAGTTTGGCATTTAATCCAAAGGGGCTTTGTCCCTGAAGGACTGTTGTTTTCGTTTTGTATTGAAACACTATAAACGGCTGCATCACTTTTCAAATTGTTGCCACCAAATATTATCATCCTGTACTATATTTAAAGAAATTATATAATGAAGAATCTGCATAAATGCATGTATGTTTTTCGCATTCTGATAAAACAACGGTACCTAGAGCCATCAAATTTTGAATGACTTAATTCTACTGTGAATATGGACATCTGGAAGCCCGAATTTGAAATTCGGAATTTGTTTTAATATAGATTTTATATGTTGTAAAACTTTAACGAATTTTTGATTAACAAACTTGAGGATTTCAAAGCGAGTAATGGCAATGTTTTACAGAAAAGACACTTTTATCTCCAGCGCATGAGACAATGAATTGGGAATTCTGAAGATATGCTCATTTTAAAATTATCTTGCAATATTGCTGTTGAACTGAATTTTATAGTTTAAGTGTGAAAAACTTGATATTTAATAAATAAAGGTAAAACACAAAATGTTTAAAAAAGCCCCTTTGGGTGTAATTTAAAATCTGAAACCTTTCAGATCTTTTTTGTTTGTTGTGTTCCCCCCCCCTTCTTTGATGATTATTCATATAGATTTTTTCTTTATTCCAGGATGTTCTTTTAAGGAATTTTATAAAACAGCAGACTGAATTGATCTAGCTTCTGCAATGCCAGAACAAAATATTACTGAAAGAACTTACAGCAACCAAAAAAAAAAAAAAAAAATGAAATTAATGTTTTAAAAAAATGGCATAGCACTGAAATTCAACTTCATGACCTTCAAGTACAGCATGAGGAATTGCTGAAAGGAGTGAAAACATTTCATTCAGATGAACAAATAGCAATATTGAAAATTCCTCGTACAAGCATTGCAAAATGGTCTAACGAGGGAATAATAAAAGGCCTCAAAGTTAGATTTGCCTTGGGCAAGCATGGTTATAATTACTTGCACAGAATAGGTTTTCCTGTGCCTTCATACAGCACTTTAAATAAAAGACTTCAAGGTCTTGAAATGAATTTTGGAGTCATCAGTGACATGATTGAACTTTTGAAAATTAAAGAAGAAAAAATGAATGCTAGTGATAAAGACTGTATTTTATCATTGGATGAAATGGAGATTTCTGGCAATCCTGATTTTGATATTTCAAAACGTAAATTTATTGGTAAATGTGCATTAGGAAATCAAAAGGGTGCAGGAAATCACTATTTAGTTATTTTACTAAGAGGTCTGAAGCTGAAATGGAAGCAAGTGGTTGCCCATGAGATAACTGGACAGGTAACAGGATGCCAGCTGAAACAACTTGTTGTCAATGTTATTGAAGCTGTCATTTCTGTTGGATTTAATGTTGTTGGTATTGTTAGCGATATGGCAGCAGTAAATAGAAGCCTGTGGAATTCTTTGGGAATATCTGTTTCTCGAAACCAAAGAAATAATTTCACTACTGAAATTAAGGGCAAAATTATTTATGTACTTGCAGATGTGCCACATCTTTTAAAAAATCTCTGGTCTGCAACTCTTAATCATAATATAAAACTGCCCAGTTATGTTTGCAATAAAGAAAATTTGGTTACTTTGCATGTATCTGCAGGATTTATAAAAGACATCTGGATTACTGAAACAAACCAAAATTGTGGTTTGAGAACTATGCATCATCTCAGCAAAGAAGACCTCTTCCCCTCACATTGTGATAAAATGAATGTTGCTTCTGCTGTGAGGTTTTTTTCAATTAAAACAGCTGTGGGATTGGAGAAGGCAGTAGCTTTAAAAGAGATAAGCGATAATGCTCTTACAACAGCATGGTGGATAAGATTTATATGTCAGTGTTTTCAAATGCTATCCTCTAGATGTAGAAAGAACTCAATTTCTGTGACAAATAAAAGCAAAAAAATTGAGTTACTTTTTGAATTTATTAATGTTACACAGCTTATAGAAATTGGTAAAGGGTGGAAACCATTACATACTGGTTTGATTCTTTCTACTTTATCAGCCATACAGTTAGCAGAGGCATGTTTTCTGAATGATTTTCAGTTTATTTTGACGAGCAGATTGACACAAGATGCTCTAGAAAATGTATTTTCTCAGATACGCAGAAAAAGCTGGTTTGAGGCCAAGTGCTTTGCAAGCTGTGAAAGCATTAAAACTTATCTGTTTATCTCAGTTTATATCTGACATTAAAAAGTCCAGTTATGCTACTGATTCAGATATTTACTTATTAAACTATGCAAAAGATGAATTTGAATTTCTGAAGGAAAAAGCTTTAGAGCCTGTTACCATACCAGAAGTTTCTGATGTATCTCTACAGAACCTCACCCTTAGTGAGGAAAATAACATCTGTTATATTGCAGGAGCTGCAATAAATTCTGTTTGAAAAATGCTTGTAATTCATGCTCACAGTTTCTCTTAGTTTGTGAGCAAAATACTCCTTCCATTGATGAAAATAAGCAGTACATAATTAATTTTGAAAATTTAGGTGGGCTTAAATGTCCTCCAGAAATTTTTAAATTGTGCCTTCTGTGTGAAAAAATAATTCGAAATTTTCGAGATGAAATAATACATGGAAATGTAACTATGGATGTGGAATTTGTTAATATGATTTGTAAGAAAGCAGGCAAGGTAAATATTCCCTCCTGTTGCAATATCAAAACAAAGATAATAAAATATTATTTGACTGCCCGTGGAATTGGTCTCAAGAAGCTTCTTCAAAATAAAAGGCAGCAGCGGCAAAGTTTTGCATCTCCTGCTTTTAAAAGGAAGAAAGTAAACTAGAATCTAATCAAGAGTTTAAGAAGTTTTTGCTGTTCAGTTCTGTCTGTAAAAAAGTAGAGTAGTTGTCACTGAAAAAATTGCTGCTTGTCTCTTCGAATAATAATTAGGCCCACCAACAGCTGAATGGTTAAAGTTACTGAATGCTGGGAGTTCCATCTTCTGTTCTATTTCCGAACAGGCTGGCTGCATGGTTGGTTTTTTTGTGGTTTTTCCCCATGTGTAATGTGAATACAAGCCAGTTCTCCTTAGAAAGTCCTCTACAATAGAAGATCTCATAGTCAGCTAAATCGGATTTACTTTTGTGTGACCTTAAATGAGGCATCAATTGTGAATCTGTTTTGGCATGTTATTAGGAATTTTGAATGAAACATTTATTGCTGTTGTGAAAGAATGATCAACTGATGTTTACCTTACTAATCAATGTCTTATAGTATTGTAATGGCTTGCAGGATTTTTCATAATGAGATGTTGCATATGTTTTACTCTTCTTTTTTACCAAATAAATAGAGTATGTTCCTAATCAGACATTTCTTCTTTTGTACCAGGGTTATGTGGTATGATGTGATAATTTGTATTTGTTTATAGAATACATAACAGTATTTTTTGACATTCTAATAGAACTAGTGTATTTTATTTATTTACTTATTGCTTTAAAACAGATTTTGAATCAAGGCTTACTTCCCACCCCCCTTTGAGTATGCACATAAAACATGTTTAAGCTATATTTATAATATCAATGAGATATATGTAAATGAAATAAGTCTCTTAGGTTAGCTCCTTTAATGGAAAAAGAACTTTAAAAATGATATACCTTGAAAACAAGAATACTATCTGAATAGTGTTGGCTAAGATTTATTCAGATGGTTTTTTGCATTTATTCAAACATTTCCGCATATAAATGAGAATTAATTCTATTATATTAGTTTTAAAAGTAAAACTAATATAATATCATTCTATATAAAGCAGTTTGATGTATAATGGAAAAAATTCAATTACTGCAGTATGTTTTAATAAAATTTGAATATAATAGACTGAATTGCGCTACATTAGACAAAAAAGCAAAACATTTTTATTTATTTATCTTTATTTTCACTATATGTGTTTGTCATATGTTTGTTACTAGAGAACTTATTTTATAGATTTGAAGCTAAATAATATTTTTATGTTTTTACTTATGCAAATTAATTAATAAAAAGAACTGTGATTTAAGTATTGTCTTTGCTGTGATATAGATTGAATCTTATTATGTTATGGAATTATCATTTAAATATTCAGATACGTGTAATATTAAGAGCATATGTATGTAAGTATAATTTTTCCAAGTATAATAAAAAGTAACCATCAACAACAAATAAACTTATAAGTAAATAGTATCTGTAAATTCTGTATGTAAAGGTATTATTTTTATTTTTATTTATTTGTGTGTGTATTATTTTAATATTGTTTTTAGCTAAATAAAGAACAAAAAAAAAAAAAAATTAATGGAATTTTTTACTCTATTAAATCTATGAATCCCACAGTCATCTGAGCATTGAAGTAATTTTTATAGCATTCTGCACTTCATTCTAAAAGCATTATAATTTAAAGGTGTATATCCTGAATCAGTATTTATAATCATAAAGTGTTTAGCAGCTTTTTCTGGAAACACACACAAAATAACATTTTTAACAAATTTGCTACAGTAATAGACGTTTGATTCCATGTGAGCAAAATTCAAATAACATATTAAAAATAAAAAACAAGAATTAAAGATTAAACCTTATCCTAAATTAATGGAGGTTGAGGGAAAGCTCTTGTCAAAAAATACATTTTGAGATGAATAACATTATGCGTGTATTTAAAAGAAAAAATTGAAAATTCAATAAAGGAATTCAAAAAGAAAGTATTTTTAACTAAAAATACAAATTTGAAATATGATATGTGAAAATGTTTTAGAAACTTTTAAAATAACTTGAATCATACGAGAAATTTGGTAATTTAAAAAAAAAAAAAAAAAAAAAAAAATACGAGAAAGAATCTGAACTGCAGACAAAAGAAGGGGGGAAAAGCCACACATTTTTATATGGATGCAGAAAAAAGCTGAAATTCGGATTCTCTAGAATGTTAAATTTTAGCGGACAGCGCTAAAGAGCCAAAGTTACCGCTCCACACCTAAATTGCAACCCTAAAGCTTAGATTCAAAATGGCTGACGAGTCAGCCTGTATCTCTAGTAGCTCTACCCTAGAGGCTTGGCTTCGTATGTAGGAGGTACTGGCTTAACGCAATTAGGCCAATTCAAATTATTTTCAGAAATGAATGTATCAAGTATCTTGAACAATTGATATTTTTACAAAACAAAAGGTCTTCAGTAATATTGTTACCATCTATAAACGGTACATAGCATATCAAATGAGCATCCTTATATCATATATCCAGACTCCTGTCATATTCATTATCAAATTTGTTGCATTATTTATTTTTTGTCAACACACAGAGCTGAGAACTCGTTTCACGTGGTTGCAAATGGTAAAAGTGCCAACATGGCTTTTTTGGCAAGTTAGGTTATTTATTCTTTTTGAAATAACACCAAAATTCCACTTTTTTTTTTTTCAACATTTATCAGATGTTATTTAAAAGTTTCGTATTCTTTTGATGATTTGGTCGAAGGTAATGCATAGGCAATAAAAAGGTTTTAAATTAATAACTCATTTGATATTTAATCTGCTTTTCATTTGAAAAAATACTGATTAACAGCTTCATTCAAACCTTTCAAGTGCTGAATAATTTCTTCAATAAATGTCTACCCTATTTCAACCCCTTCCTTTTCTGAAAAGCATTTTATTGTTGGGATGGAATCAAAGTCGTTGGAGTATAAAAACTGTCCAAAACTCTTTCTCGTGAGCTGTAAAGACATACACTTGTCTACCCTGAAGCTAACCCTTTAAAACTTAATGAGATATTCATTGATCTTTGTAAAAATTTCGCTTAAATAAGCAATATTAAGCAGCTTATTTCTGTCAAATAATCGACCTTTCAATTCCAAAATGTAGTCTTGAGAAAAAAAAAAAAAAAAAGTATTCACCTCGCCTTTTAGCTCAAAAATAGGGGTATCTTTCTTGAAGATAACCATCTGACTTCAGTATCTTAAGAGACATATGCCCATTTTCCATGTCTTGAATAAATGATTATTTATTACCTGAGATTTTTGTCTAGTTAGTGACTGATGACCTCATCAAAAGCATTTCTTATAACTAAGGGATATTTTTTTTGCAGCAAGTGTATGCTTATGCATCATGCAGTGGTTATTCAAACAGTTTCTGCTGATCTTTTTAATAAGCTGTGTAGCCTCACTCATTATCTTTGATCAACTGTATAAACATCAGGCAGTTGTCCCATGGTATTTGTGTACGTAATCATTGAAAAATAAATGTTTATCTGTTATCCTAATAAAATTTCCTTATAATCCATATTATGATCTCCTAGATGTTGTATTTTTAAATTCTAAATCCATATGGATGAGTAAGTGTGATGCAATGTTAATAAAGTTTCTCAATGAGAAAATGAAAAGATAAATAATGTATATTAGCAATAATTGAAATAGGGGGAAAAATTAGGTTTCAAAATTTAACAGATATCCAAAATGATTTATTTAGGTTTTTTGCACTCTCCCTGAGCTCAGTCTACCAGTCTGCTCTTGCACTCACTCCAGCTACCCACTTTTCTTGCCTTTTTCTCTTTATAACTAAGCATCGTTTTATTTGCACTTAAACCACATACAGTTCAACAACAAATCACAAAATTTTTAAAAGCTGCATAGCAGCATATGTTTATGTTTAGAATTCCTAATGTAGTATTAAGTGTTGGTATATATTTACATATTTTTTTTCAATCTTACCTCAGTTCACATATATATCTAATTTTCTTAGTAAGATCGCTAACAAAAAATATGTTTTTGTCTTTTTATTATCAGTTTTTATTTATTACATATCATGTTCCTCAAACGTATTCCATATAAAATTCGAGAAAAACCACGAAATATTTAAAAACAGCATATATTTAGAATTCCTAATTGAGTTTTAGAGGTTGCCATACTTATTATTATATTCACTAAACTAGCCACGTGTGCAGCTAGTCGCCTAAAATAGTTATCATAAAAACGAAAAAGTATATAATGATTTTACAGTCCAGCTAGTGTAATTTCATAAAAATATTACCTATTTCTAATTAGACATCTCATGATTTTAATACGTTTATTTAAATCAATCACATTAAAAATCAGAAAAAAATATTCTTAACTGTGTTTATAACTTTTAAATCATTCAGTTTATTTATGGCACGTGGCATGATAGATAAAATATTTCATTTCTGGGCCGCAGCACAGTGGCGTAGCGAGGGGGGGCAAGGGGGTGCATGTTGCCCCGGGCGCCGCTCGTAGAGGGGCGCCAAATGGTCTCCAAACAAGATTTTCCGGAAAATTTCAGTTTTTATTTTGATCAATTTCTGGAAAATATATTTAAAATTAATAACTATTGTAATATAATTAATTCTTTATTTTCTTGATTTGTCTGATAAAATGTGCAATAAAATGTTTGCAGTATATGAACCAAAACGTTCTTTCGGACCACTTTATTTCTCCAAAGTAGAGATATATTTTAATTTTTTTAAACGAAATGCACATATATCTCCCGCTTTTTATTTTAAAACGATAACACGACCTTGTCCCGAATTTTTCAAACATATCCAGCTTCCGAAATCCGATTCCACAATCTGGAAATGATATTTTGGAAAAATTGTAACTCTTCCGCTACAATGGATTGCGTTTGACTCTCCTGTAAACGACTGATGGCCTTTCTGGCTACCGATTCAACTAAGTCATCTTGCTGACACATCGTATATTCACTGAATTATATTATTAAAAACTGAATTATATTATTAAAAACAATTGACATTCAACGCATGTCAATTGTTTTTAATCTTCTATTACAAAAGGAATACTGCAGGTCGCTTCTTACTCCTTATCTAAAACGCATAGTTTTCGACATCAAATACTAAATTTGCATATTCCCAATTTTGTAAACGTTATAATTTTCCTTTATAATCTCTTCTATTTCCTTTTGTTCAAAAAGGTTGTCGATTATATGGTTATTTATTACCGAACCCACAATGTCCCCTAATTGTTTTGAGCAGTGAATGTGACTGCATGACGTTAATCTGCAGTAGGAAAGAAACGGAACCTAAAACTCCACTACAGATCTTTAGAGAAAATGTTTTTCCAAACCTAAGAGTCGCACTTCAAATACTACTTACTATTTCATTATCAAATGCTAACTATGAACGTTCGTTCAGCAAATTAAAATAAATTTTCACATATTTACAATCAACTAAGGGACAAGATCCCCTAAGTCATTTAGCATTTTTAAGTGTGGAAAGAGAAAAATTTGAAAGGATCGACTTTAATGAAGTAAATGATAAATTTACTTCATCCAAGGTAAGAAAAATGTATACATAGTAATTAATTGTATTCATGCATTATACTATTGATAATAAATATAAGTGCTCCACCAAGTCGAGGTGCACGTGATTGAAGCGAGATGAAGGCAAATTAAAATTTTTAAGTTGGCTGGTGGTGTGTTTTACAATTTTAGATCTTTGGCACTCCTAGTACGAACGTGTCCAGTTGGCTATGGCCTTTTGCATGCTATGCCATACGAAACGTTGCTGTATCAGTTTCCTCGAAGCCTTGATGCCAGGATGTGATAGACAATGTAACTGACTAAAAATGGCATGGCAAAACCCGGAGGGAACATAAGGTCGAAATCTTGAATCCTGAACATCACAATAAAGGGATTTTCCAGGTGACAGCTGCATAGGCTGCAAGTTGAGATTGGTGGAAGATTTGCTTTTCAAGAGGGTTTGTAGTTCTGAATCCCGGTGTAGTTCATCCGCAACGGCAGCAAAGTTTATTGGCGAAGGAACGGCTAGTTCTTCAATACGAGACAAGGTGTCTGCAACAATGTTCTACGAACCCTCAATATAACGGATATCTGTTAAAAATTGCCTTATGAAGTCTAGGTGTCTCATTTGAAGAGGAGAAGCTTTATCCGAACGTTGTTGAAAAACATAGGTTAAGGGTTTGTGATCTGTGAAGATCATGAAAACGCGTTCCTCTAGCATATGTCGAAAATATTTGACAGCTTCATAAATTCCTAATAATTCGCGATCGTAAGTACTGTATCTGGTTTGTGCTAGTGTAAGTTTTTTAGAAAAATATGAAAGTGGTCTCCATAATTCTTGATCTTTCTGTTGTAAAACTGCTCCTATACCTGTTGTTGATGCGTCAACGTGTTGAAAAATTAGGTTATTTTTTGAAAGCAGAAGAGATGAAAAATATGAAACGTCTTCGCCAGGAATCGAGCCGCAGACCTCTGGAGTACCTGCCCAGCGTGCAGAACCACTACACCACGAAGGCACGCTAGGAAAGCGGGAGAAATACCTTATAAACGTAGAGTGATAATGGTTTAGGTGCGGAAGGATACTGCAAATTCGTTGCCGAAATTAAATCATTTTTGCATTTTTGGAAAGCTTCGCGAGATTCTGTGGTCCAGGTTATAACAGGTTTATCGTTTTTCTTACTTCCAACCAAAAAAAGAATTTAGAGGTGCTAATTTAGAGGTGGTTCGGGCATACCACGGATAGCGGTGACTCTATTTGTAAGGGGTCGAACTCCATCAGTGGAAATTTCATGATCAAGAAAGGATACTCTTGGTTGGCCAAAAACGCATTTGGGAGGATTAAGACTGACACCGTACCTGTGAAAACGTTCAAAAACTGTTCTCAAATGTGATAGGTGCTCTTGCTCTGAAGAGGAGGCGATTAAGACGTCATCAAAATAAGGTACACAAAAGTCGAGGCCGTTTAACACCTGATTCATGAAGCGTTGGAACGTTTGAGCAGCATTGCATAAGCCGAAAGTCATGACCGAAAGCTCAAATAGTCCAAAAGGCATAATAACCGCAGTTTTTGAAATATCAGCTGGGTTAACGGGCACTTGGCGATACGCCCGCTCAAGATCAAGGGTTGTAAAAATAGCTTTTACATCTAAAACTTGCATACAGTCTTGAATGTGCGAGACTGGCTAACGATCAGGAATTGTAGCTGCATTTAACCGGCGATAATCGCCACTTACCATTGCGTTTCCGAACTAGATGGAGCGGATTGGCCCATGAACTTTTTAAAGGACGGCAAATTCCCTGTTCCATCATGAATTGAAATTCCTCTTTGGCAGCTTTAAGTATGTCCGGAGGTAAGCGTCTTGGTTTAGCGGCAATTGGAGGTCCGGCAGTTTCAATATAATGTAGTCATCGTGCTTGGGTTCGGAAATACCCATAACTGAGGGGCGTGATTGTAGGGAATTCTCTGAGAAGTTGATGCCATGGGGAGTTACTCGAAATCAGTTTAATGCTCAAATCTTGAATATTGAGAATTACTCCCGGATAAGTTAAGTTGGTTGTGGAATCTATCAAACGGCGATTCTTAAGATCGATAAGCAAAGAAAATTTTTGTAAAAATTCAGCGCCAATAACAGGACTTGAAACCAACGAGATAATATACTGGTAGAGAGCTTATTGCAACCTTCAACCGGTTCCAACATTAGTGTCACGTGACTGCTGCGCGAATTCCGAAAGTCCGGAAATACTTTACATTGCTTTCTATGGGACGAAAGACTGCTGCTCTGCTTGGTCACATAAAATTTAAGTAAAAATGGTTATTCGCTGCAGCGCCTATGGATGTAAAGAAAGTTTTGTGAAAGGAGGACCTGTAACCTTTCATAGGTAAGTTAAAACTGCATGATTTATTATTTTATTTTCAGTATTTCTGTCGTTTTACTATCTCTGTTGAATTGGTTGGAAATTTTCAGCCATATTGTACAAGAAAATTGCCGCTGTATATGACATTTTCAGCATGTATTATTAGCATCAAAATGTATTAAATACTGTGACACTATTTACTGGATTCATCCTTTACAAATAATTGAATTTTATATGTTTTTTCCGTGTATTCCGTTGAAATAGAAAGCTGCGCCAATTGGCGTTAACTTTTTTTCGCCAAGTCGTACGCGTTTTGATTTCATAAACAATTACTGCTTGCGATAAAAAAAGAAAAATGCTGTTATTAGCATTAAATTATTGAGAAAAGATTGAGCGATATGTTAAAAAAAAAAAAAAAAAAAAAAAAAAAAGCTGAAGATCTTGATTCATGCAACATTGAACATAAACAGTTAAACAGCATTATTTTAAAAATCAGATTACTTTTATAGAGCTCAATGCTGTATCATTATTTTCTATAAAATCAATTAAAATAAAAATAATCTGGATTATAATTCTGTCTCATCTATGATGCTGTTAGAAATTTAATGTAATTGAAAAAATGTGATGTAAAAAACTTAACCATATTTTAAATAGTATTTAAAAAAAAAAGGAGAGTGAGAGAATTTTTAACTGTAATATCGTTTTGATCCTAATAATAAATATTGAGTTGAAGTTTGTTACCGTTTGATACATATTCAATATAAAATATTTGTTATAGTTAATAAGATGTATTCATCCCCCCATGACATACACATGAGTGTGGAAATCAGTAATTAAGATTGCATTATTTTGTTCCAGTAATATAATCTCAAGAAAAGAGAGTGCATTATTATGTTTCAGTAATATAATCTCAAGAAAAGAGAGGTGGTGCTCATTTTAGAAGTTGAACCTGCATGCAGTGAAATATAATTTTGTTAATAGATTTTTATTAAGAAAGAATTGTTGATGACAAAATCAAACTAACTTTTTTCAACATTGCCTTGAGTACAAATTTTTCCCATCATTAACAATCTAATTTGAAAGTGACTCATTTTCTTTTAAATTTCACTTGACCCTCTTTTCTCTAGAAGGCACCTTTTGACCTGTAATTTGATGTATTACAAATTGTGTTTTTGAATGTACGTACTATTGTAAAATAATTTTAAGAGAACTTTAAGGTGGTCCAAAAGGACCCTTTGATTTCCATTCCAATACAGAATCACGAAATAAGAATTCTCATGTAATAAAAGGCTAAAGGGGAAAATGCCATCCCCATATACAGACAATTATATTATTGTTTTGACTCTAATTGTAGGTATATTTACATTTCTTTCCAATGAAAAATTACTACACTTTTAAAATTTCATGATATTTTTCAGCATGTACTTAAAGAATTCTTAAATGATTCCGAAAAATTACCATTCTTCTGCAGTATACCTGTATGACCTGGAATACATATATGTGTGTAATTTAATACTTCATTTGCTACTTTAGTACAATTTTTTTTTTTTTTTTTTCATTTATAGTTTCCCTAAAGATCCAGAAAGGCAAAAACAATGGGAAGTACAACTGCGGCGGGAAAACTTTAGAGTAACCAAGTATTCAAAGTTATGTTCGAAACATTTTACATCAGACTGCTTCGATAGAACAAAGTTTGGAGGCACCTGGTTAAAGGCCACAGCAATTCCAATGTTATTTAATTTCCCTTCTCACTTACAAAAAAATGTTTACAAGCGAAAGTCGTCAAAAAAGCCACTTCAGTCTATGCACTATTCAGAAAGTAAGTGATGCTCTATTTTCAATTTCAGTATCATGTACTTAACATACTTATTTATGTATGTGAGAGAGAGTCGAGGAAGAAATTGTACTTTGATTAAGTCTAACATAACATGCTGTGATGTAGTAATTTTTTTCTTTGAATTCTATTAATTGTATTGGTTTCAATATATTACATAGCATTTTTAGAGAGAAAAGCAGTTTTGTAAGTAGGTGAATTTTGTTGCATTCTAGACTTATATTCAGTTTAGAATTTCCAGAATGCTTGTAATTTACTTTTAGCCTACTTTTTTATTTATGCTTATGTTTCAGTTTCATTTGTAAATTAAATTTAATGAACTGAGCTTGAAAATTTTATGCAATTGCTAATTAAAGCAACTAAAACACTTGAACTATTACACAATAAAGTAATCTGAGATTATGGGAACTTTTAAAACTAATTTAGTTTATATCTACAACATCTTGCCTGAACTCTAATATTTTGCAAGGTATTGAAAGCTTGTGAAGAAAAACCCATTATTTATTTTTTACTAATTTAAGATGGCAAATTACCCTCAAAATCTCCTTGCTTGCTATAAATATTCATGTTTCATAACTTTTAATTCTGTTTCCTCTCAGAAAGACATTACACAAATAAAATAATCCTTTTCCTCCACACCAAATCAAATTATTAGCCATAAAATTACTGAAATGCGTTATTAAGCTCCATATGAGTATGATTTATAAATAATAATAACTATTATTAATATAACACTTATATTTAATATTTCGTCTTGAAATCTGTTGTAGGTTCAGCAAGTACATCTGTAACTCCTGAAAGAAGGAAACAGCTGCATTACTTGGGAGATTTTAATGATGAGGATGTTACATCTCCAAGTAAAGCAAAAAAAGTTCTTGAAATAGCTCAGCAGCAAAATATCAGCATGAAAAGAAAAATTAAATTGTTAGATAAACAGAACAAAAGACTGAAGAAGCATGTGGCCTCTTTAGACGAGCTGCTGACTGAGTTAAAAACTCAGAATTTAATATCTGATTCAGCGTCAACAATTTTAGGGGTAAGCTTAACAAATTTTTACAATATCCAGTTTTGTATCTCTCTTACAATTATTTTATCCATCATTTCCCAGAGAAATTGTGCTTTTAACTATAGTTTTGGTTTTTAACTATAACTTAATTTAGGGGTAATTCATAAATGATGTTGCACATTTTCATAAAATTTTTTATCCTCCTTCCCTTGCCAAATGTCAGGCTATTACATAAACATATACTTTCCCTTGTGATTTAAAGCTGGGAAATGCTGATCTAAATCATTTAGTAAGAATCAGTAGAATTTTTATTAATCCCAGGAAAGTTGTTTTAGCCCCAATAGAAAGAAATACCCTCAATTTTTGTAATTTCAAAATTTAATCAGCTGATTTTAAATGCTGTTTTTTAACCAAAATGTGTGTGATGTCACACTTTTTATTACTCTTCTTCCCCCTTGTGACAATTGCACAAACCCCCTTCCCCATCAGAGCGTGACATCATTTTTGGATGGCCCCTTATCATGCACCCTAAGATATAATGAATACTTGCTGAGAATTTTCAAAATGTAATAATCAGAAATATATGTCTAATCAAGTAATTCTTTGATTAAGGAAATGACATGCAGGATGCAATGTCACAGGTTGTATTTCCATTAGTGTCATGAAAATATTGCATCTGTAGGTTTTTTTAAATATTTTTGAGGTGACCATTACATAAAAATGTTATAAGTTATTGCTAAAACTCATCTATGTTTTATTATATTATATTTAAAATTTTTATGTTTAATATTATATTAAAATCTTAATTTTTTTGCTCCCTTCCTCTAGTTGTCTGGAGCTGCAGGGGACTTCATAGAAAGACTTGAATGTAGTAATTCAAGAGCTGAATATTCAGAAGACCTCCGAACATTTGCCATGACTTTAAATTTTTATTCGGCAAAAGCATATAATTATGTCAGACAAATGTTCAACGACAGTCTTCCCCATCCTTCTACTTTAAGAAGGTGGTATGGTAAAGTTAGTGGTTCTCCTGGATTTACGAAGGAAGCCCTAAAATCATTGAAACTTAAAGCAGAAGAAGCTTTAAAGATAAACAAAACCATTTATGGAGCTCTTATTGTCAATGAAATGGCAATACGACAACATATTGAATGGGATAGAACTCGTTTTACTGGATATGTTGACTTAGGTACTGACATAGATGATGATGAGCTGCCTCATGCAAAAGAGGCTTTATGGTGAATGCCATTAATGGAAGCTGGAAGGTTCCAGTTTCGTATTTTTTGATAAATGGGTTAAATGCTCTAGAAAGAGCCAATCTTATTAATGAGGCCCTTCATTATCTTCAAGAGAATGGCATTAGAATTATAAGTTTGACATTTGATGGTTGCAGTAGCAATATTGCAACTGCAAATGCATTAGGTGCAAATTTACAAAGCAATAATTTAATCAATTATTTTCCACACCCTGCCACCGGAGACAATGTGTATGTCATAATGGATCCTTGCCATATGTTGAAGCTTGTTAGAAATTGCTTGGCATCAAAAGGATCCATTGTTGATGGTGACAGTGGCTTCATTTTGTGGGAGCATATAATCAATTTAGAAAAATTTCAAAAGGAGCAAGGCCTTCAAGCTGCAACAAAGTTATGGGCACGGCACATAGAATGGTATCGTGCAAAAATGAAGGTTAAACTTGCAGCCCAGGTTCTCAGTAATAGTGTTGCTGATGCTCTTTTATATTTAGAAAACGATTTAAAACACCCCACATTCATTGGCTGTGCTCCAACCATAAAATTTTTAAAAATATTCAATAGCCTTTTTGACATCTTAAACAGCAAAAACCTATTAAGTAAAGATTTTAAATCTCCAATTAAGCCCCAAAATAAAGATACTATATTAAATTTCTTAAATACATCACAAGAATACATAAAAAACTTAAGAACAAGTAAAATTGGAGAATACATATTGCATAGCAACAGGAAAACAGGATTTTTAGTTTGCATCAATACTACTAAATCGTTATATATCGAGCTGTGTGAAATTTCACCTCACCCATTAAACTTTTTCCTGACATACAAATTATCACAGGACCACTTTGAGTTATTTTTCAGTGCCATACGCACAAAAGGTGGTCACAACAACAACCCTACTGCAAAACAATTTAAAGCAGCATATGTTCGCTTACTGATGCACCATCACATAATGACATCAGGTAGTGCAAATTGCATCGTTTTAGACGATACAAATATTTTAAATGTGAGCAGTTCCACTAATATGTACTTGAAGTCAATCAATTTCAACTCCACAGATACCTTTAAAGGTGATTTTAATTTTTCTGAGAATTGTGTTACTGTAGATCATTCTTTTGCATTAACAAGCTGTAAACAATTCTCAGACTTTGTTAGTGATGTTGCTGCATACATTGCTGGTAGTGTTGTTAAAAAATTGAAAAATGCATTAAAATGTGATACTTTTATATATTCTCTGTCTGATGTTGGTTTAACAGTTGATTATACACAAAGTAAATTATTAGGTAGAAAAAATAGGGGAGGATTAATAGTTCCATCTGGTAGTGTTGTGAAGATATGTAGAGCAGCTGAGAAATCTTTTCGAACCACCCAAGCTTCTGGAAAACTTAAACAAAAAAACATTATGGCTTCATTAATTTCAGATAATGTTAAATGTATAATAGAAAACTCTCCAAATATATTTTTAGGCATGCATGAACATATTTTAAATCATGAGCCTTTAGATAACCATAGAAGTTCTTTGATAAAAGCCATTCTGTTTGAATACCTGAAAATACGACTGTACTATGCAGGTAAAGTTGAAACAGAAAAACTTCAGAACAAAAACGTACGTAGCGTTAACACAAAAATTACACTTTTTAAGGGACAATAATATTTTAAGTTTTATTCAAGTCCTGTATTTTTAAAAATAAAAGCATGTATTTTTAATTTGTAGTTCGTATTTTATTTACATTGTTTTATGTATTCAATTTTTAAAAGTAAATATCACATTCTTTATATATCTATAAAGATTTCAATGGTTCGACAAGCTAATTTTTTAAAAATATATACCATCTCCAAAAATAATAATAATAAATAAAAAAAGTTTGATAAGTCAAATTTTTCATATCAGAGCCATATATAGGGTGCAACAAACAACGGTGCAAATAATTTAAAGCGATTATTAAAAATATAGATAAAATATTCAGGAAAAAAGAGGTTATTATTATTGTATTTCATATTATATTGCATTATTGTATTTCATAAAGTTATTCATGTAGTATATAACAATAACTAGTTTCTATATTTTGGCCAAATTGTGTGTTTTTGTTTTAAAAAGCTCATTACTTATTCACATATCAAAAATAAGAAATTTGGAATATACTTGACTACCATTTTGAGTAGGTGATTTTTAGTACTTGTTCTTGATATACTTTAGAATAAATAATTTTAATAAATAAAATAAAACATTAATCCACTTAAAATAAAAATATACTACTTTGTATGAACACCAAACTTTTAAAATATGAGCAGGACATGCTTTTCAATTGAAAAGCTTTATTTCTTAATCAGATGCAAGTTGGATCCTTTGCAGCTGGTGAAGAGCGAAAACTTTATTCAAAACGTGCGTTCTGCTCACGTTTAAAAGATTAGTGTTCATGATAAGTAGTATATTTTTGTTTTACTTAATTTTTGAGTGTTTATTTGTAATTAAGCCACTTACTTTATAGTAAATACTATATTTAAATGCACATTTTCATAATGTGTTTATTTAATTGGGATACAGGAATAAAATAGAATATGTATTGTCATGTTTGAATTTATAATTCAGAAAGAAAATTTTATTTTGAAAATGTACATTTTACAGCTGATCTGCAAAATATGAAATCTTACTAAATTTAATGTACAGTTAAGGCAGTAGCTTCCAAGTTTGCATGAAATTATTTTCTGGACATTGCTGAATTTATAAGCACTTTAATATGCAAGTAACTGAATAAAATGGGCATATTCAATTACTTAATAAAGATCTTTTTAAAAATAAAAAATTCTTTACTATCCTACATTTCCATAATGCAAGTACTATTGCTAACACCGAGAGGTCAAAAGTAAATGAAATTCTTCCAAAAACTATTTCTGACTTAAAATTAATTAAAATTATGTTTACTTAAATATATGAAAGTAAAATATTTTTCTTTAATATTTTACTTTCATATATTTAAGTAAACATAATTTTAATTAATTAATTCAGTATAATTTATCTTTTTGTATCATAAACTATATTAAGTTTGGACAGTAATAGTTTATAGTTCCAGCTGAAAGTCAACAGTCTGTAAGTATATATTTCATCAATGGCATAAATACATGTAATACAATGTGATTTTCTTTGTCTCTTTAGGATGCAATGCATTAAAATTAAACGAGATTTTTTTACCTTCTCAAATATTATAACAGTAGTGCAATTAATTTTTTAACATTATTCAAATTAAAGTTTCCATCTCATTTTTTATTATTTATTTTAGATTTTCTTCCTAAAATTATTTAACCTAAACATCTTAAACAATGGTGCAAATAATTTAAAGCGATTATTAAAAATATAGATAAAATATTCAGGAAAAAAAGGGTTAAGTTATATCTAAATATAATTGTAAAAAATCGAACAACCTAATTCGAGGTCGTTGTCTGCTGACTGCTAGGAGACGGAAATAAAAAGCACTACTTGCCATATCAAAAGCAGGCCAAACTGGCGATGAACAGTCTAAGCTATCACTCCCCAAGAGCATTAGTCACGTGGTATATGTTGGAGACATCCTAGCAGACGAATTCTCTGTGGGTGAGCCGTCTACCTGTTATAAGAAGTCGTTGCTTGAAACAGTAGCAATAATGGATGGTCAATGGAAGTTGCGGCGCAATTCTAAATCAACAGATATCAGGCATTCACCAAAAGTTTGTATAGGAGTTCCATTTGCTACATTTAGCTGTAACTTGGTAAGGTGCTTTTGTTCGTGAAAATGTGGTGGAACGACGGAAACATCAGCCCCGTGTCTACAAGAAACTTTAAGCCCGAATTCTTTCTTCTCCATGACGAAAAGGCGTGCAAAATTCCGGCCGCTGTAGTTCACGACTTTGAGCAACGGCCCTTCTCGTTTCCCTGGTCGTTATAACAACACGGTGGGCGGCATTTGTTTGCCTTTATTTCCAAATTTGTGGTGTTAAAAATAAATACCCGGAGGAGAGCTTTCATAACGTTTCCTCAGTGGGTTATGACGTGTATTTCGACCACGTGATGTGGAGCGATTGCGCTAAAAAGTTTGAGCTTGGATGGCTACTAACTGAGCAACCTGTTTGGACAAATCATCAATTTCAGCCTGTAACGCCACAATACCTGGACCAGGAGCCTGCACTGCGTGTATTTGCCCTGGAAATGGCCAGCTCGTGAATTTTATCAGCGATTTCGGGAAGATTTTAAGTGGCTCGCTACTGGCCGCTAAAATGGTTTGCATGTTAGATGGGAGTCTATTCATCCATAATGTTTTAAGAATGTTATCCGTCAGGTTACCGGCGGCTAAGTCTGACATTTTAGACAGCAATTGAGAAGTCCTCATTGATACAACTATAAATCGTGCAACAGCTGCTTGATTTTAACTGTCTCGGATTCTTCATAAACAGAAATTAATTTTTTTAAAAAGATTTGTATTTGTCTGTCACTGGTGGATTCAAAATTATTTCACGAGTTGATTGCAGTACCTCTGATTCTAACGCGGCGATCACTGTATAAAATTGATTTCGTCGGCAGTAATGCGACTCAATTTAAACTGCGCATCCATTTGATTGAACCATAACGATGGGTCTCGGCGACAAAAAGACGGTGGCTTAACTGCCACTCGCGCCAATTGTGAAGCAGCATCGTTTTCAACCACTTTATATCAATCAAATATTCACAATAATAATATGTATAGAAAAATAATCAATATGTATAAAGTGACACAGTTTCATGGTACTTGAAATCAGAGAAATTGGCGGCTCAAATGCAGCAGACAATACATATATCCGCTGAAATTATCACAGAAATATGGTGACTCACCGGAATGCGGCACAACCCTTGAAATCACATATGAAATGTCTTACTTGCATCTCATCACACTGGATAACTTACTGCTGCTCAGAATTTTGACATATAAACTCCATATTTGGGCAACATTGAAGGTTGCTATTCGTAATAAGTACGGGACAATTATGGTAGCACAATGTTTTGAGACAGATAGTTAAATAATTATAACAATTGAATAGAATAAATATTATTTTGTTTTTGGTTTCTATGGGTTACCAGACTGGCAGAGTTGAGTTGTAGTAGGCAAGTTGCCACATATCTATTTATCTATAATGTATATTAAACTTTTGTTTAAAAACTGTACTTTTTAAAAACACTTATGTAAAATAAATAACACCTTTTTAACTAACTCTAGATCATCGTATGTCTGATTTTTTCCACCGACACAGATGCATTTACGAATCCAAGGCTAGTGTAGTTAGATAGTGACTATTCTTAATATATTTTTGAGTATTTTATAGCATATTCAGCATTTTATTATTATTTGCATTATTTTCTTATTACGAATATATTCTACACATTATATTACTGAAAGTTTTTTTTGGGGAGACGCCAAAAAGATTTTTTTGCCCCGGGCGCCAGTTATGCTTGCTACACCACTGCCACAGCAACACGCTGCTTTCATGCATTTTTTTAATGGCAATAGTTTTGTGCACTGGAAATAAAAATGTTTTATTTCTAAGTGTTGCCACTGCTTGCTTTCAAACAGCACAGTTTGTTATTTAAAAATTAATGCTAGAAACATACATTCACAAATGCAGGTTCTTCATTATTTAATTTCTTTAAAAATAATGCACAGTGATAACATTTAGTGACAAAAATCTGAAAAGTGATACACTATTTACAGTGAACTAATGCAAAATCCCAAATCCCACTTTGAGACTAATAGCCACTTTTGGGCTAAAGAAAAAAAAAAAAAAAAAAGGCTTTCAATCAGTTTGTATTTCATAAGACACACACTGTTAAGTGATTATTATATCAGCTACTTACAGCATCCTTTTATATCCCAGTACAAGGGATTTCCTTGCATTCCTAAAACTTGAAGGATTTTCTTGTATTTATAAATCTGCGGGATTCTCCATTCATAGCAGATCAATATATAAATGAGCCAGGAAACCACTAATAGTGTGATTTTGGGTGATTCCCAAGTGGGTGGCTTCTGAATACTAAAAACTGTCCTGATAGTATTGTCAGACTACTGCATTTACAATGACTATACTTTTTTTAACATTACGGGGGGGGGGAAGCACACAAGTATCATGGAACCCCAGAGTTCCATGCACAGTTTAAGAAACATTGGGCCAGGTTATTTGAATGTGCTTATTACGAAAAAGCACAGAAAGTTATCTGCTTAAGAGTAGGAATGCCTCCATGGAGGACTCTAGGGAAAATTGGCTCATGTTATACCTGAGGAAAACTATGAAAAACACCCATGTAGCCAGCACATTTTCCTGGGTATGCTACCGGTATTCAACAGTCTTAACCATTCACTCATGCATATATTTTGCTGATAAACTCTGCGAACAGTGCAGTTGCAATAAAGTTTAAAATTTTTCTTTGATACTAAAAGAAAGACAGTACATTTTTTTTCCTAATTGTGTAATTTTACTGAGTAAGGTAATCATACATTTTGAAAGAACAAATACATTTTTCACATATAATGTGATATTTACAAATTGGTTTCAATATTTTTACATAAATACTATAACATTTGAATTTATACATATTATAAAAAATAGCTTAGTTTACATATAAATATTAATAAATCAAGTATGATATAATAAACATATGTTAGCTTTTAACACCTAAGAATAAATTTCTCTTAATATTAGTTATTTTATATGAACGTCAAGAATTTGATACACACCCTTTGTATCTCATGAGAGAAAAAATCCAGTATGTATGAAACAACACTGAACAAATTAGGTTACATTAAAAATTTGCCTATATTAAATATTATATACCATATTCTGTTGAGTATAAGCCATACTTTTTTTGTGCAAAAAAAGCAGATAAAAATTAGGGGGTGCAGCTTATAAACATGATTGATTAGGAACAGGTACATACAAACATGTGGTAAAACAGCAGCCTGTGCAACATAATAGTGCATGTTTAACAACTGAGTACAAAAGGCATTGTTACTGGTTGAAAGTTGCATTAATTGTTTAACTGTGGTTGTATGTCATTTGAAAAGAAACTTTGGAAAAATGATTTAGCTATGATACATGCTTAAACTGCAACTAAACACAGAAACACGTTCCTTTTGACTGATAATACAAATTTTATCTCAATTGTGTGGTAAGAACTGTTTTCTTTTAAGCTGCTTCTACTCTTTTAAAATAAAAAAAAATTTTTTTTAAAAACATATCCTAGATGGTATGCAGGCTATGTGTGCCTTATACCTGATATATATTTTTTAATTATAGGTAAAATGAAGGGTACAGCTTATACACGGGAAAATGTAGTATATATTGGAAAAAACTAACTGCAAAAACCTCTCTCTATATATACAATTATGGTCAATACTAGGCTTCAGCAGGTTTAATAAAAGTAAGAACTGGTCGTGTCACTGTCTTTTCTAAGCCTTTTGGAATAACTGAATGCTCAGGTTTTTTACCTTGTTCTGGGGGTGCTTTATGTTCTCGATGCACAATCATATGTTTTTTTAGATTACTAAGTTGATTAAATCCTTTACCACAAACATTACAGTAATATGGACAGTTATTATTGTGAATTACTAAATGTTTTCTTAAATTGCTAATTTGATTAAATCTTCTTTTACAAGTACTGCACTCATACGGGCATTCCCCTGTATGGATAATAGTGTGCCTTTTTAATGCAGCTTTTGTCTTGAAGCTTTTATCACATTGTTCACAGCAGAATGGTCGTTCTCCAGAGTGAACAATCATATGCCTTTTTAAAGCACTGGATTGACTGAAATGTTTTTCACAAATAGTACAATACATTGATTTTGCTACTAATTTTACTTCTTGTTCATGTGGTGCAGCTGGAAGATAAGCATATCTGTACCCACACATGATACAATCATACTGCAGATCATCTTCTAAGTTTGGGACAGCTTGTAATTCATTCCCACAATTTGGACACAGGTTTTCAGAAGCAGCAGACATGATTTTGACTTCAAAGACTAATCAGGAAATATTGCCAAAACATTTAGCTTATTTCTAGCCTAAAACCTAAAGAGGGGGAAAATACATATAAATTAAAAATCTGAAACAATATTTTAAAATATATTTGCATAAAACAGCCCTAGATATATAAATCCATAGTACACCTTTTAGGAAAAAAATTCATTCAAATAATAAATCTGGTTGTATAAAACGTCATGACGCTTTTTTTTTTTAACGTTCTTTGAAGGTCCTTTATTTATATAAAGAACAATGAGTAGATAATAGTATATCACCCATTTTGTTTGACAACTGTTTGCTTTCTTTTGACAAGCTGAGCTTCGTAATTCCTCCTTCATAAAAAAACCTAATTTTATCAGTGAATAGCTGAACAAGGTACTGATTTATAGCCTCATGTGAATTGTGTGTTATATTATAAAAGAAATTTTGAAGAGAGCAATCAAGTGAAAATTTGAGGGCACAAGATCAAGTGGGTATGGTACTTGTGACAACACTTTTCATAAACTCCAATAATTTTGTATTACGGAAATTAAAATAAATAACAACAAACAAATCGGTAGTGATTTTTACATCCTAAGTTAGCATCTTTTATGATTTGCATGTTTGGATCGAATTTATGCACACTTTGATACGGTGTTGGAATTCCTGGAAGGTAAAGACGATGATTTGCAGCTCAATTTACCTAAAAAATGACAGTTTATATGACCAATTGATTTGCCAAATTGGAAAACCAAACTGAAACAATAAAGTGATTAATTAAATTTAATCAAAACAAAAAGTATAATATCTGCATTTGTTTAAAAAATTTTCCTATAGAAATAAAACTAGGAGATATTCTTCACTTTGTTATTCCCAACTGGATGCTGGATTCTTTTGCAAGTAGATCCACAAACTTTGACAAATCCATATTAATACAGGAGCAATTTGTTGAATTATTCTTAAATGAGAAACTGAAACCAATGTGTGAACAAGGATATACATTCAAAAGTCGTTAATTCAGACACCCATAATCCGGACCTCAAAGCTACAAACTTTCTGCACATGCGTCACGTTGACGCATGCGCGTAAGACCTTTACGGCTGCGAATATGCGTGTGCGCGTGCTCAAAATACGTTTACGAATGTGCATTTAATGTATAACGGACGGTATAAGCTAAGCTAAAATTACCTAATTATCTATTTCAGTTAATGTTGCAGATTGCATTGTTCCTTAATCTTCGATTTGGATCCGGCTTATTATTTTTTGCAGACTGTTAGAGCAATTTTATGAAAGTAAGCTTGAACTTTCGATTATGTCAAATAGAATTTCTGATATATATTTACTAATATGTAAAGGATCTACACAGCGAAAGTATGTTTCGAAATCCATTAGACAAAAAGTGGAATTGCTGCAAAAAATGGATAAAGGCATATCCTTTGTTTATCTTTAACGCCGCAGCGCACAATGAATTGGAAGTTGATCTGTCAGCACTATGCTTATCTTCAGGGCAGATGTTTTTATTTTATTTGGCTTATAATTCCTTACTAAATGTAGTATTTCATCTCGATGTACTCCATCTTTGATATGATTTAAATCAAATTCCTCGCATTATAATTCGCTTCCGATAGCGAAGAAAGTAACAGAGGTTATTGGAAACGAAAAAATTTCGATTGACAAATTAGTCGGTAGACACAGCAATTATAGGACTTGAACAGCGGAACTTTGTAACTGAACAAGAAATTATGTCTGTTTATAGAACTAAAGAGAATGTATTATCACATAAAAAACAAAGCAACTTAAAGAACTTACATTGAAAGAAATGTTTAATAAAGTAAACAAATAAATATTAAGCTTTTTTTTTGTAAATTTTGATACCCTTTAGATCATAATTGTTCTTTATTTCATAAATTACGGTTTCATATTTTTAATTTTATAATTTCTGCATGCCATCTTACCAGATTTAAACTGATGATCCATAATCCGGATAAATAGATAATCCAAAATTGCCAAAGTCCCGACGAGTCCGGATTAACGACATTTGACTGTGTTATAAAAACAAACAAATTACAGTACTAAGTTCGAAATCCGGACTCATCGCGACTTCAACGTTTCCAGATATTAGATCATCAGTTTAAATCTAGTTAGATAGCATGTAGAAATTATAAAATTAAAAACATGAAATTGTGATTTATGAAATAATGAAGCATTTATGATCTAAAGGGTAACAAAATTTACAAAAAAAAAAAAAAAAAAAAAAAAAAAAAAAAAATCTTAATATTTATTTGTTTACCTTATTAAACATTTCAATGTAAGTTGTTTAAGTTGCTGTGCTAATACTTTCTCTTTAATTCAGTAGACAGACATAATTTCTTGTTCAGTTACATTGTTGAAGTCCTGTAATTGCTGCTTCGAGAATTTCGACTAAATTGTCAATCAAAATTTTCTCGTTTTCAGTAACTTCTCTGTTTTCAGGATCTAGAACCATAATAAAGATTTCGCCATTCATTAATTGATTGATGATTGAGAAGCATTGTCATCACAATGAAAAACTTCTTTTATATCATCATTTATTACCGCTGCCCCACATTTCTTTATAAAATCCATTAATTGGAAAATTTCACCTTTGCTTTCCGATATCGGAAAACCTTTAAAATTGACGGCTATCATCATCAAATTTAGCTATCCTTCGCTATACATATTTGGTTATGCATCATGAGCTTGGTGACTAACGACAAGTTGTTCCGTTAAGTTTTATCTTGCTTCTATCGTGCACTGAGACAGTTAAGCCTGAATTGTATCAGTTATTTATTATACTTATGTCTATTTCTTGCACATGCTTAAGCCTTACTGAGGGCCAGCGCTAGATATCTTACCACCTGATGCAGTCTCTGGTCCTAAATTCTGCAACTCTGTGCGGCCATACGAGCCCTGGCGCTGGTTCTGGGTTTATAGGAATAACAAATCAGTTATTTTTAATTCAAATAGCCCAAAATGTAATCTTTGAGTGTATTAGTATCATCAACAAAATCTATTTTTAGCATATGGAAAGAAATTTTTGGTAGATTTTTCCTCATCAACATTTTTTAGAGAATTTAACTTAAATCCGTAATCATCGCTAAGTGTAATGTCAACATAAAAAGGTTATCATACTCCTTTATTATTTAATTAGTAACATAAAAAAACTGTTTAGGCATCGATACATGAGTCATTACTCAAGTTGTCATGTTTTGATAAACATGTGGTGATGAAAGGAAAGTACGAGGGTTAAGTTGAAAAATAAGTTTCCCCTGTCGACTGTGGTCAGAGTTGTGTATGAAAGTAAAAAAATAGAATGAAACATTAAAGATATGACATACTTTTATTTTTCCACATAGGTACCAAGTACATTGAGACATTTGTCATATCGCTTGATAAGCTTCAAAAAGCCCTCCAGGAAAAAATCAGGGCTTTGCATATGGAAGAAGCGTTGAATGGCTTGTTTCACTTCAGTATTGCTTCCAAAGCGCCTTCCCCCGAGATTTTTCTTCAAAGCCGGAAACAGATGGAAGTCGCTTGGTGCGAGATCAGGACTGTATGGTGGATGGTGTAGACGCTCTCATCCAAGAGTTGCAATATGGTTTTGCATTGCCGTCACCGAATGTGGTCTGGCATTGTCATCCAACAGCAGAACGCCAGATGTGAGAAGGCCAGGCCGCTTTTTCTGAACCGCCTCTTTCAATTTCGACAGGGTGTCACAGTAGTGCATAGCATTGATGGTTCCAACCTCCAAAAAGTCCAGCAACAAAACTCCTTGGGCGTCCCAGAAAACTGTGAGGAGCACTTTACCTGCAGAGAGAGTTGTCTTGAACTTCTTTCGGACAGCTGATGATGGATGTTTCCACTCCATAGATGCGGCCTTCGATTCTGGCGTGAAATGGCGGACCCACGTTTCATCCCCCATCACAATCCGAAACAGAAAGTCATTGCCATCTTCATGGTAACGCACGAGATGTTCCAGGCTGACCCCCATGCGTTGTTCCTTGTGTGTCAAGGTACCCATCGTGCTGACACTTTTCTGTATTGAAGAATGTCGTGGATGATGTTTTGAGCTCGCTCACGTGAGATTCCAAGTTCTTCCGCTACTTCATCGATGGTGATATGCCAGTTCGCTCTAATCATGTCATCCACCTTCCTGACATTTGCATCTGTAGTGGCCGTGCGTGTCCGTCCAGCTCTCGGTATGTCCTCCACTTGCTAACGTCCATCACTGAATGTGCAACACCATCTCCACACCATTTGTTTTGACATCATACTTGACCCATAGACTTCCACGAGGCGGTTATGAATTTCTGTTCCTGATACTCCACGTGCCCATTCATAGTGGATAACCGCTCTCACTTCCTCCTTTGACCACGAATTCAAAACACACCTTCTCTCCATATCTACCAGGACTCAAATGAGAGGCTGGTCTCCGCTTGGCGCAGGCACTGCAACAGCGCCATCTGCTTGATTTGCAGCGACCTCAACCCAATGGTGTATCGGTGACTTGCGTGTTTTCCTGCTGTGTCGCCTTTCGCCCATAGACGCTCCAATGCTTCTTCCATATGCTAAGCGTGAATTTTTGTTGGAGTACTTTTTGAAGCTTATCAAGCGATATGACAAATGTCTCAACGTACTCGTACGAGAATAATAAAATAAAGGTATGTCATATCTTTAATGTCTCATTCTATTTTTTGACTTTCATACACAACTCTGACCACAGTCGACAGAGGAAACTTATTTTTCAACTTACCCTCGTATAATAAATAATGATTCGCCAGGTTGGCGTCAGATCAACGATATATCTATGTGGAATGTTTTATTTCGAGATGTGTGCCAAAAAGCAGATACGCAGCAACAGAGCCAAATTATTGATCGATCATACAAATTTATACTAAAATGTTTGTTTCTTCAATAACAAGGTATTTTATTTAGTATCTTTATGTTTTTGATATCTAAATTTTTTGTTTTTGTTTCGGATTTTTAGCTTAAATCGTGTGTTCAAAACGTAGTTTTTGCATGTGCGAAAACCGTGTTTTTGGAGACATTTAGGAAGGCATGTGATATAGCAAAATCGTGGAAGTTTTCTTCACAGATGTGTGACTGGTGAAATTTTATTAACGAATGCATTTTGGACTTTGCATGCTCTGTATCTGAGAAGATAGGGGGAAAGATATTTCTGCTTTTAAAAGAAGCTTTCATTATGGTAAGTGCGTTTTATTTTATTGTTTTTATTTTGTAGAATGTTATATTCATTGTTTTTTGTATGAATTTCCGTTTTTATTGTTGTTTTTTGAATTGTCTGAAATTTATTTTAGTTTATTTTCTTGATTTGTTTTTAGTGTAGATTGTGCAATTCGTAGATGTTTTTTAAAGTTGAAACAGAAGGCTGTGTACATGGTATTCTTTCAAATTTATTGTTGTTATGTTAATTTATTAAAGCGATTTATTAAAGTTAATTTATTAAAGTTCGTAGATTCGTTCATTGCCTATAATGTGCCATTCGTAGATGTTTTTTTTAAATTAAAACATGTCGCTGTGTACATGGATTCTTGTCAAATATTTTTGGTTAGAAACTTTACGTTTTTGATATCTAAATTTTTTGTTTTTGTTTCGGATTTTTAGCTTAAATCGTGTGTTCAAAACGTAGTTTTTGCATGTGCGAAAACCGTGTTTTTGGAGACATTTTAGGCTTAAAGTTCGAAATGTAGACAAAAAATTTAGATAGTAATATGGCAGCGTGAAGTTTCTTGCCAAAAATATTTGGCGACTTGAGGGCGCATATCAGAGTAGTTCCAACGTTGTTGGTGGTTTTGAGGTCCTGATTTTAGATCATTCCGGATAATGGATGTACGGATTTCGGACTTTGTACTGATTTTCAAAATATTAATCATGAAGCCATAAAACAGGGCTGTTATCACAGAGATTGGATTATTAACATATTAGGCTATCTGTTTGTACAAAGAGTACCCTCATATATGACTTTCTAAGGTTAGGTTTTCTTTAATATACATTGCTGGCCACCCAAATTGCAACACTAAGAAAGACAAGAGATGTCACAACAAAATTTATTTAGTAGATAACATGTTGACCAAGTATCAAATGATTAAATTTATAGACTTCTGTGAAGTGTGGTTCCTTCCAGATTCAGTAGTCAGAGTAGCCGTTTCATTGTTGGATATCACCGCTGCCACATGCCTCAGCATTGGTTCAAAGAAACCTTTTATGTGTTCTTGGGGAACAGCAGACAAAGCAGCTTCCACACGTTGCCGAAGTTAATCTGGTGTGGCAGCTTGGGATGTAATCTGGGTGAATCGTTCAGCAACCATGGACCACATG
This sequence comes from Stegodyphus dumicola, assembly GCF_044657685.1. NCBI lineage: Eukaryota > Metazoa > Arthropoda > Arachnida > Araneae > Eresidae > Stegodyphus > Stegodyphus dumicola. The sequence goes on from NC_140771.1 coordinate 119,884,431, forward strand.
TTTTCTATCAGCGAAAGATCCGGAGAGCGAGCCGGCCAAGAAAGCAATTCAATCTGGCAATTGACGAAGAACCCTTGGACAATGCATGCCATGTGTGGTCGTGCGTGATCCTGTTGAAATATGGCTGTGGGCAAGTCCTGAAGGTAAGAAAGGACAATTGACTCAGACACCTCGGAGATGTAGCGCTGGCTTTTAAAGTACTGGCAATGTGTACTAGAGGAGTGCGAGAGTGATATCCAATACCGATCCACAGCATAATATCTGGTGCAGGACCAGTGTGGCGGTGCATAATGCAGCTGTTGAGCATCCTCTCTCCACAGTGTCCGCAGACTCGAATCTGACCATTGTGGTGTTGCAGACATAAGCATGACTCATCAGTAAAGACAATTTCATTCCATTCTACTGTCCACATCCTTTTTCATCGCACCATTGGCGACAGATACGTCTGTTGTTCTGCGTCAAGGGTAGACGAAGCAATGGACGTCTTGTAGACAGACTACTCTGCTGTAAACGGCGTCGAATGGTATGCACAGACACTGGATGATGCGTTACAGACGGAATGTGCTATGCTATGGTTCGTGATGTGACTGAGCAATTTGTCACTGCCATGTGCGCACTGTTCCTGTCATCACGTGAAGTGGTGCACTGAGGTGGATACGATCGAACACGTCGGTCCGTCGTACCCTCCTACATCCAACGGTCACATATCCGCATTACAGTTGTTTGGTTTCGTCCAACACGGCTACCGATTTCCCTGAAAGATAATCCGCACTCTCGGTAAGCTACTGTCCTTTCTCTGTCGAACTCGGATACTTGATCAAACGATGATCGCTGTTTACTATGAGGCATAGTTGATTGTTTTTTTGAGAAAAAACACAATTGCTGAACTTGAAATCATCGAAAACTCCAAGCCTTAAATAGCACTTTGAAGTGGCGCCACAAGATGTGTGCGATGTGCGTCTGCGCTGAAATTCTATTCATTTGCATATCTCACCTCTGCTAACACATGTTGTAAATTTCATGTTATTTGCATGCTTCCTTCAGGGTGTTGCATTTATGGTGGCCAGTAGTGTAGTAAAGCATATGATGGCAATCAGCACAAGTGAAGAGATGGCTTTTTTGGAGGATATTTAAGGAAAGCTGGTTGGTTATACTTAACACCTGGGTTTTGAACATATCAGTAACCCACTGGACATGGGTGAGGCTGACTCATATTACTCCTACATATCAACAAAAAAGAAAGTCTCAGCCAATCCTTAACTATGCACATAAATGAAATTAAATCGAAACCCTATAATTAAGAAAAGCATTCAGAATTTTTTAATAATTTAGATGTTAAAAGAAAGCCGTAAATAAGAATATTGGTACAGTACAAGGTACGAAATCCGGACGTCCATCATCCGGAATGGTCTAAAATCTGGATCTCAAAACCACCAACAATGCTTCCTCGTAGGCTTTACGCATGCGCATTTGATTCCCGTCTCAGCGCAGAATAAAACATCTGGAGAGTCCCGATTCTTAATTTCACTCACACTAAATAAAATACCTTGTTATTGAAGAAACAATCATTTTAGCATAAATTTATACCATCAGTAATTTGGCTTCGTTGCTGCATCTCTGCTTGGCACACATCTCAAACCAAAACATTTCACATAGATACATTGTTGAACTGACGCCAACCTGGTGAATCATTATTTATTACACTTTCCTTTCATCACCGCATATTTATCGAAACATGATAACTTGAGTAATGACTCATGTATCGATGCCTAAACAGTTTTTTTTTTTTTTTTTTTTTTTTTTTATGTTAGTATCTGAATAATAAAGGAGTGTAGTTAACCTTTTATGTTGACAGTACGCTTAGCGATGATTACATATTTAAGTTAAATGCCCTAGACAATGTTGATGAGGAAAAATCTACCAAAAATTTCTTTCCATATGCTAAAAATAGATTTTGTTGATGATACTCACAGACTCAAAGATTACATTTTGGGCTATTTGAATTAAGAATAACTGATTTATTCCCATAAACCCAGAAGCAGCGCCAGGGCTCATGTGGCCGCACGGAGTCGCAGAACTTAGGACCAGAGACTGCATCAGGTGGTGAGATATTTAGCACCAGCCCTCAATAAGGCTTATGTATATGTGGAAATTTGTTTATTCAAAACTCTGATAAGCCTTAAGGATGTGCAAGAAATAGACATATTTATTATACTTATTAAATTTTTAACAGTATACTTAAACTAATACAATTCAGGCTTAATTGTCTCAGTGCGCGATAGAAGCGAGATAAAATTTAACGGAACAACTTGTCGTTAGTCACCAAGTTCATGATGCATAGCCAAATATGTATAGTGAAGGAGAGGTAAATTTGATGATGATAGGCGCTAACTTTAAATGTTTTCTGATATCGGAAAACTGTGAAATTTTCCAGTTAATGGATTTTATAAAGAAATGTGGGGCAGCGGTAATAAATGAAGATGTAAAAGAAGTTTTTCATTGTTATGACAATGCTTCTCAATCATCAATCAGTTAATGAATGGCGAAATCTGTATTATGGTTCTAGATCCTGAAAACAGATAAGTTACTGAAAACGAGAAAATTTCGATTGACAATTTAGTCGGAATTCTCAAAACAGCAGTTACAGGACTTCAACAATGTAACTCAACAAGAGATTATGTCTATCTACAGAATTAAAGAGAAAGTATTAGCACAAAAAACGAAGCAACTTAAACTTACATTAAAAGAAATGTTTAATAAGGTAAATAAATAAATATTAAGCTTTATTTTTGTAAATTTTGTTACCCTTTAGATCATAAATACTTCATTATTTCATAAATGACGATTTCATATTTTTTAATCTTATAATTTCTAAATGCCATCTTACTAGATTTAAACTGATGATCTAATATACTGGAAAATCCCAAATACGGACTCGCCTCGGACTTTCTACTGTACTACTCTTATATACGCCCTCAGGTTGCCAAAGGTGGCAATGTGTTCTGTGCTGGTTTTTGAGACGATTGCAATGGTTTTGGAGTGATGTTGCTTGTACAGCAACCCTTTTGATGTTGAAACTTACACTTTTACTGCAGTGGTTTTATTTGCTCGTTGGTTCATGTCGTGTGCATTTTGAAATGGAATGTTGCAATGAAAGATGTGGTGGGAAAATTTCAGTTGTGTATTTTAGATTGTGTGCAAAGTAAATTCAGTATCAAAAGGTATGATGTTGGAGTTCTTAATGAGTCTTTTGTTCACGGGTGTGTTTATGCGGATCGAGGTTTATTTTTTGATTTTCTGTGGGAGTCAGGAATTCTGAAGCAGGGTTTGGCATGTCCGAAATGCAGAGCTGATATGAGAAGTCGTACGAAGAATGGCGTTTCTGATAGATTTGTAAGGGTTTGTAGGCAAATGGTTACTGGTAGTGTATGTGGCTATCAGTGGAGTTTAAGATTTGGATCGTGGTTTTCGTGTAGTAAGTTAAGTTTGGAGGAAGTTTTTATCGTTACCATCGAAATTTTGAATTGCGGGAAGACGTGTGATATTGCAAAATTGTGACACTTTTGTTCACAGATGTGTGACTGGCAAAATTTTATTCACGAATGTATGCTGAATTTTGTATGCTCTTGATATTTCTGCTGTTCGAAGAAGCATTCATTATGGTAATGGCATTTTATTTTATTTTTTATATTTTGTAGAATGTTATGTTCATTGTTCTTTTAGTATGAATTTCTGTTGTTATTGTTGTTTTTTGAATTGTTTGTAATTTTAGTTATTTTATTTCATTTTGTTGATTAGTGCAATTTGTAGATTTTTTTTTTTTTTTTTTTTTTTTTTTTTTTTTTTTTTTAAAGTTTAAAGAGATCTATTCAGAAAAAAATACAGTATTTCCAAAAGATATTCATGCATTCACAGAAAAGTATCAATGCAGAGATGATATCAAAAACACAGTTAATTTATTCATTTAGACCCGACTTTAACTTCCTTAAACCGGTGGTACAACTGATAAACAAGTATCTTCCTTCCCCTTATTAGAGAAATCTCTAGTCTTTCACTGCTTTAGTTAACAAAGAGATCTGTGGGTGGTCAGCAGCATTAACATAGCCGCTGGCTACTAACTGTGCCCTATTCTAAACAATTTGACTGCATTTTGGTGAAGACCAACTATTTTATCTTGAACTAATACAGTAGGAAATCGAGTAACCAAGAATTATAACCCTGCACATTTTTTGAGTTACTATTTTTTTTTTAAACTTCTGCTGCTTGTATGTACACTGCACAAAAATAAATATATAAAAATGTGACTGTTCTATATCTCCCGCTCTACTGGGCCAACTGGATGAAATTTGCTTAGAGTAGACTCTAAAGTACCCCCTTGTATTATGGTGAAGTTGTTGTTTCATTTATTGCCAAGTTGTTGTTTCATTTATGGTAGCCTGAGTACCGTAATTTCTGGAAGAAACGCCGCGGCGCTTACGTGTTTAAAACTTAAATTTTCAGCGGGTGCGGTGTTTCTACCCATGCGGCGTTTAGGTGCACTAAAAATAAAATATTTCCTATGATGGTCATTGTACATAGTTTGGATGGCCTTGTCATTGTGCATAGACTGGTGCTGTCCCCACACAAAAGACCACTCAGTTGCTTTTTGCGAACGTTATTTTGTTTACATTCTTTCCCTTGAACGGACCTACATGCCTTATTCACCTTAAACGAAATCTCAGAACAATAACATTCTTCCCCCTTTCAAATCAACATTCTCATCAGTTTGAATAGTGTCTCTCCTCTGCCCTTCGATGAATCTTCCAGGGCCCATCCTCTCCCCACCCCTGCCTTTTCTGCAATTTTTTTCAAAGGCGGACACGACTCCACCTGCCTCGCAATAACGAACTCTGACGTATTTCCCCTCCAGCATGAATGGATTTTTTTTGGCATTCTGCCAGATACAGATCCCATCAGTTTGAGTACAAGTACTTGTTGGATAGTTTTTAAGTAAGAAGGGAGCGGAAGATTTTTGAAAATGTCCCTAAACAGCACAGAAGCTATACTGCTGGTTTTAAGCTTAGTGTAATTTCACGAGCTGAACAAATTGGAAATCGAGCAGCAGCTCGAGAGTTTGATGTGGACAACAGATGTATTCGACGTTGGAGAACTGAAAAAGAACTTCTTAAAAATATGCCACAACAGAAACGAGCCAAAAGAAGTGGTACTGTAAGGTGGCCAAATCGAGAGGACGACCTTGCAAACTGGATAAAGGAGCAACGAGGAAAGGGAATGGCAATTTCAACTGTAAAAATTCGCTTACAAGCAAAATTTATAGCAAAACGAATGAACATAAATGATTTCAAAGGAGGTGTAGCAGATTTATGAAAAGAAAAAATATTTCTGTGCATACTAGAACAACAGTCGGGCAACAATTACCAATGGACTGGCAGTATAAAAAGTCTTCTTTTCTAAAATATGTGACAGCTATTATTGACAAAAAAAATTTCTTCGGTCGCAGATAATAAATATGGATGAAACGCCGTTAGCTTTCGACTCTCCTGCAAACAGAACTGTTGATGAAACTGGTGCAAAAACTGTATCTATGTTTATTACAGGGCATGAAAGAATGTCATTTACATGTGTGTTAGCTTGTGCCACAAACGGTGACAAGCTAAAGCCGATGATAATTTTTAAACGAAAAACTATTCCGAAGGGAGATGGTATGACATATATCAGGACTTAGGATGAGTTTTTGCATCTATATGGCCCACGACGATGTCATGCGCAATTTAATCTATTGCGGCATTTACGCTGATGCGGCGTTTCTGTGTAATTTTAATTTTTTTCCCACCATTTTTCTCAAGTGCGGCGTTTATGCTGATGCGGCCTTTCTTCCGGAAATTACGGTAGTTGAATGTTGTGGAAACCCTATTGTGACATAATCGGATGCATGATTCTTTGAAATTTTGAATCATGGAATGTTTTGTAAGCACTTGTGGTGTTGGTTTTATTGTTTAGACAGCTGAATGTAGTAAAATTAATTTGAAGTTTCAGTACGATCTGGAATGAAAGAGGAAAACAGCGTTAATTGACTGGTGTGTAAATGAAGGTTTACTTAGTAGGCATTATAAGTGTTTTATATGTAGGAAGAATATGCATCTAGTCGAACGTAAAAACCGTTTAGATGGATTTGAATGGGTTTGCAGGAAGAACGGTTCAGATGTGAAGCGTTCAATCAGAAAGAGTACCTGGTTTGAAAGTCATTTGAGTATGATTGATATTTTGATTTTTATGTGGCTCTGGGTGTACGAAGCAAACTCGAAAATCATGGTAAGTGAATATTTGCTTTATTTAGTGCTTAAATGTATAACATGTTGTTCCTTTTTTATGTTATTTTATTGTTTGGTTTAAAATGTAGTTTAGTTAGTTATAATGTAGTTTATGTATTTTTTTGTTTCCCTGTTTGTAGAATTGGGTGCTCCTTTAACGTTTTAAGTGAAAATATATCGATGTGCACATGGACAAAGTGACTGGAGTGCACAATGCAAGTTTGTGCAATTCTTGGATTTTTTTTAAAGTGAAAATAGGTGGACGTGTACATGGATAAAGTCAAGAGAGTGCGCAATGCCATTTTTGTGAAATTCGGGGATATTTTTTTTAGTGAAAATAGGTCGATGTGTACATGGATACAGAGTTTGTGCAATTCTTTGACTTGTTATTTTGGCTTTATGTAGCAGCAATTTTTGTCGCACAGATCGCCATTATGCAAGCCAAAATAATAAGGATTGCACAAACTTGGTATCCATGCACTGCCAAAAATTGCCATGGGCTACCCTAAAATATACTTTTACCTGAAATTGAAATTTCATTTTTCATGTCTCTAAAGTGCGACTTTATATATATTACATTTATATATATTGTTCTAATACAGGTATTTCAACACAAAATCAGAATTTTTCTGAAATGACATGCCAATTTTTTCCATATTTCGATTCTATGATTCAAATTATGCCTAAATATTAAATTTTGTAAAATTAGGTGCAAAATTTATGACAGAAATTTAAAAACTTATCTTAGTGCATTTTTTTTTCAGTTTGCACCAAGAATAAATCAAATGGCGAACATCTTAACTTATAGCAACCTATTTTCCTTTCCCTTTTTATATCCTTCCTACTTTCAAATAATTTTAACAAAGTGTGTGTAATTAATAATATATATATAATAGCATATACATTTAAAAGCATAAGAAATGCAAGAATGATAAGCTATAGTAGAAATCAGAAAAATTCAACACATTACTTATAGTTGCACAGAAGATCCACACTAATAAAATGTTTTTCAGTAACTCACATTTGTTTTTTAACACTTGTACGTTTGAAGTTTATTTACATAAATAATCTTGTACTAAATATTAGAAGACAGAATAAAAATTATTTTCTCTCTATTTCAAGCCTCGTTTATTATGAAATAGATATGATAAAAATATTCCTTGGGTACTTTTCCGTTTTGCCGGCGCAAGCGATAAAGTCGCCAATAATGGTACAACCGATGCCAAACGGAATATTCTCGCTGGTAACCTTTTACGCCTCATTCAGATAGTTCAGTTTTATGTCTAAGGCCATTTTTGGCAATTAAATCAATTAGGATGCAATCACAGCGCTTACCCGAAGCCGAAAATATAGAAAAGGTAAAGTCAAGGGTTAAATTCATCAATTCTAATGAGAATGCATTAGCGAAGTAAAGCACTGCAGTTTTACATAATTTCTGAGTAAGTTATTCGTACGAATTGAAGTATTTCTTGCATTTAAACTTGTATTCCAAATTAAGATTTAACTTGAAATTAATGTAGATAATTACTGAGAGCATTATATTTTTGTAGAGTAGTATACGTGAGATGAGATCGCTTGGGGTCACGTGATATGAACCGGCGAAACAGGATGTTGAACCATGAAAGCATAGTAAATTCTTAAATTAATGTCTTTTTATAAATTTATTGGCTTTTTATAAAATTTTAAGCGATATTACAATGTTTATGCCTTCAAAAAAAGAATTCTTAGGACTAACATTTTTTTAATATTTTTTGTGTGTATAATGTATGTTGTCGCCAATAAAGTCTGCTTGGCGAGATTTGCGCCGGCGAAACGGAAAAGTACCATTCCTTGTAATAAAATAAGTTACTCAAAAAGTATTAGTCAGCAACTTGCATAATAATTCAGACACTCAAAAGTTTTGTTGATATGCTTTGGCAGGGGATCTTGTCATAATTTTTTGTTTTAATAACACTACATCACAAATTTATCACTGGCATTTGGAAATTATTATTTGTTCAGTAAAATATGTTAAGTTTCATATATGAAGTGAATATGGTCTGACCCTACAAATTAATTACAATTTATGTTAAAAGTTAAACTTTTCACCATTTCAGACGTGGCTAAAGGCATTCAAAATATCCAAAAATTCCTTGATGTAAAAACAATCAACTTTCTTTCGTGTATTAAAATTATGAAAATAGTTTGAAACTGTTTAAATGCACTCACTACCTTCTAAGGTACACTAAGTCTGGATTACCTTCTAAGCTACAATGAAGGAATTGGAGAATTCTATGAAAAATCAAACAATTCCAAACACTGGTACTGTAAAACTTGTGATGAATTAGGACAACGGTTTGCAATAACACTAATAAAAGTTAAATCATTATAGCACATGGCTATAATGGGCAAACAGAGAGAAAGAAAATGCTTTGTCAACAAGAAAATGATGAAAATATGCCTGGCATTTATAAAAATCTATAGTAAGCAAGGATATTTTAGAGAAGTCAAACAGCAAGAATCAGCATAATATTTGTAAATTTTGCAGGACTAGTTTCGATGGTTTAACTACAGAACCATTCTCCTCAGCTGCCTAAGTACAAATGAACGAGATAAAATATGGTGATAAGAATAGCTTGATAGAAATTAAACTACTGGCTTTTTAATTTAGTTCAAATATCATGTTGAATAACAATCAAAAACAAAGTCCAACATTACTTCTTTCCAATTTTTAAAGTTTGATTTGTGGTTTATATTCTTTTAAATTTTCTCATTTGATTTTTTTGCTTTGCTTATCTGAGGTTTCGATTAATGTTTTCCAATTTTTTAAATTTGATTTATAGTTTACAAGTTCTAATTTTTCTTATTTGATTTTGTGCTTTTGCTTATCTGATTTGCTGCCTCTAGTTGCAAATATTTCATTTCATATACATTTTGCAGGGTGAAAACTGTTTCAAAATTGTGTGCTTTACTTGTGCTTAGTTAACCCTTTGCGGCTCAGTGTTCCACTACATGGAACACCCAAACTGAATCGCTTCTGAAACCTTTAAATCCAACCGTAAATAGATAAAAATGCCTTTATAATATACTTTGAACTTTTCTTTTTAAATAGTAGATAGCAGCATATCACAAGGAGACACAGAATTTTCATTTATTATGTGTTATTAAAATGCACTTTTTTCAAGTAATTTTCTCTATTTTTTTAAACCTTTCATACAAAAACCATACGCAGAATCATTGAATGAAACTGGGTGTTCCATTAGCGGGAACACTGCGTCTTTAGTGATCTCATGCTGTTACGAATCAGAACATCTGTGCTTAGGAGAGAACATCCGTTGTTTACGTTTTCTGTTTCCGTTGTTTTGGAGGGAAGAATGAATTCAAACAAAGCAGTATTGAGGGGTGAGGTGTGTTTTGTGTTATGAAAGCCAATATTGGCATCTCGAATTTTTTGGGAGTAGTTTCTTAGGCAGGAATTTTATTAGTAGCTTGACTCATCTTTACTTAGACCTGTGCGAATTTTTTGCTGTCGCATTTTAGTCTCATTCCCATTTATCTTCAATAATTGTGTAGATATTTTTCATGTATGTATGTATTATAGGCTTATTTGTATGTATTATAGGCTTATTTTCTTTATTGCTAATATTAATCGTAGTTAATTTTTTTAATTATTAATTTTCTATAAATGGCATTGAGAGGCCTAACTCTTTCCAAAAATTTGTAAATACTTTTGTATATAGGACTTTTGTATATAGATATTTATCTTATTTATCCGTATATATTCAAGAATATTGTGTATATCCAGGAAACCATGTATACAGCCATAATACAGTTTTTTCATTCTTATACAAACGCTTCTACTCATTTTCGTGCTTCACTGCAATGCTCGCTTAGTCACACTTTTAAAAGCTTTGGCGGCGCAGTGTTCCACTTCATGGAACACCCACAGAATTAAAACGGTAAGTGCAATTTTTACAAAATTTTACCTGTATACTCCTTTAGGACTAAATAGATTGCATACAACTTTTTTTGTTGAAATTCGGATGTTAACGTATAGTGTGCCGCAAAGGGTTAAGTTAGTTTAACTTTTTTTTTCCTTCATTATTTATCATGTCTTCTTCCATTAATCGGTTCACAAAATTACACCTGAAATGACTGAATCACCTTGATTTTTTCCTAAAGTGTAAATGTAAAAAAACTGATCCCCAATTTCATTCAGATTAAATGTAATCTAAAATCTTCCAATCGTGTTTCAAAAATTCTCTTAAACTGCAAACTTGCCTTGCTTCAGTCCGTCATAAGAATTACACGTCAACAGTTATCCAAAATTGAGCTATATAAGATTCATTTGGAACTTGCTAATTCATATCCAAAATTAACTGCTATTGAATATAAGTCCTGGTTTAGAATTGAGAATGTAGATAACAATCATAAGAACACACTTGCTTTCAAATTCCCAAATCTTCTTTCCAGTCTTTCAATTTAAGTAGTTAAAAAAATTTTCCCATTGTAAACATTAAACCAATAGTTACTATTTTTAGTGTTAGTTTAACAGAAGAACAAGAGCAAATTCTGAAATATAATTTTAACTTCTCACAACCTTCAAAACCTTCGATTCCAAAGATTGTGGCTCCTAACGAAAAAGCTTTCAAATTCAGTTAAGTTTCAGATAAATGATTGGCCATCTTATCGCCCATAATGTGAAAATACACAATAAATCTTTGAAGCCAAACCTAAATGAAAGAACTACATTGCATGAAATTTATTCTAACCCAGATATTATCATTTCAAAGGCTGACAAAGGTGGCCAGATAATCATCACGGACAAGAACACTTACAGTGATGGTGTCACTAAACTCTTAAACGAAGGAGACCACATATAATGACCCCGAAAGACCCTTCACCTTTGGACATCTCAAAAATTAAAACTGCAATCAAATCTTTACAAATCCTTCCGAGCCACTTATAATGACTGCTTATCCCATCTGTTGCGAATTGTGCCAGATTATATGCTCTTCCCAACATTCATAAAAGCGATATTCCTTTCCACCCTATTGTATCAAATTTAGGCACTGCTTCGTATCTGTTAGCTAAATATTTAGTTTCTAAATTTTCAACTTTTACATCATAAACAATTTCAACATTTACACCATAAAAAATTCAATAGAGTCTGTAGAAAAAGTTAAAAGTATTTCTCCCCAAAATGTCCTCATGGTTTCTTTTGATGTTAAATCATTATTTACCAGTGTTCCAGTTGAAGGTGCAAAAAGATGTCTAAAAACTAGACTTTGTGAATTTCATTTCTCCTGCATGAAATTTATTTCACTTACTCAACTCTGTTTGAAACAAACGCATTTTTTCAAAATAAGTATTATAAGCAAACTGAAGGTTTAGCCATGGGAAGTTCTCTTAGTCCAATCGTTGCCGATACATGCTTTATTTTGAATCAACATTATTTGAAACTTTAAACTTCCCAGTTTGGTTCCGTTATGTTGACAATAAATTTACCCTGTTTGACAGTAGTGAAAATTATTTAAATAATGTTCTTTCAATAACGAATTCCATTGATCCTGCTGTTCAGTTTACTTCTGAACTTGAGACATCCAATTCTCTTCCGTTCCTCGACATCCTGGTCACACGTAACATATCCGAGTTCACTACAGTTTACGGAAAACCTTCATCGGTTTGCCTTCCACCACACTTCAAATAATGCCATCCGATGAAACAGAAGTTAGCTTCATTTTATTTCTTTATTTTCTGTGCACTTCAAGTTTGCTCCTCCAAATTAGCTTTTGATCAAGAATTAAATTATTTAAAAGCAGTTGCTATTGACATGACAGGGGCTTTCACCCAACATTTTATTGACCGTGCAGTTTAAAAATTCTCATCAGAACACATCAAAAGATACAAATCCTATTTTAGGTGATTATAAGAATTCTGTTGTCATTCTTTCTGTCAATTAGCTATAAAATTGCACGTATTTTGCAGAAATTTAACTTTTGGGTTGTTTTCTCTCCTATCACTAAAATTCCTAGTTCCATGCCTAAGGACTCCATTCTGGATATGAATTCCTGGGGTATTTACAGGATTCCTTGCCAATGTAGTTTAATTTACACTGGTCAAACAAAAAGAGGCTTAAAATTTTGTGTTAAAGAACATGAGGCATATGATAGGAGAAAGCAAACAGAAAACCGCTGTTGCTTAGCATTGTTGAAATGAAAATCATACTTTCCATTTTTCTGCTGCCAAAATTATTCAAAAAACATCCTCCATTGGTGAATTAGATTTTTTAGAAGCATTTCACATCCAGAAAAACATTTCTGTTGTAGTTAATGATGCCAATTACAATACATCTTTACCTTCAGCCTTTAAAGATATATATATTTTTTAGTCGTTCTTGTTTCATGATGGCGACAGTAGCTTAACTTCTGTCCAGTTTTTCTTATCTTATCTCTATCCTTATCTTTCTTCACTTCATTTGCACTTAAGCAGATGAAAAAGTTAGCTAAAAAAACTATCAAAATTAGAACTGCAAAAAAATGTTTTTTTTTAATTTACGCCGATTCTTAATGTTGGACTTCGTTTTTGATTATTGGCTTCTTGTTTGACTCCTCCAAAAATCATTATTCAATGTGTTATTTTAACTTAATCAAACATTTATCATATTTGCAGACAAGAAAAATATTAATATATTTGGGTATATGTACATATTGCCGTATGGCAAAAGTTGAATGAAGAACTGAATCTGAAAAACCTGCTAAGCATGAGGGTGGAGGCATAATGATTTGGGGATTGTCCCTTCTAGATAGGAAATTTATTTTTTTATCAAAAATAATGTGAAACAGTATAATTACATAAATTTTTGGTACTTTCTTATTATAGTAACCCCCAAAATTTAATCATTAATCAACCGAGATGCAACATGCAGTGAGGTATAAGAACACATGGTCAGATGTGTCAGTTGATTAGCAATTGAATCTCGTGGCATCTATAACATGGAGTACCAAATACTCTTAATGAAAATTTGGAATATAAAATTCAAATTCTATTATGAAAATGTTTCTAACATACAGCCCTAAATATTTCCTAGTGGTTATAACAGAAATGTCCTGAAGTCATCCAAATCCTTTCATATTCTTAGGACTTATATCCTAACAAAAACACAAGCAGTGAGTTAGAGCAAAGAGTAAGAAAGCAGGAGAGTTCATCAAAAATGAGAGTACAGTTTCAGAACTTTTTGAATAAACTTTTTTTTTTTTTTTTTTAAACCAAAAACATTTTGAGTAACTTTTTTCAAAACCAGCAGTTTTTAGGGGTTTTCCTTATTGTAGCAGCCCCAACCTTAGGATTACACCAAAATCACAGCTATGATTTCGAGAAGCTCATTAAGCAGGGATGTAAAAATAAATTACACAATTTATAATAACAATAATATTCATGTTTTCTCCTAAGGATACTTTTAATAATCATTATAACAAGGCCATATTTTAGAAACTGCTTTCAACTATTAATCAAAAACCTAATTTTTTCCCTTGTGTATTTTCTACATATAAATTCTGAAAGATATAATTCGAGATGATGCTGAGCTATGCATCATTGCTTTTCTTTACTCTACTTGGCTAAACCCTGCATTCCTTCCATGTTTCAGGCCTAAACACCAGTTGTTGGATCTACAAAATCATACTTACGGTTCACAGTGAAAAGACTGTAAAAAGCTTCTTCAAGTTGCTCTTCTTTATATCTCTTCCACCAATCTGAATAGATTGTTGATGCATCTTGATTATTTGAATAATTTTCTCCATAAGTGTACCAGCATCTCTATTCGAGATCTGAACCACAAAGTACTTACTATCTTTCTGGTTATTGCTTCAAAAATCCACTGTTGTAGGAGTACTGTACTGCTGTTACTCTTATGCCAGATGAACAATTTTTCATCGATTTCAAATGTTTTATTGAGACCTCCCATTCGTCAACTGAATTGTTTACATCTGTCGGGAATACACTTCCTGCGTGCAACTGTTCCAATCAATTGCAGCATATTCACACATATTAAGTTGTCACATATTTGGTGATTGTTAACGCCTCAGCCCAAGAATTCATAAATCTAATAACAGTGATGAACGATATTCTGAAATCATGAAACAGTTTCTAAAGTGCAGGCCTTTCTTTATTTTACTGTTTTTAACACTGCACCTCTAAATATTTTCATCGTTAACTCAGTTTCAAGTTGTTGCCATTTTTTGCATACCGTTTGTCAGCTAAAACATATCTTTCTTTAAACAATTATATGGCATCCACCTCTTTATTTGGTAAATTAAAGATTGTCAATCGCAAATTCACAAAAAAGCAAGGAGTAGTCTTTAAAAAAACAATGCAAATTCAAAAACATTACGAAAAATGAAACATGATGCGAACATAAGAACATGGGTGAGATTTTGGTGAGACACCTCTATTAATTAGCACTTCAATTTTGGTGGTCGCTTTAATATAGAAGTACAGGTTTTAAAAAAGGATGAACAACAGGAAAAGGATGAACATGTGAAATAAAAATCCACTTATGGAAGCACTTCCGCAGAGGTTCCGTTAAATGTAAACATCGCCAAAATTGGCGATAACAGTTCAAAGTTGGTAACCCGGCGAATTCGGTGGTCGTAGGTAGCAACCTGATTCTTCAAACGCTTAGACAACGAATCTGTTCTCATATGTTTTGTTCGTGCTCCGTTTTGCCGCTGGCTGGTGGTGCATCACTACCGGATGAGCAGGTGAAATTGCGGCGGAGGGGGGGGGCCTTATTGATAATTGGTAACACGCCTGTTTAGAGTAGTATGACTGTGTTCTTAATAATTAAAAGACTAAACACTCAGAACCATAGGGTACCCGAGTCCTAAAACATGATTAACGTGGGCTGCAATAATATAAGGTTTTAAATAATTAACTAAAGTTTTTATTTTTATTACTCTTATTTTTATCTAAAATAATAGGAATTACATCACTTTTCATGCTTAAAAATTTGACATATTTTTAATGTATCTTAGCAATTACCTTTCAGAAGATGCTAGGTGTTTATATATGATAGATGATTAGAAAGAAATAAAGAAGTAATAATGAATAAAAAAAAGTATTATTGGTTCTCTGAGATGAGATTTTAAAAAAAAAATTTTTTTTTTAAGATTTTTTATTGGTCATCAAAGTTAGTAAACCACTGCTTTGAGTAATTAATCAAAGTTTGACTTTTGAAAGATAACAAAATGTATAATGTTCTTATAGTTTTATTTACAATGCTACTCTAAAGGATTTGAATATTATTGAAGATTCTTGGCAATGTCCAGTTTATTGTGAAAAAGGCAGTTGTTTCAAAATAAAATATTTTAAGCTATCAGCAAGTAAATTCAAAAAATAACTTTGAAAATTGCTTGCATAAAATGGATATTTGAAATGTATTATTCTGTAATGAATCCATTAATCTATTATATGTACAGTAGCACTTAACATATGAAACACAATTTTGGGAATATTGACAAGCAAAGCACTTAATGAAAAAGACACTTTTAAATGTACTAAAATATTAGTATCTGTATGAACAACAGAGAATATATGTAATGAATAATACCATGACCAAATACCTATATAAACAAAACAAAATTAAGTATTCTCATCCTCGACACTTGAAAAAGTAATCCTGCTGTGCAACATTTAGTGAATTTCTGATTGCATGATATTGCAAGCATTTTGTTAGATTTTTCCTACTAGTGCTTAAGACCATTGAATACTGGTAGTTTGATCTGTGTTCATATCATGGTTAAAGGGCTGGCTGCATGGTTGATTTTTCTAGTTTTCCTCATATGTAATGCAAATACAAGCCAGTTTCCCTTAGAATGTTCATAAAGGCATCCTTCTTCAGGTCAACAGCTGGTATGCTTTGCCATATTCGAATAACCTAAACTTTCCTTCAGATTATACATTGAAAGGTTATATCTGTAGTAAGCAGGACAATGATCATTCAGCTTCTATCCGTGTGGAAGGAGTATATTTAAAACATGTCAGAACCATGGGATTCATAACAAAATCGACCATTAATCTTGAACATTTTATCAAGTGTGCTGTTTTTCTTACGTTATGGGTTTCACTAACAAGATATTCATACTTTTGTTCAAGTTCACAAGCAGTTCAGCAATACACTTGCTGGATACTGGTAGTTTGACCCTAGTTTGAATCTTCAGTACTCAGTATCTTGGGCCATCACACTGTCATGGCCCCTAAAGCTATTACTGCTTGGCATAATATAAGCAAAGCATTTACGACTCATGATACAACATTCTGAGAAGTGTTTCATCTGCCTTTCTCATACACCTGAATGCATCATTCAAAAGAAAATGATATTGCTGCGTTTAATTTCATCAGACCTGATGAAAGGTCTAGAATGCTGCAAGTGCTGGTTTTTTCTCACATCTGTTTTAAGGAGAAATAATTTCAGCGATATCCTGGAACTAGAATTATCCTAGTTTACATATGAATTTGTCAACAGCATATGCTATTTCCTAAAAATCAATGAAAATATTGCTTTTTTCATTCTCATTTTGGATATTCTAAAATGCAGTAATGTATACAGCATTGATTTACGTCCATTTTAAGGTAAATTTGCTGATCATTTCTTATAAGTTTCCAAACATCTTTTTAGAGATGGACTTTCTTCTTTCCAAAGTGAAATGTGTGTCAATACAATTTATTTCAAATGACTATGGCATGACATCTAGTCTTCACTTTGGCATTCATGTTTGTTTCATTATTTTACGGAGACATTGCTATTTATTTTTAAGTGTTTTTAATGTGTTATTGAAAATATTTTTAATATACGCATTTACAAAACTTTGCACTGACCAGAGATATAAAGTTAGTCTTCAATTAAAAGACTTGTTTAGGATTGTGTAAAGTTGAACAATTACTTTGTTTATATAAGTTGAATAGGAGACTGTTGTTTTATGATTTTTTTTGTAATGTTGGATAGTTTCCACAGGCTTTGGGAATTTTCTTCATTTGATTATCTCTATGTAGTTGAATAGAAAAATATTTTGAAATTATCAAAATAAATAAGTTATCTATTTTGGAGATTAATTTTGATAACCAGCATTTTGTAACAGCATCATGTTCTTAGCATATGCTAAGAATATCGTCAAAAGAAAAGAGTCAACCAACGTGTGCAGATCTGTGATAAATTTTACTACTTTTTGTTATTCCCATGTATATGTAGTTATATAATGATTTGAACAACTGTAATTTTGGAACACTGAGAAACAACTGCTTCAAGTGATTGTTAGACTGTAACTAAATTACTTCAAGTTGCAAATGTGGTCTCACGGCTTCATAGTTTATATTGCAAGGCATGCTGAAAATTTCTAGTTACATTTGAATTGCATTGAAATCTGTGTTTAAACTCAAAATCAGACTCAAAATGCAGGTTTCTTTTTCAGGCTATCTTCATAACTATTGCATTTTGACATTTAAATTGTTCATATGACAAAGAAATGTGAAAAATGCTAAGTTGAAAACCATGCTGTATCAATATAAATTAAATCCTGTGACTAATCACTTACTAGTCCTGTGAAAATTTGAAAATATGACTCTGATTTTTTGTGATTGCTTTCTAAATTAATTGATACTATATATTTTAAAACTTCACACTTTACAGAACAATGTTTCTCATTGAAGAATGGCACAATTTCGTTAATCAGTTGCCAAACTTTGTCGAAAACACATCTTGCACTAAGCCATCTTACTTTTGTTTTGTGTAATACAGCACATGCAAGTATTCAGATTTTAAGGGCTTAAGTAAATCTCGTAATTCCATGTGGGTACATCAACAAGATTGAATGCTATTCCCAAGCCTCATGGTTACATCAAGCACAGGTTTAATGTTCAATGGAAATTTAAACAGACCACTTGAAAATAGTTAAAATTTCCACATTCAAAAAAAAAAAAAAAGATTACCTTTCTTCATTTCGATACATTATCAGTAATTCTCGCTTTCTGGGGAATTTTCAGTGGGAGATCTAAATCTTGTTATACTTATCTGTGTTCATGATGTAACAAAGTCGATGAGCACAGTATACATGTCGATGAAGTGAGATAACAGATATCTATGTGAACTCATGTTATGCGCAAATCACGTGATATTCCTTTACGTTTTATTTATACAAATACAGTATACATTGTATAGCCAAAACAAAAATGAATATATATTTACAATATATATTATGTATTGCATAGTAAAATCCTAAATATATTTTGATAATTTGCTGAATAGAATATCTATATAGATCTTAAACAGGTAGTTGTTCACTGGCCATAGTTTGTCCATCCTTGAACTCAAATTTCGGATTTGATAGAGTGAGATTGTGACTACATTTTCAGTAACTTATTTGATAAAATTATGATTTGAAAATTCAAAATAGATTTAAAATCAGAAGATGAATTTAAAAGAAATACTGTGCCTAAATATATTATTAATAATAATTAATAAGCCCACCAGCGGCCGAGCAGTAAAAGCTGCTGAACACTGGTAGTTCGATCCTGGGTTCAAGTCCCGGCGAACGGGCTGGCTGCATGCGCGTTTCCGTGATTTCCCCATGTGTAACATGGAAACGAGCCAGTTTCCCTTAAAAAGACCTCTACAGGGCATCCCTCCCTTTCTGTGGAGTGCCTAAGGGCGGAGCACGTAATAAGAAAAAATAAAAATAATTAATAACAAAAAAAATAAGTAATCATATAATAAATATATGCAATATCACACTTACATGATAATTTATACAAAACTATTCCTACATGATTTTTCAATGAAATTTTTTTCTTATTCACTGATCACTCAGCATAGCTCTCCAATAACAATAACCGAAATCAGGTTAGGGTTTGAGGGTTAGTTAAGGAATATTTTGAGTTTAAAATTGCTGGTGGCATGTATCCGTTTGGTTTGGTGTGTTTTAATTATGTCAAAGCATGCAAAAAATATCTGCGTAAGAGAAGGTGTGCCTTTGAGGAGAACTTTATAAGGGATTTTTGGCTTTGCATTCCTGTAACATATTGAAGCACCGTGAAAACACCCATGCAATTAGCTGTCTTTTTTTCGATTAGGACCTAAATCAAACTACCAGAATTCAGTCACAGAACATCAGTTGGAAAGTAATGAATCATAGTATGCTTGTTAGAGTTACATGCAAAAAAGTTAAATTCTGCCCTTACTGTTTCTGAGGTTAGCATGATTGTTAATAAAAATAGTGGATATGTTAGTTTTTATTTTATGACACATGCACACATAAGCACACACTTATTTATGCATGCATAAGTCAGAGCAGAATATAATTTATTCCTATACAAACTTTATTTTTTACCTAGTCAAACAGTTGCAATAGTTTATATTTCAATGAAAACATTGTTTATTTCATTTATGTGATGAGAATTTATTTTCACTCATACTTTGGAAAGCATTTTGAAATTATGTAATGAAGGTACAAGTAGTAAAAGTGCCTTTTTGTTTCTCTTGTGTTTTGACAATTTCCCAAGAAACTGCACTGTTAAAAACAGGAATATTTTCTAATTTTATATTCTTAAAGCATATTTAAAGAAAGATATGAATTTCACTGTTATTTTTCAACAAATTGATAACTTTGCCATGAAAGACTCATTATTTGCTGTGATCTGCAAATATGATCTGGTTCTGTTTTAAATGGAGAAGACATGTATGTATCACCAAAATAGCTAATGAACAGTCAATTACGATCAACACATTTTGCGGAAATTCGTTAACAGGCTGTTTTTCATTACAAACAGGAAATGGCATACTGCAAGCCAGAGGGAATATGGAGTTAGGGGATCTATGGGAACATAATATCCAGTCCTTTCATTGCTATTAAAGATTTTCAGTTTACGGTTTGTATTACGGTTAACCTTTTTAAATATCTTGTAACGTAACTGTACACCGCTAAACTCATGGCCGATTAGCCGTTGACGAGCTTGGCGAGTAAATACGCTTCGCCGCCAACGGATCCTCTCCGGAAGAATATGTTTCATATGTGAATATCACTAATGTTTAATAACTGTCATTTACAAATAAGGCTGAAATGCACAAGTGCTCAAAAACAAATAAGGGTTAGTCTATATTTTAGGATATCCTTTGGATTATCGCCAAGTTGTTGTTTCATTAATGGTAACCTGAGTAGCTGAATGTTATGGAAACCCTGTTATGACACTGGTTGTAATGCATGATTCTGACTAATGGGAGAGTATTAAGGGCTTACTTAGGTATGGATGTTGGTTAGGAAGTATGTTGCTTATTTTGCGCTTTACACTGTAAAATGCCTGCTGGTGGTACAATTAACCTGAAGTTTCTGTACACTTTGGAACAATTGGGAAAGAACACATTGATTGACTGGTGTATAAATGAAGATTTAAATGGCTTTGTCCACCTTTTGGTAAATTATGCAGCGAGATTTAAGGATTTTGAAATCGGAGCTCATATCAACACTATGGAAGTTAAGTGGGGTGTAATAAAAAGGGATTTTTGAAAGAAATGCTACAGACAATATGGATGATATTTTTCATTTTTACTTTCATGAATTAGTAGGGCAATTGTAGTATACAGATTATAGTTTAGATAATTTTAAATAGCTTTTGGATGCTGTTAAGAAATTCTGTGTGTCACACAATATCGAAGAACCAGAAATTTTTAAATAAGGTGAGTCGATTATTTCCTTTTTTACTGCATAGAATAGTTAATGCATATTTCCATTCTTATGTTATATCCTTGTTTGATTTAAAACGCAGTTTATTGAGATCATATATTTTTTGCTTTAATTATGTTCTGGATGCCTTTTTACTGGGAAGGGTAGGGCGTTGGATGTAAACAGGAATGGCACCAAAAAATCGCCAAGGGATACCCTGAAATATATTTTCACCTAAATGTAAGTCATTGTATACAGATTTCTAATCGTGAAAATGAAATATAACAAATTTAATATCCACTTTAATGAACTCCCCCTCCCCAACATATGCGTAACCTACTTTTGGAAACATGATTAAAATTATCAACAATTTGTCAAATTCTTATAGAAAATCACAAAGTTTCAAATAATCAGAGAAAGAAACTTCATCAGCTGAAATGAAATTAAATATCATAACCACATAACAGTTCATGTCAACTGAATATAACAAGTAATCGCGTCAACATATTTAAATATAATTCCTTAAACTAAATTCTTGTTATATTTTTTAAATAACAAGAGTTATGCAATAGACATTCGCGCTAACAAAAAATTTCGTTCACGCCATTAAACAGGAAAATTTAAAAACAGCCTCAAGACTCCTATATAACAATAAACATTAGTTTCAAGAGAACAGAAAGTGTAAAAAACTATGTTGCGCTTATATTTCCCACCTGGATAAAAATTACCTCTTCTTAAGCTGGGAGCTTTCTTACTGATATTTGTATGTCTTCTTCATCAAACCATCAGAATACAGATATTTGTATCTCTTCTTCAGGTGAAAAAACGCGATAAACCTTGAACTGTGACACACAGCTTTCTTCAACGGTGTTTCTGACGGAAGCTACTCGCGATTGTAGCGAAATGCTCGCCCTCTGGTAGCGAATCGCTGACACAAAAATAGAGCTGAGATGAACAGCAGCGCTATTGCAGAAAACGGTTGGTGTTGCAACTCTCAGGGCTACAACGTGCAAGTTACAAATTAAATAATCACAGCAGGGATTATTAATATAAAGATTTAATATGGATATCTCACACAAGCTGAAAACGTTACATTACTCTATTAAGTGCATACATATAACTGAGTGAAAAGGGAATTTCCTCGTTTAGTTCGTAATTAAAGAAAAAATAAGAATAATAAAAAATAGTCCAATCAGATGCGGCGCTCCTTCTGTTGACCTTCGCCGAGCCTTTATGTAATCGTCTGTCTGCAGCCGCCGTCTCAAACATTCTCCCCCTCTTTGAGTCGACTTCAGGTTGGCTCAAAGACATACAGTACCTGGTCGAAGAGATCCAATTTCTGAGGCACCTTGATCGCACGTCCAAATCTTTACACTTTAGCCCCTTGCAGGATGTTACTAGAGTCATTAGAATCTGAATGCTCATCACTAGAAATAGAAGAAATAGGATCAGTAAAAGAGTTATCGTTTATGGGATCAGTGGGTGTGTCCGTTAACTGCACTTCCAATGGAAAGACTCGCTGAATGGGACGAAGCAGCGTACCAGCTTGAGTCTTTAGTTCTACAGTTCTCATCTTGCCATCTTTCCCAGGAATTAGTCGAATGACCTTAGCTAAAGGCCAATGCATCCGTTTTTTCATGTCATCTCCTATTAGGACAATTTCACCCAACCGTAGCTCTGACGATGGATCCTTCTTATTTTGGACCAGAAGGCCTAAATATTCTTTTCTAAATCTATGCCTTAAATCATTAAGTAGTTTTTGGCGATGTCTAGCCCTTTTTCGAAGACCTTTTCGAATCGCAGAAATCAACATCAGGAACACCTAGGCTACGATTCTCGATGAGAAACATCGCTGGGGAAAGTGGGATTAAATCATCCGAATTTTCCGACACATAGGTAAGAGGTCTAGAGTTAATTATTGACTCGCAGTCGCATAATACTGTGTCAACTCCTCGGTTGTAAGAACCGCGTTACCGAGTGTCCTTCTCAACAGTTCCTTTACTACAAGAACTAACCTCTCCCACCAGCCTCCCCACCAAGCGGCTGTGGGAGGATTAAACTTCCATATTATACGTTGTATAGCCGTTTGCCTCAAAATTTGTTCCCAATCAATGTTATCCCAATCAATCAATGTTCTCTTTGCGCTCCTCTGAAATTAGTTCCGTTGTCGGAATAAATTATTCTTGGCCTCCCCCTTCTGGCTACGAATCGTCTCAATGACAACAAGAATGCGTCGGTAGACAATGAGGAAGTCAATTCCAAATGAACGGCCCTATATATTGCACATGTGAACAAAACAATGCAAACTTTTTCACCTCCCTTCACATACAAGGGTCCTGCCAAATCAACTCCTACCACCTCGAACACCGCTAAGTCATTGACACGGCTCGCAACTAGGAGACTTGGCCTTGTATCGATTGCATCTTACACAACCGTTTACGACTTTCCTGACCGCTCTTCTGCCCCTCACTACCCAAATCGCTCCCTTAATATTCCAAGTAATATTTGGGTTCCAGCGTGACAATTTTGTAAATGATAATATTCTATCAGACGCTGGGTGAATATACACCGGTCTGGTAAAATAATTGGACAAATAAATTCAGGTTCGTCTGATCGCTCTGTAATGCACGTTTTCACCCTTTTTATACCCTCTTTGTCTGAGATGACACTCATATTGGGAATAGAGTCGGCAGAAGGAAAATACTTATTTTGTACAATTTTTATAAGAGTTTTTTCTGCATATTCCATCTCATGAACGGTTAAATCTCCAGTCTCTGGAAATGCACGTTTACTTTTTGCGTTTTTCACAAACCGCAATATCCATGCGACTAATCGAATGATGGATTGAAAATTCGAAAACCTAATTGTATTTCCTCTTGAACTGAATTAATATTACACAATCTAACCTTCCTTTTTTCTCGTTCTACCTCAGAGATCTCGTAAGCCAAACGGTCTGGTGGCCAGTTGTTATTAGGTTCCAGAAGCCAGGATGGACCCTCCAACCAAAGAGAAGCTGAAAATGAACGAGGGGAACTGCCTCTTGAAAGAATATCTGCCGGGTTTAAATCACCTGGAACATGGCGCCAACACTGAGAAGGAATCAGACTGTTTATTTCTTTTACCCTATTTCCAACGAAAACTGACCAATCCCCACGGTTCTTAATCCACCAGAGTGCTACCATAGAATCACTCCATGCAATAATTTTCAAATCAGGCAGTTTTAAGGCGGCGTATACTGAGTGAACCAGTCTCGCGCCAATGCAACAGGCCATCAATTCTAACCAGGGTTTGTCAGAGATTTTAACGGCGCTACCCTGGATTTGGCTCTGATCAATCGAATTTTGACTCCCACTGGCGTTACAGTTCTTATGTAAACACATGCACCATAGGAGCTCTTACATGCATCAACGAATAGATGCAGCTCTGAATTCTCATTTATCTCTACATATCGTGGAATACTAATTTTCTCAAGATATTTAATTTCATCCTGCCACTTCTGAAACGTTTTCTGAATGTTATCTGGCAAGGGATCATCCCATTTTAATTTCATAGTCCAAGCTTCCTGTAATAGTAACTTAGGTAACAAGGTAGTTGGACTCAAAAAAACTCTGCGGATCAAAACTTTTACGTATCATAGCCAAAATATTACGTTTACTTATCTCATTATCCATTGAATAATTAAGATTACATTTCAATGTATCGTTATCCAAATCCCATAAGATTCCAAGAAGAGAAGTTATACCTAAATTACGGGAAATACAATGACCTGGAACATTACTTTCCCAACCCCATAGGTTAAAACATCCCCAAGCCATTACTTCTGTAGCCTTAACTATAAAATTTTCTTCTTGTTTGAAGTCGTGAACCCCAGTGACACAATTGTCAACATAAAACGAATGCTTTAATTTTTGGGTCACATCGTCAAACTCGGCAGGGAAATTATCCAAGAGATGCTCTGTCGATGCAAAGAGTTGGAATGGAAACGAACAAATGTCGAACACCACTCTGCAGTGTCTGTAAATCATAGGTTCTTCAAGAGTTGGAAGAAAAAACCTCAAATAATCTCTGTGTTCTGGGATAATACTCAGCTGAAGAAATGCTTTTTCTATGTCCGATAATAAACCAACAGAATACAATCTAAACCTGTCAATTATATCAGGTATGAGTTCAATTAAGTTCGACCTTCTATTTAAACAATCATTAAGGGACGGCTGATTTCTCTCTCGGGCTGAAGCGTCGAACACCGGCCTTACCTTCATTGTCTGGCTAGTATGCTTTATAACAGGTCTATGGGGCAAATAATAACTCAAATTATCAATTTCAGTTTCAGGAACCTTTTCTATTACTTTAAGGTCTTCCCATTTCTTAAAAACTACCTTATAGTCATCTAACTGATTTTCCTCATTAATTCGTTGACACATTCTTTGATGCCTTAAAAGTCATAGACTTATTGTTCGGTAACAGAATTTCAGATTTAAAGGGTAGTGGCAATTCATATCGGCCATCAGGAAGAACATTTAATTTCTCTTTAAATTGCTTAACGGTGTCAGAGTTAGCAAGTTTACGTTTAATATCTTCAGTTGGATCTGTTATGCCAATGGCATCTAAATTCCAGAGTTCGGTTACGCTAAGATTAGCACAATGCAACGAAACTACATTATTGCACAAATTATTTTGATGTAATGCTGGAATAGCAGCTGAAGTAGGTTCTTTAGATAAGCTATTTACTTTACGAATCACAGTGTATCCGAATTTAGTCCCAACTACAGTTACACCAGAGTTCAGTTTCAGAGAAATGCCAGTAATAATGTCCCCAATGGCATCTGCTCCTAAAAGCAATTCAATGTCATATTCCTTAGCTTGCAAATCAGACAAGGTAATATTTCTTTCTTTTAATTCTTTTAGGGTATTGGGATCAACTACTTTTGGAACACATCCACATATTTTGTTTTGAGAAAGTACTTCAAAGTTATGGTCATAAGTGCCCTCAAAATTTCTTAAATTAACATCAAACACTAAATGGGAATGAGGACTTGTCTCTCTCCCCCCAAACAAACCGTGGATAATGGTTTGTTTCGATTTAAGACGCAGTTGCAAAAACGCGATAACCCTTTCTGAAAGATAAGATTTCTGAGAACCACTGTCCAAAATCGTACGAACTGTAAGTTGTCTACCCTCAAAAACTATTTTTAAAACAAGTGTTTGCAAATACACATTTTCATTAACAGTTGACTGATTAGACAACACATTACTGGAAATAACAGTACTTTCAGTTTCATTTGGCTTTACAGGTTCGCCATTTGAGCACATAATGGTATAGTGAAATCTATCACATGTTAAACATTTTACTTTAGTTTTGCATGCCCGTGAACTATGTCCAACTCGTAAGCAGCGAAAATAGGCGCGCTTTTGCACCAAAAGTTTTCGTTTGTCTTCTAAAGACATTTTGCGAGCAGAAAAACATTCTGCAGAATTGTGGGATTTCTCACAAAAAATACAACGTAAATTTCGCCTACCTGTATTGTCTTGAACATATGCCAAGGCAGCAGCTGTAGAGCAACCCGGATCATCACAATGGGGACGCGAATGTGCAGAACGTTAAGCTCCCAACCCGGTACGAGCGAGCTTAATCATTTCCTCACTTTGCACTTCATTTCGAAGAAAGCACAAAAGTTTATCCAACGAATGCGCACTATCTTGCTGTGACGCAGTATCTTCCATCGAGCGGCTTCTTTCCCACGCATGAAGAACAGTTTCTGGTAAACAGGACTCAACAAGTGGCTCTAAAAATTCTGCAAATTTTTCCTTAGTTCTACCGAGACTTTCCAGCGCCATAAGCTTGCTCTCAAGTAAATCATAAAGTTCAGCTAAATCTACTTTAATCCTACCAGCAGCATTTTTCATTACTATGGAAAGTAGATCCCGTACATAAATCTGAACCAAAAGTTCATCTCTCCCGAAGCGTTCTTTAAGTTGTGCGATCACCTTTGAATAGTTTTCTTTAGTTGGCGGAAAACTTGTTACGAGTCTTGACGCCTTAGAATCTGCTACTACACATTGTAAAAGATATTGAAATTTATCTTCATCGACAATGGAGAGGTAGTTGTGAATTTTTTCAAACTGGGACCAAAAAGCAAGAAAGTCTTTCGGTTCTCCACTAAATTTCCTCATTTCAAGTTTCGGAAGCTTGAATTTCCTTTTTTGCTCGGTTGTTGTTCCTTCCGTAACCGAATTTGCCTTCTTTGCATTTTCTAACAGCGAACAGATCAAGCAGAACTTGTCACGGTATTCTTCTGCTTTCAAAAAATCTTCAGAATATTCATCTTGAAGCGCATCATCACTCAGGAACAAATTCGAAACTTCTTCTTGAGTTGCTTCCAAACGTGTGAATTTGTCTTGAATCTGCCGAAACAACGTACAGACTTCGTCACTTCCTAAACTTTTGTTTTCGATCTTCTGAGCTATATCGTTGCAGCATACCGTAAACGCTGTTCTCAGCGACTTTCGTTTTGCTTTCAAAACTTTTATATCCATATTTCATCAAAAATATAAAGTCGCGGAAGCCAAATTTACTATGTTGCAACTCTCAGGGCTACAACATGCAGGTTAAAAATTAAATAATCACAGCAGGGATTATTAATATAAAGATTTAATATGGATATCTCACACAAGCTGAAAACGTTACATTACTCTATTAAGTGCATACATATAACTGAGTGAAAAGGGAATTTCCTCGTTTAGTTCGTAATTAAAGAAAAAATAAGAATAATAAAAAATAGTCCAATCAGATGCCGCGCTCCTTCTGTTGACCTTCGCCGAGCCGTTATGTAATCTAAAACCGCCGTCTCCAACAGTTGGTTTGTTGTAGTAAGTGTTATCGTGCACTGTGAAAGTGGAATTTATGAAAATGGCGAGTGCAAACAAGAAAGACAATACAAACTGTTGTGTGGCTCAGTGTGCTTCAAAAGGTTCTAAAAACCCGGAATTACGTTTCCATAAATTTCCGAATGGGATGAGCAGATTAAGAAACTCTTGCTTTGGATCTAACGTTCTTGTTAGCCGAAGAGACGAATGGATAAGGGTGCTTCGTATCGAAAATCTGTTTCATTACGAATGTGTGTATGTTCCATGCACTTCACACCTAGTGATTATAATTTGCTACGTAAGTATATTCCATATTTCCTGTTTATTACTCTAACATTTCTATTTGCGTTTTAGAAGTTTGTAAATGTTTTCATTCGGAAGGTTATAAATTCCGTCTAGGGAAAGTATGTGAAATATTAATGTCAACTTTAAAGGTCATATTGCTTTATTCGAGCTTGTTAATGATTTTATTCGAGTTCCATGACAGATACATGAAAAATATATCATAGGCATTCTGTTGACAGAAAATTTTGTGAGGCTGTCTGAGGATTACAATCGTATTCTAAATTAAATATACTGCGCTGCCATGTATCTGCATCAGTAAAAGATAATATTAAGATTTTTAAGATTGTCAAATTATGTTTTATTATCTTAAAAATTATATACAAAATCTGTGTAAAAAATCAATGTTTGAAATATGTAAGAAGCACGGTTATGTAATATTTTATGCAGTATTATCTTAGTTTGTTTTAATGGCAAACTTAAATGTGAAACATAATATTTACTTTTATTTCAGCTAATATGTCACAAAGACCAAGATTAGAACCGTCAGCAGTACCAAGTCTCCTTTTGCCAGTTCTATCAACGGAAACAGTTGAAAAAAAAATTATTGAAACACGAAAAGGCTGTGAGAAGACAAACTTGCTATAAGGAAATTAAAAAGTATGTATATATATATATACACGACAAAATACAAATTGTTAAAGACGTGGTTCTTGATTTCTTCTTGACTTTTCAGCTATTGCGCAAGTGTTTCGTTCACTTGTTCGCAAAACTTGTTTTTCGATTTCAATGAATTTTAGTTCATTCAATTTATATATATGTATATAATATTATTACAACTTTGATTTTTTGTCTGTTGTAATCTTGTATGATCAGACATGTACAATAAACTTATGATTATAATAGCTTTCAATTCATATTTGTATTTTACGTTAGAGTTAATTAAAACTAATTTTGATAAAACTGAAAATAGATATAGAATTTTTAATGAATTTTTTTATTATTATTTTATTGAACTTATAGGAGACATTCAGTATTTATAGCACTGATAAATTAGTAAAGAAAAAGAAACATATTTATCGTATAATTACTAAGCAAATTACTGTACTTACTTAAAATACGATCTGTGTGTGTGTGTGTGTATTTTCAGCAAAGAATTGTTGTGTTTCTGGCTGAAGATCGAACTTATATTCATACATCGGAATCAATTTCTTTTCAGAAATTTTAATTAACGTACCAACTAAATCTACATTACAGACATTGATATCGTTATCTGCATTCAAATTTGGCCTGTAAAAGAAAAAAGTTAACAAATGAAACTGAACATTTCTTCATATCTTTGAACTATTTTGAGATGGAATCATTTCAGTTAATTAATGGAGGTATTTTCTACATTTTAAGATTAAATATATACCTATAACATTGTTAAAAAAAGCAGGCCTTATATTATATTTCCACGTTTATATTAAAATTATGTACTGTTAGACATATTTAAATACCTTTTTTAAAACCAATAAAAGTTCTTTTGAAATTTTTCTGTTTTGGCTCTTGAGTGCAGCACAACTTATGTAAAATATGTGATTGTGTTTGAATTTTAATTCCAAATATAAAATGTGAAAAGTATTTAGAATAGTATTTTTTAAAAAAAATTATGACATTTAAAATTAGCCCACACAGTTTTGTTACAGAAAATAGCATTAAAGGTCCGAATTGTTTTTCTGTTATTTTTATCATAAAAACTAGTATATTAAGGATGTTATTAATATAATTTATGTAATCTTGTATTATGAATAAAATTTAAAATAAAATTTATGTAATCTTGTATTATGAAAGTCTTTTATGCTTGGTTTGATAAATGATTCTTATCATTAAAATAGTTGAACTTATTTCTAAATAATGTTCATATTCATTAGTGTCACAAATATCAATCTGATATGCATTATGCTTATATTTCTGTTAGTTCTTTCTTCTCGAGAAACCTTGCCCGATATTTTGCATACGCCGAGTCTTTGAAAGAATTCACATATTTCTTCACTTACCTTTTTCTTTATCATTTCACAGAAACTGTGCTCTGGAGGTGTTTTGACATGACAGAAATCCGGTCGATGCTATTCGCATTAGGGGTGCGATTAGCCGCTTAAGGGGACTCATACACCTTAAAGCCCATAAGATGTTCGAATAGTTAATAGTTGCAAGAATTGGGATAACTTATTTATTTTAAAAGCAATTACTACCAACGTTTTACAGCTGACTACACAATATAGCTGCTTTCTGAAATAGTAATCAAAAAGTTTGTATTGCCACAAATATTTTTATAATTTAATCCGCTTTGTGACAACATTTTTCGTCATGTTTCCAACTTGTGCGCACAGTTTAAAGTATTCTGTTTCATAATTTAATTCCATATTTAATATATAGCTTTTATAACATTTGGAAACTACTGTGAACCTAAAATTTAAAAAATTTCATGTTAAATTTTTATTTTATTTTGAGTTGAGTTTATAAAATGTATTTTATTAAAAAATTTTTTTTAATGTTTTCGCCCATAAAATTTTTCAATATTAAAATATTCATCAGATTGTTGGTTCAGTTAGAAAATAGTGCCCATATAAAGAATTCCATCAAATTTCAAGTATGTACCATTAGCCATTTTTAAAATATCATGCGCGCAAGGTGGAAACACGGCGAAATATTTTGTCACAAAGAGGATTAAATTACAAAAATATTTGTGGCAACACAAACTTTCTGGTTACTAGTTTCCAAAGCCGCTATATTATGTAGTCAGCTATAAAAAGTTGGAAGTAATTGCTTTTAAAATAAATAAAATATCCCAATTCTTGCAACAGTCACATATTTGAAGATCATGAGGGGTTTAAGGTGTATGAGTTCGCACCAACATTAACCACGCATGCGCATTGAGTTCTCAGATCCGTCGAAAAGAACAGATTCTACGTACGCGAACTCCGTAAGTGAATCTTTTTTTAAAAAGGCGGGTTACTACCTTGGCGTAGTTTAACAGTTTTTAAGCGTTGGCGACTTTCAAACGTTTAGAAAGGAAAATGGGTTCCTTTTCTTATAAAAAGAAGGAACACATTTCCTTTTAATAAAGTATATATAAAACAAGGGCATATTTTTATGTTCGCAATGTTTATCATTTTCCTGAACGGTTGGAATAGTTTAAATGACTGATTGGCGGGGGACAAAATCTTGTTTACATTTGTTGTACTTCTTAGAATACATTTAGCTTTAAAGCTGTGTTTTACGCAATCAAGACTTTAATTCCTTCCTCTTTGTAAATTTTCGTCCCAGAAAAGATAATAAAAATTAGACAGAGGATTTCTGTGTAGAAAATTTAGACATGAAATAAGTTAAAAGCTATCAAATGAACAATTAATCATATTGTTGCGTGCGTACGGGTTCGTTACGAAATGAACGCACAAGTCCGATGAAAAATGAACAGAAATTTATTATTATCACAAAAAATGTGCTTAAATTTCCTAAAATATTCGTGCAGTGTTACAATATCTCACAGTAGTTATCTTTTAACTACTCAAACGTTCAAGAGAACTTAAATTCAAAACAGCTAGAGAAAGCTAATCCGCGAATTCGCTACAGTCAACAAGAGCAGTTTTCTAAACAAACTCTTAAAACAACAACAAACTAACTAATCATCACGAACTGAGAGGTTTTCCTCCTTTTTATAAGATTTTAAATCACGCGCGAGAACTTTATGGAACTTTTACGAAAGAGATATTTATTAAAATGTTAAATGCACGCGCTCTTGTATTTTCAATTTTCCGGCTTAGCTTTCTTTTAATATTCGTAACGCGCTGCACTGCACGGGGAATAAAACAATTTAATTTATAATTCAACTAACATTAGCAATTTAAATACCAAATCCGTAACACTATAATACTGGTTATTAATAATTCTGTATGCCTGTTTATTTTTTTATGGAAAGGCTTGGCATTTTCAGGACACAAAAAGTACTTCAAAGAACTCTGAAATATTAATACAAACATATTAATAAATTAAACTGAAATAAATAATTTATTAATGAACATATTAATAAATTAAACTGAAATAAATAATTTATTAATGTGTAATTTACAAGACAGAAATAATTTAATGTAAGAGATTTAGATTTAAAAATTTGCACACACAAGTGATGTATCAGATTTCATAAGGTTTTATTTCATAATAACTTTGATTTTGAAGTATAGCATTTGAACATATAAACATGTGTGGATACTGAAAAAGCGACGAATTTCATAAATAACTTTGATTTTGAAATATAGCATTTGAACATATAAACATGTGTGGATACTGAAAAAGTGATGAATATATAAGAATATAATAATTTTCGGTAAGTTTTCTTATTCAATAATAAATTATGACAGTTCTATGCTACAAGACTATGGTCTAAGTTTGCATAAAAATTCCTCTGTTAAATAAAATAATTTTAAGTAATTTCTGTACCCTTTCTGTCAATACATTAAAGATTTTTCAATCATTAAATACCTATTTTATCTAATCATTTCCTGAACATTATCATGTATATAGACTGATCTGGTCTTTGTAACTGATAATTATTACTTGCAAATTATTCTCTTGCTGGTGAACTATTAACAACCTTTTCTATTGCTGAGTTAGGGTTAAAAACCTTCGCTCTCGCCTCGGCCTGCCTTACGGAAATCGGTATAAAATGCTGGTACCTGGGCTGATTGGGCGCATGCGCGAACGTAGGTGGTGTGTATAACCTCTTAGCTATTCGCACCGTCGATGCGATTAGCCACTGCGCAGAAATCCTGCACAGGAACAGGAGTATATAAATGCTTATACTTCCTTAGTGTTCCAACTGTATTTCATATCTGTGGCAGATAAATCCTCCAGCTCCTTAATATCGTTCCTGCACAAATTAAAGTATGTTGGTAAAATTATTTCCTTGATTATTTAATGGCTTTAATTTTATAAAAACTGTCATGAATTATTTATTTCCATTAAAATATAGTAGAAGTACCTATATTTCATTAAGGA
Organism: Stegodyphus dumicola; assembly: GCF_044657685.1. Classification (NCBI taxonomy): domain Eukaryota; kingdom Metazoa; phylum Arthropoda; class Arachnida; order Araneae; family Eresidae; genus Stegodyphus; species Stegodyphus dumicola. The sequence continues at coordinate 119,917,615 of NC_140771.1, forward strand.
AATTGAATAAAAATTAATTCTTTAAATAAAATATAAAATTTTAAATTTTAGGAGGAAAAGTAAATTAATACAGAAAGAAATGTAAAATTTTGCGAGAAAGACAACATGCAGTAATTTTAGACCTAAATTTTTTATTTTCCCACACGAGTTATTCGGAAAAGGCATCTATTGCTGCTATTGACTTTTAATTTCATAGAGATAATATATCGAGAAATATTATAAAAATAATTTTATTATGCATGTATGTATGCACGCTCGTATGTACAAATATTTATCTGCATTTCTGAAACTGGTCAGAAATATACATACCATACGTACCTACATTTCTGAATCCGGTCATAATAGTAGAAAAGTACAAAATTCTTTGACCACTTTGTTTTTGGATTTATGTCAAATTATCCATTTTTATGACAAATTTTATAATATATAAAATCACAGCATGTAAAAAATACATATTTTAATTAGTTAAAAATATCTAATCAATACAAATATTTATACTAGATAGCATAAATTTTATATCAAGAACGGTTATTTGCTTGTTTAATGAATAGAAACGCAATAGCTGAGTGAAAAACATAACACATTTGACTAATTCAAAATTATTAAATCTTACTCATGGCAGAATAACATAACACAATGTTTGCAAGATTCGCCTCCTCGAGCTTTGCAGCTGCAATGAAATGATTTAATTTTCCATCTGCTTTCATTTTGAGTGAATATTCCATTAAACCCTGAACTTCCACGGGCGTATATATACGCCTTGCTCGGCCGATGCATTAACTGCCACGGGCATACATATACGCCTTGCTCAGCCGATGCGTTAACTGCCACGGGCGTATATATACGCCCTTCCAAAATACTAGCATTTGCTTTGCTCTGCTACCCGTAAAATTATTCGCAAAGCTTTGGAATGCAACTTGATAAAGTATGCGAAGAAAGATACTATTTCAGATAAGTGTAGGGAGAATTTGGAGAGAGGGGTGTGTCTAAAGTGATGAAAGTAATGACTGCGCGGTGTTAGCTGGTGTTGTTTGAGTAAAAAGTATTTTTTTTTATTCTGTGTCCTCCGTTTTCGTTTACTTTTTGTAATAGGTTCTAGGAATAATGAAAGATATAACGGATATTTCAAACCCATTTATCTTTTTGGAATTATTTTTTGATGAACTGCTCGTGCTTCATATTGTTACTGAAACTAACCGTTTTGTAAACGAGTATATGAACCAACACATTGCAAACGAAAAATCAAGAACAAAATCGTTTCATTCAACCAGCTCAGAAGAAATATATGTTTTTTTTAGGCATACTGATTTCACAAGATATAACACTGAAACCTGATATTACACTGGTCCAAAAATGAATTGATCGAAACTCCAATTTAGGGATCTTTTTTATTATAAAAACATCATTTTTATTATACTTACATCTTTTTATTATACTTTTACTGAAAACATTAAATTTTGTGCATTCATTTTTTTTTCTTTTTTTCTTTATTTTGTGAAAGTGCATTTATTTTCCCCCTAATACATCGCATAACTACGCGCGCCTGTGTGAAAAACCGTGGCACTGGGAAATGAATCTTGTACATTTTGCTCAGCAGTTAAGGGGTTAACCGTGGAGGTCAAGAAGTAGAACTTAATTGAAGACATAATGCTTGTATCACGATTTCTTTATTTTCCTCGCCTTAATACAGCACATTATCAATCGTTTCGAAGCCAAAATTGCTTCCCATTCTTTTATACAATTACTAGAGCTGGTACCTTGTGTAAATTCCAAAAAATTGTTGAAATCTGCACTTTTTTTTATCCATGGTAATACTAGGGCTTCAACAACAGCTAACTCAGTAAAAACAACTCAGACTTCAGGTCTATTAGCAGTTGCAGACGAATTTGAAATGCCCTCTATCGGTCATTACAATCGCTAACAGCATACAAATATATGCAACCACAAAATTAACACAGGCTTTAAATAAATAAGTAAGAAAATTCAATAAAGAAAAGAAAAAACAAATAACGCAAGAAAAGTCTCAGAAAAATCTGAAAGATTTCAGGCTTTAACGGTCGCCCAAAAGGGTTTGTTAAGGTTTTTCACGCTTTCCATGAGCTCGCAGTCTACCAGTCAACTAACAGATTATTTTCTGTCTTTTTAGCTTTATTATTAAGGGTTAGTTTCTTCCCACTTACGCGATATACAATCCAACAGCAAAATCACAAAAATTTTAAAAGGAGTATAGCAGCATTTGCTTAGAATTCCCGTTGCAGTGTAAAGTTAAAGGAATACATTTTTCTATTTTTTCAGTCTTTTCTCAGCGCATTATATCAATGTTCAGTTTTCTTAATAAGATGACTTAAAATACTCTCAGAAATTGGTTATTCTTTTGGAAGGAAGGTATCAAGAACAAATGCTATATAACTGTAATGTTACGGTTTTTTTTTTTTATTTAGCTATTTTTAGTAAAATTTGTAACTAAAATTGTTCTTTATTCCTGTGCAATGCAGCACGAGATTTATTTGAAGAGAAAGCTTTGCAGAAAAAATTAAAATACAGGAGCATGCATGCGCATTTACATTTTAATAAATAGATATCTCGTAATTGTACACTTTTGCTATCCAGAAAAATCGGGAAAATAACATAATATTCTCGTACACGATTATAAAGCTTATAAAATCCGGATTAAAACATCTCAATTCAGTTGTTTACTTAGTTCTTGTTGACTGTACCGAGTTCGTGGTGAAATCGGATTAGCTTTCTCTGTTTTGAATTGAGTTCTACTGAACGTTTCAGTAATTTAAAATATAACTACTGTGAGATATTGCGATATTGTAAGAATATATCTCTGAGGAAATTACGCATTTTATATTTATTCTTGACTTACCAGTGTTCAGCGATTTTACCGCTCGGCCGCTGGTGGAATCGATTAAAAAAAGTATTCTTTCACTGCATACGCTAATATATTTATAATATAGTTATATATATATATATATATATATATATATTGTTGCGTGCGTACGGGTTCGTTATGAAATGAATGCACAAGTCCGATGAAAAATGAACAAAAATTTATTATTATCACAACAAAAATGCTTAAATTTTCTCAAATTATCATGCAGAATTACAATATCTCACAGTAGTTATCTTTTAACTACTCAAATATCCAATAGAACGTAATTCAAAACAGCTAAAGAACGCTAATCCGCGAATTCGCTACAATCAACAAGAGCAGTTTTCTAAGCAACAACAAACTAAGCAACTGCTACAAACTGAGATGTTTTCCTCCTTTTATAAGATTTTAAAACCACGCGCTAGAATTTTCCAGTACTTTCTCGAAATCAAAAAGAGATATTTATTTATTTAATGCACGCGCTCTTGTATTTTCAATTTTCCGGCTTAGCTTTCTTTTAATATTCGTCACGCGCTGCACTGCGCGAGAAATAAAACCATTTAATTTATAATTGAACTAACATTAGCTTTTTAAATACTAAATTCGTAACACTGCCCCCTTCCCAAGGACTGCACGTCCCGGGGAGTACAATCCCTGGACAGGAAGCTAAACTTACGACTGTGGCATAAATGCAACTGAGGCATAAACATTACATTACAATATCAAACAACATGAACAATAAATGCAATAACTAACTTAAACAAATCAAATACTATCAAATACTAAATACAAAACAAATCAAATACACATTTAAAAACAAAAAAAGGACCATGGTCTGATACTATTTACAATTATTTACATTATGTACTATGGCCATAGTAATGAGCTAACCTGTCGTAATGAACGACTTTAGGTTTAGAGTTCGAAGACTTACGAATCCGAACCACGACGTCATTCAGCCTGTTCAGGACTGTGTACGGCCCATCCCAAGGTGACTGTAATTTCGGACAAAGTCCTTTCCGTCGAGTCGGATTCCACAACCACACCTTGTCTCCTTCGTGGAATTGATGTTCAGTAGCTCTTGTGTCGTATCGGGTCTTCATCTTCTCCGTCGCCAAGTTGATTCGCTCTCGTGCAAAATTGTGCATCACTTCAAACCGGGCCTGGAGATCTTGAATATATTCCTCAGACGATGAAGGAGCATCCGGAGGGCGGCCAAACAATAGATCACAAGGCAGACGAAGGTCACGACCGAAGAGCATCTGTGATGGAGAATAGCCGGTAGTCTCGTGGACAGCACTGCGGTAAGCCAGTAAAAAGAGTGGTAATTTCTTGTCCCAGTCCTGTTGGTTTCTGGAAACCACTAATGAGAGGTTATTAAGGATGGTTCGATTGAACCTCTCTACCATGCCGTCCGACTGGGGATGCAATGGCGTCGTTTGAGTTTTGTCAATGCCAAGTAGTTTGCATAGTTCTTTGATTACTGCCGAGGCAAAATTCCTTCCCTGATCGGAATGTAACTGAAGAGGCACTCCGAACCTGGAAATCCAGTGCTGTATCATTACCTCAGCTACTGTGACTGCCTCTTGATCAGGAATAGGATAAGCTTCAGGCCACTTGGTGAAGTAATCAATGACAACGAGTATGTATTTGTTGCCATCAGCAGTTCGTGGCAGAGGTCCCAGGATGTCAAAGGCGATACGTTCAAAAGGCGCCCCTACGTTGTAACGTTGCAGTCTGCCTCGGCTGCGTTTCCTCGGTCCTTTCCGACCTGCACAGGCATCGCAAGATCGGCACCACTTTTGCACGTCATTCTTTGCATTATTCCAGTAAAAGCGCTTACGAACTCTCTGTAAGGTCTTCATAATTCCAAAGTGACCTCCTGTAGGGCTGTTATGTAGTTCTTTGAGGACATCAGGAATCCGGGATCTTGGAAGTATCAGTTGCCATCGAAACGTCTTCCCATCATCCGACTCGAATTTCCGGGATAAGACGCCGTTTCGAATGTGAAGTGAATCCCAGAGTGCCCAGTATTGTTTTGTTGTAGGACTACAGATAGAAATGTCCTGCCATGTAGGTTTTCTGTTTGATGACTCTATTAAATCAAGTATGGGTTTAATGTCGCGGTCTTCCAGCTGGTCTTTCCTGACTTCATCATCACTCCACGGGTCTCGATCAGCCGATGTTGATAATGTGATTTGTCTTGCGACCGGAGTCAGCAGCTCGTATTTCGCTTCCACCCTGGAACAATATCGGCAGCTTTCTTGGCAAGGTCTTCTAGACAGGGCGTCGGCGTTTCCGTGTGATGATCCCTTACGATGACGGATAGTGATGTCATATTCTTGGAGTCTCTGTATCCACCTGGATATTTGACCCTGTTGATTTTTGAAATTTAAAAGTCAGGCCAATGAGGCATGGTCCGTGCGGAGGAGAAATTTTCTCCCGTTTAGATAATGATGGAAATGTTCTACAGCTTTGACTATGGCGAGCAACTCTTTCCTTGTGACACAGTAATTCCTCTCCGGTTTAGACAGGCACTTGCTCCAGTAAGCTACTACACGTTCTTGGCCGTCTATTTCTTGGGACAAAACAGCACCGACACTTTCATTGCTCGCGTCGGTGTCGAGAATAAATGGTCTGTCGAACTGAGGATACGTCAGGATTGGAGCAGATGTTAAAGCTTCCTTTAAGTTGTTAAATGCATCCTCGCATTCCTTTGTCCACAAGAATCTTTGCTTGCTCTCTGTCAGCTTGTGAAGTGGTCTTGCGATGGAAGAAAAGTTCTTCACGAATCTCCTATAGTAGGTGCAAAGCCCTAGGAAGCTTCTCAGCTGATGGACATTTTCGGGACGCGTCCAGGATTTAACCGCTGATACCTTTTCAGGATCCGTGCGCACACCTTCTGCAGAGATGACATGTCCCAGGTAAGTCACTTCCTTTCGAAACAATTTGCATTTAGCGGGAGTCAGCTTCAGATTGGCCTCTTTCAGTTTCTGAAGCACCTTTCTAAGATTTTCTAGATGCTCTTCAAAACTCTTTCCGACGATGATGATATCGTCCAGGTATATCAGACAGGCTTCGTAGGAAAGGCCTTTCAAAACAGTCTCCATAAGACGTTCGAATGTTGCCTGCGCATTACACAGTCCAAACGGCATCACTTTGAACTGCCAAAGTCCTTGTCCCGTAGTAAATGCCGTCTTTTCTCGGTCATCAGGATGGATTTCTACCTGCCAATACCCACTCTTTAAATCAAGTGTTGAGAACCACTTGCTTCCAGAAAGAGTGTCTAGAATGTCATCAATTGTAGGAAGAGGGTAACTGTCTTTCTTCGTAACCTCATTCAACCGGCGATAGTCAACGCAAAATCTTGTTGAGCCGTCTTTCTTTCTGACGAGGACGATGGGAGATGTCCATGGACTCGCTGAAGGCTCGATGACATCGCCTTCTTCCATATCTTTCAACAGTGTTCGCACTTCTTCCTGTTTAGCAAATGGTAGACGTCTTGGATGTTGCTTGATCGGGGGATGATCGCCAGTATCTATTCTATGTTGTGTCAAACTAGTTCGACCCACGTCAGAAGACGAGCGGGAGAAAACAACTTGAAGATCTTTAATGACGCGATCGGCAGCATTTTTCTCTTTATCGTTTAATTGTGCATTCTGCAATAACTCCGATGTAATGCTCTCTGAGGACACGGATTCTGGGATGTTACTCTTTCTTTCAACGCTGGTTACTGGAGTACATGTTGCAACCACTTCACCTTTCTTAATAACTCTCGACTTTTCAGTTACATTGGCGACTCTCACCGGGATAACCGTTCTGGATAGGTCGACAAGTGTTGAGGCTACTAGTACTCCTTTTGGGATATTACAGTTATTGGGATATTCTATGATGCCGTAGCGGAAATTTCTGTTTTCGGCTATGGATCCAGGAAGTAAAATTTCTGTTCTTGCCGGTATTGCGATATAGTCTTGTGCTATGATTTTATGGACAGATTTAACTTCTTCATCATTAACGAGAAATAACGCTATGTCCTCAGATGTAGAATGCAATTCGTTATTTTTAAAATCCAAGGAAAAATTGTATTTCCTTAGAAAGTCCAATCCGAGTATGCAAGAATCAGTGATCTCTGCTACATATGCCGTGTGATGGTAAGCGGCACTTCCAAACGTGATGTTAACATTTACTTTTCCGACGATGTCGTTCTTCTCACCGGACACAGTCTGGAGGGTAACGCAGGGCGGCGTCCAGATAAGTTTGTTTCCTAGTTGTTGAGCCAAATCTTTTCGAATGATGGTGACGTTGGCTCCTGTATCTATAGTCATATTGCACGGAACTCCATTAATATGTCCTATTATGAAAAGTCCATTACTGCCGCCTCTCACTGCAGAAATCTGAAGCGCTTTAAACGGGGGCTTTTCATTATCTGGCAACCTCCGCCCCGCAAGATGGCCACTAATTAGTTTCCCTGCTGCTTGTTAGAAGCGGTCTTAACATCAGTACCCTGGGGTGTTTTGCAGTTTCGTCGTATGTGTCCTTCAGCACCGCAGTTCCAGCACTTAACGGTCGGTTTCTTCTCACCAATATTCCATCTCAAGGCGTTCAGTTGTGTAGTTAAATCGTCAAGTCGAGCGGTGACTTGATTCCCTGGCTCCTGGACTTGAGCAGCTCTGACTGGGTGGCGGTCTCGACGAGTGGCTTGCTGGGCTGCCTCAAATTTCATGGCGTACACTAGAGCACTTTTTAAATCTTTTACATCCGCCATTCGTAGAGCTTTCTGTATTTCAGTATCTCGGATGCCGTCGATAAAGTATTGCAAGGACAGGATTTCCCTTGTTTCTGTCGGGCATTCCGAAAAGGCGAGATGGGACAGCCTTTCAACATCCGCGGCGAGCTCCTGAAGTGTTTCGGTAGGCTTCTGTTGACGATATTTTAATTGGAGCCTGCTGTAGTCTTTTAAACACTTCTCCCCAAAGCGCAACTCCAAGGCGCCGGACAGAGCTTCGAAATCTAACCTTTTGTTTTCGGGAAGAGTCTGAAGGATATCCGCTGCGTCGGCTCTTAGAGAAGCGGCGAGATGACAGGTCTTAGCTTGGGAATCCCATCCATTCGCATCCGCCACGATAGAAAATTGTGTCTTATACACCTGCCAGGAGGTCTCCCCATCATATGTGGATAGCTTCAGAGGTGGACGAGCAGGCATTGGTAAGAATTTAAAATCATCACTCCTGCTCCCTGCCGACGATACGAATTTCTTTAAAGTATCCATTTCTTTGGCAACTGCAGAAACTCTCTCATCAATTTGTTGTTCGATTTGGTGTTGGACGGCACAAACTCTTCCTTCAATTCGTTCCTCCACAGCAGAAACTCTCCCTTCTATATGTTCTTTTACAGAAGAAACTCTTTCTTCTATTTCTTCTTTCACCGAAGAAACTCTTTCTTCAATATGATCTTTTACGGAAGAAACTTTTTCTTCAATATGTTCAACTTTATTTTCAACTGCGTCAATTCTGCCTTCCATAGCTTCAAATTTATTTTCTATTATGCAAGTAATTTCTCTTTTCATTTCTTCTTGACCAGCTTGAACGGCTTTCATTTCGTCCTTAACGGATTCTTGGCCCAATTTCATTTCTTCCTTAACGGATTCCTGGCCCAATTTCATTTCTTCCTTAACGGATTCCTGGCCCAATTTCATTTCCTCTTTAATTTCTTCTTTAAAAGATGTTTGGCCAGCTTCCATCTTTTCTTGTACAGCTTTTATATCTTCCTTAACGGAGTTGACGGCTCCTTCCATCTTTTCTTGGAAAGCAGCAAATGCAGTCATCATTTGCCTGAATTGTTCTTCCATCGCTCTTGTTATTGGCATTCAAATCCCACTCCTGACACCAAAAATTGTTGCGTGCGTACGGGTTCGTTATGAAATGAATGCACAAGACGGATGAAAAATGAACAAAAATTTATTATTATCACAACAAAAATGCTTAAATTTTCTCAAATTATCATGCAGAATTACAATATCTCACAGTAGTTATCTTTTAACTACTCAAATATCCAATACAACGTAATTCAAAACAGCTAAAGAACGCTAATCCGCGAATTCGCTACAATTAACAAGAGCAGTTTTCTAAGCAACAACAAACTAAGCAACTGCTACAAACTGAGATGTTCTCCTCCTTTTATAAGATTTTAAAATCACGCGCTAGAATTTTCCAGTACTTTCTCGAAATCAAAAAGAGATATTTATTTATTTAACCCATTAACGGTTTGGCCCGGATTTTCTCGTTCTTTTATGCAGGTCTCTTAACGGTTCGTTACGGATTATTGTTAGTTTAAATGTACCCTCGAAAACGGACAGTACCGTGTTTTTGTATTATCGAAAAAACACACTAAAAAGGACTAGCCCGTATTTTTGTATGTCTTCCAACCCCCAAAGCCTAAGGGGACAAGGGTCCATGCAATTCTGACGACAATGGGTAATGGCTGTCATTAGCGTGGGGAGAAATCTTCTTGATGGTTTGGGATAAAGGCCTTACACTGACTCTAAAGAAACAAATTTATTACCAGTTACAAAGTGGATGCATATATAAAGGGCTTTAAGAATTTCCGTTTTAGAGCAGTTATTGAATAAAAAATAGAATTTTTTACAAAATGAACGTTTACCTATAAGAGCATTAATGAATTAAAACGAGAAAAATAAAAGTAATAAATGCAAACATAAAAATCTGAAAATGCAAATCTTTCAGATTTTACATTAGGCCCAAAGGGCGTTTTTTTAACGGTTTGTGGGTTACCTTTATTTTTAAATATCATGTTCTTCGCACTTAAACCATAAAACTTCAGTTAAACATCAATACCGCAAAATAAATTTTAAATGAGCATATCTTTAGAATTTCCGATACACAGTCTCGCCCGTTGAAGATAATTTTTTATATTATTATTTTCATACAGTGTTGCCTTTGCTCGCTTTAAAATCGTTGAGTTTCTTAATAAAAAATTCATTGAAGTTTTACGAAATAGGAAACATATAATAAAACAAATTCCAAATCTCGGCTTCGAGATGCCCATATTCGGGTGGAAATGTACGTTATTCAAAATTGGATGGGTCTAGGTACCGTTGTTTTATCACAATGCGAGAAACATACATATATTTATGCAGATTATTCATTATTTAATTTCAAGGCAGATAGCCTCGAGTGCTTTGCCGTAATCTAATAAACCAAAACCTTTTTTTAATTTCTTTAAATATAATACAGGGCTGTAATATGTAGTAGCAACAGTTTGAAAAGTGAACTGACATAGTTTTCAACGGAAAATGAAAAAATGAAGTAAATAGACCTTCTCGGCTAACGCCCTTTGTTTTAAAAATAATGTATCGTGTAATTTAATGGGAATACGAGATTAAATAATTCTCTTTAAAAAATTCTTCTACTAATTTATACCACGAATAATAAAAACGTGAGGCTGTCTTGATAAATTTATAAATATTATACATCTGACAATGCGATTCAATTATTTGATTTCGTAGTTTAAGAGCCTATGATTCTTCTTATAAAACTGTACAGGAATTTAGCAAAGAAGCTATTAAGTAACCTCTTATTACCATTAAGAGGTTAGAATCCCGCGAACGGGCTGGCTGCATGGGCGTTTTCGTGGTTTTTCCCATGTGTAACGTGTATACGAGCCAGTTTCCCTTAGAAAGTCCTCCACGAAAGGCATCCCTCCCCTTAGGCAGATAGCCCTAGTGTGCTTTGCCATAATTAAATACACCACACCACCTTATTACCATTAATCTATGCGATAAATTATAATTATTATTATTACTATTGGTTCAGTCTTTTACTTCCAAGTATCCTTTTACCTCAAATAATCGAAAAGATATATAAATTTAAAACAAAATTCGCCCCAAAATCAGAAATTAGGTTACGAATTTCATGCAAATTTTATTTCAAAAGCTATTTTACGCTCTGTAAAATGATGCAAACTTAAAAATTTTGAGATTTTTAGTTTATTCTTAAATGGAAATATGCGCAAAAAATTTCTTCGACATTAAATTTTAAAAACTCTAAATCGAATTATTATCATCCGTAAACGGTGTGTGTACAAAATTTGAATTCAATAGCTTATCGATAAGTAGTTCAAAAATCGACGACGAGCTTTTGATTAAACACCGTGAATGAACTGAATACAATTTTTGGAACAGCTCTATTTTTAAGCACTTTGGAAAGATCGGTAAGTTGTTGATATAGCATAACCGTTATTTTTATAACATTCTTGGCATTATGAAACGTGTAAGTGACATTCATAAGAGATTCCCGACAGTTCTGTTCATTTGTCAAAGTGGCTGCTTTTGAAAATATTGTGAAGCTCACTCGATGTGCTCCACTATCTATGATACTCATTAAAGATATTTAATTATGTTTTATTTCCATACAGAAATACTGGTAAAATTAAGAGGTCAAATATTTAATTATTTGAGTTATATAACTACTTATACTGTCTCAAGAAATTTTGAGTCATTTTGTAAAAATAATCTTTTCTTTAAAATTCCTTTTCCCTCTTACCCCCTATGCTTCATAACTTTATTACTATTCTGATGAATGGAAAGTTTGTAGAGACATTACATTTTTTTTAACAGAAAGAGACATGAAAAATGAGCAATGCCTTACCCGGGACGAGAACCACGGACGTCTCGTATGCGCGCCTGGCGTACTGAGACCATGAAGGCATGCTAAAAGGGCGGAAGAAAATGCCGTATATACTCCCCCTTTTAACCCATCAACAAGCCCGCCTCTCGGAACGAAATGCTTCGAAAACGGTCGCGTTGTCAGACAACAAACCCCTCCAAAAAAAATCGCTTTCGTTTTCTGAAATCTCTCTAAGATGGCCCAGCCTAAGGCAGTATGTTTGCTTCCCCTTAGTGTGATGGATAAGCCATAAAATTGCCTCCCCGGTATTGAATGGCTTGCGTTTCGTTTCGTCTCCCTCCTCTTTCTGTGTACTAGTAGCCTGTAGACTTGTTTCTTTTAACATGTGACTGCCGAATTTTCCGAAATCTTTTTAGAATTTTAGCTTCCAAGCTTGTGAACATTCAATTATTCGACATGTTTTATTGGGAAGTATTTTAAGAAAGATCATTATCTATTTTGTTACACAATTTTTTTACTATTTACTTATCTATTTTATTTAGTTTTAGTAAACCAATTTATTTTGGGAAATTAAATTTTAATCCATTCTTTTACCGACTCAGTTTTCATCACATTATAAGTCCATGCATATTTACGATGAGAGTACAATATTTATCAGAAATTTTTGGAAAATTTCGCATATGCATTTATATTTTAGCGTTGAATTTTTTTCACAAGTTGTTCGTTTACTGTCGAGCTCATCTTCGTCTTTTCAGCGTGGAATTGGCAAGCATAATCTTCCTAATATTTTTCGGGATTTTATAGCAATTTCTAGAATTTTGGCGGTTTTCTACAAATATTTTGGTAAGTTTAGCTATTATACAGTTGCTACTAATGTAGAATTTAAAGCCAAAAATGTATTCCTTCGTTGATTTGAGAGATCGCATTTCGAATTTAAACGGAAGTTTAAATGAATTTGATACAATCTTACTACAGACTAGAAAGAATTATTTCTCTGTGTTGGATGGATTTTTCTCACTTTTCTGCATTTGATACATTAAATGCATAAAGCAGACACTCACAAATAGAATTTAAATAAATTTATTTAAATAAATTTCTATTTTCATTTAAAATTTGTCATTATTAGCACCTCCCGCAGTTTTATGCAATCATAGAATTTTCCGAATTCTATTAGGTCGTTAACATAATTTCAAGGCCTAATAGAAAAATGATAATATGGAAAGACTATGTCTTGAGTACCAATAGCCAAGTATTTGTAATTAAATAAAATAATATTGAATACCAGCCGCTTTTTTATTTATTTTTAGTCATATAACAAAAGATAAACAAGAATACTATTACATCTAAGAATTATTTAGTAAATTATTTTGCTAATGTTTTATGAATGAGGAAACACGGTAAAAATGTTTTAATGATTGAATTCACCGTTAAAAATCAAACAAACCTCAAAATTCCTTTTTCCCATAACTTCGTAAAATGTTTTGACTAAATATGATTTGAATGAGTTTTCCAATTCTGTTTTGAGTGATATAAATATTATTAAATTAGGATATAAATATTAGGATATAAATTATTATTAGTAATAATTTTTGTATTATAACTTAGCAGAATATCGTTTATCGTTAAAAATTATATCTAAAAGAATTAAATTTTTAAAAAGAATAAAAAATATAATTAACTGTTCCATTTTCTCCTCTATGCATCTATTTATATAAAAAAGGAATCTGGCTAGGGAATTTACGACTTGTATATGAACTAAAAATTGGTATCTTGACAAAACTTGTCAGAGCATAAAAAGCTTACATTCTGTGATATTAGTGTATTAATCATACTTCTGTATCCGTAAATGCAGTTTATAATTACCAGCATAAGTATCATAATGGATTTTATTAAAACGACGAAAACTGAATGCATGATCCTAGCATTATCAAAGTACGGCTTTTTATCCCGTTAAGAATTGCCTGGTTCGTAACCAACACGAGTTTTATTTTTGAAATGTTATTCCAAATAAAACAGGAAGCGTTAAACTATATGCATTTTAAACAGTTTTACTTTTTTTTGGAAGGAAACCTGACCTCCGCAGGCTAACTGACACTAAGGTCTCGAAAGACTATTTCTAGTCAATAGAGTTTTTTCATTCTAGAAATACTCATTATCTAGAGCTATCTTTTTTTCTAGCCATTGTAAACTACAGATATAGTGGGAAAAAATTCTCATTTTACATAATTTTCGGATAATTACATTTTACGTTAAATAATTTTAGATTTTGATTAACGCAATCGATGAATATGGCAGAATAATAGTTTGTTGTAAACATTGTAAATTTCAACGTTTTTTAAGTAAAGTTTTCAAGTAAACCAAACCAAAGATTATTAAATTAGTCTTATAATGTTTACTGTTTGGTTTTCAGTGTTCTGAATTCGCATTTTAAAAAACATAATTTAAATAATCTTTCTTTACGCTAGTCACTTTTAAAATGTTTACCTATGTAAACGCTTACTAATGTTTAATGTAGCAACTTTGTATATACTTAACGAAAGACTTAGAGGAATTTATAAAGAAAACTAGTTCACATGGAAAAAATCACGAAATCTTCCCTACAGCCAACGTATTGACCAGAAACCAAAACCAGGTCAAAATACTTATGATCATCTCTTTTATCCACATAGCCATTGGTAAACTTTTCAAACTTATACTTGTTCTTATTGCAGTTATAAACAGAAATGTGAACACTCAGATACTGCCGCTTGTTAAAGTTAATACAGTCTGCGGCTGATTCTATATCTGCCGAGGTGTTTTCGAAAAAAACTTGAAAGATAATAAATTATGTTACCTGCTGAGTCATCGAAATATTATATATTTGTTTATTGAAACTGAAAATTTTATAATTTTCTATAAAACTGCAATGGAATTATTGCATTGAGTAATCTTCAGTGTGATGTAATTAGTGTCCTAAATATAAAAGTATGCAAAAATCAAATTGGAAATTACAGCAAATCAGTCCCTAGAAATATGCTATGCCTGTATTAATCTAGTAGCAATCAATTATTCATGAACATTATAGTATGCATGCCATATAACAATTTGTCAGCAGTACAGGAAACAATTTCGATATGCGTGCCTTTTCTTTTAACATAGTTTTTCTCTCGTTACTTTTAAGATAAACATATAACTTGAAATAGCTTTTCTTCCTCCAGCTTTCACTTATTTATTTCTTAAAATATCTCCACTAAAATCAGAGTGATATTATTAACGATTTTTCTTTATTATATAAATATACAATTTATCCTTTATTATATAAATAATTGATTTGCTTAAATTTGACATTCTAATAAATATTTTATAGTAACTCTCTGAAAAATTTAACTTCTTTTTAAATGTATGAAAATGAATTAAATCGTGTATTTTTTCCAGTCTTAATGATAATAGAATTTTAGAATCATCAGTTATATATCCGTATTGATTATGAGAAATTATCTCATTCTTCTTTGAGCTGGAAATTGCTCAATGGAGCTTCTTCCAGCTAGAATTTGAACTCGGGGTGTAAGTGATAGTAGATCGGACTATCAGTCGGAATGCCTGTGGTTCGTATTCCGCTGATAGGATAACGGATGTTTCGGGTTTTTTTTTTTTTTTTCATAAAAACGCTATGTCTCTTCAATGGCACCCCAACGAAAACATGTCAGACGATAATTCGTTAACACATGAATTATTCCGACAGTGCCTCGTGCTTCTTCTCTCTCGCCCTTTAAATGGAAACAAATAATAAGGAATTATGCCATTCTCACTATCTTGTTATAAATGGAAGTCCTTCCAGCTAGAATTTCGAAGACCTCCTTATTAGAAGCACAAAAAGGGCACTGCTGAATTTTCGCATTTCTTGCTTCGAAAAAAATCCAATGTATCTGCATGGTATCTTTCTATTTGTGCAGCATTCAAAATTATTCCGCTTTCGTAAATTTTTCAAATTTACTTTTTCTTGTATCGTTATTCCATTTGTCGTATATTGATAGGTGAAACAATGCAGATTTCTGTCTATTTTCTTAAGTTTTCGTATCGGCAGGAAAATATACTGTCGCACTTAAAATTGGTTTTAATGCTGAAAATGATTTGATTGTTTGGTTCTATTTTTCCTTTTTCTTCCTTTAAAGATTTATTTTTCTTCCATATACTTATTTATTTATTACATTTTAATCTAATAGTCTCCCAAAAACTAAAGCGATAAAAAAGTTCTTTGATTCCAAGATAAAAGAAACTTTCATTATGCTTTGAATTTCTTCAGCAATCTTTCACCAGTAGGATTTATTTTCTTTTTCACCTACTGATACTATGTGATTCTATATATGTAATATATCTGATTATGTATGTGTGTGAGTGTGTCTAAAGGTTTAATTGATATATATATGTCATCAATGATATATATATATATATATATAATCAATGATATATATATATATATATAATCAATGATATATATATATATGCATTCATATTTTACCATATGTATATATTATAATGCATATATATATATATTGCATTTTATAATTTCATTACACAAAAATTTTATACCGTAGGGAGTATATCTTTTATAGTAGATTTTGGGAATGCTTGAATTTTAAGTGAAAAGGAAAGTCAAGGTTTCTACTACTTTACCCCGTTCAGTGCTCTCTCTTTTACTGAGGAATTAACATCATAGGAGGGCTGTTTTTGCCCAAAGGTTCGGCCTTTGTGGGAACGGTTAGGGGAAACCGGAAAAGCAAGAAATAATTTTTCATTCATGAATTGACATCTTCAAGAAGCATTGACTCTCAGTGAGTAAAAGACAAACATCTGGAAAGATGTATTGAAGCATAAAATGGTTTTCGATTCCAAATAACATTAATTTAGAGAAATTTTTGTGGATGCAATATATAATATTGAGATAAAAGTATAAAAGTAAGTAAAAGAGGGCGATGTAGGGTGATTTCATTGTTCGACTGTTCGATACACTATTCGACTATGTTAGAGAAAGGCCTCAAACATAGTACTGCCGGCCCTGTATTTAGATTTGCTAAATTTACTAAAGCACACGATATCTATCTACCAAGATAAAGGTATTCTACTTCCGACGAGCTTTCTAAGAAACACTTACAAGCATTTAGTATACATGTTGAGAAAAATCATAAAAATTCCATGCAGTTGATCTATTTCGTCGCTGAAAATAGAAGCCAAGAAGAATCGATAGTGTTCTCTGGCTTCAGGCACCTAGATTTCTCACTTTGAATTTGGAACTAGAAATATAATTACAAATGTCTCTACTAAGGAAGATCAAAATTCATTATTTTTTCACACATGTAAAATCTGGATAAATACGTTTTCTCGTTTATAAATTACAGATTTTTCAATAATTCCTGATATTTTAAAGGAAACTTTTGATGTATTTGTTTCCTGTAACAGGTCTAAATAATCATTCATTAAAGCCACACTAATTTTAACGATCTGAAAATTAACAAATGAGTTGAACTCTTTCATAATTATAATAAAAATTTAATTTGGGTTTAAGATTACCTCAGAAGTGATTTTGTTTTATTTCTTAATTTAGATGCCTTACAATCCAACAGTTATTTCCCCTATTCAACTACGGTCATATTAGTGGCCGGTAAATACTGGTAGTTCGATTTACACCCTGACGAACGAATACGATGGCTGAATGGTATTTTTCCATGTTTTTCCCTATATATAACATGAATATGAGACTTTTCTCGTTAAAAAGTCCTCTACGAAGGCATCTTTTTCCTTAAAAGCAGATAGTCCTCGTGTGTTTTGCTGTATTCAAGTAATCCTTACCTTCAAACTACGGCACCTGTCACACTAAATCAAGATTAAAGGTTTCTAAACAAGATTTTTAATCGGCCTGCGGTGGCCAAGCGCTAAAACCGCTGAGTACTGGTAATCCTACATAAGTTCAAATCCTGTTGAACACGCTTGTTCGGTGAAAGTTTTCTACGTTCAATGTGAAGGAAATCTAGTTTTCCTTAGAAAGATCTCCCTGATAGTTTCCGTCCTCTTGCGCAGATGCCAATTCCATTAAATTTTCTGCATTAAACACAATTGTAATTCTTTCTTTTTAAAGAAATCTCAGGGGAAATAATTGTAAACATCAGATTCAGTGCGATTATGAATTATTATTTTAAAGTAGTTAACATTTTGAGTGGGAAGAGCATTTTTAATACGCTCATAAACAACCCCTCCTCTAAACTGGCATCAAACTGTGTCGATTTCTAAAACAATCTATATAAATACGTTTCCAAAAAATTCTGCTAAAATATTAAAAGTTGTATTTGTAGAGCATTTATTAGTTAGATTTGTGACTACCTACTGAACTTCTGGTTTTCGTAACCTATAAGGTATTTTCTCCCGCCTTCTTAGCATACCTTCGTGGTGTAATGGTCAGCACGCACGGCGTGTATTCGAGAGGGTGGTGGTTCGAGTGCCGGCGAAGGCATTGCTCCTATTTCACATGTCCTGCTTCGAAATAACCTAATGTTTCTATAGTGGCACCCAAACCAAAAAAGGTGGTGGATGATGATTCTCCGCCGCAAGGATTTGGCGATTCGGTCCCCTAATCCCCAGTCGCCCTTTAAAAGGGGGAGTATATACGGTATTTTCTCCCGCCCTTTTAGCATGCATTCGTGGTCTCAGTACGCTCGGCGCGCATTCGAGAAGTCCGTGGTTCTCGTCCCGGGTAAGGCATTGCTCATTTTTCATGTCTCTTGCTGTTAAAAGAAAATGTAATGTCTCTAAAAACCTTCCATTCATCAGAATAGTAATAAAGTCATGAAGCATAGGGGGTAGGGGGGAAAAAGGAATTTTAAAGAAAAGATTATTTTTACGAAATGACTCAAAATTTCTTGAGACAGTATAAGTAGTTATATAACTCAAATAATTAAATATTTGACCTCTTAATTTTACCAGTATTTCTGTATAGAAATAAAACATTATTAAATATCTTTAATGAGTATCATAGAAAGTGGAGCACATCGAGTGATCTTCACAATATTTTCAAAAGCAGCCACTTTGACAAATGAACAGAACTGTCGGGAATCGCTTATGAATGTCACTTACACGTTTCATAATGCCAAGAATGTTATAAAAGTAACGGTTATGCTATATCAACAACTTACCGATCTTTCCAAAGTGCTTAAAAATAGAGCTGTTCCAAAAATTGTATATTCAGTTCATTCACGGTGTTTAATCAAAAGCTCGTCGTCGATTTTTGAACTACTTATCGATAAGCTATTGAATTCAGATTTTGTACAATTACGTTTCCGGATGATAATAATTCGATTTAGAGTTTTTAAAATTTAATGTCGAAGAAATTTTTTGCGCATATTTCCATTTATGAATAAACTAAAAATCTTAAATTTTTAAGTTTGCATCATTTTACAGAGCGTAAAATAGCTTTTGAAATAAAATTTGCATGAAATTTGTAACCTAATTTCTGATTTGGGGGCGAATTTTGTTTTAAATTTTATATATTTTTTCGATTATTTGAGGTAAAAGGATACTTGGAAGTAAAAGACTGAACCAAAAGTAATAATAATAATAATAATAATTTATCGCATAGATTAATGGTAATAAGAGATTACTTAATAGCTTCTTTGCTAAATTCCTGTACAGTTTTATAAGAAGAATCATAGGCTCTTAAACTACGAAATCAAATAATTGAATCGCATTGTCAGATGTATAATATTTATAAATTTATCAAGACAGCCTCACGTTTTTATTATTCGTGGTATAAATTAGTAGAAGAATTTTTTAAAGAGAATTATTTAATCTCGTATTCCCATTAAATTACACGATACATTATTTTTAAAACAAAGGGCGTTAGCCGAGAAGGTCTATTTACTTCATTTTTTCATTTTCCGTTGAAAACTATGTCAGTTCACTTTTCAAACTGTTGCTACTACATATTACAGCCCTGTATTATATTTAAAGAAATTAAAAAAAGGTTTTGGTTTATTAGATTACGGCAAAGCACTCGAGGCTATCTGCCTTGAAATTAAATAATGAATAATCTGCATAAATATATGTATGTTTCTCGCATTGTGATAAAACAACGGTACCTAGACCCATCCAATTTTGAATAACGTACATTTCCACCCGAATATGGGCATCTCGAAGCCGAGATTTGGAATTTGTTTTATTATATGTTTCCTATTTCGTAAAACTTCAATGAATTTTTTATTAAGAAACTCAACGATTTTAAAGCGAGCAAAGGCAACACTGTATGAAAATAATAATATAAAAAATTATCTTCAACGGGCGAGACTGTGTATCGGAAATTCTAAAGATATGCTCATTTAAAATTTATTTTGCGGTATTGATGTTTAACTGAAGTTTTATGGTTTAAGTGCGAAGAACATGATATTTAAAAATAAAGGTAACCCACAAACCGTTAAAAAACGCCCTGTGGGCGTAATGTAAAATCTGAAAGATTTGCATTCTCAGATTTTTATGTTTGCATTTATTACTTTTATTTTTCTCGTTTTAATTCATTAATGCTCTTATAGGTAAACGTTCATTTTGTAAAAAATTCTATTTTTTATTCAATAACTGCTCTAAAACGGAAATTCTTAAATCCCTTTATATATGCATCCACTTTGTAACTGGTAATAAATTTGTTTTTTTAGAGTCAGTGTAAGGCCTTTATCCCAAACCATCAAGAAGATTTCTCCCCACGCTAATGACAGCCATTACCCATTGTCGTCAGGATTGCATGGACCCTTGTCCTCTTAGGCATTGGGGGTTGGAAGACATACAAAAATACGGGCTAGTCCTTTTTGGCGTGTTTTTTCGATAATACAAAAACACGGGACTGTCCGTTTTCGAGGGTACAATTAAACTAACAATAATCCGTAACGAACCGTTAAGAGACCTGCATAAAAGAACGAGAAAATCCGGGTGAAACCGTTAATGGGTTAAAGGGCGACTGGGGATTAGGGGTCCGAAACGCCAAATCCTTGCGGCGGAGAATCATCATCCACCACCTTTTTTGGTTTGGGTGCCACTATAGAAACATTAGGTTATTTCGAAGCAGGACATGTGAAATAGGAGCAATGCCTTCGCCGGCACTCGAACCACCACCCTCTCGAATACACGCCGTGCGTGCTGACCATTACACCACGAAGGTATGCTAAGAAGGCGGGAGAAAATACCTTATAGGTTACGAAAACCAGAAGTTCAGTAGGTAGTCACAAATCTAACTAATAAATGCTCTACAAATACAACTTTTAATATTTTAGCAGAATTTTTTGGAAACGTATTTATATAGATTGTTTTAGAAATCGACACAGTTTGATGCCAGTTTAGAGGAGGGGTTGTTTATGAGCGTATTAAAAATGCTTTTCCCACTCAAAATGTTAACTACTTTAAAATAATAATTCATAATCGCACTGAATCTGATGTTTACAATTATTTCCCCTGAGATTTCTTTAAAAAGAAAGAATTACAATTGTGTTTAATGCAGAAAATTTAATGGAATTGGCATCTGCGCAAGAGGACGGAAACTATCAGAGAGGACTTTCTAAGGAAAACTAGATTTCCTTCACATCGAACGTAGAAAACCTTCACCGAACAAGCGTGTTCACCAGGATTTGAACTTATGTAGGATTACCAGTACTCAGCGGTTTTAGCGCTTGGCCACTGGGGCCCGCAGACCGTTTAAAAATCTTGTTTAGAAACCTTTTATCTTGATTTAGTGTGACAGGTGCCCTAGTTTGAAGGTTAGGATTACTTGAATACAGCAAAACACACGAGGACTATCTGCTTTTAAGGAAAGAGATGCCTTCGTAGAGGACTTTTTAACGAGAAAAGTCTCATATTCATGTTATACATAGGAAAAAACATGGGAAAATACCATTCAGCCATCGTATTCGTTCGTCAGGGTGTAAATCTAAGTCGAACTACCAGTATTTACCAGCCACTAATATGGCCGTATTTTAATAGGGGAAATAACTGTTGGATTGTAAGGCATCTAAATTAAGAAATAAAAAAAATCACTTCTGAGGTAATCTTAAACCCAAATTAAGTTTTTTATTATAATTATGAAAGAGTTCAACTCATTTGTTAATTTTCAGATCGTTAAAATTAGTGTGGCTGCAATGAATAATATTTAGACCTGTTACAGGAAACAAATACATCAAAAGTTTCCTTTAAAATATCAGGAATTATTGAAAACATCTTCTGTAATTTATAAACGAGAAAACGTATTTAACCAGATTTTACATGTGTGAAAAAATAATGAATTTTGATCTTCCCTAGTACAGACATTTGTAATTATATTTCTAGTTCCAAATTCAAAGTGAAAAATCTAGGTGCCTGAAACCAGAGAACACTATCGATTCTTCTTGGCTTCTATTTTCAGGGACGAAATAGATCAACTGCATGGAATTTTTATGATTTTTCTCAACATGTATACTAAATGCTTGTAAGTGTTTCTTAGAAAGCTCGTCGGAAGTAGAATATCTCTATCTTGGTAGATAGATATCGTGTGCTTTAGTAAATTTAGCAAATCTAAACACAGAGCCGACAGTACTATGTTTGAGGCCTTTCTCTAACATAGTCGAATAGTGTATCGAATAGTCGAACAGTGAAATCACTCTACATCGCCCTCTTTTACTTACTTTTATACTTTTACCTCAATATTATATATTGCATCCACAAAAATTTCTCTAAATTAATGTTATTTGGATTCGAAAACCATTTTATGCTTAAATACATCTTTCCAGATGTTTGTCTTTTACTCACTGAGAGTCAATGCTTCTTGAAGATGTCAATTCATGAATGAAAAATTATTACTTGCTTTTCCGGTTTTCCCTAACCGTTCCCACAAAGGCCGAACCTTTGGGCAAAAACAGCCCTCCTATGATGTTAATTCCTTAGTAAAAGAGAAAGCACTGAACGGGGTAAAGTAGTAGAAATCTTGACTTTCCTTTTCACTCAAAATTCAAGCATTCCCAAAATCTACTATAAAAGATATACTCCCTAAGGTATAAAATTTTTGTGTAATGAAATTATAAAATGAAATATATATATATATATATATATATATGCATTCTAATATATACATATGCTAAAATATGAATGCATATATATATGAGTGATTATATATATATATCATTGATGACATATATATATATCAATTAAGCCATTAGACACACTCACACACATACATATACAGATATAGAATCACATAGTATCAGTAGGTGAAAGAAGAAAATAAATCCTACTGGTGAAAGATTGCTGAAGAAATTCAAAGCATAATGAAAGTTTCTTTTATCTTGGAATCAAAGAACTTTTTTATCGCTTTAGTTTTTGGGAGACTATTAGATTAAAATGTAATAAATAAATAAGTATATGGAAGAAAAATAAATCTTTAAAGGAAGAAAAAGGAAAAATAGAACCAAACAATCAAATGAAAACAATCATTGATGACATATATATATCAATTAAACCATTAGACACACTCACACACATACATATACAGATATAGAATCACATAGTATCAGTAGGTGAAAGAAGAAAATAAATCCTACTGGTGAAAGATTGCTGAAGAAATTCAAAGCATAATGAAAGTTTCTTTTATCTTGGAATCAAAGAACTTTTTTATCGCTTTAGTTTTTGGGAGACTATTAGATTAAAATGTAATAAATAAATAAGTATATGGAAGAAAAATAAATCTTTAAAGGAAGAAAAAGGAAAAATAGAACCAAACAATCAAATCATTTTCAGCATTAAAACCAATTTTAAGTGCGACAGTATATTTTCCTGCCGATACGAAAACTTAAGAAAATAGACAGAAATCTGCATTGTTTCACCTATCAATATACGACAAATGGAATAACGATACAAGAAAAAGTAAATTTGAAAAATTTGCGAAAGCGGAATAATTTCGAATGCTGCACAAACAGAAAGATACCATGCAGATACATTGGATTTTTTTCGAAGCAAGAAATGCGAAAATTCACCAGTGCCCTCATTGTGCTTCTAATAAGGAGGTCTTCCAAATTCTAGCTGGAAGGACTTCCATTTATAACAAGATACTGAGAATGACATAATTCCTTTATTATTTGTTTCATTTAAAGGGCGAGAGAGAAAAAGCACGAGGCACTGTCGGAATAATTCATGTGTTTACGAATTATCGTCTGACACGTTTTCGTTGGGGTGCCATTGAAGAGACATAGCGTTTTTACGAGAAAAAAAAAACACGAAACATCCGTTATCCTATCAGCGGAATACGCACCACAGGCATTCCGACTGATAGTCCGATCTACTATCACTTACACCTTGAGTTCAAATTCTAGCTGGAAGAAGCCCCATTGAGCAATTTCCAGCTCAAAGAAGAATGATATAATTTCTCATAATCAATACGGATATATAACTGATGATTCTAAAATTTTATTATCATTAAGACTGGGAAAAATACACGATTTAATTCATTGTCATACATTTTAAAAGAAGTTAAATTTTTCAGAGAGTTACTATAAAATATTTATTAGAATGTCAAATTTAAGCATTTCAATTATTTATATGATAAAGGATAAATTTTATATTTATATAATAAAGAAAAATCGTTGATAATATCACTCTGATTTTAGAGGAGATATTTTAAGAAGTAAATAAGTGAAAGCTGGAGGAAGAAAAACTATTTCAAGTTATATGTTTATCTTAAAAGTAACGAGAGAAAAACTATGTTAAAAGAAAAGGCACGCATATCGAAATTGTTTCCTGTACTGCTGACAAATTGTTATATGGCATGCATACTATAATGTTCATGAATTCCTACTAGATTAATACAGGCATAGCATATTTCTAGGGACTGATTTGCTGCAATTTCCAATTTGATTTTTACATACTTTTATATTTAGGACACTAATTACATCACACTGAAGATTACTCAATGCAATAATTCCATTGCAGTTGTATAGAAAATTATAAAATTTTCAGTTTCAATAAACAAATATATAGTATTTCGATGACTCAGGTAACATAATTTATTATCTTTCAAGTTTTTTTCGAAAACACCTCGGCAGATATAGAATCAGCCGCAGACTGTACTAACTTTAACAAGCGCAGTATCTGAGTGTTCACATTTCTGTTTATAACTTCAATGAGAACAAGTATAAGTTTGAAAAGTTTACCAATGGCTATGTGGATAAAAGAGATGATCATAAGTATTTTGACCTGGTTTTGGTTTCTGGTCAATACGTTGGTTGTAAGGAAGATTTCGTGATTTTTTCCATGTGAACTAGTTTTCTTTATAAATTCCTCTAAGTCTTTCGTTAAGTACATACAAAGTTGCTACATTAAACATTAGTAAGTGTTTACATAGGTAAACATTTTAAAAGCGACTAGCGTAAAGAAAGATTATTTAAATTATGTTTTTAAAATGCAAATTCAGAACACTGAAAACCAAACAGTAAACATTATAAGACTAATATAATAATCTTTGGTTTGGTTTACTTGAAATCTTTACTTAAAAAAACGTTGAAATTTACAATGTTTACAACAAACTATTTTTCTGCCATATTCATCGATTGCGTTAATCAAAATCTAAAATTATTTAACGTAAAATGTAATTATCCGAAAATTATGTAAAATGAGAATTTTTTCCCACTATATCTGTAGCTTACAA
The DNA here is from genome assembly GCF_044657685.1 of Stegodyphus dumicola. Lineage (NCBI taxonomy): Eukaryota > Metazoa > Arthropoda > Arachnida > Araneae > Eresidae > Stegodyphus > Stegodyphus dumicola. The sequence goes on from NC_140771.1 coordinate 119,942,813, forward strand.
TGGCTAGAAAAAAAGATAGCTCTAGATAATGAGTATTTCTACAATGAAAAAACTCTATTGACTTTGAGAGTCTTTGGAGACCTTTGGAGTCTTTGGAAACCTTAGTGTCAGTTAGCCTGCGGAGGTCAGGTTCCCTTCCAAGTCGTTTTCTTTTCCCAGGAGGCAGGGGTAGAAAGGATTCTTCCCGATTATTATTACTTTTAACAAAGACGTTTACAATTATCTATTCAATCCTTGCTAATCAGACGAATTTGGAAAGAAAGGGAAAGTTGTAGATAAATTTTGCTTCTTCCAGTGCCAGTTACAAATCGTGCAGTTGTTCAATAACATTTGAACTATATCATTAACGTTGCATATTACTAAAATGTACTTGTTCTTTAAGTCCTTGATCTGTTCTAAAAATAATACCGCAGAAGTTTCAGAAGTGAAGTACAATTTAAAGCTACTTAACATTTGTATGCATATAAAAAAGTAAAACTGTTTAAAATGCATATAGTTTAACACTTCCTGTTTTATTTGGAATAATATTTCAAAAATAAAACTCGTGTTGGTTACGACCCAAGCAATACTTAACGGGATAAAGAGCCATACTTTGATAATGCATTCAGTTTTCGTCGTTTTAATAAAATCCATTATGATACTTATCCTGGTAATTATAAACTGCATTTACGCATACAGAAGTATGATTAATACACTAATATCACATAATATACGCTTTTTATGCTCTGACAAGTTTTGTCAAGATACCAATTTTTAGTTCATATAAAGTCGTAAATTCCCTAGCCAGATTCCTTTTTTATATAAATAGATGCATAGAGGACAAAATGGAACAGTTAATTATATTTTTTGTTCTTTTACAAAATTTAATTCTTTTAGATATAATTTTTAACGGTAAACGATATTCTAAGTTATAATACAAAAATTATTACTAATAATAATTTATATCCTAATATTTATATCCTAATTTAATAATATTTATATCCTCATTTATATCACTCAAAACAGAATTGGAAAACTTATTCAAATCATATTTAATCAAAACATTTTACGAAGTTTTGGGAAAAAGGAATTTTGAGGTTTGTTTGATTTTTAACGGTGAATTCAATCATTAAAACATTTTTACCGTGTTTCATCATTCATATAACATTAGCAAAATAATTTACTAAATAATTCTTAGATGTAATAGTATTCTTGTTTATCTTTTGTTATATGACTAAAAATAAATAAAAAAGCGGCTGGTATTCAATATTTATTTTTATTTAATTACAAATACTTGGCTATTGGTACTTAAGACATAGTCTTTCCATATTATCACTTTTCTATTCGGCCTTGAAATTATGTTAACGACCTAATAGAATTCGGAAAATCCTATGATTGCATAAAACTGTGGGTGCTAATAATGACAAATTTTAAATGAAAATAGAAATTTATTTAAATAAATTTATTTAAATTCTATTTGTGCGTGTCTACTTTATGCATTTAATCTATCAAATGCAGAAAAGTGAGAAAAATCCATCCAACACAGAGAAATAATTCTTCTAGTCTGTGCTAAGATTGTATCAAATTCATTTAAATTTCCGTTTAAATTCGAAATGCGATCTCTCAAATCAACGAAGGAATACATTTTTGGCTTTAAACAATTACAAATATTTTACAAATATTTGGAATACATTTTTGGCTTTAAACAATTTTACAAATATTTTGGGTACCCAAAATATTTGTACAAAACTGCCAAAATTCTAGAAATTGCTATAAAATCCCGAAAAATATTAGGAAGATTATTGCTTGCCATTTCCATGCTGAAAAGATCAAGCGTTTACGAGGATGAGCTCGACTGTTAACGAACAACTTGTGGAAAAAATTCAACGCTAAAATATAAATACATATGCCAAATTTTCCAAAAATTCCTGATAAATATTGATCCGTCTTTTTGGTAGATAGGTGGCGCTCTTGATGCGCGCCGATGAAAAATATTTCACTTGACGCTTGAACATGAACAATGACGCATGTCATATTTATTTGATGCTTGATTATGTTTCATGGCCGCTATAGGCGGAAGTAATATAAGTTTATCGTTAATAAATGTTATTTCTCTGTTCTAAGAAATCTTGAAGTTTTGCTTTGAAATTCTAATGCTCTCCCAACCTTGACTCCTGAAACGAAACGATCTTTGAATTTATGACTCATGAAGAGAGACACAACATACAGTTTTCTGGTGCCGAAACCCGGGACAAGGGGAATTACCTTTTGAAAGGTAAGAAATTTGATTTATTTGTTCTTGGTATCGATCTTTGAAAACGAAACATAATGGATGATTTAGCAAAAGAGAAAATGAAACGTGCTATTGTACGTAGTAAAGTTACTACACTTCTAAATAAACTTAAGAAATTATTATCGGAAGCATTAAGTAAAGAACATGTAGAAGATCTAAATTCATCTTATGAATTGTTAATTGAATACCATGAGAAACTTAAAACTCTTGACTCAAAGATCGATGCTCTCATAATTGTTGAAAAAGAATATGATAACGAACTACTTGCATGTGAAGAATATGATGAAAAAATTATAACGTTTAAAGCTAAGATTGTTAGTAAAGTAAAGAAAATTAACAGCAATGAAGTTGTTGAAAGAAGTATAATTGCAACTAGTAATGGTATTAGTAGTACTCTGAATGGTAATAATGTTGTTACAAGTAGTGCTTCAGTAAAGTTACCTAAATTAAATATTGAAAAATTTGCTGGTGATCCCAGTAAATGGCTCGAATTCTTTAATTCGTATGATAATGCTATTCATTCTAATCCAAGGTTATCTAAAATAGATAAGTTTACATATTTGAAAAGTTTATTATCTGGTTCAGCATATAATTGTGTTTCTGGTTATGCTTTATCTGAAGAAAATTATGATCTATGTATTAAAAGTTTAGAAGAGAGGTTTGGTCGTAAAGATGTTATTATATCAAAATTCATGCAGATGTTGTTACAGTTAGAACCAGTTAAAAGTTCTTCAAATGTTTTTGAGTTAAGAAAGCTCTATGATCAGTTACAAATCTGCGTTAGAAATTTAAGTAGTTTAGATGTTACTAGCGGTTCATACGGACAGTTATTGAACCCAATAATTCTTAAATTGTTACCTGAAGATTTAGCTCTTGAATTCCATAGAAAAAGAACATCTAACCAAAATATAGAAGTAAGTGAATTAATAGAGTTCATTAAAATAGAAACTGAATGCCGAGAAGCAAGTATTTTGATTAATAGCTCAAAAGGTAATAAATACACAGGGGTTAATCCTAAACAAGGGTTAAAAAATTATAAAGTCAAATCACAAGCTTCTGCTTTTAACACATCGGTAAAAATGTTTTGCATATTCTGCAAATCAAACGAACATACATCTGCCGGATGTTTGAAATTTTCCGACGAACAAAAACGAAAGAAATTAAAACATGAAGGTCGCTGTTACAGATGCTTTCTGAGATCACATTTGCGGTCGTTTTGTCATTCAAAAATACAACCATGCGAAAATTGTAACGACAAAAATCATAATAAACTTTTCTGCCGTTTGAAATCGAAAAAAATGGAAGATGTTAACTCCGCAGATACGCAAAATAAAACTTTAGTATCTACTTCCCACTGTAACACTCTAAAACCTGAAAATAGTGTGCTTTTACAGACATGTTCTGTTATTGCTCAAAGCAAAAATAAATCGAGAATCGTAAGATTATTAATTGATTCAGGTAGTGAACGAAACTTCATCACCCACAAGTTAGCGCGCGATTTAGAATTGCAAGTCATTAGAAAAGAATTTCTAACAATTTATTCGTTTGGAAATCAGCGCGGTAACTCGCAAGAATTTGATGTATATAGTCTAAAAATAAAAAATAAAAACGATGATCGCTGCCTTGTTGTAGAAGCTATAGGGATAGAATTAATATCATCAATAGAATTCCAGGCGCCATCAACATGTCAAAACATTAAAGAATTTATGACTAAAAAGGGCTTGGAACTTTCGGATACAAGTCCCGTTAATGAGAACATAAATATTCTGCTTGGCGCGGAGCATTTCTGGTATATACAAACAGGAAGTAATTCAATGATAAATGATGGTTTGTTTATAGTACCGACCATATTTGGATACACAGTGATGGGTAAAGTAAAAAATAATAATACTCGAATTAATGCGTTGTTTTTATCTGCCGTTGAAGGAAACACATTTGATTTGCAGTCATTTTGGAAATTGGATTCGATAGGAATTGAAAATGAAAACAAAACATTTTCGGAAAGTGATTTGGATACTATTAAGCATTTTAACGACAGTTTAAAATTTAATAACGGCAGATACGAAACAAAACTCTTTTGGAAGGACAATAAATCACAACTCGCTGATAATGTTTTCGTTGCTAAACAACGATTTCTAGGACTAAAGCATAAATTAAAGGGAAATGATTTCCTATATAATCAATATGATAATATAATTAGAGAACAAGTTGAAAGGGGGGTTGTTGAACAATGTAAGTTTGTTGAAAATGAACCTAACTGTTATTATATGCCTCATAGGCCCGTTATACGTGAAGGAAAAGTAACAACAAGAATAAGAATAGTTTATGATGCCTCTTCTAAGTCTGAAGGAGCTAAATCGTTAAATGAATGTTTGATATCAGGCCCTAATTTAAATCCTAACTTGTTGGATATAATTTTAAAATTTCGCGTACATAAAGTTGCATTTTGTGCAGACATAGAGAAGGCTTTTCACCAAATTCAAATTGATAGTGAAGATAGAAATTTTTTAAGGTTCTTATGGTTTGATCATTCTTACGACAATAGTGACAATAGTTTAGGCTTTAAGGTTTTCCGAATGTGCCGAGTGCCGTTTGGAATGACAACAAGTCCGTTTATTTTGTCCGCCACTATCAAACATCATATTAAGGGTTATGAAAAGAAATATAGCAAAGCTGTTGACATGTTAAATAAGTCCTTATATGTTGATGACCTTATCCATGGAGCAGACTCCGTTGAAGAAGTTTTCTCATTATCAACTGATGCAGTTAAAATTCTTCAAGACGCTGGTATGAACTTAAGAAAATTTGAATCAAATTCAGTATCTTTAAAAAATCGTTGGCAAGATATTGGTTTAATTAATAAGGAAGATAATTTGGATAAGAAAACGTTAAAGGTGCTGGGAATAATTTGGGATTTGGATGAGGACACATTGAAATTAGATGTACAAGAACTTTTACAACCAGTTGACTGGAAACACGTTACAAAGCGAAAGGTATTACAGATTGTGGCAAAAATTTATGACCCAGTTGGATTCATTGCACCCTTTGTTATCAGAATAAAATTCTTATTACAAGAGTTATGGGAATTGGGTATTGATTGGGACACAATTTTGCCCAGTTATTTGAGTGAAAAATTTAAAACTTGGTACTTTGAAATTGAAGTTATTCTCAACTTGTGTATTCCTAGAAAATACATATTAAATGATGAATGTGTAAATTTCGATAAAATAGAGCTTTTTGTCTTTTGTGACGCCAGTCTCAAGGGATATGGAGCTGTTGCATATTTTCGTGATCCTGATTCTTGCTGTACGTCTTTTGTTCTTTCAAAGAGCCGTGTATCCCCACTTAAAAAATTAACCTTGCCTCGTTTAGAACTTATGGGAGCCATTATTGCCGCAAGAATAGTTAAATATTTAAGGGAATTATTTAATATCCAAGAAGATAATGTATTTTGTTTTAGTGACTCTAAAATTGTTCTTCACTGGATCAGGGGTACCGCTGATAAATGGAAACCCTTTGTTGCTAATCGTGTACGGGAAATACAAGATGTTGTATCACCTTCGCAATGGAAATACTGTAAGGGAAATGACAATCCGGCTGACATAGTTTCACGTGGATTAAGAGCTTCTGATCTAGTGGAAAATAAACTTTGGTTCAATGGACCAGTGTGGTTAAAAGAGAAAATTTTACCTTCATCATCTTTTGATCCTTTGATCGAGCCTATGGTGGAAGAGGTACAGGTAGAACAGCGTCAAACTACTGTATGTTCTGTTATTAGCCAAGAGGCTGACTTTGAATTGACATCCAGATTTTCATCCTGGAAAAAATTGAAACGCGTAACTGCATGGTGTTTAAGATTCTGCCGCAATATTAAACCTACATCTTTAAAACTCAAGGGTTTTTTAACAGTTCAAGAATTGGATAAGGCAAGCAATTTGATTTTTAAAATCATGCAAAATTCCGAATTTAGAGAAGAAATTAGACTTTTGAAAGCAGGGAAGAATCTCAGCAGTAAAATCCTGAAATTAAATCCTTTTCTTGATAGAGAAGAAATCCTTAGAGTCGGTGGTAGACTCTGTAACTCGAATCTTTCAGAAAACACAAAGTATCCAATCATTCTTCCCAAAAGTCACCAAGTTACTGAATTGATAGTCAAACACTTTCACGAAGTGAACCTTCACGGAGGAGCCACATTAACATTATCTGCTCTGCGACAGAAATATTGGATCATTAATGGCCGAGAAATTGTAAGAAAAATAATTTGGAAATGTATAAAATGTTTTAAAAATCGAACAAGCACATCCAGTCAGATAATGGGCGACCTACCTGCTTCTCGCGTATTGCCAGATAGAACATTCTCGAATACAGGACTAGATTTTGCAGGCCCCTTTTTAATTAAAGCTAGGAAAGGAAGAGGAGGAACGAGATATAAATGTTACGTTTGCCTTTACATATGCTTCACCACAAAGGCCATTCACCTAGAAGTAGTCAGTGATCTAACAACTGAAGCATTCCTAGCATCTCTGAAAAGATTTGTGTCACGCAGAGGAAAACCCAAGAAAATCTTTTCCGATAGAGGCACGAACCTCGTTGGGGCTGATCGAGAATTAAGAAGATACATAGCTACACTTTCCTCTGACGAAGCATTTCAAAACTACCTGAGCGGTGAAAATATTCAATGGATCTTCAATCCTCCTGCTGCCCCTCACTTAGGAGGCCTTTGGGAGGCTGGAGTGAAACAAATGAAGATTCACTTAAAGCGGACTATTGGGACCCAGGTTCTGACATACGAAGAATTTCACACCTTAATTACACAGATCGAGGCGTGTTTGAATTCCAGGCCAATAGTTTCCATCTCATCTGACCCTGAAGATTTTAATCCTTTAACACCTGGACATTTCCTAATTGGGACTACATTAACAGCAATTCCTGAACCTGATCTTACAAATAATGAGCTAACTCCTGCTGAAAGATGGAAATTGACACAGCAAATTTTCCAGAGCTTTTGGAAACGTAGGTCTAGAGATTATCTTTCACAATTACAAGGGCGTACCAAATGGTTCAGGGATAAACCAAATTTAGCCCTCAATGACTTAGTCTTGATAAAGGACGAAAATTTGCCTCCATTAAAGTGGCGACTTGGACGAGTAATTGAACTATATCCTGGTGCTGATGAAAAAGTTCGTGTTGTGAAACTAAAAACTTTATTGGGCGAAATGAAGCGTCCTATACATAAACTTTCCCGCTTACCATTGAGTGAATAAGACTCTTAAAAAAAAAAAAAAAAAAAAAAAAAAAACATTAATTGTATTCATAATTTGTGTCTTTAATATTATTATTAATTCAATTATGTTTCAGATTCAGAGAATGGACCACAATTGTGGATTATGGTAATTTAGCAGTTTCATTATTTTGTTTTCCTTCTAGAGATTGTATGTTTTATTTGTAAAATTTTGTGCTAAATTTAATGTTGTTATTCAATTTAAATTTGTCATTATGCATTTTTATTTTATATGATATACTGTTGAACTTTGGAAAACTTGTTTGAATCTAAAATTGAAGATTTTTATAACAATGTTGTAATGAACCAATGTTCATCGGGGCGGAGTATGTTCCGTCTTTTTGGTAGATAGGTGGCGCTCTTGATGCGCGCCGATGAAAAATATTTCACTTGACGCTTGAACATGAACAATGACGCATGTCATATTTATTTGATGCTTGATTATGTTTCATGGCCGCTATAGGCGGAAGTAATATAAGTTTATCGTTAATAAATGTTATTTCTATGTTCTAAGAAATCTTGAAGTTTTGCTTTGAAATTCTAATGCTCTCCCAACCTTGACTCCTGAAACGAAACGATCTTTGAATTTATGACTCATGAAGAGAGACACAACAAATATTGTACTCTCATCGTAAATATATATGGACTTATAATGTGATGAAAACTGAGTCGGTAAAAGAATGGATTAAAATTTAATTTCCAAAAATAAATTGGCCTACTAAAACTAAATAAAATAGATTAGTAAATAGTAAAAATTGTGTAACAAAATAAATAATGATCTTTCTTAAAATACTGCCCAATAAAACATGTCGAATAATTGAAAATTTACAAGCTTGGAAGCTAAAATTCTAAAAAGATTTCGGAAAATTCGGCCGTCACATGTTAAAAGAAACAAGTCTACAGGCTACTAGTACAAAGAAAGAGGAGGGAGACGAAACGAAACGCAAGCCATTCAATACCGGGGAGGCAATTTTATGGCTTATCCATCACACTAAGGGGAACAAACATACTGCCTTAGGCTGGGCCATCTTAGAGAGATTTCAGAAAACGAAAGCGATTTTTTTGGAGGGGTTTGTTGTCTGACAACGCGGCCGTTTTCAAAGCATTTCGTTCCGAGAGGCGGGCTTGTTAATGGGTTAATGCACGCGCTCTTGTATTACGCATTTTATATTTATTATTGACCTACCAGTGTTCAGCGATTTTACCGCTCGGCCGCTGGTGGAATCGATTTAAAAAAGTATAAGTAGAAATATGCATTGCAATTTCTTTCACTGCATACGCTAATATATTTATAATATAGTTATATATATATATATATATGTTGAATGATCTAAAATTCACTTAGTTCGGACCCCTTGGGATTTCAAAAAATTTTCAATTCAAAGTTTTCTGTGCTTCCACGCCGCTCTGTGGCGCGCAGCATAGGGAAGGAAAGCGGACCTCCCTCCCTGAGTTTCACCAATGTTTTTTGCCAGACGAATCTGACCATTGGTAATGATCCTACCGCAGCTTCCTCTACGGAAACCTTGTTATGATTTTTACTTCCTCTAAATGGTTTCTCTAAATGGTTTCAAGTATGGTCATCTTTCCGGCACGCCGACGCGCTCCGAAAGGCGCTTTGAGAGCCCGTCCGAAGACCTCACTAAATCATTCAATCGGTAGTAGCGACGGTTCAGTAGGTTCATTCTTACTTGACTAAATGACGAAATACCTTCGCATTTATTAATTATTGTTCAATGAACGGGAGTTGGTTTGTTCCCCTTGAAAAGTCAACTAATTTCCGATCAATAGCGATAATTACTTCTTTTTAATTTTTAATTTCTTTTCCAAAGTTTGACATTTTGTCATTCATAATTTAACCCCTTAAGGACCAGCGTCAGGAGAACGAAGCGCAGTCACGGGACGGATCCGCTGAAATGGATGGTCGCCACCAGACCGCGCATTTTCAGAAGTTAAGCCTAATTTTACAAACAAAATCAGCATTTTGATATTATGACTTCAGTTTTTGAAGTTGCGCATTTAATGTACTTGTTTGTAATGTGTATTAATATAAAGAATATCACATTAATAGAAATAAATTAAACAGGCAAAATATTAAAATCATTACTATACACACAGAAATAAGTACTATAAACATGAAAAAAAAATTACAAATAAGAAACTTAAAAAAAAAAAAAAATTACAAATAAGAAACTTAAAAAAAAAAAAAAAAACTGAAATGTTTCAGATTTTAAATTACGTCCAAAGGGGCGTTTTTTTAACATTTTGTGTGTTACCTTTCTTTATTAAATATCATGTTCCTCGCACTTAAACCATAAGATCCAGTGCAACAGCAATATCGCAAAATAGTTTTAAAACGAGCATATCTTTAGAATTTCCGATACAGAGACTCACGCGCTGGAGATAAAAATGTTTTTTCTGCACAACGTTGCCATTGCTCGCTTTGAAATCCTTGAGTTTGTTAATCAAAAATTCGTCAAAGTTTTAAAAAATAGGAAATCGATCATAAAACAAATTTCAAATTTCAAATTTGGTCTTCCGCATGCTCATATTCGTTGGAGGATTACGTTATTCAAAATTCGATGACTCTATGTACCGTTATTTTATGACAATGTGAGAAATATACATACATTTACGCAGATTTTCATTATTTAATTTCTTCAAATATAATGCAGGACTCTAACATTTTATGGCAACAGTTTGAAAAGTGAACCGACATTTATCCGTCCGACGCAAAATGCCAAAACGAAGCTAGTAGTCCTTCGGGATTCAAATCCCTTTGGACTAAAAAAAAAAAAAAAAACTAAACAAGAATTACTTGTAGGTAATTAAATTCCAATTTAAAAGTTCTGCTGTGTGTAAAATAATTCAAAATAAGGATCAACACATAGTCCTACATTGCATATTTCGTTAAACATTTTGCATTTTGCAAACAACGTCAAATTATTTTTGCTTTCGTTTTTCCTTGGTTTTAGCGCACACAACGCATCTTCTCCTATTTTTAATACCATTTCCGTCAACATAAATTTTCGGAAACTGTCTTCCAGTTAGACGGAAAGGTGAAGTGACCAGTGACTTTGAACAAATTGTAAAGTTTTTAAGTAAAATCTCTTAGCAATGGCTAACGGAATTAAAATTAATATAACCCCAACACATGTCCCAAAACTTCTTCAATAGACACTCAGAAATATTTCATCCTCAAACCCTGTGTGACATCATGTTTATATTAGAAAACTTCCTGTTTTTCTAAATCTAAAACATCGTCCACGATGACCGAAGAGTGATCAAGAAAAGACCCCCACTGGCAGGATATCCGTTACTGATCACATCAATATACACATTATATATAATTACATTATATGTATAGTAAACACATTATATACCAAAATATAACGCCTGTGTCATTATATATAATGATCATTAAAGGCATTATATATAATGATCATTAAGGGCATTATATATAATGACTTATTAAATCGAGTAAAAAAAACAAAAACGCTGGCTCTTTCCTGAGAAATGTGAGCAAGACGTATTACACGTCGAGAAAGCTGATAGTCTTTCCCCCTCTGTAATAATGTTATAATGTTACTTTTTATTTAACCAAGAAAGCTTAGGTTGAGTTTCAAAATAAATAGAAAAACAAAACAAAACCAAAATCCTTACGAAAACAAGTAAATAATTATAAGTGAGCCTGTGCCCTTTTAATTCGCAGGCGCACTTATAAAGAACCATGATTTCCAGTTTATTTATTTCAATAAATCTCTCAAAACCAGAAGCACAAAACAGAAACTAATGCCAGTATATGATGGCCAAATGCCGTATGAATCAACCTATGTGAAAACAATTACCACTTAGCTCCATTTACTAGCTTTTAAAAATTCAAATAAATGTTTCCGTTTTAATGTCGCATATACGCGACACTGGGCTCGTAGTAGAATCGTTGTTACGCGTATACGGGAAGCTGGCCTAGTAGGAGTGGAATCGTTGCGACGCGTATACGCGACGCTGGTCCTGAACGGGTTAAATTCAAATCCCCGTAAAACGTTTTTTCATAATTTACATTCAAGTTACTTTAAAACACAATTTTCGGAATGAAACTTCCTACATATGGGTTCCCTCTTTTTTGATACTTCTACTAACTTTATATTAGGAGATAATATAATCAATATCTCTTTAGTAAATAAATTATATACATATATATATATATATATATATATAATTTAATTTAATTAAAGAAATATTCTGGTAATATATATATATATATATGTATATACTAGAAAGTATTTGCTAGTATATATATATATACTAGAAAACCCAGCGGTCATACGAAATGACCACTGTTTAGATATTATAAATTGTACTTAAAATGATTTGTGCAAAGGTGTCTGCTAATTTAAAGTGAATTACCCAGGGCAGGCGGCGAGAAGGCACCTTTGCTTACTGCCCCACGGGGTTTCCCCCCTCTACTTGCTTAATTCCTTAAAGTAGAGTACAATGAAGGAAACCACTGGTGGTACATTTCTTAAGAGCCCACCGCTAGCTCAATCAATAAAGGTGTTTTATGAAATGGCAATGAAATGTTAATTCACACGTCAAAGATCTCTTTGTACACAACATTTCTTGTGTAGATCTTTCCATCATTTTTAAGCTCGCCTTGCAGAGGACCATCCAATATTTTTAATTTTACGTCCGTTCTTTCATGAACTCTTGAACGAGCAACATAAATTTGACCGTGTCCAAATGCAGGCTCAGGTAAATAGAATGCCAACACGCTTAAACGTTTGCCCTGAGACTTATTGATGGTCATAGCAAAGGCACATTTTACAGGAAATTGTCTACGTCTCAATTGAAACGGCAATTCTGTGCCATGGCAACTTCACCCTATTGGCTAGTACTTTTATGCAAGCAACCAATAAACTATCGGCAACAAACAGACACTTAAGCCGCACATATATATATATATATATATACGAAGTAACATTAACATCATCTGCTCCGAAACGGCTGGCTCCCGTGCTTAGCGAAGCACACCGTTGGATTCCGCAGGCCCGTGGCGCGCCAATTTGACCATTCGCGTCTTCTTAGGACTTTAATTAGCCGAGAAATTAATTAAAAACTAATTTTCCCTTACGTTTTCCCTACAGTTTCCACTTCCTTTCTTGGGTTTTCCCTATTAGAGGGATTTGGCTACGTGCCAAATTATTTTTTCTTGAATATCTGCAAAATTCGAGACGCGTATCCTCGGATTCCAAAAAATTCTCTGAATCCATCGATACCGTTCTCATCTTCGTACGACTATCTCCCCTTTACGGTTGAGATATTAATTAAAAACTGCGGAAACGTTAATTTCTGGGCTCATTTTTCCGAGTGGCAATAATAAACTATCGGCGACACACACTTAGCCGCTTATATATATGTAAAGATATATACATACGTGTACGCGATGCTACATTTCAGTGATTTGATTTATGACATTTTGCTCAGCATAATCTTTTAAAACAAAAAATATTTTAATTATAAAATTTCTGTTAAGAAATGGTTTACATATATGTAACCTTTTGGAAAATTTCCATTTTGCAAAAGATTATTCGTGAAATTATGCTTACGTTTCTTCACATATCTGCAGGTTTGGCAAAGCTTTTTCTTTCTGCGTTAAAAAAATATCCGTTAACTTTTCCCATTTCTTTTTTCTGTGCTCTTTACTAAATATGCTGTCAAGTTTACCGCTTCACAGCTGCGGATTTTTTCGAAAATTTTCACCATTTACTCGAACTGGTTGGTAATTTTTTTTGGCTGCCGCCATCCTCAATGATATGCACGTGCAAAACAACACTTTTGACAACAAACTGCCCCCTTTCCTTGAGCCTCGAGCAATGTAGAGGTGAGACAGACTGTTTCTATGCAATAAACATCACTTCCGCACGGAATTTCCACTTCATTTCCCGCCGACGGAATTTGAAGGATTCAGACTCGCTGTCCCGTCTGTTGTCGAGTGGCGGTCGAGTAGCGAGCATGACTGGACCCCCGGAGCAAAATACCGTTTTGGCGCCCCCCTTCTCCGAAAAAAAAACACAGTGATATGAAGAAAATCTTGTTTGGAGACCATTTGGCCCCCCTCTGCGAGCGGCGGCGGGGGCATCATACACCCCCTGGCCCCCCTCGCTACATATACAGATGTTTGTCACGCTTAAATTAGGGAAACTTTATTTAAATATTGTAACTACTTTTAGAAACACAGAATTTGTTGCGAGCTTCATGATTCTATATTTGTCAGCGATATTCAACGGCCGTTGTTTTCCTTTTATTTTAGACGGCGTTTTGTATTTTGTTTTTTGGCAACCGCAAGAATAATTAGAATAATAATGTTTTGATTTCCTTAAGTGTGTAAAACGTATGAAATAAAGTTTTGGCTTTCTCAAGCAAGAAAAATATAATTTATTATTTAAAACTTTCTTTTCAAGAGCTATGGAATGGAGTCAGATTTAATTCAAAGGTAATACTGAATGAGTAAATATTCAAGTAGATTCAACGAAAGATTAGTGATGAAAGGTACGTCATCTCATTGGATTTTCGAAAGTAAATACGGTTAAACTTTTAAGCATGGAATTATTAGTAAAGGAAAGCTCAGCTGTTTTAGCTAATTTTACTAAAACTGTTTCAATGCCTTAAGTGATTTATTAAATCAGCAGAAACCTGGTGAGGTAGAAATTCCATAGAATTTTGTTAGTTTAAAAAGGATATATGCTCAGCTTTCTAGTTTGGATTCTGAAATAAATGATTTATTATTTACAGATTCTGATACAGAAACATATGAGCGCGAGTATTTGATTATTGAAGGATACAATGAGAAGATGAGATTATTGAAGGATACAATGAGCATTACACTAAAAGTAGACATTTGTATAAATATAATTTTAAAGGATCAGCGTAACCAGTTAGTTTGTTCTTCTCCCGTTTAAATTAAAAGGAAACTGAAATTACCAAAGATTGAACTCGTTAAATATACCGCTGAAATTAAGGAATATCTTGCCAATTCCAAAGAATTCATGAAGATGAAAATATGGGAAATGAGTATAAGTTTCAGGATTTAATACAATGCATGTCTGAAGACACGAGAGTTCATGATATTGTTAACAGTTATTTGCCAACAGGTGAAAATTACAATAAAGTGGTAGAATGCCTAAAATCTCGTTTTGGTCGAAATGAATTACTTATTGAGTTCTACGTGCAGGAACTGTTGAAGTTAGTCGTAAAAAATTTTACAGGCAATAACTGAAAATTAGACACTGTTAGACTGTGCAGTAAACTAGAATTCTCTTTGAGAGCTGAGGAATCCATTGGTTTGACTTCGGATTAAATATTCTGCCATGCGTTTTCCTCTCATTGAATCTTGTATACCGGAGGACACTTTTAGGGTGCGGTTGCGAAATCCGATAGTTAGTATACTGGATGAGTCAGCGAAGAATCCATACAGTGAAAAGTTCAAAAGCCTGTTAATGTTTATGTAAACGGAAGTAGAAGGAAAAGAGCGAGCTCTTTTGGCGAAATCTGGGTTTTCAAAAAAATATGAGAAAAGAGAGAAAGAAAAGAAAATTAAAGCTCTTAATCAATCGGGCAGCTGCAGATTTATTTTCTGGAGTTTTTGAAAAGACAAAACAAAACATAGCTTGTGTATTTTGTGAAAACGCACACAAGAGCATAGATTGCTTTAAGGCTCAAACTCTGAATTTCAAGCAAAAACAATATATTTTAAAGGATAGGGAAGTCTGCTTTATATGTTTAAGAGCCGGACATCGATCAAAATTTTGCAAGACAAATGTACTCTTTATGGTAAAAGACATTTGATTTTAATGTGTCCAGAGTTGAAAGCTAACAAATTAATTAATAATTCTCTTAAATCTGAAAAATCAAAACCAAGCGATAACGGCCTGTCAGATCATTGTTACTCTGGTGAAGTTTTACTTCAAACGTTACAGGTTAGACTGAAATCAGAAAATAAAGAAACACAAGTATGGGTACTTGTACCATCGATAGTGGTTCCGAACATTCATACATACTGAGGGCAAATGTAGGAGAGATGGGTATGGAGCCAACTGGTAACAGGTTTTTAGTTCACACACTTTTTGGAGGATAAACGACAGAGATGAAAGAGAATCATCAGTATGAACTTGACATTAATTCCTTAAACAATAAATTTTCCTGTAAGATGAAAGTCTGGATCAGTCTATTATTTGTAGAAAAATTCTGCGACTAAAGAAGGGAGGATCATGGGAAAAAGAGACAAAGGAAAAGAAGATTTGGCTTAATGATTATGGAGAAAATTTTCTCGATATCAAGATATTGATTGCACCTGATTTTTATGATGATTTGTTTACGGGAAAAAGTCATTATCTTAAGTGTGGCTTAGTCTCATATGAAACACTTTTTAGTTGGCTGATTATGGGAAAAATGTTTGATGAGAATCCTGTTAGCAACTCTGCTAACTTAATCACTTCCCTACTGATAAAAATGCATCAGTTGCTGATCTGTGGAATTTGGATACTTAGGCAATTCCGCTGAAATAAGATCTAAAGAAGAGATTGATAAATTAGTTGTGCAATAGCTCCAGCGAACAGTGGGAAGAGATAAAGGCGGTCGGTACATCGTGAAGTTACCTTGGTTAGAAGAACAGGAGATTTCGAAGGAAAATGAATTGGTTGCAGAGTGCAGGTGTGCATCAACTGCTAAGAAACTTATTAAGGAAGGCAGATATACGATTATAACGCTGTTTTCCAGGAATGGTTAACGGAGAATATTATTGAAGAAGTACCACCTGAGGAAGAAAATAAAATTCCATGCCATTACTTACCCCCATCGAGGAGTTTTCAAGAAAAACTCCGCCACAAGCGTTCGACCCGTTTTCGATGTCTTTGATTTACTAGCGATTATATTTCTGTGGCGTTCTAGCCATTCAGCTTGTTTACGCAAACTTTTAAGAGTCAGAACCTGCCTGCGAGTTACGTAACCTGTGAAAGACCATTAGGCTAACTTTATTCTATTTTATTTTTCGTTACCTGTTTGTTACCTCTTGAAATAAGCCAAAAGTATTGGCTTCTGTAAACACAAGTCGGTGCCATCTGTGAAATTTATATTGAGTTAATAAGAGGTTCTTTGCACCATTCTCTGGACATTGTCGTACTCAAGACTTCAGGATAATTCCTCCCACAGTCTGCTAGCTCTCGTTAGTTATCGTTGAAAATAATACAGACGTAATTAATGAAAATTTTTTGCTTTGCTGATTTCCCAAAATGGCAAAAGTAACTAAGCAAAACCATGCATCAAATTTTATGTTAGAAATAGATTTTCTACTATAAAGTATTTGAAATACTGAAAAAATGCCCGTGGAGATCATACTTTATCGATAACAAGAGGTTTTGAGTGGTACGAAACGTTTATAAAGGCTTCTTCTTCTTCTTTTTTTTTTTTTTTATTTCGTCTTGTAGATATCCACTTCAACTATCAGAAACGTATCAATCAAATCAAAGATCTGACGTATGAGGATCGACGTTTTTATATCATCTGGACCGCCTGGACTTGCGGCGCGTCGTTTCTTGAGTTTTTGCAAAAATTACATGTTCAAGTAGCCCCCCAAAAAACTTTCTCTTGGGGAACGCTTCTTAAAATGGTGATGAAACTTGTATTAAAACGAAGATGAACATTGTTGTGATTACCGGAGATGAAACATGGATTTAAGTTCTTGATGCTGAAACATCTCAACAATCAAGTAAATGGTTCTTGATATGTGAAGCAAGACCAAGAAGACCACATTATAGTCGATCAAAAGTAAAGGTTTCATTGTTAACTGTTTTGTCCGATTGTTATGTTGTGATGCATCACAAATTTCTGCCAGCTGAGCAAACTTTTACCGAAGAATATTTTCTGAGCATTTTACGAATTTTAGGTACAGCAATTCGTGGAAAACAATGACACTTAATTGTGTCTGAGTAACTCAGATTTCACACTATGATAACGCATTCAATGTTCTTGTTGTTCGTGGAGTTGTGGCCCAGAGATGAAAAACTACGGCTCCTCTTTCATCATATATGGCACCTTGCGACTTTTTCTTAGATTTACTATTAAACGTGTCGCTTCGCGGTCTCCAGTTTGGGCTTATTGCTGAAATAAATGAAAATTCGCTGAGAGTTCTGAGTGAGTTAATCGAAAACGATTTCAAAACACATTTCAAGGATTGGAAGAAATATTGTAGCTGAAGTGCGTTGTAGGTTAACAGGAAAACTTTGAAGTAGTTATAATAAATGTTGATTAAGAAATTGAAATCGTATGTTTTGTGGAATTGCTGTCTATAGGCTTTGGTCACAGCAGTGTAATTAATCATGCGCAGAAATTTCACTAAGCTTTAAATTCATTGCAGTAGAAGACTGATTGAATGACAGCGTTAGTTTTGAAATAATTCAGATAATATACAGTCAATTGTAAATCAGTAATTATTTGTGTAAATAAATCTGTATTTGCGGATTAAGATTCAATGACTTATCAGTTTTATTAATTTTAATTAAAATAACATAAACACCTTGTACACCACATCGTATAACACAAGGCTTACAGATGTAAGTACGAAAAAATTAAAATTAACGCAAAGCGAAATAAAATAAAATGTACAAATTCACAGTCAACATAGGCAACAAATACTTGCTCTCGTAAATGTTCTAAAGTAAACTTTCTTTGCAAACAAAGTGATAAGTACTTCTCATAATAGTCGTTTAACAATTACGGATTATTATTGAATAAATTCCTATAGCATTTAAATCATATCAAGCAATATTGAGATATCATTTGCTGTTAAGCACCGATGCTCGAATTGTTCCAAAAGCTTTGAATTTTTTCAAAAAGCAATAACCCATTGACGTGGCTCAGTAGATGCTTTCTTAGGCAAGTTCTGCGTCCTATGACGGGTGATGTTACGTAGATCTACACTTATATAACACAAAGTAGCTCAATAATCAATAAACGGTGCTTGAAGCAAGACCAGCTGTCATAAACTGATGTAATTTTCGTTTCGCCGATTTGTTGTGATCTGCATTATAAATATCGACCAGCTCGCCAAATTGTTTTCAGAGAGTATTATTTGCGTATTTTGCGACATTTGCGTGAAGCAATTCGTAAAAAACTACATGAATTGTGGGAAGAAAACTTGAAAAGACTTCGCTTTTCCATAATGAACCCGTTTACAGCACTCATGCTGTTGAGTTTTTAGAAAAAGATTCAATAAATAAGACTTCGCAAGCTCCGTATTCATTTGATATGGCGCTATATGAATTTCTTACTTTCGTCATTAAAATTGGCATTTTGTTACGACCCTTTTGAGTCTATTGATGCAGCTGGAAAGGCAAGGAGTATGTATTGTTAGTTCGACGTTCTTTAGTAAACGTATCAACTGATGCAACTGAAAAGATTAAAGTTGTTTCGAAAATTACTTTTGAAAATGTTTCGAGGATTGGTGAAAATCAGCGTCACATATTTAATGCAGTTAGATGAGATTACAAGGTGTAATAAATATTAGCCAATAAACTGAAATATTGTATTTATGGAATAGTTTTTGAATCTTTTCGATCCTAACAGAAAAAGTAAGAAGATAGTTCCGGTTTTTTTTTTAGTTTAGTTTTTTTAAAGTTTTTTTAAATTTTTATTATTATTAAATGAAACAAAACGTTTGATTAAAGAGGCGAGGTGTCAGTAGCTTCGTAAAATCAGCCAAAGAGAACGACTTTTTTTTTTTTTTCCTTTTTTTTAGGAATCCAAGCATTACTGAAGCACTATTTCATTTAGCGTGGTAAGATTTTGTACACCCTGTTTATTTCTATGCTCTCAGTTAAAAAAAGATACACGTTTTGATACCTATTCAGAAGACTAGACGACAGCTGTGCATACGAGGAGGGCAAATAGTTTTGAAATGATTCAGATAATATACAGTCAATTGTAAATCAGTAATTATTTGTGTAAATAAATCTGTATTTGCGGATTAAGGTTCAATCACTAAATTATTTTAAACTGAAAATTAATTAAGCTATTTTTATCTGTCAGTGAAACTTGTGTTACTTGTATGAAAGAGCGTATCCAGCGTCAAAAATTTGGTACATACGCTAATGTTATAGACAGTGTAAAATTTAAAAATTAATGGGTTGGAGATTCAAGACCAGAATTTTACGTCTTTCAAACCATATAAAAACTATGGTTGACCGACGTCCATGTCGTGATTTCCTAAGAAAATGAAGTAGACAGAAAAGAAGAAATCGAATAATAAAGAAACACTAAAAATCGAGTTTCAGAAAACGCTCTGTTGGTTACTGAAATTACGCCTTCCTCCTAGGTCAATGCCTGTTTTATGACGTCATCCAGCAAAGTTGGTTTCTCATTGAAAGAGTATTTTCGTTTCGAAGAGGAATGTTATACTAACCGCTGAAGCTTTATTTACTTCATACCGCTGTTATTTATCTAAATGGCCACCGCTGAGTGATAAAAAGTGTGATTGTTTTTATTATCACTCATTGATGTACTCATTGAGTTAATGAATGTATTTCTACCACTGCTCGAAGAACATTTCAAAGCAGCAGGCTATATTCGATTAAAGGATATTTTAAAAAGAAATTTATTTCGTGAATCTATCGGATGTATTCTGCTAGCATGTAAGTAAATATATTTTATTATGAAGTATAAATCTTTTAGGTATCACACAACATACAAATGGGTTAATGATTCAAGAAGAATTGAAGTTTTCAGTGAAATATTTGTATTTGGTCTTTGTAAAGCCAAAAATACAATTTATTTCGAATAATATTGAATTTCATTCATCTAGAACCTAGATTATCATGAACACAAAAGTTAAAATTTTGCAACTAAATTGCACGTTACTGGATGGAGTAGAAGATTAATCATTCCTTGATATATTCTCCTGAAAAGCTCTGTCCTAGCTCCCTTTCTTTACACATATATGTATATAGCTAAATTTAAATCGGTTATTTCACTTTTATACTCTACTGGGCACCCTAAAATAAGACCAGATGATTTCTTTGTGCGTGTGTATGGAGGGGAATTTAGAAGAATCCGCTAGTACATATGTTACTATAACTGTTAACTATTTATTATTAACTATTTTAATAGATATATACAAAATCTAAGTTTAAATTTAGAAGAAAATGCAATTACAAATGGATGCATCTCATGTAAAAACACTTACACTTCTTTTTGTTTAAATTTAAAATAATGTCCTTTACATTTCAAATAAATTACCTTCAAATAATGTTTCAAAAATTTGCTTTCAATTGTTTTTAAATATTTAAAATGTGTAGATATAAGTACAAACCAAACATTTTGAAAATGCAAACTTTCATTTACGTTTAGAGGCTAAATTTAAGGCATTCTGTAAGTAAGATAGTAAAATGATATGAGTTAAGTAAGCTGTTCATTTTTACGTTAAAAGACTTTGGAAAAACTTAAAGTACTTTCTAAGTTTTAGGTCTTGACATGATATTTAGAACATTCACTTATCATTTCTATAAAATACTTTCAATACTTACATTAAAAGGAATTATAGCATTCCTTCCTAGGGTGCCCTTGTAGTGTAGTGGTTAGCACATCCAACTAACAATTGGCAAATCCGTGACTCGATCTTGAGGTCGGGTAAAGTAGCTTAAAAGTACTTTTATCCAAAATGTCGAATAATTTCTACAACATATTTCAGGCTATCTTATATGCAAAACACCTATTTTTCTTATAAATCTAATATGTTAGGTTATTTTGTACCGGGTCCAGTATGTTGATATGATATGAATGGATGAAAAGACCTGAGCCGATGTTAAGTAGAACAGGATATTGTCTCCTGTTGTAGAAACCATTAGGTTTTTAGAGTAGGAAACACGAAAAATCGACTGTTCTCTCTCCAGGATTCAAACCATAGATTTTCCATTTATTAACTGGGTGGACTAACTACTTACGCCACAAAATTAAGAAAAAAGAGGGGGGCGTGATAATTCCTTTTATTATTATTAAAATTTTCAATAATAGTGCAACAACACGCGTGAATGTTGTGATGATCGGTGCAATATAATGAATCGAATATTAAGAAAGTTAAACTGTAATTGCATTTTATTCCAAATCATGAAATAAACTATAAATATGTAAACCGAAAAATTTTATTTGATTAATGGCAAAGCACGCGAGGGCTATCTTCCTTTAAAGAGGGGGATGCCTTCATGGAGGGTTGGCTGGTATTCACGTTAAAGCGAAACAAAACGCCTATGAAGCTAGCCTATTGGTCTGGAATCGAACCCAGGTCGAAATACCAGTGTTGAGCAACTTCACTACTCGGCCGCTGGTGCGCTCTGTAAACTGAAATACTGAAACTCTTATAGTCGCATCTTATTGAATGGAACTAATAAATTATAAAAACCAGAGACACCTGTAATAAATCTTATCAAGTCTCAGTTTTAAAAATAGGTAAATAAACCTATACTAAATGCAAACTTGTACTTCAAGTCTTCTGTCGTAGTTTTTAGCTTTATTTTGACAAAAGATCTAAGTCATATTTTCGATCTCTTATAATAATTACTTACCATAAAATGTGATAAAAAAACACAGTAATAGCAATGACAGAACTATTCTACTGATAATTAATAATTATAAATCTTTGTATGTCAAATTACAACTGCAAAATGCACGAGAAAGTGAGTGATATCGAAATATGAATTATTTAGTTTAGAACTAGTGAATGTGTAGAGACATTGGGTGATTTTTTTGGAAGCAAGACATGTGAAAAATAAGCAACCGCCTTCGCCGTGAATCGAACCGCGGACTTCTGGAATACGCGCCCAGCGTGCAGACCACCACACCACGAAGGCGTTCGAAGAAGGCGGGAGAAATACCTTATATACTCTTCCTTTTAAAGGGCGACTGGGTTTTTTTTAGGGAACCCAATAGCCAAATTCTGGGTGAGGAGATCATCATCCGACACCCTTTTAGTTCAGGCGCCACTATAGAGACATTAGGTAATTTGGAAGCAGGCAAGATGAAAAATTAGCAACGCCTTCGCCGGGAATCGAACCACGGACCTCTGGAATACGCTTTCAGCGTGCAGACCACCACACTACGAAGGCACGCCAAGTTGGCGGGAGAAATACCTTGTAAATGTTGTCTGTGAATATTTACTCAAACGATTTTAAATGACATCGCGATTTAAATAAACAAGCTAAAATTAGAAATATTTGAATCATTTATCAAAATATAATGCTATATATTTGAAGACAAAATCAAACATATTTCAGTAATTTTCATATTGTCATATTAATATTTAGTGAATAAATTTATTGCATTTTATATTAAAATTAAAGTACTTTTCATTTTATTTGCTTTGGTTTGTATGTTAGGAAAAAATGCAATTTGAATGTTGTCTCATCTACAATCACTATAACAAGGGCTTCCATTTTAATAAGTATTTTTCAATGGCTATCATTAAAAAACCCATTGTTAGGAAAAATGCCCAGGGCTCGAGAAAAATGTTGTTGGCAATTTCTTTTTACTTGTATGAAATATTAAAACACGAAATTTGAGAGCATTTTAGGGTATTATAAGTTCAAAGATCACTCTCCGCTTGTTACTTTAAAGTTTTTTAATTTACGAAAAAACTAGATGCAGTGAAAAACGTACAGTTTTTCGAATCTGGAAACTTCCATATAAGATTAAAAATAAGAAGAAAGGGAAAAGAATTATCTAGTATTAAAAAGCTATTAGAGCAACATTTAAAATCTGCTGTTAATGGAAACGAATGTAAGAACACAGTTTCTAAAAATACACGTATATTTCTTAAGAAGTTATAAATAAAAAAATTGTAAATGAAGAGCATAATTAAAAGTCTAGGATCCCGAGATTCATTTTCTTAGCATAATTTGACAAAAAATATTTCAATAACAGCTAAAGTTTTTAAAATTTTACCTGAATCTTTTTAAACAGAAGGAAATGTAGAGAAGCAAGGATTATTTCAAGAATTAATAGGAACGCTGAAAGTGGAACTCTAAATTATTTCC
This sequence comes from Stegodyphus dumicola, assembly GCF_044657685.1. NCBI lineage: Eukaryota > Metazoa > Arthropoda > Arachnida > Araneae > Eresidae > Stegodyphus > Stegodyphus dumicola. The sequence continues at coordinate 119,966,442 of NC_140771.1, forward strand.
AGAAAATGAAATGTATAATAACCAAGGTAGCAGCTGAAGATATTGGCGATCCAGGTATCAAAGAAATTGTAACAATCCCGCTCTTTTCTTAATTAAATTTTCTCCTCCACATCAATAAAACCAATTTTTACAAAGTTTTGATTAAAAAATATGACGTGTACACCACAACTTCCTTGTACGTAATATTTAATTACATGCATTTTTTATTGCATTTAATTTAAACTTATTGGATTGAATTAAATCTACTTCTTCGATAACGCCTAAACCACAATAGAATAAATGTACTCTTTAAAATTCACTATATTTGTTTACCATAGCGACACTCTGGCGCTAGGTTCACTAACAGGGTTACATTTCGTTCATATTGTTACGTTATTTTCTTCCTTCACATTCGTACGGGGTTCGTAGATTTAGAGTGAATAACGACGACACTTGATGAAGTATCGAAACACACTTTATTTAGAAAATATTAATCAGGACAACTCCAAAGTCACGTTTTACAGTCGTCGAAGATCTACTATACACTCGCTGGAACAATCAGCGACACAGCCTTCAGGATATCCAGCTATAACGGCGGAGACAGCTTCACTGCAAAACACCAGAATACAGCTCCCGACTCTCTTTGTCGTTCTCGAAACTCCACGTACTCTCAAGACTCTCCACGCTAGAACTCGCGATGCACTCGACGACACACAGAGCACAGCAACCCTAAAACTGCTTTGCGGGGAAGTGTTCTTACCGCGCCCGGATATTTCGTAACAATATTATAACTCAGAATGCACAAAATTTATATAATGTGAAGAATTATCTAATCGTTGCCACATGTTCTGTTCAAATATTATAATAAATCTAAAACGATATATAAAAGAAATTAAGCAAACAAAACAAAAAAGGAAACAGCTTTTCACAGACGATTTAGTATTTTTCATTCAATTAATTCAGTTCTCACTTCCTGACAAGGCAAAAATACATAAAAACTCAAAATATCTATATTAAAAATTACGAAGTAAATCTTAAACACTTATTTCCTCGAATCAATTCCAGAATAGATTAAGCATGATTTAATTCGCAATAATAAAAGGCGGCGTTATCTTTAATGTTTCGAAGCTTAATTTCTCTAGATTGGCAACAAATCTGTTACTCTGAAAAGTTTCAAATGTAAATAAACATCGCCGCCGTCGCAAAAATAATTAGGTTTAGCCGCACTTAAACAAGTTTTAAATTGTTGATAACTCTAAAAATTTTGCATGCAGATTTAAAAGGGTAAAGACATAAAAGCCTTAACCAGAAGATAAGAACAACATAATTCAATCATTTTTAAAGCAAAAAATGTACAATTTACAAACATATAAGAGTAAAGAAATTGAAATCACTGAGAGTGTATATATATATATATAGATAGATATACATACGTTTGGTGCGGCCGATTGCCACCAAAGTATAAGGTGCACATCTACATGTTATAGCAGTCTTATATACAAAATTTCAACGTTCTGAGGCTACTCATTTTTGAGTTATGCGAGATACGTACGTACGTACAGACGCTACGAAAAATTCTCTTCAGAATTAAAAGTCTTATTTTGTTCTTACGTACAGATGTCACGCAACAACATCGTTAAATTGCATTCGATAGCGCTCAAAATGGATATTTTCGTTGCAATGTAATGCCTGAAACTTTTCGCGATTACAATACTTCCTTTTATAAAAATTGTGTCGGGAGGAAGCTTTTTTTTTTTTTTTTTTTTTTTTTTTTTTTTTTTTTTTTCTGACTTTATATATATTTATTTTACAGTTTTAAATTATTTCATTTTTATATTATTTCATTATTAATTCTTTTCAGTTATACACTAATTTTAATGATAAGACTTGCATGTCTTTTATATTTTATTATTTATTTAATAAAAAATCAGATAAATTTTGTACGCCATTTTCTAAAGTCTGTTGTATTTTTTCGCTCAGTTGATTTAATTATAAATTAAAAAAACTTCAGTGGAATAATTATCAATAAAAGAAATAATGCTATTTCTTTTACAAATAATTTTCCATTCGTATCACAATATACACCAAGATATAATGAATATGTTCAAAACAAATTGCATTTCGTGCCTTTAAACTCAGCAAAAATACAAATTAGTAACAGTTTTAAAAAAGTGTGCAAACAAATTTCATGGCTATAGAATTCACTGGGAAAATAATAGTAATATTGATAATAATAATAATAAAAAAAAAAAAAAATCTAATTTAAGCAGAAGTTCTGATCATCCAGCTTTCGAAAATAATCAACATCAGTTTTAGAAATATTTAACAAAACTTACATTTCTACTCAGGAGATACGTGCTACTATAGATTGAAGAGTCATAACATTTATTTCTAAGCAGAAAGCACGAAAAATTCAATCCCCTGGGTCAAGCAAGCCCTTTATCTTGGGGTGATTCTCAGTAAAACTCTTTCAGGGTCCCCACACATTACATCTATTATCAGAAAGTTTCGAGTACGTAAAAATACACTATTCCCCTTAATAGCTTGAAACAGTATTCTTTCTATAGACAACAAATTGCTCATTTACAAGTTTATGCTACGTCCCATACTATGTTATGCCTTCCCGGTATTGGCCTATTCTTGTAAATCACTAAGAAAAAAATTACAAACTGTGCTTTGAGACAGATCTCAGACGCACCATGATATGTGCGGAAGCATAAACTTCATACAGAACTGAAAACTGAGTTACTAAGAACATTTTACTGCCATCTTGCTAGAAAATTGTATAGTGATCACAAACTAATTAAGACCTCTGCTATTAAAATATGCAATTATAATGTCAATGATCCATGTGTTATAGCAAGCGGTCTATGGCCCTTCTTATTAATATTACTGATCAATTATAGTGTACTGCTTATTTATCTGTATTTCTACTTGCAATATGTGTGCATGTGCTCCCATGTTATAATTCTTTGTAAGGTATTTTCTAATATTTGCACACCCGGGGTCTCACTCTCCGAAGGTCTTTGCAGAAACAATCGAACTAAAGGCAGAACACAATAAAACTGTCAACCAATTTTTATCTAAAGGATTAAAATACAAGAAAATATAAACATAAGTTTTTGAAAATTATTACGAAGCACTGTACTTTATGTTAAATTCAGCATTTCACAGAGATCTTGAGCTAGAACTCCCGAAAACTTACAAAAATTCTTCAGAGAATATTTTTCATGGAATTTGCAAAATCTCGATTACGAAGTAATCCTGGACAACTATCAACACAGACCATATGCCACGCATCTGATCAGAGGCCTCTCACCATTATGTAAACTGATTCTATTACGCTGTTGTCTTCTCAACCTTTCATGAGGTACATGGCAATTGAAATCTAAATTACTCCGTGTACTTCTTTTAGGTTTCCTGCTTTACTCCTCAAATCTTAGGTATATCTTATAGCTTTAAGGAATCTAAATTCATGAATGCCTCACTGTCTGCTCCTTAAAAGATTCTACTGTGGTACACTAGAATGCCCTTGCAGTGGTAATCTAATATAATAATTACGTATCAAGGTATTTTATGCGTCCTCTGCGTGAATAAATGGCGGTGAGTTTGAATGAGTGAATGAAGAAATAAATTTTGCAAAAACTCTCGTTGCAAAATTCCTAATGTGTAAGCAAAATAAAATTATGTTTACGACATACGTGCATTTTAAGATGTGAATGTACTGCTTAATGTTTTATGAGAGCTATTAAATCTTTGGAGAATTTTAACTTTTCGCCTTCCTGATTGAAAAGCTACATATAGAGTATGAGATAAAAATCCAGCTGATCGTGTGCATTCCAACGACTTAAATTAGAATATATCCATTATAAGGTATTTTCTCTCTTCTTTCCGGATGCCTTCGTGGTGTAACTGGAAGCCTGCTCGACGCGAATTCGAGAGACCCAGTGTTCATGTCTCGGCGAGGATACTGCATATTTTTCACGTCTGTTTGAAAAAAAAAATAATAATAATGACTCTACACCATTATAAAGAAAAATTATTTTCGTGAAGGGACTGAGATTACTCTGACAGAGAAAGTCTGATACTTTAATCTTTTAGATATTAATATCCTATTTCATTAATAAATGCAATCCATTACTCTGTAAACATAATACAAAATTACTTATTATAACATAACATAAATTATATCAAACAATTTTATGAATTATGAATATGTTAGTAATAATGGACATTAGCATAAACACGTTACACTGAATTATTAAACAAAAACCATTAAAATTTCAAATACATGTACAGTAGTTTATACTAATTCCTATATGCAACTGTAAGCTATGCTAAACAAAAGCTCAATGATATCGCTATAATGCTCAATAGCGACTGAGGGACTAAAACCTTTAAACACTGATAGTTTTGCCTCCATTTTAATCCGGATGAACGAGCTGGATGATCGCCAATTTTCGAGTATGCGGGTATGTAAGCTTTTACTGTTAAAGGATGACTGCATGAAGCAAATTTCTGTCTTCTGATTTCAGAAATGTTCCTCTTTTTTATTTAAATTACTTTGCTTGCAATATCTGTTAAGGGAAAACTGATATACGATGAAAATTTAGAAAATGTTCAGAATTTAGATTTAAATTAGTTAAATATCAATAAGAGTGGAAAAATAAATTGTATTTATTATTAAGTTCCAAGCGAATAGAATAAATATGCCTTATTATTATTTATTTCCTCTATTTTGAACTGAAATTTCATCATTAAATCTTGTAATATAGTTTAGTTCTGCATAGTTTTTTTTCTCTCATTGTAAACTAGTTCTGTAAATTGGACTGTTATTTAAAATTAAAAAAAAAAGTAATTATTTTCCATGGTTGAGATAATGCTTATTCTCTCTTAATAAATACTGCATTTCTCATATTTTAAATTACGAGTCTAATTTTTAAGGTTATACAGTTGTGTATAATGCAATTAAACGGGTGCTTATTTTTTTTCTTAAAATGTGCTTGAAAAGTGCTTATAGGTGCTTATTTTTTAAACTGAAATGTGGCTATGAACCCTGGACAAATTGACAATATTGCAAGATCACGTGAAGAGGATCCCTTGTCGCACTTCCGTTTGATAACTATTTTAACAAACGATGATAATCAGCTAAAAATAGTTCAAAGAAAAACGATGCTCTCATCATTGTAAGCTGTAAATTTAGGATTAACGCAGGAACAGTTATCGTCATTTCGCTGTTGAAAATGCAAGCAGGGGCTATGGAGAATTCGAGATATTTCCTGAAGCCCTGATGGGCATAAGTTCACTTTGTTATTTGATATCAAATGGTTTAGAAGCAGATAAAACGCTTAGCAAAGTAGTAGGACCCAGATAAAAAAGAAATAAAAAATTAAAATAAAACCTCATTGAAAAAAAGATGTAATGACACTCAATAACAATAAAAAATTTTAAAAATATCTGAAAGAGTTCAGATTTTAACAATCGCCCAAAAGGGCTCTTTGAAAGTTTAATAGGGTTTATCAGTACAGACTATTGATAGAGACAGCCCAGGTGGAATAGCGAAACATTTTATAACATATTAGATGAATGAGCATTTAGACTAACATGGGAACCTTATATATCTTCCGTATATCTAAAAATGAAAAATTCGTAATGTAAATATACAAAAATATTTAATTTCTTTAATTAGATACATCATGGATTAAATGCAGTTTTATTTAAATCAATAAGAATCAAATGTAAAAAAAATGCAATTCTTAAGAGTTGCATCTATTGCTTTAAAGTAGTTTAATATGCTAACTAATAGCAGACAGATTAAATATGAAAAAATAATAGCTTACGTTTTTCCAAGAAATGCCGAGTTATTTCTAGCCATTATTTTGCTGCGTGTATTATTTATTTTGCCTATATTCCTAATAAATTGTTAATTTTTTCCTGCTTATATGGACTTACATTATTCAAGGAAACATCAATGAGCCCGTACCACGCGACAGTACGTACAATTCTATAATAAGACAAAGAAAACTTCAAAAATTTTTGCGGAGCAACAAAAATAATATTTTTATCCTATGCTAGATCATGATCTAGACTCTGAAAACAAGTAATTTGCAAAGTGCAATTCATTTTAATTTTCTCTCTTTCTTTAATCGTTTAAAAATTCAGGTTTCAGAAAAAGGTAATACTTTGTTTTTCCTGAATGAATGTCTATCGTAATAACTTAAATTATGAAATATTTCTTGATGGAAACGTTTTCCATTCGATTTTTTTTTCCATTTCCAGCGAATGGGTTGGTTATAAAAGCGTTTTTGTTGTTTTCCTCTAGTGTAACATGAATATCAGCCAGATTCTTTTAGAAAGTTTTGTACGAAGGCAGCCTTTTCTTAGGCAGAAAGCAATCCAGTGCTTTGTTATAATCCAATTCAGTCCAGTCTCATAGTCTGCGGTTTTAGAAAGCATGGATTGTTCTACGTTTCAAGCGAAATGCATGACTCCGAAAATATCACTAAGATTTGTCTTATGAGATATGAAAGCTAATGCAAGTTTCCGAATGAAACAGAGTTGTTTGCTATCTACAAAACGAAATTTACGTTAATTTTATTCAACAGCATTTTAAATTATTGCTGCAAACATGTCTACAAAACCTATATGAAATACATCATAGTTTAAATTATTGCTGCAAACATGTCTACAAAACCTATATGAAATACATCATAGTTTAAATTATTGCTGCAAACATGTCTACAAAACCTATATGAAATACATCATAGTTTTGCATTACATATGCGATTTATCTTCTTTCTTAACATTACTACAGATGGAGGACAAAATAATACGAACACTTGTGAAATAATGGAAAATCTTTATTAATAGGGGGTTGGACCACCCTTTGACTGAAGTACAGATTGAATGCGACGTGGGATAAATGCGTAAAGGTCATAGACAGTATTTAAAGGAATATTAAGCAATTCCTCCTGCACAGCGGTCTCTAATTCCTAAAGTTCGGATGGAGGTGGAAATCGGGAACGAAGTTTGGACTCCAAATATGCCCATAAATGTTCAATAATATTTAAGTCTGGAGACTGAGAGGGCCAAGCGAAATGTTCAATTGCATCGTCATGTTCTTCGAACCATTCTTGAATATACCTAGCAGCGTGAATAGGGGCGTTGTCGTCTTGAAAAAGCGGTCGCTCACCAGGGAATACAGTCTGGAGAAAAGGAGGGACTACCTAAGCCTAGAATGCTTATATAGTGATTGGATGTGATCCTCCATCCATCCTCCATGCATAACAAATCGCCCAAGACCGCGCCAAGATATCGCACCCCATACCATAATAGCGCCACCCCATGCTTCACAGTCGGCAAGAGGCAGATAGAATGAAACGCTTCTTTGGGCGTTCTCCAGACATAAAAGTATCCGGTCGTCTGAAATAGGGTGAACGATGATTCATCTGACCATATTACCTGTTGCCACTGCTGTGGAGACCAGCCTTTGTGATCTCTGCACCATTGGCGTTGCTTGAAAGCATTAGTTGCTGTCACCAAGGGTTTACGAATTGCCTTTCTGCCATAAATGTTCGCAGCATGAAGTTCCCTTTTGACACTTTTTGTTGAAATGGGGTCCTGGAGATGACTGTTCATTTCGGATGTTATCTCGAATAACGATTGCTTGTGCTTTCGGGCAACTATGCGCTTCAAGACCCATCTATCCCTATCAGCCAGCTTTGACTTTCGGCCACTGTTGTGCTTTGAAGACGTCGTCTTACCCTCTTTCGTGTATGCTGTCATAACGGCTGATACCATATTCCTTGCACACCCCACAAGGTCTGTTGTTTCCGTAATCGATGTTTCGCTTAAACGCGCTCCAACTATCATTCCTCTTTGGTACTCTGACAGGTCTGACATTTCAACTTCTCACAGACAGTTCGATCGAAGCATGCAACGCAGGTGACCTGCTTTTGAGAAACTGATACCTTCCTCTTCAGGCTGAACTAGGTGGCAGACTTCTGTTTCAGGTGGCGCGGCTGTACTGCAGGTGTGAAATACTTTTTCATAGGTGTTCGCATTATTTAAAGATGATCTAAAAAAATGAGTAAAAATAAACGTTATGTTAAACTGTATTAGACTGTTACAGTACTGTTAATGTTACATTAATTGCATTGTAATAATTATTCTGTATCACACTTAAAATTTTATTTAAAAAATTTCTGATATAGTCAGCATCTCTTGCCAATTACATGCTTTAAATGACAAGAAGCTTTAGGTAAAATATCACTTCCGGTTCATCGTTTGTAAACAAAACCTAATTTGTTATTCCAATAAATAAAACGGCCTTAATACGAAATTTTGGATTTTATTTTATTAAGTATAATTTGGTCATGTGTAAAAATAGCTTTTCCTAAATCTATATCAACATTATCATATATTTTATGCATTATTTCTTTCTATTAAAAACCGTATTTTATTGGGCAGCTGAATATATAATTTAATTGATTTTTTAATTAAAGAAATTAATTGTTTGTTTAAAATAAATACTTTGAAACGAATACCATAATATGGTTTTCTTCTACGTTATTTCTACCGTATCAACAAATATAACTTTATTATGATCTGCATGTACATCACTGCGATATTTAGGTTGTTGTTGCATGGAACAATGGTTGCCAGAGCCTACTGCGAAGAGAGGTTGGACTTCTATTTTCATCCCCAAATTTGAGGGAGAGCACCCCGGGGGTCTCCCACTCCTACCAATCTACATGAGAGGACTTTTCGGCTCGCCGCGTATTTCGAGTGCCGCACCGACATTATACATTTACAAACATCCATGTCTTCTCCGGGGATCGAAACCGGGCACTTCGGTTCTGTAGTAGGCTCCCCTAACCACTATATCGTCGGGGCGAAACGCTATCTTTAGGTATCGGTAAACTGTTCATTTGGATACAGTTGAATAAGACTACCGCGCGTTCTAACAATTCGTGTTTTGAATTTCCATTTGTTCGTGTGCTTTATCATTACCATTAAAAAAAAGAGTGACAAGTGGTTTTTTTTTTTTTTTTTTTTTTTTTTTTTTTTTTTGTAACATACGTGCATTACAAGAATTTTGAAGTTCTACAAATGAAACGCTGCTATAAAAATTACTCTGTTCTACTGCTTCATAGATATAATAGAAATAGTGTTAATGTGTACTGCATTATTTCAGACTAAACTTGATTGCATAGTGATTCTGTATTTTTTCGGAAAATTCTGTTGTTTCAAGTGAAATATCAGTTCCGGTTTATCATATATAACCTAAATTTAATATGTTCATTATTGTATATGCATCGTATAATACATATATGAATTTTAAATACCAATTTTGAGACATTTGGATTATCGTAATACATTTTTTCCCGAAAATCTGTCCTGAGCTTCAAGTAAAGTATCATATCCAGTTTTTAAATTTAATATGTTTATAAATTAAAATTTAATATGTTTTTCACTTTGATATAAAATGCTTCAATGCTAAAATTAAAAAGTTTTGGGTTATGTTTTAATCTATTTTTCCATTAAAAACTGTTGCGAGTTTCAAGTAAAGTAATACTTCCGAATGCCCATTGAAACTAATGAATTAAAAGTATAACTTTCGGTTCAATTTTACCCCAAATCTAACCAACTGTTTTTAGGAATGTAGAAATTTTAAATTCGGAAAAATATCATCACACGCACACCGACAGACATCACTTAAAAAATAATGGAAACGCGTTGTGGGGACCCTAATTCATGCATTCACTGAAAACTAAATATCGAGTTTTGGGACTGAAAATATTACTTCCATTACCTAGGCAGGAGGTAAAATTATCATAGAATTCTTCCATTTTTATTTTCTTGTATAAAGTAAAGGAAGTATTATAATCACGAAGAATTTCGGATATCTTACTTAAACGAAAATAAATGACAGTTCTTGAATTCATTTGGACCATTTTTCTTTTTTTGCGGTGAAATCTGAACGTACGGAGAGAATAAAGGACTCTGTTGTCCAAAATGGATTTAAAATGGATTCAGAGGGGACTTTTTTGTGACCCCTTGTACGTACGTACACATGTATCTCGCATAACTCAAAAACAATTAGCCGTGGAACATTTAAATTGTGTATAGGGGACTGCTATGTCATCTAATTATGCATTTCCTTTTTTTTATTGCAATCGGCCGCACCAAACGTTTGTATGTATACTTGTATATACACATAATATGTTCATATAAGTTCACCCTCTTACTCGGCTTGGTGAACTCTTTTTTTTTTTTTTTTTAAATTCTTATATGTTGGTAAATTACGCATTTTTAGCTTTAAAAATGGTTTGAATTATGTTGTTCTTATGTTCCAGTTAAGGTTTTTATGCCTTTAATTAATCTTCATGCAACAGTTGTAGAATTATCAACAATTTAAAAGTGTAAGCGGCCCTAGGCCTAACGTGGCGGCTATTTATTTATGTTTGAAACTCTTAATATAATAATGAAATTAAGTCATAGTACACTGTCTAGCAGAATAGTGAAATAATTAAACAGTGAATTAAGTCAGCTGGCGCATCAGCGTCTTTTTACTCAGTGGGACCAAAAGTTAACTTTAAATTTTTGTGCACCAAAAATTTTGCATTTCTGCCCCTTGGCAGAACTGCTTGTTTTGGCGTGAAAAATTCTAATTGTAATTTCAAAAGTTGTTTCTGAAACTATTTTTAAGTTTATTTGATGTTTTAGGTTTTTCTGTATTTTACAATTTTGAATGAAGATGTTTTGAGTTTTTATATGTTTTTTCCTTGCCGCAAAGTGAAAACTGATTTTATTGAAATAAGAAATATATCTCTAATGAAATTTGAGAAAATTATTTTAAATGAGGTGGAGCAAAAAAATGTGTGTAATTTAATAGGCCGTAAAAAGAAGTCATGGTGTCTAACATCAGATTTCTTTTTTCTTTTATTATAGTACGCCTAGCGGAAGCCTAACTTTTTAATTTTCGACAGCAAAACGAGATGCTGGAATGAATATATATATATGCAGTCGATTCCGGTTAACCGGATCACATCGAGAAGCGATCGTTTTGGTCCTAATAACCGGCTGGTCCGATTACACGAACATGGCCTATGTTGTAAGACGAGACGTGCTATATGTAGCAAACAGTAAATATACATGTAAATCATATACTAAAATGTAATTATGAACTTTATGGTGCGGTACACACGTATGGCGAACATACATGTACAAACAAGAAATACAGTCGAACTTTTTACATTGAGAAAAATAATTTAGAAACAAATTCTATGAAACAATCTCCCCGATACTCAACATGCGAAGCACAATAAAAACAATTTCTTACCAAGTTCCAGTCAACATTTGAAGAACTTATCGCATGTGATCTGACGCGTTCTCTTGACGCAGCAATGGGACTGCTTTCATTTTCCTCCTGCATGAAATACCGACACAAAGTTTCAATGCATTTCCTTGCATCATGTGTTATCACTTGGACAAACTCATTAGCGGCATCATCATCATCACTTTCTTGGTCTTCCGATGCTGTCGTGTATTTTGCTGCAACTCGAGCAACGATTGTAGCGTCGTAATCTTCATTTTCATCGTAGCATTGAAGCTCGTTGTCAATGGATAAAAATTCTTCGCAATTTTGTACCTGTTGAAGTTCCACATGTAAATCATCATTTTCACTTCAATGAGCATGTCCACATCCATCTCCAAAACCAAGTGCTTAAAGCCACAGTGAGAAAAACAGTTCTGAATTGTCTCACTTCTTACTTTTCGTCAGCTGTTTGCCACAAATGTAACTGCTTGTGAGATGTTGACCTTTGCACTGGCTTCGCTGGCTTTTGAATATGAGGTCAGCAAACTTTCTTTAATTGCTTCAAGGATGTAATTAACCAACCTTGCACAATAAAAGGTCTTCAAAATTTTTATGTTGCCCATGTCCATTGGCTAAACCAAAGCTGTGGTCCTGGAAGGTAGAAATTCCAGTTGGATGTTTCAAGCAATCTAAATGAGGATGCGCAGCACAATTATCAAGAAGAAGAAGCACTTTTCTCGCCTGGCGTTGTAGCTGTCTCTCTCAATCCATCAGCTCTTCTTTGAAAAGTTCAGAGGTCATCCACGCATTTCTGTTCGCACGCTACACAACTGGTAAACTCTCCATCCTAAGTCCTTTAAAGCAGCGACGAGGCTTAGTGCTTTTTCCTATAACCAACAACTTCCTCTTGTCCATTCCTGACATGTTTGAGTAGCACAAGACAGTTACGCGATCCATCGCTTCTTTGGAGCCAGAGTTTGTAACTTAACGAGCCGTCCGTTATAGCACGATAATACAGTCTAGTGTCATCAGCATTGTAGATGTTATCTGCTGAAAAATTTTCAAGAAGCTCGGGCAGTTTTGTTGATTTCCATTCTTCAGCATTTGCACTATCAGCACTTTCTTTCTCGCCATATGCTTTCTTGAATTTTATGTCATGTCTAGATTTCTATCGAGGCAGCCAACCGTCTGTAGCTTTAAAGTCATCGTTGCCCAGCTTTTTAGCGAGTTCTTCTGCTTTGCATTTTAACATTGGGCCGCTTAGCCGCACAGATCGTCCGGTAACAATGGCAAACCATTCATTAAGGGCCTCATCGACATCTGGGTCCTTGCCTTCACGCTTCGTTTTTTGGAAGTTCCTCCTCGTCCTTCACATTGTTCCCATTTTTCTCGCAGCTCATTCTTTTGTTTTATCAAGCGCGAAATTGTAGTCTTTGCCAATCCGGTTATTTCCACCAACAGACGCTGACTAGTGTTTCGTGGTTATTGCTTGATCTTATCCAGGAAATCAATTTTTTCAGCTAACGTCAAGTCCCGTCGTGGCATTTTGGCAGGGGAGACAAGAAACGCGCACGGTTTACTGACTAAAGTGGTCTGAAGAAAGCTTAGTGTTTCGGGTTCAAGATGTTGAGGTCAAGAGGGAGATAAAATGCTCACAATTCAAAGCTTTGGCACTAAAATCATCTCCCAAAGCTGATGAAATGATAGCTTTCTCCTGTAAACTTTAATCATTATTGACAGGCGGGAATTCCTTTCAGGTGGAGACGGACACTCTATTGTTAATTTCCTCGAAACTCGGACGCGCAGGCCAAAGAAAATGGTGCGCATGTTCACCTCCCACCGGTTTTGCTTTTGTCATGTATTTTAAGGAATTCCTGACCTTTCATAAAGCATTTTTCTGGAGAGCCGCAACTACCGGTACAGGTCAGTTCGACGCTAACGTTTCGACGCCAACGGTTCGAGGCCAGCGTTTCGACGCGTGGTCAATTCGACACGAGGTCGTTTCGACGTAGGGTCAGTTCGACGCCATATTTTTTTGCTTTTGTTTGACGCCATACTTTCGTATTTTTACTTATTTTTAGAAAAAGTTTGCATCATCATTCAAATAAATTTGGTGTTATCATCATTTGGTGTTTCACACCCCACATTATTGGAATTCATAGATGGTCTCAGGCGTGTTCAAAAATCAATTGATCAATGTTATGAACAATTTGTACGTGGAGATGAACCGCCGCACAAGCGGAATAGGTATCTGCGAGCTGATATGAGAATTAAAGTAATAATTGAAGATTTTCTCTCCGTTGTTGCAATGGATTAGTATAATAACAGTTCTGTGACGTAATCTTATTTAGCTCTAATCTTATTTATGTGTAATCTTATTTATCTGTAATTATATTCGTCTGCAATATAATATAACTACTTTGTAACCATATGTTTACTTACCATTTGTGTATTTTGCCTTTTTGATGCTGTTTTGTGAAATAAATAAATAATAAAAACCCTCCCTCATGTCTGGGGCCTTGACGTTGGCGAGGGGGCTTCTCACTAATCTGGGACACAAACAAAAATCTAGAACACTTTCACACATATACACACATATTTATTTAAAATATGCTTGCAAACAATCGATAATTCAATAAATAAAAATCAGTTATATTACTTATTTATATTACTTCATATTTATTCTAAAAATAAATAAAAATACGAAAACATATGGCGTCGAACTGCCCCTGCGTCGAAACGTACGGCGTCGAACTGCCCCGGCGTCGAACCGTTGGCGTTGAACCGTTGGCGTCGAACCGTCGGCGTCGAAACGACCTTCTTCGGCAACTACAGATCCTCCCATATGTCGCAGACCACCTGTACATCCGCTGTACGCGGCCGACTTGTGGCTTCTGTTTCTTATTCGCTCTTACGTTTTTTTGGTTGGATTAAACGGAATTTTGCTCCGAATAAGCGAATAATATTAGGTTTATGTACATATTATTTGTTTCGGTTCTTTAGGATTTGGTCCGAAAAAGCGGCTGGTCCGATTATCCGGTGGTGGAATTAACCGGATTCGACTGTATACATATATTGTAATTTATAAAACTGGAGAAATTTTTCTAGAAGTAGGAAAAACAAAGTTTTAACCACTGGTTTCTCAAGTAATTGTGAAATATTTCGAGAAATCAAAAATCGAGGAACTATAAAATTTCCAGAAACATCTCATATAAAAATTTTGAAAATTAATTTGAATATTTTCTTTTGGAGACAAGCTCAGCAGCAAGGAAATGAAAATGTAGAAATAGCTTTTATCAATTACACTGATGATGATGATGCAAGGTTTTTTTTTAAATTTCGGTTAGCTATGTTATTAAACAATAAAGTAAAGCTGGAAATTTTTGAGAGGTTAGTATACTCGTATATCTTTTAAATGCTTCAATATGTTACACTGATAAAGCGTGTAAGATAAAATTAACGATCTTATTCCACTGGAATTTCAACGTTTGGGGTTATGGTCATTTGCTTAGAGTACAGGAGTGATTATTACTTCCATTCTGAATTTGGAGGAAATTTTGATTATAGACATGTTATTATTTAAATTAACCAATTACTTATGATTTCAACTTTTGCTATAACTTCTGCTTTCCGTTTCCTCATCAGAATGCAAATGAGACAGCTAGGATTTAAATTTACGGTTTTGAAGTTTTAAGCAAAAGCATGTTTCTGGTTTCGCGTGCTCGCTATGTATTAGTTGCGGGTAACTCGGATTTACTATACTACAAAGAGTTTCAAACATAAACAAATAGCGGCCACTTACACTTTTAAATTGTTGATAATTCTACATAAAAACAACATAATTCAAATCAAGAAAATGCACAATTTATCAACACGTAAGGATGAAAAAAAGTGCTCCCCGAGGCGGGTAAGACAGTGGGTATATATGTACATTTACGTTTAATGCGATCGATTGCAGCAAAAAAAAAAAAAAAAAAAAAAAAGGAAGTGCACAACTTGTAGCAGTTCTAAATATAAAATTTAAATGTTCTACGGCTTGTCGTTTTTGAGTTATGCGAAATACATATATACGTATATACGTATAGACGTCACGAAAAAAATATCTTTCTGAATTCATTTTAAATCCATTTTAGAATCCATTTGGGAAACGAATCCTTTATTCTATCCTTAAGTACAGATGTCACGCAAAAAAATCGTGCAAGTGAATTCGAGAGCGATCAAAACGGATATTTTCTTTGAAATATGTGTAAGGTCTATTTGAATTTTATAGCAGTTATTTTAATTTTAATATACTTTTCTATCGATCCTCGTTTCAACTTACAACTGCCTACCAGAATGAGGTTTTAGAATCGCTTTGAATGCAAATGAGTTAGAAGTAGTATTTAAGGAAGGCTCAACTTCGTGAAAGAACGACGGGAATCCTGAGTGTTTGCCTCCGGGCTAAATCTCTCTTGAAGCTGTTACCGTTCGACCGTATATTACGTGCCTTTTGATATTCGCCGGCTCAGGGCCAACTACGTTACATTTGTGTTAGCTTCGGCTAAGTCTCTTTTAGATAATTCTAATTTAGGCCTTACTTCTTATTTTGAGTTCAAGCCTAAGTGGAGGCTTTGCTGTAAGCCCAAAAAAAGGGCCAACTGTTCACCTTATTTTGAGTGAAATAAAGTCGTTTACTCAAAACGTTAACTGTTTTTGAGTCTACGACTTTAGTGATTTGAACTCAGTGATAAGTCGCTTAACAGTTCTCTAGGCTCCTCGACTTCTATTTAGTAGAATAGAGTGAGGAGCTCTACATATGATACCTGAAATTCTTCGCGATTATAATACTTCCTTTACTTCTTACAAGGGAGTAAAAAGTGTCCTTTATCCTGTCCGATCGTATAAAAGTCACGCAAAATTTCATCCAAATGGTTTCGGGAAAGTCAAAATGGATATTTCCGTTGACATGTAATACCCGAAATTTTTCACGGTTCTAATACTTGCTTTACTTCGTACAAGGAAGTAAAAAAAACATAGAGAGCACAAGAACCCTAGGGACAGCGCAATTTGTTTTCAAGAACATGTTTTCTGTGTGCAGCAAATGTAAATTAAAATGTAAGCTTACGTATGCAAATTAAAGCATACGCATGCGATTATTATTCTCCCGATACTTCCCAGTTACAGTTCATTCGATACTCCTTCTTAAGCGTAGGAGTTCCATTTTGAGGTTTTATTGATTTCAAAAATTCGCACCGTTTTACAAATTTCTTTTTAAATCAAATTAAAATTATCTCAAATTTTAGAAATTTTCGGTTTCAAAGTTAATTTCAATTTGCTCTGAGTTTATTAGACAATTTAATAATTTAAGATCGTCAGTTATAGAATTTATCGGTTGTGTTGAAGTCACTCACTGGAGTTACGGATATACATTTTTCTTTCACGAGACAATTAAACTTACGAAATAGAAAATGTTACTATGGTATCGAACAACATTATTGAACGACGACCTTGCCACATATGATTAGTTGAACTAAACGCCATGATTGCGCAGAGAGTGTCACCTTGAATAGTTAAGAATCACTTTGGAACTTTTTACGGAACTGAATGAAATAAAATATTTTTAGCCAAGTGTATTCATTCACGTTATCAATCATTCGAGGATTAGAAACAGCGTTAGATAAGGAGAAAAAAATCAAAATTTCCTAGAGAAATGTGAAAAAATAGTATTTTTAGAGCATCTGGATGTTTTTCCAAAATGTATCAG
Source organism: Stegodyphus dumicola (assembly GCF_044657685.1). Lineage (NCBI taxonomy): Eukaryota > Metazoa > Arthropoda > Arachnida > Araneae > Eresidae > Stegodyphus > Stegodyphus dumicola. The sequence continues at coordinate 119,983,484 of NC_140771.1, forward strand.
GTAATAATAAAAAAAAATGAGGTTTTTTTCATCAAAAGCATGCTGTGTGGTGTATCACAAAGTTATCCTTTATGAGAGATTTTTAAATGCATTATATTTGATGTTATAAATTTTGACACTTAATATGGTTTCTCGTACTTTATAAAATTCGAGAATATTAAGTAAAAGTAAATAAGAGCTAAAACAGAAAGTAAATTCTATTTTACTCATAATTCAGTATTTTTTATGAGCACCTAACAAATTAAAATTTTTAGTCATTCATAGTTGAAAGATGTGGAGTTTGTAACATGTAATCTTAAATTAAAAAAATCTGATGTGTACACCACATGACTTCCTTGTACGGAATATTAAATTATACGCATTTTTTCTTGCATTTTATTTAAACTTATTAGATTGAATTAAACCTACTTCGTCGACAGCGCATAAACCACAATAGAATACATGCATTCTTTAAAATTCACTTTGTTTACCATAGCGACAGTCTGGCGGTAGGTTTACTTAACAGTATTGTATTTCATTAATATTATAACTCAGAATGCACAAAATGTATATCATTTAAAAAATTATCTAATCGTTGCCACATGTTCTATTCAAATACTATAATAAAGCTAGAACTATGTATAAAAGAAATTAAGCAAACAAAACAAAACAGAAACAGTTTTTCACAGACGACTGAGTATTTCTCATTTAATTAATTCAGTTCTCACTTCGCGAGAAGGCAAAAATACATAAAAACTCAAAATATCTATATTAATAATTACGAAGTAAATCTCAAACGCTTATTTCCTCGAAAAAATTCCAGAAAGAATTAAGCATGATTTAATTGGCAATAATAAATGAATGCGTTATCTTTGTTGTTGCGAAGCTAAGTTTCTCTAGGTTGGCTACAAATCCACTAGTCTCCTGTTTCAAATCTAAACATCAATGGCCGCCATTAAAAACAGGCTTAGCGGCAATTAAACAACTTTAAAATTGCTGATAATTCTAAAAATATTGCACACAGATTTACTAAAGGCATAAAATCCTTAACCGAAAGATAAAAACAACATAATTCAATCATTTTTAAAGCAAAAAATGTACAATTTACAAACATATAAGAGTAAAGAAACTGAGATCACCGAGCCGGGTAATAGAGTGGATATATATATAAATATATTTATATACGTTTGGTGCGGCCGATTGCAACCAAAATACGAGGTGCACATCTACGTGTTATAGCAGTCCTATATACAAAATTTCAACGTTCTGAGGCTACTCGTTTTTGAGTTATGCGAGATACGTACGTACGTACATACGTTCGTACAGACGCCACGAAAAATTCTCTTCAGAATTAATTTTAAAGCAGTTTTATAATTTTTTTGAAGGAAAAGAGTATTTTATTCTGTCCTTACGTACAGATATGACGCAAAAACATCGTTAAATTGCATTCGATAGCGGTCAAATGGATATTTTCGTTGAAATATGGTGCCTGAAACTTTTCGCTATTACAGTACTTCCTTTTTACTTCGGACAAGGAAGTAAAAAGAAAAAAAGAAACCCTCGAAATTTGACGTCTTTGAATTTCAAGTTAACAAATCAAAACCCATGAACGTTTAGCTTTGTGCAAAATCTGAGATACAAAAATAGACTGATTTTTTATCAGCAATTAGAAATTTTTACTCATATGATGCATAAAAATAGTATAAAAATGAATAAACTATTATACACAGTAGGCTATTATATACCGCAGTGCTTCGAAGGACGAACGCTGTGCAGCATGAACAGACACATAGATCGAAATATGTCTCGCATAGCGAAATCCGTCTAGCATAACGCTATACTCGTAAATTTCGTCACACATTATCATTTATCAGACATGTTATCACAAGCACATGAACATGAACTAAATTTATTTCTGCTTAAGCGACATATGAATGAATGAATAAATAAAGAAAGAACAATGAGCAGAGAAGGGATAAGTATATAACAGATGCAGATTGGCAAGCCTTTCTTCGCAAAAATATATAATAATGCTAGTAATTCTGTCTCTGATCTAGACAGCAGTTTTCTTGTGGGGGAAAAAAAAAAAAAAAAAAGACGTATATACACCTAAAATGTTCATGCCTACAGTAACTACGGAAGACTTTCTGAAGAAATAGCAACAGTCTAGGCCAGGCAAGCAGAGGCTAAAGTGTTCATGGCAATGTATACACTTTATGAGAGCGTTCTTGTAGGATAGAGCTGCAGAAAATTACTTTTAAACAATTCCTTTAAACATAGATCTTCAAATGTAACGGATGTAACTGGGAGTTGGGAAGATTCAGATCAAACTAACTGTAAAACTGAAATTGTATCATATATTATGAAAGAAACAATTTTTATAACTAATAAATTAGTAAATTCCCCAAGTAGCAGAGCAACGTCGTAACGACGTTGCAAACTCGTTACGGATGTCGTTGTAAAAACGTTGCAATATGTCGTCTTTAAGACGCCCAGATATCCGCGAAACTCACTGTTTTGCCACCGTTGCAAAGACGCCTTTATTACGTCTTTGCAGATAAGGTTTTTGTCGCACAGTCGTTGTTATTGCATCTTTCACAGGTGATATTTTGGTTGTGAAAGCATCGTATCACGACGTCTTAAAGACGCCTAAATGTTCGCAAAATTCCACCTTTTTGCAACAGTTGTGAAAATGTCGTTATTATGTCCTTGTGTTACATATTGATTAATGCAGAAAAATAAGCTTAATAATTAATAAATTTTTCTTCTTTTTTAAAATTTTGTATTCCTTGTATTTATCTAAAGCTTAAATATTTTATCATTTTCTTAAAACCAGAAGATAATACAATTTTTCCTCTTTAGACTAAATATGCATAATTAATAATAGCTTTAATTATTTTCAGTATTTTAAACTATAGTTTTTAAATTTCTCTTTAGACTAAATTTGCATAATTGTTGGTTGTGCATTAGCACTGAAGGCGTAATGAGTACGTTTCCTCAAGCACAGAATTAAAGAATCATAAATCAAAAATTTTAACTACGAAATTTTTATTTAATAAAATAGGATAATTCTGCTTAACTTAAGCATAACAATAAATTAATAATCTTCACAGACATTAAAATAGAAGTATTCAAAAGAATAACTTACATAGAATCATCATCCGTACTAAATATCATCAGGCTTACCTATATAAGGCAATAAGAAAAATAAACAGGAACATACTTTGCCATCGTACCTGAAAGAGAAGAAAGTACTACTGGATTAGACCTTTGGCCAGCTACAAGTAGCTAGGGTGAAAATCAAATATACTGCATTGCACACGAGCTTTACTTTCTCTCGCCAATATATACCTTGGCGCACGTTCGTTTCGTATGCCTTTCGAGTTTCATTATGCAAAATACCTAAATTTATGCTAACATTGCCCCTGTTTTGCTAATGAAACTCATACCAATTGTAATTCATTCCTGCAAAACTGAAATTTAACTTTAGGAATTGGTTTAGTCATAATATCAGCAACCATTTCCTCTGTTGAAAGATAAGCAAGTTTTACTATTCCTTTGTTATTCAAGTCGCGTATATGATGAACTTTTGTATCAATATGTTTTGTGCGTGAACTGAATTTTTCAGATTCTACAAGTCTTATAGTAGACTGATTATCTTCAAATACCTTTATCGGTAGAGTTTGGGGTAGATTGAAATCTTCTGTTAATTTTAATAGCCATAATAATTCTTGCGTAGCTTGCGATAGTGCAAAATATTCAGCTTCTGCTGAGGATAAAGAAACACAAGTTTGTTTTCTTGAAAACCATGAAATACAGTACCTTCCTAATAAAATAACACTTCCTGATGTAGATTTTCTATCTTCAATATCTTGTCCCCAATCAGCATCTGAATAAACTGTAATATTAGGTTCTTCACTCGACGAAATTTGTAAGGATAGGTTATTTGTCGTGTTTAAGTATCTAATGATTCTTTTAACAGCATTCCAGTCCTTTTGACGTGGATTATTACACCTTCTGCTGAGTATGTGAGTTGAAGCTGTGATATCTGGTCTTGTGATAGACGATATATACAAAAGACTTCCAATAGCTTGGCGAAATTTATCATTTGAAGTTAGGAGATTTTCTTCCTTGTTTAGGTTATAATAGTTCGTTTCCATTGGTGTGCTAGCGTGTTTCGCTTCTTCAAGTTGAAATTGCTTGACAAGTTGATTTATTTTATTTTTCTGTGATAAGAGATAACTTCCATCTTCCTTGCGATTTATTTCCATGCCTAAGAAATATTTAGCTTCACCAAGATGCGTTATTTGGTAACGTTTCTTTAAATCATTAATTGTTTGAAGAGTTAGTCCTTCTTCTGTAGAACTTATTAGGATGTCATCAACATACACTATTAAATTAATTCTTTTATCACGAACCACTTTTGTGAAAAGACATTGATCTGCTTTGCTTTGACTGATTCTTCTTGTATTTTTCTTGTATTTAGATTCTTCAGTGTATTTTCAATTTCTGCATTCCAGCACCTAGCTGCTTGTTTGAGACCATAAATCGACTTCTATAATTTACAAACTTTATGTCTTTCTTCCGGAACCACGAATCCTTCTGGTTGTTCCATATATATTTCTTCATTTAAGTTGCCGTACAAAAAAGCTGTTTTAATATCTAGTTGATGTACCTTGGCATTATTATACGCTGCCCATGCTAAGAAAACTCTTATCGTAGTATGTTTCACTACTGGTGAAAATGTTTCATCATAATCACTGCCGTATTTTTGAGTAAATCCTTTGGCTACTAAGCGTGCTTTGTATTTTATATTTTTACCAGTTTCATCATATTTTGTCTTAAACACCCATTTGCTGCCTACTGCATGTTTTCCTGGTGGTAATTCTGTAAGTTTATAGGTTTCATTTTCTTTTAGAGAATGTATTTCTTCTTGCATAGCCTTGATCCAAGCTTCTTGTTCACGTTTTGGTAAGTTTAGAATTTCTTCAAAGCTTTCTGGATCTTTAATTTTAAGTAAGATTGATTCTTCGTCTTCTGCTTTATAAGAGAATCTTTCCGGTGGGACCCCTCTGGTTGATCTGCTAGAAACCCTTCTTTCTACATTTTCTTCACATTTAATTAACTCTTCGGAACTTTTTGAATCTTCTGTAAAATCATCGCCAAGAGATGTTTCTTCATTATTTTCTTCATCTTCTTGTGAGTTATTGAAGTGAATTAATTCTAAATCTTCAGCATTATTTTCTGCAAGTTTGTCAGGTAAAGATGCGTTTTCTGAAAATTTAACAGTTCTACTTACTATTATATTCCTTCCACCAACATAAATCCTGTATCCCTTACTTCGTAAATCGTATCCTACGAATATTCCTTCTTCAGCTCTGTTGTCGAATTTACGCCGTTTTTGTTTGTTCACATAATAAAATGCTGTACAGCCAAATACTCGTAAGTGACTTAAGTTTGGTTTTCTACCATTCCACAATTCATATGGTGTTCTATCTGTGGCTTTAGTTGGTAACCTATTTTGAAGATATGCAGCAGTAGCTGCTGCTTCAGCCCAGAATCCTTTCGGTAATTTAGAGTTTATTAGCATAGCTTTTGTCATTTCTATTAAAGAGCGATTTTTCCTTTCTGCGACGCCGTTCTGTACCGGACAATAAGGAACCGAAGTTTGGTGAAAAATGCCGAGTTTCTTTAAATAATTTTCAGTACTTTCGTTACAGTATTCTGTACCATTGTCGGATCTGAGAACCTTTATTTTCTTTCTAAATTTACTTGTTGTCGATGCAACATACTGTTTAAGTTTGTCGAATACTTCATCTTTTGAAGTAATAAAATAAATTTGAGTATAACGCGAATAGTCATCAATGAAAGTTACGAAATATCTTTTCCCTCCTAAGCTGTTGACTTCAATTGGCCCACACACATCTGTGTGCACTAAATCCAGTGGATTTTTAGATCTAATAGTTTTGGGATAAGGTGTTTCAGTTAGTTTCGCTTTTACACAAGTAGAACATTCCACACTATGAGTGCATTTGCAAGTTTAATGCCGTCTGCCAAATCATTTTTCTCAAGTGTTTTTATGGCATCTATATTTCTGTGGCCTAATCTTTGATGCCATTTTAGTATACAGTTCGTATTTGAACATGAAACATTATTAGCTAAGTATGCTTTCTCATCAATTGGGTTTACGATCAATTTATATAAACCTTGCTGAGCGTTGCCGTCGGCTACGAGTATATTGTTACGCTTTATGTAACACTTATTACTATCAAATGTAACAATGCAACCTTTATTGGTAACAGATTGAACAGAAAGTAAATTACTATCTAAACCTGGTACATACAATACATTTTCTAACTTTATTTGTGTAACCTGACCCTTTAAGTTTCGAACTTTAAAATAACCTTCACCAATACCATAAGAATTTAATTTAGCACCATTGGCTACAGTTACTATTTGTTTATTAGAGTCATTTAACTGAGAGAAAAATTTCTTATCACTCGTCATATGAGTGGAGGCTCCCGAGTCGATAACCCATTCTTGCGTTTGCGTGTTTTCATGTTTATTTTCCACTTTTAGAACTTGGTTAAACTAAATCTGCGAATTTTCAGTTTCAATACTTTTAAGATACTTATTTTCTTTAAGTTTTGTTATGTTTTCTACACTTTGCGTATTTGCTATTTGGCATGCATTACTTTTATAATTTTGAGAATAATTTCTTACTTTACTATTATTTACATTTGTTTTCGGGGAAGTTCTAGCGTTGCGTTTTAAATGAAAACAGTCATTTATCGTATGGTTATTTCTCTTACAATAAGTAAAAAATTGTGTAACATACTTTGGTTTATTTTCGCTTTTACTCTTTAAAGCAACTGAATCGTACTTTTGAACTTTCTTAGTTTCCACACGTCTACAATACTCATCTATTAGTTTGTTTTTAACATATTCTAGCGACAATTCAGCTTCCGATTTAATTTCTATTGCAGTTATTAAGGAGTTGTATGAATTTGGTAAAGAACATAGTAGTATTGCTATTAAGTTATTTTCTTTAATTTCTTCACCTATACTACGCAGCTTTTCAGCTAACTCTAGTACTCCTTTGATATGTTCCTGCATTTTAGAACTTTCATTATATCTAATGGAATATAGTTTTCTAAGAAGAAATAACTTATTTGTTAAATTTACACGTTCATGGACACATTTTAACTTCTGCCAAACTTCTTTTGCAGATTTACTATGTAAAACATGGATAATTTGCGAATCCGAAATGTTTAGATATATTAAATCTTTAGCTTTACGATCATTCTTTAACCAAATATCAGTATCAGTTTCCGGTTTTTCTTCGAATACAACATCATCTAAACCTTCTTTTATTAGAATTTGTTCTATTTTAAATTTCCACACTGAATAATTTTCATCTGTTAATTTTTCTATACAAATTGATTCTTTTAGAATAGACATTATTATTTGTTACAATTATTCTTATAAACTTTGTAACTAGTTTTTTTTTTCAACAAAGAGTTTTAACACTTTATGCCCCTGGAATCTTACAACATTACAAAATTTCAATTTCTCAGTCTCATAATCTTTTGTTGGTTGTGCATTAGCACTGAAGGCGTAATGAGTACGTTTCCTCAAGCACAGAATTAAAGAATCATAAGTCAAAAATTTTAACTACGAAATTTTTATTTAATAAAATAGGATAATTCTGCTTAACTTAAGCATAACAATAAAGTAATAATCTTCACAGACATTAAAATAGAAGTATTCAAAAGAATAACTTACATAGAATCATCATCAGTACTAAATATCATCAGGCTTACCTATATAAGGCAATAATAAAAATAAACAGGAACATACTTTGCCATCGTACCTGAAAGAGAAGAAAGTACTACTGGATTAGACCTTTGGCCAGGTACAAGTAGCTAGGGTGAAAATCAAATATACTGCATTGCACACGAGCTTTACTTTCTCTCGCCAATATATACCTTGGCGCACGTTCGTTTCGTATGCCTTTCGAGTTTCATTATGCAAAATACCTAAATTTATGCTAACAATAATTAATAATAGCCTTAATTATTTTCAGTACTTTAAACTATATTTTTTAAATAACTTAAATTCTAAGTTACGATTATTTAAGATTTCATAACTTAAATTTCAAGTTACAATTATTTAAAAGATGTCATCATTTTTTTCCTTAAGTGAGAGTAATTAGGAAAGTGGTTATTATAAATATATAACATTAATAGTAGGTTTTAATTAAACTCAATTGGACATAAATAAAAGTAAAGCTATATATGTGGGTAAAAAAAAGAGCGTTTCTGATTATAATAGCATTATCACATTTATTTCTGTTAAATCTCAGAGACTTTGATAATTACCCCTGTCATGATAAATTAGGAAGCGGTTCTTAAGGTAACATAATCAGTATTTTATCTGAAGTCAAGTATAAATTTATTCGCGTTTCACAGTAAAAAATATAACCATTAACTTCTATATCTCCAAGATATGCAAATGAAAGACAGTACAAAGTAGTTAATAAATGTGATAAAAAATATTACATACAAAAATATACCTAAATCTAATAATTTCCCATATTCATATCTAAAATGAAATAATAACCTAGAAAAAACATGAACCAGTAGAGTTTGAAAGTATAAATAGCAGAAGGAAGGTAACAGAACTAAAATTTCCAATTAATAAAAAAATATTTGTGCTTTTTAAATAGTAAGCAATTAAAAGTGCAATAATTATGGATTGCAGTATTTACTAGTAATGCTGATGTTTCTTAACACCACTTCTTTCAATCATATGTAAATGTATTTACCTATTTTTAGTTTCTACATTTTAGAAGTGCTATATTACAATGATCATTTCAGGCACTTTTTATAATCAATAACTTTCCTATTGATACTGTACAGAAATAATTTAAATAACATAGTATACGAAAGTAAGCTACGTACGTTAAAGTAAGTTCTTCGTTAAATTGCACACGATGAAACTTTTTGCTTCTATTTATTATGAATTTCTTTGTTATCACAAGCACATAAAATTTAAGCGAAGAAAATACTTAATGAATATATTTAAATTATGAATATAATATCCTTAAATGACTTAATATACTTATTTAAGTATAATGAATATATATTATGAATGCACGGGAAAAACGTAAAAGCATAACAAAGAGTTCATCAGAATTTTTATAGGTAATGGTGTTGGTGTATTTAATTATGGCAAAGCACACGAGGGCTATCTGCCTAAAGGGAGGGATGCCTTTCGTGGAGGACTTTCTAAGGGAAACTGGCTCGTATACACGTTACACATGGGGAAAACCACGAAAACGCCCATGCAGCCAGCCCGTTCGCGGGATTCGAACCTCAGACCGAACTACCAGTGTTCAGCGTCTTTACCGCTCGGCCGCTGGTGGGCCTTTTATAGGTAATGAATTTAGTATTTTTGTTCACAGTTTCTCTAATTTTTATGTCAACATTTATTAGTAATTTATCAAAGCCATTAATTTTGTCGTTTTCCATTAAAATTGTTAATATTTCTTTCTCCTTTTCCATTAATTTTTCCGTTCTGCTTCTCCTGACTGTCGGTGAGTTTTCAGTGATATATATTGGACAGACGTTAAAACTGCATGGGTATGCATTGTCTTTTAACATTGGACGTTTTCTGGGAATTCTAAAAATCGCCCCATTTTTATCCGTGTATACATCTTTCCGAAAATTGTACTTTTTGCTCTGTATGCGGTAAAATGTTTTATATTATGTCACCATATTAATTTAAATAAATTCGTCCTTACTTCAAAAATAATAAATAAAGTCATATTTTAGCAGTGAAATAATTGCTAGCATGTGATTTCCATTTTTATCCGTGTATACATCTTCCCGAAAATTGTACTTTTTGTTCTGTATGCGGTAAAATGTTTCATATTATGTCAGCATATTAATTTAAATAAATTCGTCCTTACTTCAAAAATAATAAATAAAGTCATATTTTAGCAGTGAAATAATTGCTAGAATGTGATTTGCATTGATTTCGGAAATATAATTTTTTTAAATATATAAAATCCATAACTACTTATAGAACATAAAATGCAACTTACTTTATACAATTTTAGATATTTTGGTATAATGTTTATAAAAAATATTTTAAGTATTAATTATTTTTTAAAATTTTAAACAATAATTTAGCACGTATTTTAGTACAAATTAAATTTAATAATTCAAGTATTTATATTAAATTTATACTTCATTAGATGAATCTACCTTAGATTCATATATTTAGATGAAATAAAGTAATGAAACATTGCAAAATAAATCTTATGCGGACTTCAGATTCTTGAAAGAGCAGATTTGGTCTCTTTTTATTCTAAAAGTAACGCTGATGAACTATGAAAAAGATGCTAAAACGACTACGTCTAAAAGCGGTCATATCATGACGTTTCAACGACGTCGACAAATTGCCAAGATGCAACGGCAAATATTTTGCGTCTTCGAAACGTTGTAAAGAGGTAGTAAAAGTTACCACGACCACTTTGAAACCTCTCGGACCAGGACGCGTATTCTATGGTCACTGGATCTGTCTACAACTTAAGCGAACAATATTGACTCAAAAAAACCGGTATAGACAGCCGTCACAACTTATCGGAGAAAGCCATTTCTGTGGTCCTCAGTTGGTGGGCGGGTGGGTCCATTTGACTTTACTGAAAGGGGACAAGGCTTCAAGGAGCTTTAGACCAATCGCAGTACAGACGAGTGACGAAATTTATAGTGCGCGCTGGCTGAAGTTCTAGGAATATTCTCCCATTATTTCACTAACTCACACGCTGTATTTGTAATTCGAAAAAAATTGCACAAAACAGTATTATGACCAACATGCAGCAGAATATGCTGCTGTCTTATGTGAAGGAAAATCCCGTTTTTTAAGGGGAAAGTTAACGCAGGAATTTAGAGCTAAGAAATAAAGAGTGATATGGGATACCACGAAAGCAGTGGTAAATAGATAAGAGTAGATGAATTAAGCTTACTTCAAATCCTTTTAGAAATAAACAATTTTAATCATTTAAATTTATAATATGATTAATTTGCATTACAGTCTAACAGCAAACTAAGTTTCCCCCTCCCCATGCTCACATTAAAACTGTTTTCCCGCAATTTATTTTACAGTTACTATTGGAAAAATATCTCTTTAAATAAGAAATTATTTCTTTCTTAATATTTCTTCCCTTTTTTTATTTTATTTTTCTATGAAAATTATTTCTTTCAGGAAAAGAAATAAAATTCATTCACTATGGCCGATTGCTGCTGCATTCAACTATCATACACGCATCAAAATGCTTTATTTTAAATAATTTATTCTATAATTAACATGAAAGAAAATATTTTTTCAATATAAAATATATAACCAAAATTAAACTAATCTATCCTGTATGTGTGATTAATTCGTTTTGCAATTTTTGTCACACAATTACTAATACCTTTTTTTAAATATTACATTGCTGTTATTTTAATTTTATAAATATATAAGAACTGCTTGCTCAGTTTAAATATTCTTCCTTCTCAAAAGATTTTATTCTGTGAAAATAATTCAAAGATAGTAATATTTTCACAATGCAGGTACTAAAGTAAAAATACTCAGTGTAGGTCTCCTGCAGTTGAAGTCCTTGTCAAACCAGCGTTTCGACACATTTTAAATAGAAAACTAATAATAATCAATGTAAAAATGAGAATGCTATGAACAGTAATTTTTTTTTTTTTTTTTTTTTTTTTTTTTTAAGTTTGCAAAGAAACAATGATTTTTGAATACTATAATAGGTTACTATAGTACTATTCCATGAAGAAAACCCCTCAGTCTTATAGCATTATTACTTTATAGCATAATGCAATAATAATTCTACTAACAAGCCCACCAGCCGCCGAGCGGTAGAGTCGCTGAAGGCAGGTAGTTTGGTCCGAGGTTCGAATCCCGCGAACGAGCTGGCCGGCGTTTTCGTGGCTTTCCCCATGTGTAACGTGTATAGGAGCCAGTTTCCCTTAGAAAGTCCTCACTTAGGAACCAGTTTTAAACATAATAAAATTTATACACACACACACCCCCAAAAAAAAAACTTTCAGATTTTATATTACTGAATATTATATTTATATTACTTCAGATTTTATATTAAGGTCCATTTTTTAACTTTTTGCGTGTTACCTTTATTTATTAAATATCATGTTTTTCGCACTTAAACCATAAAATTCAATTCAACAGCAATATCATATAGTTTTAAAAAAGCATATCCTTAGAATTTCCAAAACATAGTCTCGCGCGCTAGAGATGAAAATGCTTTTTTTCCTCTTTTTTTTTTTTTTCCCCCGTACAATGTTGGCATTGCTCGCTTTGAAATCGTTGGGTTTCTTAATCAAAAACTCATAAATGCTTTACAAAATATGAAATAGATAATAAAACAAATTCCCAGTTCCAAATATGGGCCTCCAGATGCCTACATTAGGATGGAGGATTATGTTATTCAGCATTTCATGGCTCTAGGTACCGTTGTTTTATCACAGTGCGAGAAACATTCATACATTCTGCAGATTCCTCATTATTTAATTTCTTTAAATATAATAGAGTGCGATAATACTTGGTGGCAACGATTTGAAAAGTGAAGCGCCACAAAATGGCAAAACGAAATTAATAGGCCCTCTGTGCTAAAACGTATTATTAAAAGTATCACACTAGTAGTAGTACAGCTACTGAAAAAAATATTTTAAAGCTATTTTATAGTTTTATAATTTTTTTATTTTTATTTTTATTTTACAGTAGTGTGAATTTCGCGTAATGAACGACATTCCTTTTTGTGGTCACAGTATTATTCGTAAGGTATTCAACTGTTAGATTTTAAAGTAAACGTAATTCTTGCTGTACAAGAAGCTTATCGGATGTCTATATTTGTATTAAATGAAGAAGGTTTGTGTGCTTGATAAATTTATTTATCTTCTACATTTTTAAAGCATACAATTACAATTTATATCTATAATTTCAGGAACAGCATAACCTTTCTTTCAGTAGAAATTGCGTTCTTGTTTTCTGAATGTGGCTGCAAATACTTTCTCAATTCATCGCAAATTAAAATAACTATAAATTTTGACAATCTGAAATACGCAATGAAAACATCTTTTGGCAGAGCAAAAGCATCAACATATTTTCTATAAATTCGCCACCGATTCAGAGATCTACGACCGTATTCTTCGTTTAAATATGAAAAAATCAGCGGCGAAAACACATACAAAGCCATTGTCTACTTAGTACGTCAACTGCACAACCCTGATTGACGACGCGGCAACACTTTTTCACGCGCTTTCGACAACTTCCGTACTCAGAGAATATAGGATGTCGAGCAGACCTGTTTTTTACTAGCAGCGACATCTGGCGGCCCACAACTTGCTGTCGACTCTCGTAGCGTAGAATAACCGTCCAGTTTGCAACGTCATGTGCTACTTGGGTCAGAATATAGTCAACAACTACTGTATTTTTAATAATTCTCAGGTAGTTTTTCTGCGATATTTTCCAATTTTAGACCTGGCTAAGGAAAAGATTAAAATTACTCCTATCAATGAGCACAAAGTAAGACTGAGGTTGTTCTTTGCGAATTCTTATCGCTAAAAGTATTGTTACGTTTTTTTTTTTCTGACACCAGTTGTTGCGTTTTTCTCTTCCTTCACGTTCGTACGGGATTCGTAGACTTGGAGTGAATAACGACGACACTTGATGAAGTATCGAAACACACTTTATTTACCAATATTAATCAGGACAGCTCCAAAACACTTTTACAGTTGTCGAAGATCTACTGTAAACACGCTGACATGATCAGCGACACAGCCTCCAGGTCAGGGCTGTTCAACTGGCGGCCCACGGGCCGTATACGGCCCGCCAAATTATTTTTACGGCCCGCGAATACATTTTACCGTGAATAAATTTATGTTACTAAATTATTATTATTAATATTAAAATTATTTTACTACGTGAAAATTTAAATATAATTTGAATTTAAAGTAGGTACTATTTAGTTAGCGTAACTTCATTTAACCTGGCTGAATACAACAGCAATTCTTTTAACGTCTGATGATGGTTGGCTCAACGTTGACGCCCTATATTATATTTGTGGTTGGTTGTTGTTTATCTATGGTTGGCGCACGTGATGCGCATACTACCCTGCGCTATTTGGTCGATTCATGCAATCGTGCGAGTGCAGTCTTCTCTAGAATTTGTTGAAGGGTGATTGTGCTATAATATTATTAACTTAATTTCATATTTATTTTTAATCAAAATAATTATTGAATATGAGTGCTACTAATAAAAGAGAAATAGACCTCGAAACTCGAGAATTTCAAGATCGCTGGGAAATAGATTATTTATTTATTCTGAACAAGAATGGTAAACCACAGTGTTTGGAATGTTTACAAATCATAGCTTTGTGTAAAGAAATATAACTTGAAGCGCCATTATCCTTCCATGCATGAAAACAATTATCATTCGTACACGCGAGACATGAAAATACCACTAGTGAAAAAAATGAAAAAGCAGCTGGATCATCAAACGATTTATTTTAATCAAGAACCAAATTTTCAAGAAGCATCTGTAGCTGCATCGTTTGAAGTTTGTTTAGAAATAGCAAAGGCAAAAAAGCCATTTTTGTATGGAGAATTCATAAAAAGTGTACCATAAAAATGGCTAAAGCATGTAATGACAACGAAATTGTAAGAAAATTTCAAACAGTATCACTTTCTCACCAGCCTGTAAGCCGGCGTGTAAACGAGATTAGCATGCATGTCACTAATAAATTAGAAAACTTAATCAACAGTTGCTGCTATTTTTCGGTAGCATTGGATGAAAGCACAGACATTTCCGATACAAGTCAAATGCCCATCTTTATAAGAACTGTAAATGAAAACTATAATTATTCAGAAGAACTTTTAAAATTACAATCATTACACAGAACAACAAAAGGTGAAGATATTTACAAACAATTAAAATGTTCAGTAGAGCAGTATGGCGGATTTGACAAGTGCAGTGCTATTGTAACCGACGGTGTTAGAGCCTATGACGAGCAAAAATATTGGGTTCGCGGGGGACTTTTGCAAAAAGAAGGAATAATATGTCGTATGTTAAACTGTATTATCCATCAGGAGGCATTATGTGGTTTATCCCTACAGCTAAAAAACGTAATGGACAAGGTTTGCAAAATTATTAATTTAATTCGCGGTGGAAATCGTTCTCTTACACACCGAAAATGTAAAACATTTTTGGATGGACACTGAGTATGGAGATCTGCTTTTACTTAGTAACGTTCTTTGGTTAAGTGCTGGAAAGTGCTTGAGGAGATTCTTTACACTTCAAAAAGAAGTTCATCTTTTTCTCACAGAAATTGCCGTCGACGAAAATTTAACAACAAATTTAGTTGATAAAAATTTTATTTATTCACTTGCTTTCCTAACGGACATTACAAATTATTTAAATATTAAATATTAAATAAATCCTTCCAAGGACAAGAACAAAATGTGTGTTGCTTTTATAAATATGTTACTGGATTTAGAAACAAATTAAAATTGTTAAGGTTTAATTTGGAACAAAATAATTTATTTCATTTTGAATCTTGCAAAGAGATTTATGAAAAAATGAAGGAATATAATATAGAAGCGAATTTTAAAATATTTCTACCAAAATTGGATATACTAATTACAGATTTCAATGAAAGATTTTCTCAATCTGATGATCATAAACCGTCTATTGATTTATTTTGTGATCCAATTAATATTGATATCAACTCCGTTGGTCTTAAATATCAAATAGAATTATGCGACCTGCTAGCTGACCCATTTTTTACATCTCGTGGAGTAACTGGAATAGAAATGTTCAAATTTTTCAAATTTTTAGATAAAGAGAAATATCCAAATTTGAGAGATTTTGGACTTCAAATTGTATCAATGTTCGGAAATACATATATCTGCGAGCGTGCATACTCCGATATGAAATCTATAAAGTCAAAATATAGAAAAAGTTTGAAAGGTTCCACTCTTGAAGATATAATTAGACGTGCCACAACAAATATTGACGTGGTCATAAAAGATATTGTTGCTAAACAATTACGGTCACAATGTTTTCATTAATATATTATATCACGAATATTTTAAAGTTTTCTTTTTAGTATAAATAAAATATTTTTTTAATTAACATAAACTGACTTTTCATTTATCAACCTTCTTGGCCCCCGAAATGTTTGGTGAAGAAAATATGGCCCGCGGGCTATGATAAGTTGGACAGCGCTGTTCTAGATTATCAGGTTATCACGGTGGAGACAGCTTCACGGCAAAGCACTAGAGTACAGCTCTCGACTCTGCATGGTCGTCTCGGAACTCCACGTACTCTCGAAACTCTCCACGCTACAACTCGCGATGCACTCGACGATACACAAGAGTATAGCTCTCGACTCAGCACAGTCTAAGACAAAACTCGACGATGCACTAATTCGCGATACACTAAAAGACTCTCTCGATGCACTCGACGACCAACTCGGCGCTAGACTTCGAGACACTCGCTTCGAGTGTGTTAGGCACACACACTAACTGACTGCGACCAGCAGGGTTTATATAGCTTTCGGCTTGTGTTCGAGAACATTCTGGGCTAAACCGGTAAGAATTCGTTCCAGAAGGTTCTCCATCTATCCATAGCATATCGCCAATTTTGTCGCCAAATGTCGCCAAATGGGCGATATTTCGCCAAATGTGGCAACTATGGCAACCGTAAAACTGCTTTACGTGGAAGCCATCTTACCGCGCCTGTACATTTCGTAACAGTATTTATTTACTTTTTAGAATATTCAGAGAGAATTTTTCGTGTATTATTTCGTCCCATTTATCACTGTTATTTTTTGAATTCGCATGGTGGAAGGGCCGATGTCCTTAAGCATATCGCATTTAAAATACAAACTTTTATGGTCGTATGGCAATTGCAATGAACGAAAGCGATTTCTTGAAAGCAAAACTTGCTGTTGCTATTAGCAACTGTACAATATCTGATTAAAGTATTATTTTTTATTAAAAATACAAATAATAATAATAATAAAAGATTTTGATATTATTTACGTTTCACTGTCAGTTATTGCTTAGATTCTATTTAAAGTTAGTTTATTATTAAAAACTCGTCGCCTTCTACATATTTATTTGTTTAAAAATTAGTTTTGTCGCTGAAAAAATTCTAATTTCTTAAAAAAGTAGTTCTTTACAGAGTTTAATAAAACTATAAATAAATTGGAATTTAATAAATAAATTGCTCCCTGCCGTCGCTATGAATTTCTTTATCATGTTCTTTGGCAACCGCAGAAACCCGGTCATCAATTTGTTGTTGAACGGAACAAACTCTTCCTTCGATTTCTTCTTTGACAGAAGAAACTCTGTTACGTATTTGTTGTTCCACGGCCGAAACTCTCTCTTCTATTTGCTCTTTCACAGAAGAAACGTTTTCTTCAATTTGTCCCACTGTATTTTCAATGGCGTCTATTCTGCCTTCCATAACCTCAAATTTGTTTTCTGTTATGCAAGGAATTTCAGTACCATTCCGTTTTGAGGACCGTAATAAATTGCCAAACTATTGTTGATGCCAGTGCTGCCAAAAATAATTGCGGCAACCCTAACGCAAGAAAGGAAGTATAATAGTAAATAACTATCTAAGGTTATTGTTTTAATTTAGATGAAAGGTTAATTTCATATAATACATTTTTATTATTACAATTTATATAAAAAAAGGCTAAACATGATTAAATGGAAGCATAAGAGTAAATAACTATTTCAGATCATTATTATAATTTATATAAAAAAAGGCTAAACATAGTTGAATGGATTCCTGCATCGCTATTTCGCTACCGAGTTATCGCTGAAGAATAATTTGATCTCGTTGGTTGTTCAAACATAATTTTCTATAATGAATAATGCCTATTATTTGAAAAAATTCTATTGCAGACTTTTCGTCACTGGGCAATTCCTAAATTATTAAATCCATAGCGTTATCAAATAAGGATTTAAAAATTAAACTAGTATTTCAATGGCAGTTTAAAAAATATAGAACTAGCTAAATTTACGCAATTTGAAATCAGCGCGTACGCTAGATTTGGCGCTTTTTCGCAGACATTTTCGCTGTAATTTTTTTACGGTCCTCATAACGGAATAGTACCGTAATTTCTTCCTTTATTTCCTTTTGACCCATTTTCTTTAACAGTCCCCTTTACAGTTTCTTTAACAGTTTCCACTTTTCTTTAACTTTTTCATCTTTAACAGCTTCCATCTTTTCCTGAACAGCTTCCATCTTTTGTTTTTTTAACGGATTCCTGTCCCGCTTTCGTTTCTTCTTGGCCCGCTTTGATTTCTTCTTTAAACGAGGCAAAGGCTGATATCAACTGCCTTAATTGTTCTTCCATCGCTCTTATTATTGGCATTCAAACCCCACTCCTGACACCAAAAATTGTTGCGTGCGTATGGGCTCGTTATGAATTGAATGCACAAGTCTGATGAAAAATGAATAAGATTTATTATTATCACAAATAAATAAAGCAAAATGTTTAAACTACCTCAGATATTCGTACAAAAGTGCAATATCTCACAGTAGATATCTTTTAACTACTCAAACGTTCAGCAGAACTTGATTCAAAACAGCTAGAGAAAGCTAATCTGCAAATTCGCTACGGTCAACAAGAGCAGTTTCCTAAACAAACTCTTAAAACAACAACTAACTGACTAAGTAACGAATTGAGAGGTTTTCATGCCGCTTATATAAGCTTTTTAAATGCGCAAAGCAATATATATGCATATGGCCATGTAATTTCTCAAAAGTGTTTTGAAGTGCCCCTGTATGGTCATGTAATTTCTTTTTGTTTAATTTCAATAAACGCTGAGGCCTGGGCCGTTGGATGATAGCAACCCCGGGGGGGGCCTTTGGTCAGCTGGACTGCCCTTGGGATGAATCCGGTTGTGGGTCTGGGCGCTCGGTGTGAGGCTTTCCTGTGGCTCCACTCAAGCCAGCTCTAGATAAGGGTGGACGTGGTGCTGTACTGATTAATCGTTATGGCAAGGGGACAGTGCCCACGTCCACCGTCACTTGTCACTTGTACATAGGTTATCTCATATTATTTCTTCCTCTTATTTACTCAAAAAGCAATCACTACTAATTAATTACTGTTTTGTCAGAACAGATGTTATTTGATATAGTACATAAAATTTTTCTTTAATGTTGTTTCTGCATACATGTTTTGTTTTTCATATTGTACAGTAGTTTGCAAGCTCACCACGTTTCGAATTCGACAAACCTTTTCCCGTATTTTCGGCCAGCTCTCCCCACCTCCTCTGTCCTTGTGCAGCTGCCCCAGACATGGCTTACTGATCCCCGAAGCTCATGGCTTCATTTCTCTTTTTCTTTTACAAGCTATCTCAACTGGGGAAGCTACATCTTTGAACTTTTACATACTTTAGGACCCTAAGGAAACTCACTCAGAAATCTGGAAAGAGCAGGAGTATTGCATCTCCCGTTACATGCCAGAATAACTAACAAAGTATCATCATTTGTCAGTTGCTTATTTCAGAGTTGAGTTAAGTATTGAGAGATCTCTATATGAACTTCGCGTTTTAGATACGCTCTGCTTTGCGCTGTGTTTAACGTTCTTAGTAGTTTGAAGTGTAACTGCTGATTGTACTCTACGTTGCTGAGAAGAGTTGTAAGAGTACTTTTGTGAAAAGTTCCAGAACTCTGTTTCTTTTGGTAAACATAGATTTTATCAAGCTTTCATCGGTTCTACGTGTATTCAAATCCATTACGGACCTGTGTGCACGCAAAAGTACAAATGATGAATCAACATTAAGATGCTGATGTAACCTATTAAAGACATCTCTTCCCTCCGTACTGTGAATCATCTCTGTTTATCGTTAGTGTAACCAATGTTATTTCCACTGTTATTTCAGTATATCAAAAGTCTTGCAAAATATAAAGCTCCCAGATTCAGCCTGCTGTTATGGAAATGCTATTGGTCAAAAACAGACTCATTCTGTTTGTCGTTTTATGCATGAGATTAAATTTCCAAAAAGATGATATTTTTTTTATTTTGTTTTGTTGGGGTGGGAAGAGACCTTTACATTTTACGCGCGAGGTCAGCGGATTAATCGAAACTCTCTTCAAATTGCCAGGCCAGAGAGTTAATCGAAAATTCTCTTTAGGATTATCTCGGTTGCCTAGAAAACAAACTAAAGGTTTTGTATGATAGTACACATCTTATTTTATTCTTTGTCTTATATGTTAGATAAAGCATCATGCTAGTAATTAATTGTATTATGTAAAAGAAATTAATTAAGTGCAATCTTTTTTTTAAGAAAATGATATTCGTCAATTAAAAAGTATGTATCATGATTTTAAATTCAGATTAAAATGTTTCTGCATCAACTTGGATGAAATATTCATCTGCATTGAGACAAGCGTTATGGAGTACATATTCCTTCAGTTGAACCGAAATATGTTGAAGTACGCTGTAACATGTTCATAAAAATATATCATCGCTGTTACTGCAATGCATCGTTTGTCAGAAATGCGCTTTTTACATTTAAGATACCATTTCAGAGATAATGACGATCTTGTCTTTTGCAGCACAGCATATATTGTAAGAAAGTGAGAAATAACGCTTATAAATCTTTATATATATATATATATATATCTGTGTGTGTCACCTAATTTTTTTATCGTTTTTTAACCCTATCTTCATTAAGAAAATAAGCCTTGAAAAAGCAAAGCATAAATTCTGAGCATCGCTGTTATAAATCATATACTTACTAGTGATACTTAGATTCTGAAGTTGGGAATTTCAGAAGATGATGATGCCTTCTTTTATTTAGATGTCCACCAGCGGCCAAGCAGATAAGACTGCTGATGACTGGCAATTAAAGCCCGGCGAATGGGTTGGTTGCAGGAAAGGTTTCGGGTTTTCTTCATGCATAACTTAAAAATGAGCCAGTTTTCTTTCAAAATCTTCCCAAAGGCACATCTGTTCCTTTAGTCCTAAAGAACTTTACCACAATCTCATAAATCCAATATAATATTTTACTTTATAGAGTCATTAAGTTATTTTGAAGCAAGAAACGTGAAAAATGTGCAGTGTCCTCGCCGGGACTCGAACCTAGACCTCTCGAATACGCATCGAGTGTGCCACGAAGGCATGCAGAAGGGAGGGAGAAAATACCTTATAACTTTTGAGTAATGAGAAAGATGTACAATGGTTAGAGGAAGCAATAGCTGAAAAGGATGATTTGAAAAAGAGTATTTATGTAAGGAAAAAGAAATTTATAAAACCTAAAGTTATTTTGTATGGAGCAAATCTAACGAGGGAGCATTCTCTACTCGTCATCACCGATTTCGCTCAAATTTATAGGACATGCAAGGCTTGGCTAGAAATGAAAGTATCCGAAGTGGAAACTCCAGATGGTCAAACGTTTAGAAAATAAAATTGTTGACGCGGCTCCTCGCAACGTAGTAAGCCATTTACGTTAGCATGCTTGGCAAGCAGCGGTTGGCGTAGCGGTCTAGAGCTCGAACTAGAAATTCAATGGTCGTGGGTTCGACTTTGACCGTGTGAAGACTTTTTTTCCTCCCCTATCTTTTTCTCAGTTTTTATATTATTCTTTTTCCAACTAAGCAAAGAAATGAATAATTTATTTTATTTATTTATTTATACGCAAAAAGCATAGAAAAGGTAAAAATTCGGATTTCGGACTTTTCAACAAGGGAATGTAATTAAAGCGCATACGATAAGACTTTGTACATGAAAATTCAAAACTTTATTTGTTGACATTCGATGATTTACATGTGTCAGGAAGATATTTATCGTAGAAACAGGTGAAACAATAATTATTTCTGCATCTAGCACACGTTATAAACGCCGCATTTTTACTACCACATAGTTGTTTCAGCTTCTCCATAGGAAAAAAAAAAAAAAAAAATACTTGATTGACATTTATAAAGCATTCTCTCTCATCTCAAAGTTTAGAAGCGATCCACGCGTAATGTAACATGCTACCAAATATTGGCGCGGATAATTGATGATGAACAATCGAATGTATTTTTTATGCAGTCTCCTCGGCAAGTTATTTCTTTTTCTTCCTCGATGAGATAACAGCAATTTTGTATTTTTTGAACAAAGTTTTTAACCTTAAAAATATATATCGCAGGGTTGCACCAGTGGAGTAAATTTAGGGGAAATTACTTTGATGTTACACGTTGGCAATCCTTCTTCACCTTGGAAGAGTTCGTCATATAATTGCGGATTTGTTCATCCTTCCCACGAGTCAATCAGCAAAAGAAATTTGTTCTCTTGTACGTACGGCTTCATCACATCCGTTAAAAATTTTGTGTACGACGCTGTTGTAAGTTTTCCAGATTTTGAAGAAGTGATGACGACATTCTTGTATTTTGCTGTGTATTTATCCACCGTTTTTTTCAATCCTCCGTCCAAAAGAGCCAGTATTCTCTTGTAAGCATACATAAGCTTTTGGCAATAGTTTTCCGGAAAGGTTCATAGCATATTGCGCTGTATACAAGTGGGTTACTTTGTTCATATCCTTTCTTTTACGAAAACCGTTTTTACCCCTAAATGTTCCAGGGTTTGGTTATACGTCGACTAGCACTGGCAACCTGGAAAGAAAATATATGTATGTAAATTTATTATACGCGCTGTTAAATAGAGTATTCCATTTGAGGCCAACAAATAAGAGTTCTTGACTTAACCTGTTGGATCAGTGTTGATAATAAAATCCTTGTCGTATTGAGGAATGAGAGCTTGAGTTTGGAGTCAGAACTTATCTGCCGCAGCAAGGATTTCCTCTTGTGTCGCTGTCTCTTTTTCTGACACAAGTCTTATAATTTTCCTCTGACGAATCCTATGCCTTTGTTTAAAGTCCATAACCCACGATTCGGAGACTTTGATTCCAACGCTGGAAATTGACTGGCAGCAGCAAGTGCCCATTGTTGCAAGTTTCTTGCGGTGATTTGCTGGTTACAACATCGCGCTTCTAGGAAGCGACCATATGTCCATGAGTCAATTGTATTGTATTTACCCTTTCGAGTTTCACCATTTTTAATATGTTCTTCCAAAATTTTCAAATCTCGCATATGGTTCAACGGAGATGCTCTTTTCGTTTGCAAACTTCTCAACTCCACGTTGGATGCGCTTTGGCAAGGTTAACCACCGTTATTTTGTAGTCGAGTGGAACGTAATCTGGATCATCTTTCGTTTTTTTTTTTTCATCGGGTTCATACTCATCACTTGACGACGATCTGACATCCTCCAACATTTGATATTTTTCTTCTTGGCCGATTTCTTCACCCCAGATCAACGCTTTTTTTTTCTTCGCACATAAAACTTCCACTACTTTCTCGTGCATTTTATTTCCCATTTGAATGTGTAATTCGGTTATCACTTCAGAACTTTCTGATGAGATTATCTTTTCTTCAGCCAAAAGATGTAAACTATAATTCATCTCCGTCTTCAATCGTTGCTTCGACGCTTCCCTGTTAATGCTATCGTCTGGCTCCTGTTCTTTTTCCGTTGACGTTCCAGGCATATCAGTAGTTTTACTTTTGTCCGACACTTTCGATTTTTCCACAATATTTTTCCGCACAATGTTATTTCACAAAATTTTCGATATCTTCCAGAATATTCTCACAGTATTCTCGCATAATTCAAGTTACTTGGCCAAGAGCTGGCAAACGAATGAACTCCCTAGCTAACGTCGTACCTAACGGTTAGGGACACTTTTTTTCTACTTGCGCCAATAATCTATTGTTCGTGTACAGCCGCCAGGAGCGACCTTCAGGCGAAAACGAATCTTGAATCTTATTGTGAAACCACTATTTACGTTTATGGCACATTCCCAAAGGAGGAGTAAATAGCCAATAAAGGAGAAAGAAGAAGAATTCCAGTTTAAACACGACGGGAAAGTTCGCAACTTAACCATCTGAAGTTCCCACTTCGGGTATTTTCATTTCTAGCAAACTCCTGCATTTCCTATAAATTTGAGCGAAATCGGTGATGACGAGTAGGGAATGTCCCCTTGTAAGTGTTAAAAATGAAGTTTTGGTAGCTGCTTTCAAAAGGGATTGTACTATAAGGTACTGCCGCTTTCTTGGTATGCCTTTGTCGTGTGATTGTTTGCACGCCAGGCGCAAGTCCGTGGTTCGATTCCCGGCGAGGACAATGCTTATTTTTCATCTCTTCTGCTTATCCGCACACGACAGCACTCAGAGACATCCTCTTGACGTTAGGCTCCTCCATCCCTTTAAAAATCGGTCGCCGCTTTTTCAGATGGCCCAGACTTTCCTTTTACTATCGATAGGCAGACTTTTGCCATCGATAATGAAATGGCCGTTGTTTATCGATTACGAAGGTTTTAATGTTTTGGATTTGTGTATGAACTTTGTCAGAAGGAAAATTAATATCGCGAGACCTTGCAATTTAAAGGAATACTTTGCAGACACGAAGTAGAAACTGTTAAAAAAATTTGCTTACTACTATAGAAAATCATAATCATTCGATGATAAGACTATGTTATGAAGTAGTATGTTATGTATGATACGAGTTATGAAAGTAAATGTAATGATAATGTATGTATATGTGAAGTAAATAAAATCATCTAGAACGCAAACGCTTTATTTGGTTGTCTAGTTGAAAGTTTGGCCATTTTGTTCTATTTGTTCTTAAGTACTTATCAACATAAATTTTTATTAATTTTATTGCCTAAGATCTAGTTGATGTTTCGAGATCTGGTCCAGATTAAAAAAGAAAAAAAATGTTTATAGACGTTCATATTCATATAATTTTGTTGCATAACGTGTAATAGAGTTCTGTTTGATTTTTATTTGGTTTCATTGTCAGCTATTGCATGCTTTTTCTTTTAAATAGCTGATGCTTTACAAAACCTTCCATACTATATTAAACATTAAACAGGGTATACTATGATAGATTTGAAAATTTTTATTGTTTCTTCAGAAACTCAACAATTGCCTCAATGACAATGTATTTTTCATCCTGTCTTATTGTATAAATGCAATCTGTTGATTTGAAATATAATAATTTAACAGTCAGTGTGTAAAGAAAATTCATTCTTTAGTTTTATCACGAACAACATTTTTCAAAATAATCTTATAATTAAAACAGGAAAGTTTTCTGAAGTGTATTTATTTGAGTGATGTATAAGTCAATGATACTTAGCTTGTATAATATTACTGTCTATTTTGACTGGCACCAGTAGACTAGCAGATAAGATAGCTGAACACTGGATGTTTGATCCAGGTACAAATACTGGTGAATGGGACAGCTGCATGGGAATTTTCCTGTTTTTCCTCATGTTTTATGTGAATACAAGTCAATTTCTCATAGAAATACCTTCTCAAAGGCATTTCTTTACCTAAGGTACATAGCTCTTACTGTACGTTACCTTGTTTTGTGTAACTTAGCATAGCCATCAACACCTTAATAATTTTATTACAAAATGACAAAAAAAAATTTTTTTTGCTACCATATTACCACAACAAATTTCGCAGGATGCACCAAACTGTGTCAACCATGTTATGTGCATATAATAATTCTTTAGTTTTTAATAACACATCATTTATAAACAAATCATACTTTTTAAATGTGAAATTTTAAAATATGCACTTGTGGAATTGGTCTGCA
Source organism: Stegodyphus dumicola (assembly GCF_044657685.1). NCBI lineage: Eukaryota > Metazoa > Arthropoda > Arachnida > Araneae > Eresidae > Stegodyphus > Stegodyphus dumicola. The sequence goes on from NC_140771.1 coordinate 120,009,207, forward strand.
ATGGATGAAATAGTAGTATGAATGAAATTCTGAAAAAATAAAGATGTATCAAATTATAAAGTTACAGAAGAAAGGAGTTTGCTATGTTAGTTGAATTTAAATTACCCAGAATCTTTCTCCCTTCGCTGTTGCTATACCACCAAAAGAAAACCAATTATGAACAGCATCCTGCAAACAAAAACTTGCTTATAACAAGGTTTATTGATTGATTGGTACAGACTTTAATGGCATATTTGTTACCAAATTAATCTAAAGCAAACCAGTATGAAGGGTAGTTTTACAGGTTAACTAGTTTTCGAATTAGCAACTCTGTAAAAGGGATTATCCAGCTGTACTGACACTGCATGTTCTTTCTCATATCTTGTTATTTGGTTGTAACAGGCAGTTAAGATAAAAACACTTGTAACACTGCTTAATTTTTTTGTATGGTAGCCCAGTCACATGACTACAACATTTTCCCACTACTTTTTTTACACTGTAAACTTGGTTTAGAAAGTTATTTACCAAGATTTTGGGATGTTGTATAAAAATATCATATGGAACAACTACAGTCAAATGTATTGTTTCAGAAGAGAGTATATCCTCTTACTGAATCTTTTCCTTCACTTATTGTTTGATTTAATATTTCCAGTACAGTGGAATGACTATCATGAAAACATAGTGTCCTGTAGCTCTTTCTGTATAATTCCATTCGGATATTCACACTTTTATTTTTGTAAGTTAATGCAGAAGACAATACATATTTACATCTATTTCTGATACTTCCAGTTTAGGAATAATCATGGAGTCTATACTGTTACATAGAAGATGCTAAAAAAATATTTAACAGGGAGTTTAACATTATTTCATGCAACAAAGGAGCTGAGGTTTATTACATTTTTAACAATATGTTAAAATTCATACAAGCATTTATTTCTTTTATTATAGATGTAAATCAATGACTATATTAAATTAATAAAATCCTAAAGTATTCCTAAAGTATTGAAGTTCCTAAAGTATTGAAAGATAAAAGTTAAGGAAAAAATTGTCAGTTCATAGTGCCAAAGTATTTTGTTAATAATGATAAAATTCAATTAAAGAAAGATTACTCATGTTATTATGTAGAATTGATGCTAAAATTCTATATTAGAAACAAGTATCCATTAATTGTGTTAGGTAGAATTAAAGAATAAACAGTCGGGCGGAAATTTATTAAATGCATAAAACATAACAAAAGCCAGGGCTTTATTTATTCATCCATTTCAAAAATTGTGGCTTATCTGTCCAACTCTCTTCAAATCTCTGAATTCAGAAAAAACTCTAAATTTGTAATTTTTTAGAGAGAAGCATTTCCATCCTCAGAAAAATAAATGTTAAAAAAGAATTGAAATACAAAATTTGTGCATTTTATGCAGAAAGTGAAAAGAAAATCATTATTTCATTATAATTTTAATCACAAAACAGATCTGCTTAATATTATTTTTGTAACAATAACAATAGAATAAAAAATATTTCTTTATTTTAAGTATGTCCAGTGATATTAAAAATAGTTTTAAATTTTGATTTTGACTTGAAGATGCACCAGAAGAGTTGCACGAGATGTAAAATTTCTCTGAAACATAGTTTGAAAACCTTCAAACTACTTGAAAACTTCCAATTATGTGAAAAAAGAAATGTAGATGTAAACAGCAGTGATTAAAAAGTTTTAATGACTAAAATATTTTCCTCCCATCAGCTTATTTGTTTATTTTGAAGAAGACACAGTAGAGACATTAGGATTTTTTTGGAAGCTGAGAGACATGAAAAACGAGCAATGCCCTCTCCGCGACTTGAACCATGGACCTCTCGAATATGTGCCGAGGCATGCTACGAAGGCAGGAGAAATACCCTATAACACAATGCGATAATAAGATCACAAATAGAAGTTAAGAATTTTTTTCTTCTGGAAAATTAAAAAAAATATATTCATATTGCATATATACAAGCCTATACCATAAATTGTAACATATATAAAATTCTTGGATTATCTAATGGGAAAAAAGTAATAAATGTAAATATTAATATATAAGAAATAATAAATGTAAATATTTCAATAAATGAATGGATAACAACAACAACCTCATGTTTAAATTACTTAGAGAAATGCCAACAATGCCAACAAAAACATTATTATTGAAACAAATGTAGATAAACACAAATTGAATATCTGTAATAATGTATTTAATTTGAATATCTGTTTTGGAACGAAAGGTGTAAAAAGCCTTAATGTGCTTAATAACTCAGATTTGTAATGCATATATTTTTATTTCCGATGGTAGACAAAAATATATATATATATGTACACACTATCAAATACACATACACAAAAATATATCACACACTACATAACAAACAGAGAATAAGGAAGCCTATTTAGTGCTTGAACATATTATTTAGTGCCTTCCAGTAACAGCCACAGAGATCCTATACAAAGAGAGCTATGCATTTCGCAGGTGGTCGAGGTTGTATCTTGGGCCTTTTTTACAAAGGATGATCACAGAATTTTCAAATAGAAAGGTTTTGCTGAATAATGACCGGGTAAAAGATAAGTTATTATGATGGAATTAGCCTTTGGTGTCGGAAATGGACATGTAGTTGAAGAACGAAAGTTTGCTTTAAATTACAGAGATTTCTAATACATTAATTTAATATATTTTAAAAATATTTTAATTATATAATACTTTTCTAATATATTTATTTTATTATCCAAAATTATTTTCTAATTAACAGAAATGTATGGCGTAAGTTTCAGTGTTCGATTGTTAGAAAGGCTTCTTCTGGATGGCTTAATAATAATAATACAAGGAAATAAGCTTATTTTACACATGCCTTATGGCATAAGAAAAGGAACTTCTGAACTTCTAAAAACTAAAAAGATGTACATATACCATAGAAATGATTTTTAACTCTCTAGGGTTTATATTTATTTTAACTAACATTTATTTTAAGTTTAAGCTATCTTTCCTGTCAAGCCTTTACTTTCCCCTAGAATTGCCAATGCCAGAGTATGTAAATCATAGTAGAACGCGCAGAGTATTCAAATTTTAGCAGAAGTAAATTGAGTTTAAATAGAAGGGAAACGAGATTGTAAGTGTGCTTCTTGAATCGCGAGCGTGAAGGTTGCTAGGTAGAAATTTAAGAATCGCGCGTTTCGACCTGTGTGCCTATTTCAGCAGTTCGTTGAATCTTTCAACTTCTTAATCAGTAAGTTTGCTGAATCTCAGCTGTATCTTAATACGCGGTTAAGTTAGTTACGATTATAGAGCCTCGTAGGTAGTGATTTCGTTATTTATTCATCCTGTCATTTATTTTTAGTTGTATTTTTCTATTTTGTTAAACCGCCGGGTCGGCTTAGTTTGTGAGCGTCAAGTGAACGCAGCTGTATTTCTAAAGTGGAATAAAAAGGGGTTTAAACCCTTCTTACGAGTTTGTGTAATTTACAGTTCAAAGCAGTCACTACTACTGTTGCTGACAGGTTGGGGCCTCGCAACATTATACCCTAAACAAAATTACTGGTTATCGTTTCGGAAACAAAATTCAATACTTGTCCATAGTAAGACCAATTTGTGAAAGATTTTTTGCCAAACTGCAACTCATTGTGTAAGGAAGAAAATTTCCAAAAGCCATTTTGAAATTTTTAATAATATGACTAATAATCATAAGATACTACTTTTTGATCAGTAAAATGGGTTGTTTGAACTAACTAAGAAAAAACTTTAAATTGCATCAGTATTATAACGAGCTAATAAATTTTAAATCACAAAATACAGTGAACCGTCTGCAAGACAGCCAGACACAGCTGCTATAAAATTTTTTCTATGGAAGTGGTTTTCTTAGGGAGGGGATAATTGATGCCTATGTTATTTATGTTGTTAAATTACCACTTTTGTCATCCTGGTACTGTTCTCTGTCTATACATTTTGAATCTGAAATAATGCATTCAGCACAGCATGCACACTGCGTGTAAGGAAAGAGAAGCAACAGAAAGAAACTGGAGAGTATGGCTTAATGATAAAAACCAAATCCTTAATACCACTATTGACAGAAAGAGGCAAAAATGCAAATAAGAAGCAAATTTCCTTAAAAGCTAACAATGAAGAGGAATTAAAATTATAATCAATGGTTAAAACCATGGGATTTTTATTGATATAAAACATCAAATGCCAAATGAAGTGGTGTCCCCCCTCCAGTATAATTTTTTGATGTGGAGAAATGGAAAACATGATTTTTTTAATTAGCAATCGTAGGCAATGCAGAATTTATGAATTTCTTTTCTTTGAACATAATTTGTGTTGTTCAGTACAAAATTTAGGTCACGCATCTCTGCTGTTTGGAGGAAACTTAAAAAAGAACTCTGTAACATAATTAAAAAAAAAAAAAAAAAAAATACGGGACATTAAAATAAATAAAAATTCAGATTCTTTTCTTGTGTTCTAACATATGCAATTATTACTTCAGTAGATTCTAATATTTATTTTATAATCATGCATTATTACTACTTAGGCAACAATACAGACATATATATAAATTTTCGCTATTTTTTACTGTCATTACATGCACAATTGCTGTTTTTTTATTAACAAGAGAATTGAACAAAGCATATCAATACTTTTGTATCAGCAATATGATTAAGTTTCTGTTTATTAAGTCTTTTAAAGTTCTCAAGATGAATTAATTCGAATAATGGAAATAATTGACTGTAGCATAGAGATTTATTCATATTGCGTCCACTCTCGTATACAGGAAGAAAAAAAAATAAATATGAAGAGCGGCCCTTATCAATTCCGCAAAATTTTCCATATACAACTTTACCACAATTCCGCATAAAACGTAAACAAAGTATCGAGATTTTGTAATCGATTAAAAATCGCAAAGCTATCAGCTATTCGTCATCGATGGGGAAAGGAAAGTCTGGGCCATCTGAAAAAGCTGCGACCTTAAAAATCAACTGGATAAAAGGACACACCGGATAGAAAGGCAACAAACGAGCGGATGAACTAGCTAAGACCACAGCTCTCAAACCAGAAATTGACAAGGAAGTTCCGCTTTCCGCAGAAGTTGCAAAAAGGCTTCTCAAGATGATATTCCAAGAGACATGGTCATCACGATGGCAAGAAGAAGAGACAGGAAGATTTACTTACAACATCTTCCCAACACCTACTCTCAAGAGGCTCAAATGCAACCGACTCTTCCTCCAGGCCTGTACCAACCACGGAAAATTCCCAGCGTATTACAAACGATTCCTCAGACGGGACGTCAACTGTTCTTGCGGTTTTCGCGGGGAAGACGCGGACGCACTTCATTACCTGTTCTCCTGCCCTCTGACAGAGCACCTTCGACAGCAGCTCTTTCCTTCCGACTCCATCACATATCCTGTGAATAGAATGTTCACTTACTATTACTGCAACAAGGACATCTTAGAGATAATGAAGCAAGTGAATGAAAATAATTATATCCAAGAAACTAAAGATTAATGTAAAATGTACAAAGGCGGCCTAACCGTCATATTGCTAGCAATGACTAGGATGACTTCCTAACCCTGATGTTCCATTAATTTAGTTTGGCGGAACATGCTAAGTAAAGTGACCATATCTCTTCTGCTTCCAAATAAGGCTAGTGTCTCTACAGTGGCGCCCGAATTAAAAGGGTGATGGATGATGATTCTCCACACCCAGGACTTGGCGATTGAGTCCCCTAAAAACCCCAGTCGCCTTATAAAGTATTTCTCCCGCTTTCTTGGCATGCCTTTGTGGTGTGGTGGTCTGCACGCTGGGCGCTCATTCCAGAGCTCCGTGGTTCGATTCCCAGCGAGGGCAGTGCTCATTTTTCATCTCTCCTGCTTCCAAATAACCTAATGTCTCTACAGTACTTGTGATGGCTCTTGTATGAAACACCTATTTGATATTCCTCTGAAGGACAAAGAGAAGTCGCATCGTGTCTTTGCTGTACGTTCTAATTGCAAAAATGATATCATACAAGTATAAAGATTGATGATTGGCTGGAAGTCCTGCAGTACAAAATTATTTTTGAAGCCCAGGCAATGTACGAATTGTTTGTCTTTTGGGCACACAAAGAAGTATTGTAGATCAGAGATCTACTGCGTAAGATGTTCTGGTACTCATAAGAGTACAGACCGTAACGAAGATATTAGAAAATGCGTTAATTGCATTTATTCGAATAAATTCTGTCCTTTTTTTATAAGCGAGATTAGCTTTATTAAGGAATATTTGGATATTGCAATGCATTTAAGAAATTAAATGTTTGAGTGTTTTGGGTTCCTTTATATATGCTTTTATTAAGTTTTTATTTGAATTGTACTTTAGTGATTTTAATTACTTTTACTGCTTTTAACATGCATATATTGACCATAAATTTCAACCACTTCGCTCTGGCAGCGGCTCAGCTCCCTCTTTTGGATAAAATAATTGGATTAAATCCATATATTGTTTGCTTACAAGAGCCATATTTGATTAAAGGCCGATTAGCATACAGACTCTTAGATTGGAGGATAATTAACTGTTCCAAATGGTCGCTCGGTTATAATAGTATTTAACAAAAATATAGAGTTTATTTTGACTGTTGAGTCGCATGAAATTATTAGAATTACAGTTATGAATAAACAACTTATAAGCATATTCTCGGTATATTTTTCTCCGGCAGAAAATATTTCAAACACCTGTTGAATTTGGGAGAAAGGTGTAAAAACTTTGATAGTTTTTTAATCTTTGGAAATTTCAATTCCCGCCACTTTAGTTGGGGAGCTCCAGGAAATGATGCCAAAGGACTATTGGTATATGATTTTGTTGTAGCAAATAATATGTATGTTATTAAGTAATGAAGACTCTCTACCTATCTTTATGTCGACAAACGGTTGTGGATGGACAGGCCTGGTGATAGCTTCACCAGGTTTGGGCTATAATAATACTAATTTGAGAGTGTTGGAGGAAGATACTTTTAGTGACCTTAGATACATACTCTATATTGATGAGTTCGTTTTTGCGGAAAATGTGATTCTAAGATTTACAAGGAACTGTCAGAAGATTGAAAGATTTAGCCGAGGTCTAAAAGGAAAAATGAACTGTTTTTGTAAACGACTTCAGGAAATTAATGATGGTTTGGAATATGAAAACTTTATAATGGATTTTGTGGGTGATGAGAGAAAGTGCCTATAAAAGACTATGTGTTAAACAGAAGGAAAAAGAAGATATAAGCTTGTGGACTTCTTTTTTCGAAAGAAATAGTCTAAGAGCTATTAGGAAAAGATCCCAAGTAAAGGGAATTGGGAAAGATGAAGAAATGAGGAGAAAGATCGAGTATGAAAGAGATTAGGCTCTATTCAAACGCTTAATTGAAAAGACAAGATATGAGGCAGGTGACAGGTGACGGAGGACGGGGACGCCTGGTGTTTAACGGAGGTAAACAGGCATATGTCCCACGCCCTCCCCTATATAGATACAAGAACTCCCTGGCGCACCGGGAGTTACTGAGCCTTCATGAAAAAGTTTACATGGCCATACAAGGGCTATTCCAGTTTGACATTGGTTCTGTACAGATTCTTATGTTAATGGTTGACCTGGGTGTTCATAGGCCATAATGCATACATGAAACATAACATTACATACATGATATATGACATGACATTAAACTTATACATAATACTTGCATGAATTAGTACATACATACTTTACACTTCACATGACATTAGACTACACATACATAATGCATGACATTAATCTACACTTATTAGAGTTATAACCTGACTGTATACTACGTTAAGCTAATTGTATTGCGAACTTGCTAAGTTACTTTATAACTGGATTACTTATAGTTTACATTATTGCTATTACTTCTTAAATAACATTATGCTATATAACAAGATAGGCACACATACTTTGCCTTATAATCATATATGCGTTACTTAAAATAATACACATGGGGCACGCGTTACACGCGCTAATGACTACATTACCGATTACGTTATGTTAAAAGTACACATAGTACGACGTATTACACTCATTGATTAAATTACTTACATTACGCTATTACTTACATTACTTACACTACACAGTTACTTATACACTTACATATTTACAATTTTAGACATAACACCTGCTAAGTTACAATAGAGACATAGAATTATTGCGCTGTGTATGCTATTATTCCTATGTTGGTTGGCAGACATCCTGCCCTAGAGCGCTCAGCTGCTGTATAATTTTACATATATTTCTTATCGCAGGTGCGTGTTTGATGATGAACCTCTTGTAAGGTACTATATCCGTAGTGGGATATGGTAGGTGATGGCTCGTCGTGAGGCTACAGTTGAACACGTAGTGGTCGGGGGAGCCAATTTCCCCACACACACACGCTTCTGTCATGGAAATAGCACGCTTATAAAAGAAGGTGGGAAAAGGGCCATGCCCCGTGATATAGTTTACTAAAGGGGGTATGGCCTGTAAGCGTTCTTTATCTACTACAGGGTAGAACTCGAAAGTCTTTCTGCAGGTATCTCCATTCTCCCATTCGTGTTGCCATTGTTTATTCCCTATGTCTCTTAGTTGTCTTTTTAAAAATGACGGCGGGATTAGGGCTGAGACAGCCTGTGCATTATTGTTGATTGCTGCCTCATTGGCCAGTTGATCTGCCATCTCATTGCCTGCGATCCCAGAGTGGCCTCTTACCCATTTTAGCTTGATGTTAGATTGCTGGTTGCTATGCAATGTCTGTTGGATTTGCAGGATTATGGGAGATGTGTGAGGATGATTCTTTAATGCCTGCAGCACTGACATGCTGTCTGTGCAGATTTCTGTTCGTGCAAGTTGTATGTCATGTGCTTACTGTATTGCCGCTTCAATTGCTATGGCCTCCGCCTGGAAGATACTATTGTGAGCTGGAAGATGACCTTTTCATTGACTGCGAAGTGTACCATGCTCATAATAAGCATAAGCACAAACCACTCCGTTATCATGTTTGGAGCCATCTGTGTAGAATTGCGAGGCGACTGGTACATCCTCTATTCGCGGCGTAGATCTCTTTGCTATTTTGACGTGTATGCCCGAGTTTTTATGTGCTGGGTGTACGTGCTGTGTGCTGCCTGGTGTTTCGTACTGCAGCGTGCTGAAGACTGTGGTGTCGAGTGCAGCATTCTCCTTTAATCTTATTCCCCGCTCATATATTGCTTCTAACTTGGCCCTGATGTGAAGGGGTGTGAGCCCGGTAAGCACAAGTGCTGCATTTGTCGCGGTTGTTCTATATGCCTTGTTAATGTTGAGAGCAAAAGGTCTTTGAATTGCTGACAGGGCTTTTATTTTACGGCTGCCCATTGGTAGTGCCCAAATAGCTGAGACATAGAGTACAATCCTTTCTGCAACCGTCAAGTAGAGCAGTTTTTGAATGTAAGGGTTCTGCCCCCAGTTTTGTCCCCGAAACTGCCTGGCTTTCTTTGCAATGTTGGCTGTTCTGACTTTGACTTCTTGTAGATGTGGTAGCCAGGTCAAGCCTTGGTCCCACGTGACTCCAAGAAATTTCAACGTTTTGGTGATTTTCAAGTTTCTGCCCGTTAGCTTAATACAAGGTCGTCTCGTGGGGTTTGTACCTGGACGCGGTATGACCATGGCCGTAGATTTCTGGGCTGAGATAACGAGTTTCAGCTTTTGGCAGGTGTCATAGAATTTGGAGCAAGTGGCGGAGCCGTTCCTCTCCAGTTCGTCTCGCGTACGGCCAGTAACTAGTAGTGCCGCATCATCGGCATACGCCACTACTTTGGTGTGGTCAGGCCAATTGAGTTGCAGTAGCGCATTGAACGTAATTATCCAAAGCAGGGGCCCCGCGCAAGAGCCTTGTGGGCAGCCCCTCTCCTGCTTCTTTGTATAGACACCACTATTGTTTGCGATTATGAGACTTCTTGAGTCCAGATAATCGTTGAAGATGTTATATGGATTCCTGGGGCACTTTGCCTCCCTGAGGGCCTGCTTGATTGCAGGCCACCAGAGGGAGTCAAAGGCACTCTGAAAATCTAGTGATATAAATGCCGTGTGCCGGTTATTGGCTCTATTATCGTTAATGTGGCTTCTGATCTTATCTAGAGCGTGTACTGTAGAGAGGCCAGTTCTGAACCCATATTGGTTATTGCTAAGGAATTTGGTACGGTGAAGGTGGTACTTTAGCCTATTCACCAGAAGTTTCTCGTAAACTTTCCCCAGCGCAGACAATAAACATATCGGTCTGTAGGAGCTGGGGTCTTCTGGTGATTTATTCTTTTTAAGAAAGAATACGACTTGGCCCTTTTTGAAGGCCGATGGAAATATCTGCTGTCTTAGCAATTTATTAAAGAAGGCCTTGAAGTATGTTGGCCAGGCAGTGTATGCGACCCTGATGATTGCATAGTCCAGTCCGTCAGGGCCTGGCGCTTTCTTGAGCGGAAGATATTTGAAGACTTGCTTAGGAAAAGTTTAACAAATCATAGTAGATTTCCGGAGTATCTCAGTACATTTGGTATACTGGTATAGGAAAATACATTATGCTTCGCTTGTAATTCGTCTGGCTCCGCAGGGCGCTTAGCGTTTGAATGTAAATTAACGGAAAGTGTACAAATGAAAATTAAAAATTTTAAAAATATAAGCTATAATAAATTACGGAATTTTGCCAAAGAGATTGTAGAGAATTATCAACGGTAAACGGAGTGCAAGTGGTCTTTTATATAATCAAAATTGTAGTTGTAGTAACTAAAAATTGTCTTTTATTGTATTTTTATTTGCATTTTAGTGATCTTAGAATTTTATAGATTTGATTTGGAGTTTTTACTTATAATTTTATTCATTTTGACTTATTCAGATACTAATTTTATGCCTTGTGATTTTTTAATTCTATATGTTCTTTTTTTTTTTTTTTTTTTTTTTTTAAACTTGATATGTATTAATTGTGTGTTTATAGTTTGTGTATTAATGTTGTGGTTGTGCTTGAGTTTGGTTTTGTGGTGGGATTCCTTATTTTGTGGTGAACTTAGAGGCGAACTTATCATTTGTAACCTTGTAGGGTTTATATTTATTTTAACTAACATTTATTTTAAGTTTAAACTATCTTTCCTGTCAAGCCTTACTTTCCCCTGGAATTGCCAATGCCAGAGTATGTAAAGTTTTAGAAGAACGCGCAAAGTATTCAAAATAGTCAGCGGAAGTATTCTGAGTTAAATAGAAGGGAAACGAGTTCGAAAGTGCGCTTTCTTGCTTCACGAGCGTGGAGGTCGCTTGGTAGAAATTGAAGAACCACGCGTTTCGGCCTGTGTGCTTGCCTCGGTAGATAATTAAATCTTTCAACGTAATATTCAGAAGTTTGCTGAATTGTCAGCGGTATCTTAGAACGTGGTTAGGTTAGTTACGTTTTAGAGAGCCTCGTAGGTAGTACTTGTTATTATTCATTTTTAGTTTCTTATTTTTATTTTACCGCCGGGTCGGCGTAGTTTGTGAGCGTCAAGAGCACGCATCTGTAATTTCTAAAGTTGAATAAAAAGGGATTTAAACCCTTCTCAAGACTTTGTGTACTTTCTAGTTCATAGCAGTCACCACTATTGTTGCGTGCAGGTTGGGAGCGCGCCACATTACAACCTTATAACTTAGAGTACAGACACTTATGAAAACATTCAAGCAATATTATATTCATTGTTAATATATTCGTTCAGAATTACTTATACTTCATAAATCGGTTAAAACAGAAAACTCAATCAGAAATATGATGAATTCATCGACTGTCTTCCGAATCCTTCAGTATAGTAATTTATTAGCAGTTTTCCCATGAATATATATATATATATATATATATTTGCACTTTAAGAATTTTACAACCTTTTATGAATCTTCTGGAAATCTTAATAGTTAAAAATATGACAAAATGTCTCAAAATTTGGGAAAGAACAAACTGATAAGTGGTATAATTCAAACAGATAATAAAAATATATTTGACTGCTAAAACCATGTTTGTTTGTTATCTTAACATTACACTTTATTTATGGGGTACCCTGAATACTGCTTTTTCCTATTTCGTTTGGCAACCAGTTCGAAATAGAGGAAGCTGGGTAAACATTTAGAAGTGTCTGATACGCGAAAGAAACGGCGCTTCAGCTTGACTTACTAGTCTCGATGCTGTGCATGCTATACCACTACCTTCAATATGAATTAACAGGAATTATTTATTAATCTCTTTCGTCATCGAAAGAGCAAATGAAGACTGTGGTAATTATAGAAAAAATACGAAAAGAATGAATTGTCCAAATTACTGAAGAAAGGTGGAGAAATGACAATTTTTTTGCTAATTTTTATTTCTCGTTCATTTGTTGTAACATTTCCTGTTTTATATGTCATTTCGTATAATCTCGCTCTCTCTCTGTGTATATTTACATACATATAGAGCCTCTCTGTAAAAGTTTCTATGCTGCCTTTACTTTTGCAATCGTTGGTCTTAGACATTTGTTTACAAAAATATTTTAAATGATGCAAATATTCTTATTAAACCATTTTTAAATTAAAAAATAAAGAAATTTTGTAAATATTGGGAAACAATTTTTTTTATAAATTCTCTTGAACCTTCTTTGGAATTCTCTTGAATATTTAGTAAACGTTTTCTTTATTTAAAGAATATAACACAAAACGTTTGATTTAATAACTCCAAAAATTGATCAAAGTATTTAATTTTAAACTTTGTTATTTTTATAGATTTTATTTAATATCAGGAAACTATAATTTGGGGGTCAAACTCTCGTTGATGTGTCGATTAAAATTAAGTTAAAAAATTTGAGGTTGATTTCCTTTCCTATTTCTTCTGTATTATTTCTATCTTATTCTATCGATTTATCTGTTTCTATTCAGTGATATTCCTTTGTGATTTATTGATGTGCAACATTCTTTAATTTATAGTTTTGCAACATTTGGTACATAGAAAGTATTTTCACAGAAGTAACTTGTAAGTTTTCAGATGCTGAAAATACATAAAAATATTCATTTTCAAGTTTATTGCTTTATGTTCATAATGTAATAGTTATACGAAAATTTCATTGGCCTACCACTATTTTCTATTCATACTCAATAAGAACTCGTGAATAAGAACTTCTTTTGGAAAAAAATTCGTAGGTACACCCATAAAATGATTACTTGTAGCAACCGCAACGTCTGGCCAGAAACTGCAACATGAAACTGTGACATATAGCGAAAGTTAGCTTGGTATCCACGTTTTGTATATGTTACCGTGAAAGATTGAAATTGGAGAATGTCGACTTTCACCGGAGAATGTCAACATTCACCAAATACGTCGGTGAAAGATCGAATATTTCTTTACATTCTTGTACATTCGGACCCTCGCCGGTGTATGTCGACAATCACAGATATGCTCTGGTGTAGGTCGAAAAGAGAGGAGTATATGTACACTCTGCTATTCCAAAAGAAGTGTTTTACAAATAAATGCAGTCGTAAAAGCAAGGGCCTCTCGTGCAATTCAAAGTGTCATAATAGTTTAAGTTGTTGCAATAAATAAGATTTGAATCACATAATTTGGTAAGTTTATAACTTCTATTATTTTCCTTTCTCATTTTGAATGTACTGTGTGTTTTAAGTTCTTATATTCTTAAGTTCTTATTCTGAGTCTCAAGTGCGTTTTTTTGCGAATGAATTACGGAGAAGGAAATATAATATTCTTATATGTTCAACATTTACCATTAGTACATGGTGAATGTCGACATTCACCGGTTAAGTCAGAAATAAGAGTATTTGGAAAATATTTCGGACATACATCAAGCGACTATGTGAATGTTGACATTCACCGGTGAAAGTCGACATTCTCCAGATTTCGGTGTTTCACCGTAACATATACATTGCAAACGCTGCAAATAATTTCGTTGCGAATGTGATAGAGCTTCTAACGATAAGCAAATCTGGAGCATATTTTGCTGAGTATACGTTTCAGTTATTTGATGAACTGTTATTTGACGTTCACCAGTATAACAAGAAAATTAGGAATGGCTTTGATCCAAAATAATTACTGAATCATTATAGAGAAAACTATTATTGTGGTAATTTCATATCATCTACAGCTGCATGCACATTTAATTTTAGAGTCAATTTAATGAGGCAAATGTACCTTTACAGTTCCCCTCTTTTTTTTTATTTAAATCAGGAATGACCTTGCTTGTTGAGATTATCATCACAATCTGCAAGCTTATACCTGGCAGACAGCATTATGTTTACTCTTGTTGCTGTTCAAACAAAACAAAACAAAACAAAAAAAAATTTTTTTTTTTGCTCGCAAATATATATGATGAACCAAATATAGAATTTTTCATTCATTTTTTCAGAAAATTTCTTGAAAAATGGAGATTTTTCAGAAGATAAACCTTTATAAAAGTCAACTAATGTCACAACATTAAACATTTCTTCCACAGTGTGATCTGACTACATGTTAATAAGACCAAAATGGAAGAGACAATTAATGTTTAGTATTTCGCCAAGGATAAGAGAAGACAGAAGTTGAATTGGGAATTGAATATTATAGGAATATTATTCTTGAATTTGTATATTATAGGCTTTAAGAATTTGATTTTTGATGTCGAATAACTTTAACATTTAAGTGTTATGCAGCTAAAGCAGGTTTGATATCGCCAGTGTGACAGTCAATGCGAAGTTCTCTAATAATTACATTAGCGGATTAATCAGAGTTGTATTATCCAAGAAGAATTCTGCATATTTGTTAACGATTATATTTGTGGGTTATTAAGCAAGTTGAAATCACTTATCGAGTTACGAATAATGCTAAGATACTTATCATGATTTTTACAGATAAATTCAACATAATTTTTATCTTTGATTCCACGTTTTATTCTGTAGGATGGACAGAATCGGTTTTAACCATTAAGCGTGATTAAATATAGGAGCCTGTAAGGATCTTAAGTTTTACTAACGTTTATTTTATTTTAAATCTTTACTATCACTTCTTATTTTCGACTTCCGGCCAGAATTAAAAGCTTTAACTTATTTATGCAAATCTGTCTGGCGAACGCCAAGTACTTAAGTTGTGGCTTTTTGCCAAGCGAGAGAGAGGAAGGAGTTAGTAGAAGCAGGCCGCTTGCCTTAGCAGTTTTACTCGGTTGCTGGATGCCTTCCAGGCCAGAGGTTTAATCCTCTTGATAATTTTTAAACGTATTGTAGTGTTAACAGTTCTCTGTACTACATACGGTTTCCTGTTAATATACGGCCAATCTTCCACGTAGGCCCTTGTTTATTATTCCAAGGTTAAGTTAGAGTTTAGTTAATATTTTTATATTCTTAAGTTCAGACCACAAATGGTTGGTCTCTGTATTCCGAAGTCCGGAAATTATTGTGAAGAGTGAAAAATAAAGGGTTTCGTATACCCTTCCTGTGTATCTTGTCTACTTCCCACATTTATTGAACATAGCTTTAGTAAGCTCCCTCTTCCGAGTTAGGTCTTTGCATGTTCCCAAAGCAAGTAAGGCGGAACATTGAACCTGATAGTGGCGCCCGACGCAGAAGAATAACCATGGCCGACTTTCAACAAGAACCTGTGCTGCCTGCAGAAGCGGCTCAGAATCCAGAAATGCCAGCTGCCGCCCTGGAAGGATTTGGTTACATCGTCCATAACATGCGCGCAGCTATGAAACCAGAAGCAACATTTAATGGAAACTCACCGGTAACCAGTGTTTTGGAAAAACTAGATGACCACTTCATGATGTATCCCGTGCAGGAGTTCCAAAAAGTCACCTTAGCTACCAGCGCTTTGAGGGGCCAAGCGCTTAATTGGTTCAAATGTATAGGCAGAAGTCTCTTGGGTCAAGCAGGAAGTCCCACCTATACTTACGAAAATTTCAAGACTGCCCTAGTAAAAGCCTTCCCTGTCTTAAGGGATCGTGCGAAATTAGAAGCGGAACTTTTCAGCATATACCAGAAACCAATTGAAAATCTCTCAAGCTTTATTTTAAGAAAAATTCACGTCTTCAAACTCTTGTATGGAAAACGTCCGGATCCTGAGATAATTCAAGTGATTTTGCCGAGGTTACTTCCCCAAGTACAAGACTTTATTGAATTAAGGAATCCGACTACACTGGAAAAGTTATTTGAGCTAGCAATCCAGTTTGAAAGTCGAAGAACGGCGGACATTGAAAAAAGACGCCAATATCAACAACGAAACCAATTTGGTGAGCCAAGACCACAGGAAAGTCAAGCACACGGCTACGGAAACAAAGCGAATCAGTGGGCAAGGAAACCCGAGCATCAAAAACAGCCGGCGAACGTCGACAGTTCAATAGCAATCCAGGAAAAAAGTCTCAAGGCCAGTGGAAAAAGAAGGAAAGCATGGAAAGAAAAAAGGATTTAAACTAAAACGGATTTCTGCTGACGGGAGGGTGCGGAAATCCGAAGGCCAAGAAAACCCCTCTTCCTTCAAGTTAAATACAGTAATGGTGAAAAATTTGACTCTTCCGAAGGTTGAAGTGTTGGTGAATAACATCCCAGCCACCGCACTCCTGGATACAGGCGCGTAGTGTTCCTGTGTGGCCGAAGATTTTTTTGGGAAGTATTTTCGGAAATACCGCATATATAATTCGGATAATACGACAGTGTTAGCTGCGCAGTGAGAAAGATGTAAGTGCATAGGTAAATTACCGCTATACGTTCGTATCAAGGACGAACAAGTAAAAATTGTTTTTTATAGTAAAGAATCTGCAAGCACATATCATCTTAGGAATAGATTTTCTTTCAGAGGCAGAAGCAACGCTGGATTTTAATGAAGCGTCCCTTAAGCTGACGATGAAACCAGTTCGAGAAGAAAAAACGGAACCGCCAATGTTAAACCTTGACCTCCTGCCTAAGGAAGAGTAACAAAGAATCCGACAAGTGGTAAGTGAATTTGCTTCGTTATTTAGTGATATTCCAGGATTTACTCAAGTTACTAACCATAGTATCGACACCGGAGATTCATTGCCAGTTCGCCACAAAGCATACCGGTATGATAAGAATAAAGAAAAAATTATAGAATGGCACATTAGCGATATGCTACGTAAAAAGATCATAACGCCCATCTCAAGTAGTTATGCTAGCCCGGTGGTTTTATGTAAGAAAAACAATGACTATCCATTAACACATCCAAAAAAGTGGCGTTTCGCGATTGACTATCGTAAATTAAACTTCATAACTAAATATCCGGTATATCCGTTACCTATTATTGAAGAAATTCTAAGGAACATAACGTCTACCAAATATATGACGACTTTAGACTTAACGACTGGTTATTTTCAAATAGGGGTTAGACCGGAGGACGTGCCTAAGACTGGTTTTATAACCAAGTCTGGCACTTATGCATTCCTGCGAATGCCGTTTGGCCTTTCAGGCGCCCCAGCAACATTTCAGCGATGCATGGACATTGTGTTAAGACCTGTTCTTGGAAAGTCCACATTTATCTATTTAGATGATATCATTATTACTAGTGGTAATCTCGACCAACATATACAGGATTTAAGACAGGTGTTTTCTTTATTAAATGAGGCCGGTCTAAAAGTTAATGTCGAAAAGTGCAAATTTGCAGCCCCTGAATTAAAATATTTAGGTTACAAAATATCGCAAAAAGGGATCGAGACAGATGAATCAAAAATAATCGCTGTACAAAAGTATCCGACTCCAAACACGGCAAAGAAGCTCTCTTCTTTTCTAGGACTTTGTTCATATTATAGGTCCTTTATAAAAGATTTTGCGGCTATCGCTGAGCCATTGTTAAAATTAAAAAGGAAAAAGGCAAGATTCTCGTGGACTGCCGAAGCCAATAGTGCTTTCGAAAAATTAAAACAAGCATTAACGCAAGCCACTGTGTTGAAATTTCCTGAAAAGGATGAAAATTTTGAAATTTCAGCGGATGCTTCGGATTATGCGGTAGGAGCGGTACTTTCGCAAAATCAGCAGCCCGTGGCATTTTTTAGCCGAACTTTAAATCAAACACAAAGAAACTATTCCGCGACCGAGAGAGAGGCACTTGCAGTTCTGTTAGCAGTGCAAAAGTTCCGAGTCTATTTTGGAAAGGCGCCGATAACAGTATATTCTGATCATGCGGCGGTAACTAGATTGTACTCAGGGAAAAATTTATCCCCAAGGTTAATAAGATGGGCACTCAAGCTGCAAGAATATAATCTGGTAATCAAGCATACCCCCGGAAAGGAAAATATCGTAGCAGATGCCCTATCACGAATTAAATTAGACGAACAGGGTAATACCGTAAAAGTTGCAATGCTGACAGCGTGTACAATAAATTCCCAAGAAACTGTAATAACCGAACTGGGTAAGGATCCTGAGTTTGGAAGTATTTATGAGTATTTGAAGGATCCTGAAAATTTTAGCCACCAAGATATTGTGGCGATAAGAAATAGGGCGGCCCATTACGAACTAATAGATGGTCTATTATTCTACACAAAAACTACGAATTCCAACAACGAATTTCGACCTGTTATCCCAGCTAGTCTTAGATTAAATATCCTGCAAGAGCTCCATGACAGCCCTTTAGCTTCTCATGCTGGTATTCGAAAAACTATCCAACGCGTACGCGAGGCAGTCTACTTTCCTGAACTGCAAAAGTTAACAAGGGCGTATGTCCAGTCCTGCCCAACATGTCAAGCCGTTAATTATATTAATTTCCGCCCGGCCGGGTTTCTAAATAGTATTAAATCGGAATTTCCAAATGAAATAATCGGCATCGATTTATTGGGCCCTTTCCCAAAAAGTCAGTTAAATAAAAATCGCTATCTCCTTGTTATGGTTGATCATTTTAGTAAATGGACCGAAATTGTTCCCTTAAAACGAGCCTCCGCGAAATTAGTTACTGATTCTATTTTAAATAAATATATTTTAAAATACGGGTCGCCCCTAAAAGTTATATCGGATAATGGTCCTCAATTTGTAAGTAATATATTTGAAGACATGTGTCAAAAACTGGGCATACGTAATTTAAAAATGGTCCCGTATCGGCCGCAATCAAATATAGCGGAACGGGTCAACAGAAATATAGTGAAAATTATCCGTAGTTATGTTAAAAATTTTCATAAAAGCTGGAATAACTATGTCAATGAATTTGCTTTCGCCCTTAGGACCGCAAAACATGATACAACGGGCAAAACTCCTGCTGAGTTATTTCTAGGCAGAAAGGTTATAACACCGTTAGATAAACTATTTTATGTGCAACAAAGAGCCCCAGAATTTAAAATGGGTGATATAGAAAAACTTATTAAAGAATCAAAAAAGAACACTGAAGTAGCACAAAGAAAACAGAAGCTCTATTATGATATGAAACGACGGGGAGTAACTTATAAGGTAGGAGATGAAGTATTAAAAATTAAGCATTTACTTTCTTCAGCACTAGAAGATAAAACCACCAAATTTTTTCCACGATTTGAAGGCCCATATGTCATAGAAAAAATAACTTACGCTGTAGTGGTGTTAAAAGCCAGGAATGGTGAAACATGCTCCGCAAACATTGACCAGATAAAACCCTACTATGACCGTAATAAAATGCTCCAGAGGTGGAACAACGACAAGCACAAGGACAAGCCATTAGGAGGCAGGAGCAATTGAAAAGAAAGTTTCCCCGTTGGAAAATTGAAGGTAACAAGAAAAAGAAGCCGTTCCACAGACCACAAAAGAGAGCGCACGACCACCCCCAGAATAAAGAAGGGAGAAGTACGACGAATGCAAAGAGAGCCAGGAGAAATAACGGCAACTATAACCCGGCTTCCAAACGGAAGATCTACTCATCGGACAGGACTCTACGCAGCAAATGTCGCCGAATTGCAGAAGGACCACCAGCGGCGGAGGAAAAGATACAAGGAAAATTTGAACGGCCAGCAACGAGATCTAAGCAGGAACGAGAGAGAAGTGTCCCGGCTCCGCCAAGACCAGCGGCCATCAAACGGCCAAGACCACAGGCAGAGGCGAAAAAGAAGGTATTAAAGGGTGACCGAACTGGAAGGAAAAGAAAGCTCCTAGAGGAAGGAACTGAAGGGCGAGCCTTCACAAGAAGGAGGATAAATCAAACACGAATCTTCGCTACCTTCCAGGACTGGGCAGAGAAAAGAATGTCCGAATATCACAAAGATACGTAAAATTTTATGTTACGTTGCAAACTTACGTTAATCTTTCATTCTTACTGCAAGTGGCAGATTTCAAGAAGTTTTACCTCATGTGAGGTCTACCTTTATCGCCAAAAAGGCGAGAAATGAGTTGTTACCTATTTTGGTATTATGTTTTTCAATTACTCGCGAGTAAAACTAAAGTCTATGTATAATAGGAATGTGTAAATACTTGAATATTGTAAAAGTTATTGTATAAATTTTATTTAAAACATTCTGGCAAGAAAGAAGTTTTAGTCTGAAAGACTTTTTGAAATGTAGTATTTCAATGTAGAAGAATTGGCACTTGCTTGGAAAAGAATAGAAGTTAACAATGTACTACTAATGTATGTTTTAAATTGCGTAAAATTAACGGCATGTTAATATGTTCTTATATACAATGTGAACTGTTATTTTAAATGTTAAGAAATACTGTGATATGGTAAAAGTGAAAGTAATGCCAAAAATTTTAAACTTATTCGTGTGACTGAAAAAAAAGGGAAAAGTATTGTGAATATGTGTTAAAGGTTGAATGAATGTAGTTAGGCTCTCTGACGCTACACTTCAGAGTTAGCCACTTTCAGAATAGTACCTCAGGGTTTAGAGATGAAGATAAGGTGTGTTACGAGGTCTTGTTATGTTGAATTTTAACACGTTAGTGTTTTGATTGTAGGCGGCAGTGTTGAACACTAATACATAAACACATTCGTGTTCGGTGTTTTCTTTTACAACACATGTCAGAGAGCACGGGGAGAGATAATTAAAATAAAGTCATAAATGAAATAAGAATGTTAGGAGAAATATAAATATTCATGTTACTTGCCATTTAATTGTGTAACATTTCATTAAACTAGTTTTCCTTCCAGATCTCTGGAAGGAACCAGATTTCAACTAAAAGCTCCTGTTTAGATGCAGTACAGATGAAAAGTAATTGTCCATGGAGCTGATAATGTAAAAACAAATCTTTTTTAAATTTCTAGTTTCTAGTGAGAAATATTTGTAAAAGATTGGCCTCGCGTTAGATTCTAGAGCTAAAAGTTTTCAACAAGGTCGTTTTAGACCTCAGTTTCAAACTAATTAACTCTGGCGGGAAGTATGTAAGGATCTTAAGTTTTTACTAACGTTTATTTTATTTTAAATCTTTACTATCACTTATTTTCTACTTCCGGCCAGAATTAAAAGCTTTAACTTATTTATGCAAATTTGTCTGGCGAACGCCAAGTACTTAAGTTGTGGCTTTTTGCCAAGCGAGAGAGAGGAAGGAGTTAGTAGAAGCAGGCCGCTTGCCTTAGCAGTTTTACTCGGTTGCTGGTTGCCTTCCAGGCCAGAGGTTTAATCCTCTTGATAATTTTTAAACATATTGTAGTGTCAACAGTTCTCTGTACTACATACGGCTTCCTGTTAATATACGGCCAATCTTCCACGTAGGCCCTTGTTTATTATTCCAAGGTTAAGTTAGAGTTTAGTTAACATTTTTATATTCTTACGTTCAGACCACAAGTGGTTGGTCTCTGTATTCCGAAGTCCGGAAATTATTGTGAAGAGTGAAAAATTAAGGGTTTCGTATACCCTTCCTGTGTATCTTGTCTACTTCCCACATTTATTTATTTATTTACCATCAGATGAGCAGCTGCACCGCCTTTAAGACATTCAGCTTTTGCGCTCAACTGATGGAATCATCTACCAACTGTGTTGTTATGTAAAATACAATAAAATTTTAGAATTTTGATAATTACATAATAAAAATAAAATATCAAGAAATAAATATATAAATAATACAATAAATAAAAGTTAAAAATTTAGAATAAGATAAATACAATGTTGTTATATATGAAGTCAAATAAAGTATCAGAATTTTGAGAATTATATAATAAAAATTGAAGAAATTAAATATATAAAAACATAATACCTAAAGAAATATGAAAGTAAATGAAACGTAAATAGATAAGTAAATACTTAAGAAGATCATTACAAATTTTGAAAATGAACAACATAATGTATAAGAATAGTAGAGGCTGAGAATGTAAGATATGTAAAGAGTAAAGTATTTCATAATGGAGAATGAAGAGCAGTAATTGAATAAAAGTTGATGAGAAATAGTATTTGAATGAATTAGGATGACCTGAATGAAAAGTTCGTGGAAATTCTTGATAGAGAGTCATTCTTGAGTAAAAGACTTGACTAAAAATCTTGAGTTGAGACTTTATTAATATATTAAGGAGATGGAGTTAGAAAATATCCTTAAATTCTTGATCGAGCTTGAGAGATCTTGAAGGTTTAAATAAAGATAGTCTTGAGTGAAAGCATTAAAATGAGGTAGTAGAAAGAATGGCATATTAAGTAAGGTAAATGAACAAAGAATAATGATTTCAAGTTCCTTTAAGATTATCGATGTTTGCGGAGATATAATTTATTATATTATGAAGATTATTTCTGAGAATATTACTTTTTAATAACTGTTGATTCCCACATTTATTGAACATAGCTTTAGTAAGCTCCCTGTTCCGAGTCAGGTCTTTGCATGTTCCCAAAGCAAGTAAGGCGGAACATTGAACCTGATAAGCCGACCAGACGGTAAAGTGGTTAGCAACGCTAACTGCCGTACCGAAGGGCCCGGGCTCGAATCCCGGAGAAGGCATGGCTATTTGTAAATGTATAGTGTCTGTGCGGCATCGGGACACTCTCAGTTCAAAGTCCTCTCGAGAGGGTGAAGTAGTGGAAGAGGATAGGGAGATCCTCCGACCCTCCCTTCCCGGTGTGTTCTCTTTCAAAACGGTAGGAATTGAGCAAAGTTAGACTCTCAGTTGTATTGTGCTAAGGCTTTGGTCAACGACAGACTCAATCTAGCATTCCTTGTTGCGATAATAATTCGCAGGCTTGTTCTGCTTTAGACAAAAGAGATTTGTAGCAACAACAATAACGTAGAAACAATTTTTCACATGGTGGTTGAGAACGGAATCATTCATATGTTCTGGGAGAGCAAAGCCATTTAAAGGCAAATATTTATTTCTAGTGGAGAAATAAGGGGTACTTTTAGTTTTAACATGTTTAGCAGTTTTCAGAGGCGAGACAACTCATCTGGTGTTCTGCGGCTAATTCGTAGTTCAACTTGGTACGTGCTAAACAACGAAATATACAAGGAACTGAATTGTTCACAACTCAGAAGCATATACTAGAAGCGAACTGAGAAATTCCATGAAAAATCCTGCTTAGTTAAAAGCGATTGTATTAAAGATTATAAGAATATGTTTCCAAAATCAATGCAATATGTAACGCTGAAGAAAAATTCTGAATCTAATTTTGCCTTAATAGGTAGCAATATTAGTTTTCTGCTTGCTTTCTATTAATTTTTACTTGATATTTAGGCATTTTTGAATAGAATTGAATAGAATAGAATATTGTGCAGAATAGAATAAAATTAGCAATAGAATTTTGTGCTTTGTGAAACTTCCTACAGTATAGAGACTTTAATAAACATTGTCATGAACTGCCAAAATTTGGAAATTTAAAATTTTTTTTTCGACAGGGATAATGCCTACATAGGCTCCTTGATAATTGCACCATTCCACTCAGATTTAAGTAAACTGACGAGCTGCTGTTTTGAGATTTTAGAGTCTAAATGCTCTTGACTAACGATTCAGTCATATTTCGAAGGAGAACACAAGAGTTTAAAAAAATAAAAATAGCCCATTTACGAAATAAACAGCACTTATCGTGATTTATACTAGCTAAATAAATTTTCCAGTTACAAAATATCCGCATGTGTGCTACATTTCCAATCTGGATGTAATTTTCTTCAAAGGAAATGACTACTTTTTCTCCTTCATTATAAGATCTTCCATGGGTTAATTGAAAATAGTGTTGAAAGGTCAGATCGGATTTTATCAAGTTATTGTTCGCAAATGACAGCTACATCGTAATTCTTATTATTTCAAATAGAGAAGTCTATATCAGGCGCATGTTTTCCAGTAAAAGGTTGATCCATTTGAGAGAGGAATCGTCTCGAGTAAAAACCTGATCACAGGTTCTGTCAGTCGCGGCAGAAAGGGTGACTCATTAAAACAAGTAAGAGAGAGCAGGTCTGTCTTTCTCAGCACCTTCATCCATGAGATCTGAAGGTAAGATGGGTATTAAGGACTTTAAATAATGTAAATTTAAATAATAAAATTCAAGCAATTTTAACTCTTTAACTGCTTAAAGCGTCTTTAAACGTTTTCCGAGGTCTCTTCATAAGGTATTTCTCCCACTCTTCTAACGTCCTTCGTGGTGTACTGGTTCTGCACGCTCAGCCGGTATTCCAGAGTTCCGTGGTTCGATTCCCGGCGAAGGCGGTTGCTAATTTTTCATCTTTCTGGCTTCCAAAAAATCCTAATGTCTCTACATCTTTAAAAATGCTTTTGAAACGTCTACACGAAGATCAAACTTGACCAAAAATACTTAAGACGTGTTCAGTCGATGCGCTGTGGTCTTCTTTCTCCTGCGTTTCTGCACGCGGCTGTCATAAAGCTCTTTATTAGGGTGTGAAGTCTATGTGAATACAACACTTTACGGAAAAGTCTTAAGAGTGAAGTATCGTTGTCAGATAGCAGATATGTATTTTCCTTCTGGCGGTTGCAAGCTTGTAAATGAGGGTATATGACTTTAACATTTACAGCAGTTTGTCTTGTGCTACTTTATACTAATGAAAGTCAAATAGAATAGCTCGTTGTTAATAAGCTACCAAAATTTTAGTAGAAACAGAAAAAATTAGAATTTCAATGGAAGACGTACTTTTTAATAAATCATAAACTTTTTTGAATTAAAAGTTGATTACAATTTCTGATTTGTTAAGAACAGGCAAAAATATAAAATGTTTCAACTAGCTTTTTTGTTTGCCCTCGTATTTCAAAAGCGGGTGGTTTTGATGGTATATCCTTCTTTGTTGTATTTTGAAATCTTAAAAATGTGTTTTTAACATGCCTGAGTTTTGTACTCGTATGTGTGATTGTTTGTTCTCCTTAAACGGAAACTTACATGTAAAAATTTCTTCAATGTCGAAAACTTCAATTAAATCGAAGAAATTAATATGTGAAATTTATAGAAATTTATGCTTTGAAAATTTTATTATTAAGATTCGAAATACAACTCAGTTTTAATATCTGGGGAGAAAATTCCCGTTTCTTGAAATTTTTTTAGAAAGAACAGTGTAAAATCCTTTAAAATTAATGGAGAGCATAAGCTAAGAAAAACAGTTATGGTATGTAAGGGTTAGAAACTCTGCGAGAAACAAATTACAGTCAAAAGAACATTTTGTCACTAGAAAAGAAATTAATATCCCTTTAAATATCAAAGCTGATAATTGTAGCATGAATGAATGTTATTGAGTTCTGAACTTAGTTAATCCTTTGGTACGTAATAATTGTGTCTTCGCGATTAGTTTTCAAATATTTTTGGTATAGATGCTACAAAAGGCTGCCAGCGACCAAGTAGTAAAATCGCTGAACACTGATAGTTTGAAGGGGGCTTAAATCCTGGCAAAAGGGCTGGCTGCATAGCAGTTTTCGGGGATTTTTCTGTTCACTTTTAACGTGAATATGAGCCAATTTCATTGAAAAAGGTCACTCATGGAGACGTACCTTGACTACGAGACCTCGCTGGGGATTAAGTTTGGTTTAGTTTGGTTTGTTAGATTGTGGCGAAGCATGCGAAGGCAATCTACATATAAAAAGGTCTGCTTTCGTCAAACACTTTCTGAAGGAAACTGTCTTGTACCCAGGTTAACCACGAAAAACATGTATTCTGTGAGCCCGTTCACAAGAATTTGAATCCAAGTCAATTACCAGTGTATCAAGAGATAGTCTTTATGTATTTTGCCATAAGTTAAATTAAATAAATAAACGGTATCATGAAAGTAACTTTATGCCATTGAAATGGCAATAACTTCTTATTATATCAGGTTACCATTTTTCGTCCAGTATGAGATTTCTATCTTTTATCGGATAGCCTACCAGCAATTGAGCGGAAAAATCGCTCCACACTGGTAACTCGATCCGGGGTTCGAAATCCGGCGAATGAGCTGGTTGCATGGACGCTTCCGTGTTTCTTCTCATGTGCAGTGTGTGCGTACGATTTAATTTCCCCTAGGAAGTCCTCCACGAAAGTATTCCTCCCTTTCAGTAAATAACCCTCAAGTGCTTGGCCACGATCAAATCGCGTAACATACTTCGTGATCATTATCGCGTAACATGCTTCAAACATTTTTCTGCTGAAAAGTGTAATTACCAAAATTGGCCCCATTAAATGGAATGTGTTGTTTCTTTTTTTTTTTTTTTTTTTTTTTTTTTTTTTTTGTCTTCTATAACAATATTCTCTTTTTCAGAATCTGAATCATCAATAAAATATTTTTAATGATGTGCTTCCATTTTTCATTTAATTAAAAAACTAAGTTAAGCAACAAATTCCGTAACTTTTAGAAAAAAATTACTGTCTTTGAAATAAAGAAAGTGCCTTCTAGTTGGCACATATATTTGTTTACTTCTAGTTGTTGTTCTAGTTGTTCTATTTGTTGAACTTCTAGTTGGCACATATATTTGTTTAGAGAAAACTGTATATATATATAATACTGATTTTGCCGCTAGACATTCTCATCGAAATATATTACTCTATATAGAATTAATATAAGTTCCGTTTAGTGTTTGAATTTATTAGTATTATTACAGTTATACAGATATGCATTTGTTTTCTGTATTACGATTCAGAGAAATGAACTTATAAGACCTTTTTGTGTGAGGTTTGATTAGCAGACAGTTCTTGTTTTCGATCTTATGATGAGTACCAGTTGCTACAATAACAATTCGAAATTATAAGATTATGATTGACATATGTTTCACTGTTAATTTCTTTTGGTGCTGTCTAATTAGAAAAGGAATTAAACTGTCCATCTTTATCTTTTGGTTATTGCAGACACAACGTAAGTCAACTTAAATTATCACTAGTTTTAATATTTGATAATTTCCGGCAGGCAAATGTTTTTACCACCATTCACATTTTTACTACACTAACCAAGTCACTTACCTTAGGGTCAGCAAGTCACTCAATCTCACGAATTCGCTGACATGGATTCCAGACATTACATATGTTATCAATAAGTTTCGAGTACGTAAAGCTGAACTCTTTCCCTTAATTCCTCGAAATAGCGTTCTGTGAACTGATAACAAGTTACTCCGTTATAAATCTATTCTACTTCCTATGTTATGTTAAATACATATATTTGAAGTCATTTTTGAATCTCATTCCTTTGGTAACACTGCTGGCAATAACAAGAATGGGAATTCCCCGTGTTGTAAAAGGGGATTGCATATAGTATATAGTATATTGCTGCGTACGTACGGGTTCGTTGGAATTGAATGCACAAGTCCGATGAAAAATGGACAAACTTTATTATTATCACAACAAAAATGCTTAAATTTAATCAGATATTCGTTCAGTATTACAATATCTCACAGTAGTTATCTTGTAACTACTCAAATGTTCAAGAGAACTGAATTCAAAACCGCTAGAGAAAGCTAATCCGCGAATTCTCTACAGTCAACAAGAGCAGTTTTCTAAACAAACTCTTAAAACAACAACAAACTAACTACAATAACGAATTGAGAGGTTTTCATGCCGCTTATATAAGCATTTCAAATGCGTGATAATTTTTTGAAACTTTCTCGAAAGAGGTATTTATTTATTAAATGTTAAATACACGTGCTCTTGTATTTTTAATTTTCCAGCTTATCTTTCCTTTAAATATTCGTCACGCGCTGCACTATACGGGAAATAAAATAATTTTATTTATAATTTTATTAACCTTAACTATTTGAATACCAAATCCGTAACACTGCCCCCTTCCCAAGGACTGCACGTCCCGGGCAGTACAATCTCTGGACAGGAAGCCAAACTTAGGCATAAATGCAATAACTAAAAGGAAGTTTCACATTCAACATCCCTTACAGTAATGAGATAATTTTACTTTTTCGCATATGCCATATTGACATATTTTATCCGTTCAAATATTCAAGAGGATAACTATAACTCTATTTTAGCTGATCATAGAATAGTCAGAAACGAATAATAGAATATATGGAAATAGACGATAGAAATGGATCTTTACGTAGATCTTGTGAGGTTGTTATATTGCGTTTTAACTGACTGCTTATAAATACATGTAGATAACATAACTTTAAGAATATCAAATTTATGTATAGAAATATTGCTTTAGATTAACTATAGAATGAATATTACAAATGTTTTTCAGAAAGACAATTTAAGACGGAAATTATTATGCGATATTCATTTTAAAACAATACTTTCCTCCTTAAAGTTATATGGTATTTTTTCCCTCCTTTCTGATTGCCCTCTTGGTGTAATGTAGTGCATTCGGCTTATATTCGAGAGGTCCAAGGTTCGAGTCCCGGCTAGGGCTTTGCTCATTTTTTTATGTGTCTCCTCCACGAACAACCTAATGTTCTACAGTGTCGTCCGAACTAAAAAAAAAAGGGGGAGGGATGATGATTCTTCACCACCAGGATTTGGCAGTTGGGTCTCCTAATCTCCAGTCGGCCTTTAAAAGGCGGAGTATATAAGGTATTTTCTAACTTCTCACTGCATCCTTCGTGGTATGATACTCTCAGCGCGTATTCGAGAGGTCCAGGTTCGAATCCCGGCGAAGGCATTGCTCATTTTTCACGTCCTTAGCATCAAAAAAACCTAATCACTCTACGAATTGTCTTTCTGAAAACAATATCTGGTTTCATATATAATATCTTACAAAAGGTATTTAAAGAAAATTTAATTTGATACGGACATCACATGACTTTCTTGTACACCAAATAAATTAAACACATTTTTTGCTAAACTTCATTTAACCTATTTCGTTTGAAAATAAAATAGGCTCTTCCATTTCAAAATGCCCATTTGGAACTGCCGATGGCAATAAAAAGGGAGGTGCACAACTAGATGTTATAGCAATCGCATACAGAAACTTTCAACATTTTACGGTTTACCGTTTTTGAGTTATGCGATATACATGAATACATACGTACGAACACACGTCGCGCTAAAACTAGTCATAAGTTCCAAACATAAAAATTCAGCATTTTATGGTGAAGTTATGCGACATACGTACGTGTAAGCGTCATGATGGAACTAATCAAAATGGAAGTTTCCTTTGAAATATGAAAATCGAAATTTTTCGCGATTACTTTACTTATTTCTCAGAAATCAAAACGATGTCATAAATAACTAACTTCTAATAAATTTATGATGCAATCTAAAGAATTATTTAAATCTAATACTTTAATCTCGAATAAACTTAAAATATTTGAAAACTAAATATAAACCTAATATTAAAATAATTTGCGAATAATTTGTATTCGAAAAATTAGAACATGAGGGCAAAAATTCTCACAAATTCCCTTTGTATATTAAAAAGTATTTTCTAAGAAAATAACTGTAAAGAATGAAGATAAATTTTTCACCATCATCGAAGCAATTCCTTAAAGAAGCTGGAAATTTAAAGCATTTTACGTAGTTTCTATTACTGATGCATATTTACTAACTTTCTTATTCGGCACTATCTTGATTAAGGTATGAGCAATATACAGCATATGTGTTAGTATACAAACTATAACGTAGCCAAATAGGAGATAAAATAATATTTTAGCAACCAATCCTGTGACGAAATTACCATAGGGAGAAAAACTAATTTCACTCGCTAAATTCAACGAAGAGAATTAGCTTAATTATATCCACATGGTAAGGGGTCCCGCTTTTGAAGTAGTTTGAGTCAAAATACTTGCCGTTTTTGCGACAGACCAGATGAGAACACACGATTATTTTTCATGCCGTTTCCTGAAAAAGCCGTAACACTCGGAGGGTTAAGATAGAAATTTGAAACTGACATTGCTTAGAAATGAACTTTTACAGCTTTTTTGACATTTAACTTCTCATAGATAGTAAATAAAATTACACACAAATAATTACACAAAATAGGTAATAATGACAGAAACTCCATATAATGATCTACTATAGTCACAAACTTAAAAAAAAAAAATTAACGCATTTTAATATGACTTATCATAAGAAAGACCACACTTTTTGAAAAGCATTATTTTAATTAAACATTTGGCCACACAATCCTGATCACGTGTATAACATTTTTGTTTATCGTGAGCATGACACATAATAAGTAAATAAAATACATTTCACAAAGTACGAAACTCATTTCTCTTTTAACCGTCTGTTACTCTTAAGAAAAGATGCAGTATGGAATGCTTGGAACCACTCGGTGCTACAGTTCCTCATTTCCTCCAAGCGTTGATCAAAATATATATGTACTTTAAATTCAATTAAACAAATTAAAATACAAGTACTCAAACAGGAATACTTCACAAATTAAATGAAAGATTGGTACACAATGAACTTAAGTGATAAATACAGAAAAGCATGTAAGGACCAAGAAACAAAAATGTATTCTTGGAGAACTTTTTAAGATAAACTTGCTCTATTTTTGCACATGGTTTGCATTTCTCGTTCCAGATGAAGCAAACATTCAAGATAAATCCTGTATAACTATGGATTTTATTCTTTTATTAACTTTTATGGATTTTGTTGGTAATGTAATTTATTAGAACAGTGTAAAACATATAAAAGAAGTATGCCATATCCATGGAAAAAAATTTTCCCAATCCAGACTGTAACAGTGAAACATAAAAATGGAATAAGAAAATACCATATTTACAGCAAAATTAGTATCTGAGTATGCAAAACATGAACAAGAAATTAATATTTTTTTCTGTAAATGTTCCGAATGTGACAAGTCAGGAATAAGAATCTTGACTAGTTTCATGAACAGAGCATGAAAAATAATGAAGAATTTTTAATTTTAGTTTTGTCTGTAGTACATTTACTTATACTAAAATCGGATAAGGTTCGGAGAACAGCCTTGGTTGTTCATATAACATATAGCCCATGCCACAAAATTCACTTAAGTATTATTTCTGAGTGGTAAAGCAGAACATATATATCTGAGTGCATTTTTTATATCTAAAATAAAATCAGTTGTTAGTTGCTGATGAAAAAGTAAGAAAACAATTTTTATGGATAGAAATTTATGTAGCTGAGTATTGAAAGTGTGATACTTCATCGACAGTGAAATAGCAATTCATATATTGTATGAAAGTGAAAAAAAAGTGTTGTTTTTTGAAGTTTTCAAAAATCTGAATAATTTTCAGAACATATTCTTAAAACAAATTAAGAATATACTGTTTCTTAGAAGTTATTTTTTTATAATTATATACCATATACTTTATGTACAGATCAAGCATGGCCAAACTGAGACTCGGACTTCATAATTTACTCACGTTGTAATTTACTCATTTAATAAGCAACTCACGTTGTTTTGCTTTTCAAACATAATTGTCATTTGAAACAGAATTTGTGTGTCTTTTTAACAATTACTAATTTAATGTTTTGAAATCACATTGTGTGTATAATAATTTCAAACTATGCCTTATTTGCTAATCTCTGATAACTAAAAACAAAAGTCAAACAGTGCCATATCTGTAACTACCATGTTGATATTACTCTTGAAATGTGTAGTGGTCATCAGCGTAGCAGAAAAGATAAATGTTTTTTTATCCTGGTAGCACCTGCATTCATAATGTACCTCAAATCATACTGAGTGTCCTATAAATATCTGTACTGTGATTTGCATTAGGAAATACAAAACATATCTAATGATCCAAATTTCCAACGAATTAGTTGTTATGTAATGCAGTAGTGAGGTTTGATACCTATATTGATCCTGAAGTGGGCTGAAGGCCCATGCAATAGCAAAAAACTAACTATACTTTTCTCTAACCCCAATAGTTTGACAGCTTACAGTCTCATTCCCCTCTTTTTTTTTCCATGCTTTTTACCATTACCATGAGGAGATTGTATAGATTAAGAGTCAATAAAAATGTTCTGTATTTTCAAATTACTGCTTTATTTTTACATTATTGTAAACAGCAGTTTGTCTCTTCTTTTATTTTCAGTTTACTGCTATTAAAATCTGTTTTTAATTATAACCGAAAAAGAAAAATTGAAAATTAGAAGGAAAAGCTTTATTTATTAGCTATAAAAAGTAAAGTATAGAAAAGTTTACAATTCGTACATTCAAGGAAAATGCTTCCTCGGATATTGAGCAAAAGCAGTAACAGTTATTTTGGTACTGTTCTATTATCAAGGGACTGGATTCAGAAATGTATGAACGTGTGTTGGTATGTATGTGCTTATATGTGTATTTGTATGCACACATATATTTGTACTTATGCATACAATGAATACATACATGCATACATAAAGGTATACATACATTTCTGAACTCAATCCCGATAACAGAACAGTACCGCTATTTCTTTATTCGTGTAAGAAAGCATTATTGTTGAAATAAGAAACCCGTGGCAATTTACTTAAAATATTTCTTTTTTATTGAAAAGCTTTGCTAATTTTGAAACATGATAAACACCTAATTGTGTTTCTTGAATATTTCTGAATTGTGACATGCAGTTCTTACTGACATGATGTCTGATGACTTTGAAACAGAATTAGGTTATCAGGTTCAATGTTTCTTCTTACCTTCTTCGGAAACATACAATGACCTGACTAGAACAGAGAGCTTACTAAAGCTATGTTCACTAATTGTAGTAAGTAGACAGGATACAGACGAAGGGTGTACAAAACCCTTTATTTTTCTTTATATACAATGACTTCCGTACTTCGGAATACAATGACCCTCCACTCGGTGTCTAACGTAAAAGATATTAAAATAAAACTAAACTCTAATTTAACTTTAGAATAAGATTGGCCTTATAATAACAGGAAGCGTATGTAGCACAGAGACTGTGAACACTACAATACGTTTAATTTATCAAGAGGATTAAAACCTCTGGCCTGGAAGGCAAATAGCAACCGCGTAACTTCTAAGGTAAGCGGCCTGCTTCGAACTCACTGCTTCCTCTCTTCTGCTTGGCAAAAAGGCCACACTTAAATACTTGGCGTTCGCCAGACAACTTTGCATAAACTCCTTCACGCTTATAATTCTGGCCGGAAGTAGAAAATAAGAAGTGATAGTAAAGATTTAAAATAAAATAAACGTTAGTAAAACTTAAGATCCTTACATACTTCCCGCCAGAGTTAATTTGTTTGAAACTGAGGTCTAAAACGACCTTGTTGAAAACTTTTAACTCTAAAAACTAACGCGAGGCCAACCTTTTACAATCATAACTTAGCTAGAAACTAGAAAATTTAAAAGAAAGAAATTTGTTACAATAGCAGCTCCCGGGATATACAACAATCTTTTTTTTTCTTTTTCATCTGTACTGCATCTAAACAGGAGCTTTATTCAATTCTGGTTCCTTCCAGAGATCTGGAAGGAAAACTAGTTTAATGAAATGTTACAGAATGACATTGCAAATAACATATAGAATATACTTTTCTTAACATTCTTATTTCATTCATGACTATTTTAATTATCTCTCCCCGTGCTCTCTGACATGTGTTGTAAAAGAACACCAACCACGAATGTGTTTCTGTCTACGTGTGCCACACTTCCTCCTACAATCAAAACACTAACGTGTTAAAATTCAACATACGAGACCTCTTAACACACCCTAATTTCAACTCTAGACCCTGAGGTACTATTCTGAAAGTGGCTAACTCTAAAGTGTAGCGTCAGAGAGCCTAACTACATCATTCAACCTTTAACATATATTCGTCATGATTTAATCTTTACAGTCACACGAATAACAAATTTTTAACATTACTTTCACTTTTACCATATCACGGTATTTCTTAACATTCAAAATAACAGTTCACATGTATACAAGAACATATCAACATGCCGTTAATTTTACACATTTGAAAACATACATTAGTAGTACATTGTTAACTTCTATTCTTTTCAAAGCAAGTGCAATTCTTTCTACACTGAAATAATACTACATTTCAAAAAGTCTTTCAGACTAAAACTTCTTTCTT
Source organism: Stegodyphus dumicola (assembly GCF_044657685.1). Taxonomy (NCBI): domain Eukaryota; kingdom Metazoa; phylum Arthropoda; class Arachnida; order Araneae; family Eresidae; genus Stegodyphus; species Stegodyphus dumicola. The sequence goes on from NC_140771.1 coordinate 120,043,405, forward strand.
GCTAGAATGTTTTAAATAAAATTTATACAATAACTTTTTACAATATTTAAGTCTTTACACAACGCTATTATACATCAACTTTAGTTTTACGCGCGAGTAATTGAAAAACATAATAAGAAAATCGGTCACAACTCATTTCTCGCGCTTTTGGCGATAAAGGTAGACCTCGCATGAGGTAAAACTTCTTGAAATCTGCCACTTGCAGTAAGAATGAAAGATTAACTTAAGTTTGTAAAGTAACATAAAATTTTACTTATCTTTGTAATATTCAGACATCCTTTTCTGGGCCCAGTCTTTAAAGGTATAGCTGATAGTAGCTTGGTTGATCCTCCTTCTTGTACGGGCTCGCCCTTCAGTGCTTTCCTCTGGAAGCTTCCGTTTTTCACCACTACGGCCACCCTTGAACATCTTCCTTCTGTCCTCTGCTTGTGGTCTTGGCCGTTTGAAGGCAGCTGGTCTTGGTGGAACCGGGAAACTTCTGTCGTGATCCTGCTTGGACCTCGTTGTTGGCCGTTCAAATTTTTCTTGTACTTTTTCCTCCGCCGCTGATGGCCCTTCCGCAGTTCGGCGACTTTTGCTGCGGAGAGTTCTGTCGGATGAGTCAATCTTCCGTTTCACAGCCGGGTTATAGTTGCCGTCCTTTCTCCCGGTCCTTTCCACATACGTCGTCCTTCTCCCTTCTTCATTCTGGGGATGTTCGTGAACTCTGTTTTCTGGACGGTGGAACGGCTTCTTTTTCTTTTTACCTTCAGTTTTTCCGCGGGGCAATTTTCTTTTCACTTTCTTCTGTCTCTCATTGGCTTGCCCTTGTACTTGTCGTTTTCCCACCTCTGGAACTTGTACCTGCGGTGTCTGCCGTACCGGATCCTGCAAAGATTTTCATTTTATTACGATCGAAGTAGGGTTTAATTTGATCCATATTTGCGGAACAGGTTTCACCATTTCTTGCCTTTAACACTACAACAGCGTGAGTTATTTTTTCTATGACATATGGTCCTTCAAAGCGTGGAAAAAATTTGGCAGTTTTATCTTCTGGTGCTGAAGAAAGTGAATGCTTAATTTTTAAAACTTCATCCCCTACTTTATAAGTTACTCCCCGTCGTTTCATATCATAATAGAGCTTCTGTTTTCTTTGTGCTACTTCAGTGTTCTTTTTTGATTCTTTAATTAGTTTTTCTATATCACCCATTTTAAATTCTGGGGCTCTTTGTTGCACATAAAATAGTTTATCTAACGGTGTTATAACCTTTCTGCCTAGAAATAACTCAGCAGGAGTTTTGCCCGTTGTATCATGTTTTGCGGTCCTAAGGGCGAAAGCAAATTCATTGACATAGTTATTCCAGCTTTTATGAAAATTTTTAACATAACTACGGATAATTTTCACTATATTTCTGTTGACCCGTTCCGCTATATTTGATTGCGGCCGATACGGGACCATTTTTAAATTACGTATGCCCAGTTTTTGACACATGTCTTCAAATATATTACTTACAAATTGAGGACCATTATCCGATATAACTTTTAGGGGCGACCCGTATTTTAAAATATATTTATTTAAAATAGAATCAGTAACTAATTTCGCGGAGGCTCGTTTTAAGGGAACAATTTCGGTCCATTTACTAAAATGATCAACCATAACAAGGAGATAGCGATTTTTATTTAACTGACTTTTTGGGAAAGGGCCCAATAAATCGATGCCGATTATTTCATTTGGAAATTCGGATTTAATACTATTTAGAAACCCGGCCGGGCGGAAATTAGTATAATTAACGGCTTGACATGTTGGGCAGGACTGGACATACGCCCTTGTTAACTTTTGCAGTTCAGGAAAGTAGGCTGCCTCGCGTACGCGTTGGATAGTTTTTCGAATACCAGCATGAGAAGCTAAAGGGCTGTCATGGAGCTCTTGCAGGATATTTAATCTAAGACTAGCTGGGATAACAGGTCGAAATTCGTTGTTGGAATTCGTAGTTTTTGTGTAGAATAATAGACCATCTATTAGTTCGTAATGGGCCGCCCTATTTCTTATCGCCACAATATCTTGGTGGCTAAAATTTTCAGGATCCTTCAAATACTCATAAATACTTCCAAACTCAGGATCCTTACCCAGTTCGGTTATTACAGTTTCTCGGGAATTTATTGTACACGCTGTCAGCATTGCAACTTTTACGGTATTACCCTGTTCGTCTAATTTAATTCGTGATAGGGCATCTGCTACGATATTTTTCTTTCCGGGGGTATGCTTGATTACCAGATTATATTCTTGCAGCTTGAGTGCCCATCTTATTAACCTTGGGGATAAATTTTTCCCTGAGTACAATCTAGTTACCGCCGCATGATCAGAATATACTGTTATCGGCGCCTTTCCAAAATAGACTCGGAACTTTTGCACTGCTAACAGAACTGCAAGTGCCTCTCTCTCGGTCGCGGAATAGTTTCTTTGTGTTTGATTTAAAGTTCGGCTAAAAAATGCCACGGGCTGCTGATTTTGCGAAAGTACCGCTCCTACCGCATAATCCGAAGCATCCGCTGAAATTTCTAAATTTTCATCCTTTTCAGGAAATTTCAACACAGTGGCTTGCGTTAATGCTTGTTTTAATTTTTCGAAAGCACTATTGGCTTCGGCAGTCCACGAGAATCTTGCCTTTTTCCTTTTTAATTTTAACAATGGCTCAGCGATAGCCGCAAAATCTTTTATAAAGGACCTATAATATGAACAAAGTCCTAGAAAAGAAGAGAGCTTCTTTGCCGTGTTTGGAGTCGGATACTTTTGTACAGCGATTATTTTTGATTCATCTGTCTCGATCCCTTTTTGCGATATTTTGTAACCTAAATATTTTAATTCAGGGGCTGCAAATTTGCACTTTTCGACATTAACTTTTAGACCGGCCTCATTTAATAAAGAAAACACCTGTCTTAAATCCTGTATATGTTGGTCGAGATTACCACTAGTAATAATGATATCATCTAAATAGATAAATGTGGACTTTCCAAGAACAGGTCTTAACACAATGTCCATGCATCGCTGAAATGTTGCTGGGGCGCCTGAAAGGCCAAACGGCATTCGCAAAAATGCATAAGTGCCAGACTTGGTTATAAAAGCAGTCTTAGGCACGTCCTCAGGCCTGACCCCTATTTGAAAATAACCATTCGTTAAGTCTAAAGTCGTCATAAATTTGGTTGATTTTATGTTCCTTAAAATTTCTTCTATGATCGGTAACGGATATACCGGATATTTCGTTATGGAATTTAATTTACGGTAATCGATAGCGAATCTCCACCTTTTTGGATGTTCCAAAGGATAATCATTATTTTTCTTACATAAAACCACCGGACTAGCATAACTACTTGAGATAGGCGTTATGATCTTTTTACGTAGCATATCGGTAATATGCCATTCTATAATTTTTTCCTTATTCTTATCATACCGGTATGGTTTTTGACGAACCGGCAATGCATCTCCGGTGTCAATACTATGGTTAGTAACCTGAGTAAATCCTGGAATATCACTAAATAAGGAAGCAAATTCACTTACCACTTGTCGGATTCTATCTTGCTCGTCATTAGGCAGGTGGTCAAGATTTAACCTTGGCGGTTCAACCTTTTCTACACGCACTGGTTTCATCGTCAGCTTAAGGGACGCTGCATTAAAATCCAGTGTAGCTTGTGCGTCTGAAAGAAAGTCTATTCCTAGGATTAAATTTGCTTGCAAATTCTTTACTATAAAAAACATCACCTTTACTTGTTCGTCCTTGATACGGATGTACAAAGGTACTTTACCTACGCACTTACATTGTTCTCCTTGCGCCGCTAATACTGTTGTATTATCCGCATTATATATGCGGTATTTGCGAAAATACTTTCTAAAAAAGACTTCTGCCACACAGGAACACTGCGCGCCGGTATCCAGGAGTGCGGTGGCCGGGATATTATTTACCAAGACTTCAATCTTCGGAAGAGTTAAATTTTTCACCATTACTGTATTTAACTTGTAGGAAGAGGGGTTTTCGTGGCCTTCGGATTTCCGCACCCTCTCGTCAGCAGAAATCCGTTTTAGTTTAAATTATTTCTCCTTTCGGTGCTTTCCTTCTTTCTCCACTGGCCTTGAGACTTTTTTCCTGGGTTGCTATTGAACTGTCGACGTTCGCCGGCTGTTTTTGAATGCTCGGGTTTCCTTGCCCACTGATTCGCTTTTTCTCCGTAGCCATGTGCTTGAGTTTGCTGTAGTCTTGGCGTACCAAATTGGTTTCGCTGTTGATATTGGCGTCTTCTTTCGACGTCCGCCGTTCTTCTACTTTCAAACTGCATTGCTAGCTCAAATAACTTTTCCAGTGTAGTCGGATTTCGTAATTCAATAAAGTCTTGCACTTGGGGTAGTAACCTCGGCAAAATCACTTGAATTATTTCAGGATCCGGACGGTTTCCATACAAGAGCTTGAAAACGTGAATTTTTCTTAAAATAAAGCTCGAGAGGTTTTCCATTCTTTGTTGATATATACTGAAAAGTTCTGTTTCTAATTTCGCACGATCCCTTACAACAGGGAAGGCTTTTAGTAGGGCAGTCTTGAAATTTTCGTAAGTATAGGTGGGACTTCCTGCTTGACCCAAGAGACTTCTGCCGATACATTTGAACCAGTTGAGCGCTTGGCCCCTCAAAGCGCTGGTAGCTAAGGTAACTTTTTGAAACTCGTGCACGGGGTAGAGCATGAAGTGGTCATCCAATTTTTCCAAAAAACTGGTTACCTGTGAGTTTCCATTAAACGTTGCTTCTGGTTTCATCGAAGCGCGCATGGTCTGGACGATGTACCCAAATCCTTCCAGGGCGGCAGCTGGCATTTCTGGATTCTGAGCCGTTTCTGCAGGCAGCACAGGTTCTTCCTGAAACTCGGCCATGGTTATTCTTCGTCGGGCGCCACTATCAGGTTCAATGTTTCTTCTTACCTTCTTCGGAAACATACAATGACCTGACTAGAACAGAGAGCTTACTAAAGCTATGTTCACTAATTGTAGTAAGTAGACAGGATACAGACGAAGGGTATACAAAACCCTTTATTTTTCTTTATATACAATGACTTCCGTACTTCGGAATACAATGACCCTCCACTCGGTGTCTAACGTAAAAGATATCAAAATAAAACTAAACTCTAATTTAACTTTAGAATAAGATTGGCCTTATAATAACAGGAAGCGTATGTAGCACAGAGACTGTGAACACTACAATACGTTTAATTTATCAAGAGGATTAAAACCTCTGGCCTGGAAGGCTAATAGCAACCGCGTAACTTCTAAGGTAAGCGGCCTGCTTCGAACTCACTGCTTCCTCTCTTCTGCTTGGCAAAAAGGCCACACTTAAATACTTGGCGTTCGCCAGACAACTTTGCATAAACTCCTTCACGCTTATAATTCTGGCCGGAAGTAGAAAATAAGAAGTGATAGTAAAGATTTAAAATAAAATAAACGTTAGTAAAACTTAAGATCCTTACAAGGTAATACAGGAATCTAATTGCCTAAGCAAATATTCTTAAATCTTTGTGAAATTTGTCCAGTGTTTATGAACTAGCATGTGTAAAAGACAATAAACACTAAAAGGTGGTTTCTGGAGTTGGTTGCATAGTACGATTTTTACTGTTTTCAACTCTTCTTAATTTTTAGTATCTACTCAACATTTTGTGAACTTATAAGTTCTGTGCAATAAAACATTTGTGAATTTATTTTTCTTTTTAGTCAAACTAAAGTTGTAATCTGGAAAATGATAATACAGTGCACAGGTTTTGAGAACATAAATGTTACAGTAGCATGACTAATCTGAGAATACAAAGGAAGTACAGTACTTTATGGCCTTCCCTTTCACAAAAAACACAAAAATACTTCCTACGTACACATTTTAGATGAATATTTATGATGGTAATGTGTTTTTGAATGAAGCTTAAAAGGATATTACTTTGATTCATCAATTATAAAAGTATCTGAAAGGCATGGCTTTAATGATAATAAATACTATAACATAGATGTATTAAAAATAATAAAACAACCTATTCAGCCCTATGCATCTCTTTCGCCATTGCTAGAAAATCCTCCCCCCTCTCCAACTCTTGAAAAATGCATATACATTTATTTAGATTCAGACTATGTTTCAACTTGTTTTATAAATTAAACAACAAAAGTGTAGAAAATGTTGATAAGTGCCAAAACTTGAACAAAAGTAAATTTTGATATTCATAAACTAAAACTAAATACTTAACATATAAATAAAAGGCTGACCATGTTCTTCCCCCTGAAGCCCCTTGGTTGAAAATCCCTGTTGTAGAAGATATATCAAGGTAGGAGAGGAAAGAAAAATTTTTAAGAAGTAACATATTTTTCAAATCAAGTTGAATGTTTACCTCACAAAAGCATTCAAGGGATGGCTGCTATGAAATATATACCTGGCTAAAGGGTTTTTTCTAAGGATTATTAATATGTATGTATGTTAATTTTTTCGCCACTGGGAAGTGAATGTTTTATCAAGTGAAGTATATTATTTTGAAAAATATTTTAGCTAATGGAGATCAATTTCATAAAATATTTAGAAAGTTTCAATTAGGCATTAGCAGTTGTTATCTGTTATATACAGTGATGAAATTATATTACTGGATATTCACTAATGATTATTAACTTGTTTAATTATGAGTACACATTCAGTGTATGCGACACCATAAATACTGGATCAAAGTATCACTAATAACAATCATGGTAATACAGTAAATTTTAACTTCTCTTGAAATATATATCTCAGTAATCTATATTTGTAACATGTAATACATTGTACCATTTAATGGTGTTAAAATTAACCAGCTCTATTTTCTAAGTATAATGATGTTGGTACCGTTATAGAGAACTCGATTTGAAATATTGGAGGCCATCTGGTGTTTTGAATATGTCACTAATGCATGTTAATGATATTATTCATGTAAATAATGTACAGTACATTCTCATATAAAGTACGAGTATTTTGTGAAATAGCCTTATATTATTTAACAATTTTAATTTGTTGTTATTTAAAGAAAAAAATATGTCACCTTTTTTAATGTTTTGTTTTTATGTTTCAGTTTATTACCTACTGTATTAAATATAAACTTACACATTTTTAACACATTCTTTTTTTTTTTTTTTTTTTTTAAATCTGAAAGAAACAGAAAATGTGAAGTACTTTAAAATACATATTGAATTTGTGCTAAACTTTTATCAAGTTACAGATATGTGACAGTTTAATGCAATTAAATTGTTTATCAATTCAACAATGAAGTCTATGAATAAAATATAAAAATAAAACCTTTTTTTTCAACTGTGAAAGAAATAATTTTGTCTAATGAATCTTCCTTTGGTATTTATATATTAAAACCATCTTAAAAATTAATTTTGAATTGTTTAAGAAATTATGTTATTTTGCTTTTCATAATTTATTATATAAAAGTTTAAATGAATAAGATGGCAGTTCTTTTTATATTTTTTATATCTCTATAATTGAATAATCATCAATTAAAATTTTAAAAAATGCTTAAGTAGAATATTTTAACAAAAATGGTCAACTGAAAAGGGACATTGATATAGTTTTGATTAGTCTTTATTCAAAAATATCACTGCCCTGCAAGAGTACGAGATAAAAATACAAATTCTGATAAAAAGCTGAAATACAAATTTTGACATTTCATACCTACTTCTTGTAGTTTTTCTGAGTAGCCCACCAGCGACCAAGTGAATAAGAAAGCTGAATATTGTTAGTTTGACTCATGTTCAAATCCCAATGAGCAGGCTGACTGCATGAGTGTTTGGATGGCTTTCCATATGAAACATAAATACAAACCAGTTTCCTCTAGAAAGTCCTCCACGAAGGTAGTCTCCTTGAGCAGATATTCTTATGTGTTTTGCTTTAATAAATTAATCTGACCTAACCCTGATTATCAGTATACCCCTATAGAGACAGAAATCTCAAGCACACCTGAATTCTGTAGATGTTTGTGTCTTCCATACTATAAACAAACATCCACCAGCAGCGAAATCCTTAAATATGGATGCTTCAAGTCCTTGTAAATGGGCTGGCTGCGTAAGAGTTTTTGTGGTTTTGGACATGTTTAACGTAATACAAGCCAACTCACCTTAAGAAAGTTCTCCACAAAAGTACCCCCCCCTTCTGCAGATAACCCTCGGGATGTGCAATATAAATAATCTAACCTAATTTAGTAAAAAAATATCTATTAACAACAGCTTTGCCATATAACTGTGGCTCAAGTCTATGGTATTAATAAGGAATTATCACTTTTTTTTTTTTTTTTTTTTAAATATTAAAACTATTCTGCCTCTTTTAACTATTGCCTGTATGTGTGTGTGTATGTGTCATGCCTTCAGAAATAACATGAACATTTTGATTTTGTATTTTATCACATGCAGAACAACAAAGTTCTTTAATATTATCAAAATACATTGAAAATCTTGTGTCATTACCAAACTAAATTTAGGGAGAGTTTTCACACAAATTGAAAAATTTTTGTTGTTACCAGGTAGATTCTTTAAACAATCTCTGAAAACAATACATTGTCACTTGAGAAATGTGGTGTTATGTAGTTCACTGCTATATGAATATATATATATATATATATATATATATATATATATATATATTGGAATTTGTATAATCTTTGCTTTATTTTCTCATATAACAGAATTAGTGCTATGTATTAAACAATTTTTATTGCTTGCATATTGAAATCTTGCTTTCATGTTTGAAATTATACACACTGGAAAGGAATGGAATATAGGGAACACACTGAGATGGCATAAAATCCATAAATGTGATTAACAACTGTATCTGTAATATGTTTATACAGCCTACCATGGAATCTGGTGGGTAAGACTACTGAACATTAACAGTTAGACAAACTCCAAATTATGGTGAACAAATTCGCTCCGTGGATTTTCCTATATATAACATGAACAGAGGCAGTTCTTCGTAGAAAGTTATCCATGAAGGCATCTTTTTTCCTTCACAGCCCAGCAGGTAAGATAGCTGAGCACTGATAGTTCAGTCCAAGTTCAATTCCCAGGGAACAGATTGGCTGCATGCATGTTTTCATAGATTCTCCCTTGCATAACAGGAGTACAAGACAGTTTCCGTCAGGGACAGGGGAAAGTGGACGGAGCACCAGAACTTCGTCAGTGACTTTTACAGGTGTTGCTCCGCCGCACTACTGTACCCCGCTGGGCTTTTAGTTGGCCCGCATCGGATGCTAGCCTACCAAGACATTTACATAGTAATTTTACATTAATATTAGACTTACGTATTGAATATACAATTACAAAGACATAGCATACAATTATTGCAAAGAAATTAACCTATCAACAAAAGTTGGATTATGGCAGATTGAAATAACAATTACTTCGAACATACATACAAACTTTCATTGTACATTGTACTTCATACAAACAATATATTTACATTAGTATATCTAGTTACATCGAATTAAAATAAACATCATTTTAAGGAGCTAATTGAAGATTTTTTTTTTTTTTTTGTGCATTTTATTATACTTAGTTGAATTACTAAGGCGAATTCTCTTATTAATACATTTCCTTTCATTTTTTTAACTTGTTACACACAAATGCATCAGCACTGAAGTCTTACATTATTATTTTTGTAAATTAATGTATCATAAATACAGAAAATATACATTAGAAAATCACATAATACTTACATTTACACTAATATATCTAATAGAGTCGTATATTATTTACATTATTTTTTAATCAGAAAGCCCTCCTTAACAGCATTATTCCATCAAGGAATATACACTAGCATACTTTTCCATAACTTAATAAATTCAAATCTCTTTAGGCAGACAGTTTGTGTCTGATATTAAAGTCTTTTTCCGCATATATATTTAAAAAATACCTCAAAAAATAGAATATTAATTTTTAATGGTACTTGTATATTGTTAAGTGTATATTTAGAGATTGATAGATAAAAACTATGTAAATCAAGATTCTAATTAAAATTTGTTTTGCCTTTAACTCATCATTTTAATTTAGGTATTTTCAGTTTCTGTACTAAAAATAGTAACTGCTTGTAATAAACCACTCTGGACTGCGTCATTCCTCTATTAATCCATGTCAAGTGACTTCCTACATACACATTTCTAGTAATGTTTGTCTAGTCTGTCTAAATAATGCTGGAATGCTGGTGATGTTTTGTAATTCGAAACTTAATCAGCCAACATTATTTTAGAGCGCTATTTATCAATCAGTCAAACAACGTCGAAACTAATTCACTCTGAATTAAGATTTTGTACTGACCACAAAAAAACTATATAAATCATTTTGGATTCTCCCCCTCCCCCACTGTACATTTTTTTTATGTTGCTCTTAATTTTTAGCTTTGAAAACTTCCTGTACTAACAGCATTTATAAGAATTTTCGGGAATACAGGAGAGGTTGTAAATAAATTTAGGTATATCTCACTATGTTTCCGTTAATAATCATTTTTAGTATGAGGACTATTAAGTTTAAAAACACTCTTTAATTTTATGGCAATAAATCTTTTCACATATTCTATTATATAGAAATTTCATTCATAACATCCCAACTGGAAAAGGCAGTTGTAGGTTAAGTTAATTGGTAAGCACCCGTTTTCCATTTCCGAAAGTACATTGTGTATTGCTGAGTCTTGTTAACATCAGATTGCTGCATCTCAGTTTTTAATGAAAGATGGCTCTGCGGGTGTTCCGAGGGTCTCCCAACTTTTATTCCTCTACTATCTGCTTCTCGAGAGAATTTAAGCTGGCTTTGTATTTTGAGTGCTCGCTTACTTCACGCATGAAGAAAGCATGGATGATTGTAAATTTATATTAGCTTCACATTATAAGCTGACAAACATCCATGCACATGGTGGCTTATAATGTGAAGATATTATAAGTTTAACAAAAACTACGCCTTCTTCGGGATTCGAACCCAGACCCTTCACTACGGCATTCAGCGTCATTAACCATTATACCGCCTGGGCAGCCCTATACATATCATCAGCATAGAAACACCAAATTCATACATAACCAAGTGTTTGGATTTTATTTCTTAAAATACACTATAGGTCGAACTAGGGATCTGGTGGCCTTTTTGCATGCACGCTCTGCGCACTTAACAGAGCTGGACCTGAACATGAGATAAATTCTGATATAAAGATGCAAATATTGACGGTTCAAAAAATTAGATTATAGTACAGATTCATAAGAAGATAACAAATACGGTGCTGTTCATTAAAATTTCTATACCAGGAAGCAAAGCAAATAACAGAATCATATTTATCGTATGTTTTGTATTTATTAATATAATGAGAGGAAGATATGATTAAATTAACAAGTGGTTTGGCGTTCATAACATGCGGAATTCAGTACACAAAGCTGACACATCTGGCAGCCCGTAACATCTCTAGTCCAGTTGAACATCTAATTGAACTAAGCTGATACAGGTACTTCATTCCATGCAGCTTTAGTTCTGTTTTCTGGCAAATGATGGCATGGCAATCTCCCGACAACCCATGATAAGATGTTCTCAATGAGTGAGAGGCCTGGAGAATGTGCTGATCAGGGCAACACTCGGAAACATTCTGTCTCATGGAACATCAGGACAGCACAGGCAACGTAAGGTCGTGTATCATCTTGTTGAAAGATGGCGTCACGAAGGCCTTGAAGACAGGGCACAGCCACGGGCATCAAATGTAAAGACGTTTGCCCACATTACCGGTTATGGGAACAAGACGTAACCAGGATGAAGGCGGAATGGCACCTCATACCAGCACGATAGGTGCTGGGCTCATGTGATTTTTACGAATGGAAGTTGGCAATGTCATTCTTCTCTATGCCTTCGCACACGAATGCGTTCCTATCATACTGTAGGCAGAATGGGTTTCGTCTGAATCACGACATGGTGAACTTCTGCGCCCAGTGTCGTCGATGACGTCCACTGTAGGTGCACCTGTTTCTGTTGTAGCGTCATGGGAAGCAGCAACAGTGGTCACCGTGCTGACTGTCCGTGGTGCTGCAGACGTCATCTCACTGCCCGCAACGTTCTCTCGGGTTTTAATGCCCCAAGGCCGCTGAGATTTTGCATGGCATTCAATATGGACCCATTGATCTCATATTCGCCTTACAGTCATGGAATCCCGACCAACACGGGCAGCAGTGTCGCGGAAGAATGAATTGTAGTCCAAAAAGTCCACGATCTTGCCGTGGACGAATTCCAAATCATAGTAGTAAGAGTTTCTTCTTTTTATAGGGCGCGTAATATAATCTTAATCCGAGCAACTAACGCTTAAATACGATTTCTGAATGAAAAACCCCTTGTTCAATTTTTTCCCCATGTATATGCAATGCAGATGGTATTACTCATACATGCTTTGTGCGAATGCGCTGGAATGCTAATTGTTCTTATATCCAGGATGTAGTACTTGGGGTTCATGCAAATTTGACATTTATTGCATGTCGCCTTCATAATGAATAATTTTAATAATTTTAATTCATAATGAATAATTTCAATTTTAATAGGCAGTAGCGTAATGTTATCAGCGAACAAACAAGCACTGTTGCAAATAAATTGAAATCTATCGTACGTACATACAGGTATACATACAGCATATAACAGAAATCGCTCATTGAGAAGTTATCCAAATAGGTAGAAATTGCATATGGCTATACCCTACGACGAAATATGGAAATGATTAACATTTAGTGTTGAATGATTGACAAGCTATGGAGCTCCAGCGTAGCATCCAGATGAAATGGATAGCTGTGTCAACACCTCTACACTCCACTGCTCTGCCAACTAAACTATGGACGGATGGTACATAAAACGGAAGATATCCACTGATAATGCATAACTTCCAAGCAAGTATGGGTCCGTCGTTCTAGGTGGACTGTACCAATGTCTCGTAGACGGGTTCGTCAAAAGTAAGAGAAGATGTCACTATTTAAGAATAAAGAAATGAGGTTGGCCGCAGAGGTGTCCGCCGATAACATCGCGGCAAAAACATCGCGGACGAAAATGTCTCGGAGAAAACAACGCAAGGCGAAAACGTCGTGCTACAAAACATCGTGGGAAAAACATCGCAAAGAGAAAACATCGCAGTCCTAAAACATCGTGGTACAAAACATCGTCGTCGAAAATATCGTGGTAAAAAATAAAGTATCTACAAATCATCACATGACGATAACATCGCAGACATGCTTTTTCCATACATGCTTTAATAACTGTAAATGAATATTCCCATAAAGATTTGTGAGCGCAAAATGTAAAGAAGGATAATTTTTACTTTCACATTTTTTATTAACTAATAAATTTTTTCTGAAAAAGTAAGAAGGAAACTTAAGCATAGAAAATTAAATGCAACTTATAGATTATACTTTTCATGAAAAGTTACCAGTAAAAACTTTATAAAAAATGATTTATTAATGGCCTTTGTTAGTTAACTATGTCGGTTTAAAATTCTATTAATTGCTATAAGTAGCATTAATTTGCTATGCTTAAGTTTCCTTCTTACTTTTTCAGAAAAAATTTATTAGTTAATAAAAAAATGTGAAAGTAAAAATTATACTTCTTTCCATTTTGCGCTCACAAATCATTATGGGAATATCCATTTACAGTTATTAACGCATGTTTGCGAAAAGCATGTCTGCGATGTTATCGTCAGGCGATGATTTGTAGATACTTTATTTTTTACCTCGATATTTTCGACGACGATGTTTTTAAACTGCGAAGTTTTTGAACCGCTTTATTTTCGACGACGATGTTTTGTACCACGATGTTTTAGGACTGCGATGTTTTCTCCACGATGTTTTGTAGCACAACGTTTTCGCCTTGCGTTGTTTGCTCCGCGACGTTTTCGTTCGCGATGTTTTTGCCGCGATGTTTTCGGCTGTAACCGGCCGCAGAATAGCTAGATATTTGGATCCGAGCATGATGTTGACAGGAATGGGTGAACCATGGTTATAGAGAGCGTCAAGAATGTAGCGGTCGAGCAAAAGTGACTGCAGGACGCAAGGACAAAGTGATCATCCGACAACGCTCGGGGTTGAAGTCACAGAAGGCATTGCGCCGGCTACCCATCGTCATTGCACACCATTAAGCATGTTTGCAGCGGTGCCGCAGGTATTCGACTTTGGATCTAACAGACTGGAATATAATTGCTTTCAGCGATGAGTCCTGCTTCGAATTGAGTTCCGACGATTAGCGAAGACATGTCTGGAGACGTTCAGAACAGCAATGCATGGATACTGTCAACGAGACAACCAGGATTTGACAGCCGGCCTCGTTTGGTGTGGCCCCCTTATAGCACGGCAGCACTTCAATGAGATTCTAGCCCTTTATTTTTGCCCTTTCTTTTACGGATCTCTGAGCTAACATTTCAGCAGGGTAATGCTCGAACGCACACGGCATGCCTTTCTACTAATTGTTTTCCTGCGTCTCCAACGCTTCCCTGGCCGGCGCGATCGCCAGATCTCTCCCCAACTGAGCACGTTTGGGCTCTGAGGAGCCATGTCCGACCCTCCCTGGATGGCGCCGATCTAACTTGCCGGTTTGAAAGTATCCTCCAGGAGCACATCCGCCAACTCTACGAGTCAATGCCTAACCGGATTAGAGCTTGCATTAGGGCTAACTAAAGGTGGGCCACTGCATTATTTATTTTGCTTTTGTAGCTGTATTTCCTAAATAAAAAATTAAATTCCTATCATACTAGTTTCGTTTTCAATCCATCTACAGATTTTCGTCTCATTCAGATAACTCCTTTTTGGTGTGTCGTTTTATATGTTACAGAAATGCAACTGAAATTGTAGGTTAAATTAATTGAATACAGCGATGTTTACAAGGGGTATCTGCTTAAGAGGAACGATGCTTTCATGGAGGACTTATTAAGATAAACTGGCTCATATTTACGTTACGCATGGGGAAACCACGAAAACCAATAATGGCCTTTGTGTGTCTTTCTAATAAAATCTTACATAGACTGCTATATATCTTACAGCTAGAATAGAGCATTTTCACAGGCTGATTTCATAAATGTTATCAAAATAATGTTAGAATTATGCTTAATGAATTGGTTTCTCCTACATTAAATAATTCCTTCACTACCTAAATGCTTAACTTTCCGCTTATTATTCATTAAATACCACGGACACAAGTGCAATTTCTCCCATATTAAGACAGATCTTTTTTCCAGTGTCCTTCAGCTGTTTATGAAAAATACTTTAGCTACATAAATTCTATCTTCTTTTTGTAATAAAGATTATTTACAATATTTTTTTAATTTGCTATAACACTTCAGTTTTGCATTGATAGGACAATCAAACTAACCTCTTTTGCAGTTCTTGATAAAGATGCCTATAAATCTGAATAAAAGGCATTAAATTGTTTTAAATTTTACATACTGTGCATGTAAAAGTTATATAATTTCATCTTTAACTCTATGGAAGATTTAAGGATGCTTTCAATTGAACTGCTGCTATGTTTTTGGTGCTAAGAAGCATCTTGTTCTAGGCAGATAGCACTTGAAATGGATATGCTTATGATTAATAAAACATTAAACTACATGGTGAAAATTCAGTGTAAAACTTCTCATCCTTTTGTAGAATGTTTTTCAATACTGACATGTAAATTTGAAAGCCTTGTGAACTTTCTTCTTGTTGCTTTATTTATACAAGATAATCTATACTGTACAATGGTTCTATCTATAACGCAATTTATTTTGGAATTTCATTCCCTTCTCTATATAACATTGTAATTTACTACTCTTGGTATTCTGAATAACTATTTACAAGAAATTACTCTTGATATTATAAAAATTTCTAAAACTTTTAATCTCAATGTTTTTGAAACAGATATTTCCCCCCTCCTTGAATTTTGCATTTACGGTAAAAGAATTGAGATATTTTTCATGAGTATTTAAAAAATGATGAGTAATATTTTATGCCATTTATGTTCTGAGTATTGCTTTGAGGTGTCAAAGCTAAAACTAACACTTAATTAGACTTTAATAATTAAACTAACACTTAATTAGACTTAATTAGATGTCTTTCATTGGATAATTGATTGTATACACATTTTCCATCATAATTCTTCTGATATCGAAGGTAAAACGGGATAATATTTCTAAAAAGTTATTATTATTTCTAATTCGTACAATAAATACTAAAAATATTAAATGTGCTATAAACTAAATATCAGACTGAGGCTACAAATGTCCCAGAACAAATATACTGCAAATATGTTTAGTCTGAGAACTTAGGTCTGTTTAAGCCAGATATTTCTAGCAACTGTGAAGTAAAACTGCCACTCTATAGGCAAATTTAAAGTTCCTCTGAATTCAGATTACTGTACATAACTATGAATATGATATAAAAGCACACATTGACTTATTGCATTACGATATGAAAGCACACATTGCAAGAAAGAAAGTACAAGAAAATGTTTATAGATTACTAGCAATCAATGCACATAAAATAAATACTAAAAAGCTATAGAATAAACCATGTTTGAACATCGATGAATACAGGGAAGCATAACAAAGCAAATGCAAACAAATTAAGCATTAAATAAATGAAAACAGAAAATAAAGCATTAAATAAATATTTACAGGTGCAAGACACTTTTTTTACATATATTATCAATATTTTATTTATGCTATTTCTAATTATGCTATTTCTAATTTAATACTCTTTGCTTGATAAGCAAACAGCAAACATAATAATATTTTCCGAATACGTATCCCGATCTGCTGCTACAGATAATACCTTAGCAGGGAAAAAGTATCACGCTGTCCTCCTAGAAGAAGTACGTCATTGGATGACAACCATAACTTGGTCTACCATAATACGCTGTTTCTCCCCGTTTTGGCGTTAAGGCTGTTCTCCGAACCTTATCCCTAAAATCTTCCATTTGGTTAATTGTACTCTACATTTAGGCGCAAGTTGATAAATCTTTTTGCTTTTGAGTTGTATTATTTCTGAAGTTGTAATATTTTTGAATCTAAAGCTTTTAAAACACAAAATCGCACTGATTTTTGGAAGTAAAATACATAAGGGAAAAAATAAAAACAAAAAAACTGTATTTGTGTAAAAAAAACTGAAAAAAAATTAAACTTATGAAAATAAATATTACTTTTGGTAAAAAAAATGTAGTGACAACTTTTTTAAAAATAAAAAGCGAAAAGGAAAAACTAAATTTATAAAAATAAATATTACTTTTGTAAAAAAATATGTTTAAACAAAAAAAAAAACCCCTCTTAAAGTAAAAAAAAGTTAAATGTAAATAAAAAATAAAGTAAAAATAAGAGAATATAAAAAAAATAAAGTAAAATACGAAAAAGAATAAATTTGAAAAAAAAGAAAAGAAAAACTTTTGCAAAATAAAAAGTAAAAAGAAAAATGTAAATTCACTTTTGTGGAAATAAACTGCAATTTGCGAAAGTTAAAAATAAAATTTATGTTTGGGAAAGGAAAAAAATGGAATGAAAAATTAATAAATTAACTTTAGTTAGAATGAGAAGAAAAAAGAAAACAATGAAGAAATTTAAAATGTGGGAAAATATTACATTTAAAACGGCAATGATTAAAAGTAATGATTTAGAAGACAAAAGAAATCCCAGCCGTCGTGTAAAAACAAATGTGTGACGCGGTTTTCATGTCAAAGCGCATGCGCAGACTTTCAGCCTCATGACATCAATCGTGCAAATAAGTCAAAGGGACAAAGAGGGTTTCAAATAACAATATCCAAAAGATAAAGCATAGCCTTGTGATTAAAACTCCGGCTCCTATATAAGAGATGGGGGTTCGGGTCCGGGTCGCATGTTTCACATGTGCACATCAGCGTAGCCACTGAGGGAGGGATTTCGAAAATGGACCAATGAGCTACTATTGCTCTTGTGACGCTAAATCTTCGTGCATGTGAGCGTATGTTGTTTACGTTTTAATTTGCATTTCTTTCACAGTTATAAATATATGGCGTAATAGCAGAAAATCTCATATTGCTTTCGTTTTCTGAGTTTGATTAATCGCTGACATTTCACTTTCGCGATTTTTATCACTCATTAATATTAGGATTGATATTCACGGCATATTATGTGGATTAAGAAAATTCAAGTGTATATATTTTTTTAATTGAACTGAGAATGACTGAAAAGTGTTACAATGAATCTAGTGTCTTTTTATTTCAGTGCTTGCATTCTTTTGATTTTTAAAGTGTAAGATTCAGAACACATATGATATGATTATATCCATCGTTAACATTAAAAATTATATATGAATGAACTGAATATACTCATTGTGAATACGATAAATTCACTCTGTTTGATGAGTATTTCTTGTGTGGACAGTACATTTCAGAGTGAGCGTTTATTAAATGTGAAATTTAACGCACTAAATGTATACGAAGGCAAAGTAGTAAAGTTCACTTTGAATAAAATTCTGCATTGGTTTTTATTATAGAACATCTTTTTCATATAGACTGCAATAAAAAGTGCTGACTTCAATTTGCATTATAATTGGTGTAAATATTTTTCTCATATGCTATAGTTTTATGTAAAGATTGCATTTGAGCTCAGATCTTTATCACACATTTCTTTCTTCATGTTATTTTTCACTTTTTAAGTAATATTTCACATCGATATTTCTGCGAAGTATCCAACATGTGTTTGTATTTATTTCAACCAGGTAGTGAAATTTTCACAATTTCCTATATTTGATCTAACTTCGCAATGAAAAGTTTCAAAAGCAATCGACGATGCTTGAATTATTTTGTACAGAAAATTGTGTGGCAGAATATTTTCAACCATCTTGCTTAAATCTTAAAGCACGCGAAAGGTCATGTGACATGACAGAAATATTACTGGATGCTCATTGGTCTATCCTAGAAACCACTCCCTCGGCGGTTACACAGATGTGCACTTGTGAAATATGCGTCCGGGTCGTAGGGGGTATTTTTAAAATTCAGGGAAAATAATATTAAATTCAATATAAATTAATTAAAGGTAATAATTAAAATAATGACATATTAATTAAAATACAAATTAAAAAGAGTAAATAATTAATAATAATCACATGTTAAATAATTAAAAAGCATAAATAATTAAGAATAATAAAATAAAAACTGACGTCATTCCAAACACGTGGTTCAAGAGCTCGATGGACCATAAACATAAAAATTGTTCCATAAAATAAAAACTTTCAAAATAGGGTCTTAGCCACAGAATAAGAGCGAAACTTTGTTGACGTCATTCCGTCTACGTCATTCTATCCACCTGCGTCACTTCCGGTTGTCACGGGATCCGAGATGGCGGAGACCACGCCCCCTTTGCGTCATTCATTGTTCTATCACGTCATCCTTTGGCCGCACGAGGACCTTTGCCTACTACTGACAGGAAAGGAACTTTAATTTAAAACTTAGCTGTTAAAGAAATTAACATAATCCTTACACCATTAGAGCACGAATATTCTTAGATTACTAAATTGGCCTAAACTATAGGAGGAGAAGGTTCTGAGGATTTAGCTCAGGCAGATATTGAAAAATAATGGCTGTCGAAGAACTAAATAAGGATGAGTGAGTTAACGTGATTCATGAAACAAATAAACATGATGAAGACAATGATTCTGATGAAGTGCAATCTGAACCAGTTGCGTTCACACCAAGAGTCATAATGCGTAAGTCATAATGCGTAGGAAGAAAATTAGGTAATCATTTTTTTACAATATGACAAGAATGTTGAACTAGCTCTCTGATTCCAAAGGGAGCTTAGTGAGTTCTTAAACGAATATGAGGAGGTTTAAAAAGATTTAGGAAAAAAAACCTAGACAACTGTTAATTACGGATTTCACTACAAAGTCTTGTCGATCTGAGATATTTCCTAATTCGTCAACCATTGAAGCAGAATCCTATCAAGAACGCTCAAGTTATGAAAGTGACATCATACCAATCAAGAAGATTAATAGTTCATAAAAGTGATGACAGTGATTAATCTTATTATAATTTTTTTGAATATTTTCCTAATTATTTCCTATTTATTTTTGTAAAATAAATTAAATATGTACTTCTATTATTTACATATATTTGATATTTTATGAACGAAGTAAAAATTTATTTATTTTAGGAAGTTTTACTTTTGTTTAATGTAAATAAATAACTAAATTATGCACATTTAGTGTGTTTTTCGTTTTGCACGATTTTACATAGCAAAATCCAAAATTTCGACTTACACAGTTTTGTGCAGAACCTATCTTCCGTGTAAATCGAGGGATAGGGTGTATTTTGCGACAGACTGTAAACGCTAAATGATATGCAAAAAATAAAAAGTTTGATGAAGAATTAAATATTGTGTAGCCTTTTATTGTCATCTGTTTGAAAATTTGCGCAACAGTCAAAGCATTATGAGTAATGCAGCAATTATGACGTCAATGACGCTATTAACAGTGAAACATTTTAATATTTTTTAAAGGCCACTATCTCTGCCTAACTACTATATCACTATTATATATATATATATATATACTTAGTTATCTTCTTGTCCTTAATATCAACTGTAAGAATCTGCATAAATGTATGTGTGTTTTTCGCGTTATGATAAAACAACGGTACTTAGAGCCATTAAATTTTGAATGACGTAATCCTACTGCAAATAGGGGCATCTGGAAACCCAAATTTGAAATTTGGAATTTATTTTATTATCGATTTCATATACTGTAAAACTTTTAACCATAGAGTATAATGAAAGAGGTGAAACTGCCTAGTAGAAAAACGGGTCCAAAAGTGTCGCGATCACTAGATGGTGCTGCTGTTGCATCTAAGCTGTTCCAAATGTAAACATTTATTGAGTTGCCAGGCGGCTAAGCTTCCTAACGGATGAAGAAATGTTTATGTTTTTATGCGATGGATTGCGTTATTATTAACGTCATAATATGATGCTCATTAATGATTGTATTTTATTCTTCAAATTATAAAATTAATTTACAGCTTTCAAGGTAAGGCTTGTAGTACTTTTTATGAATGAGTAATGTGAAGATATTTTTCAGCCCCCCTTAGAAAAATAATCATATTACTAATAATACTTACTGTAGTAGTAATACTTAATGTATATATTTACTGTATGCTAAAACTTCGCGTCTCTCATTTTTTAAAATGCTTAGATACATAGCTTGATATGAACTGAGCCGAAAATTTACAGAAGCTTATGGAATTTTTTGCTTCATTCAGTAGATTTTCTTTACTGTCATAATGAATTTTTTTTATGAATCAGATGTCAGTTTTAATTTTGATTATTTTTATCGTGTTCTGTTAAAAATTTCCATATCTTTGTTATTTGAGAAGATCTGAATTATGTTTCAAATTGATTTCACAGGATTTTAAAATAGAATTCAGTTGAATATTCTGAAAACTTGGTTATACTAAACTCTATATTATTCATAATTAAATATAAAAAGTAAAAAATATACTGAAACTAATTCAATCTATCTTTAATTTTGTCCTGCTTGAATCAACTTCTAACCAATAAATGCAGTATTTTAACTAAAAAATGGTGCAGATTTTTTGTAATTTAAAAGTACATGTGCCAAACGCTTTTCCTCCAAAAAATATGTATGCAGACATTAAGCTATTGGCCATGGTTAAATTGTATATATTACTCTCATTACCTACAGTAGTTTTTTTTTTTTTTTTTTTGTTTTTTTTTCGAAATTTAGTTAATAAGTTTTCTCAAAGCAAATCATTCTATCCCATTCAATAGCCTAAAAGACGAATTTCTTATGCTTAGAAAAATTTTATGACAGTTATAATGAAATGATAATTTCTTGCTGTTAAGTTTTAAATTAGTACATGTAGCTTTTTTGAAAAAAATGTTTTGCATGTGTTTTTACTAAAAAAGATCCCCTATTTTTTATTTTCATTTATTGAACTGATTATTTACTAATAGAGTCTAATTACATTTTTTTCAAAACTACCAGTTTAATATCAGAATACTTAATGTATGCTTGCTGCGGTATTTAAAAAAATATTATTACTTATATAAAACTACTCTTTCTCTTGCAGTATATATTTACTTTTTTATTCTCAATTTAATATCTCTTTTTCATCGATTTAAGACTCGCAGTGAATGAAACAAGTTCAATTCAATAACAAAAATTTAATAAAAATACTATAACAATAATTGTGTAAACAATCCTGAAACAATCTTAACACTATTGTTTTATGTTGTTACACATAGAGGTGAGCTGTAAGAGGGTAGAGTGACTCTTTTGTTAAATTTGTGTTCAATTTGCAAGCGCCTTGTACTTTTCCACCAGCAGTTGAGCAGCAAAAGTCGCCGAACGCTGCCAGTTCGGCCCTGCGTTCGAATCCCGGCAACAGGCTAGATGCATGGGAATTTTCCTGGTTTTCCATGTGAAACATATACACAAGCCAGTTCCTCGTAAAAATGAAGGCATCCTTACCCTTAGGCAAATAGCCTGCAAGTTTTTGATGCAATCAAATAAAGTAAACCAAACCCTTTTGTACGTTCCGTTGTTTAAAAATAGTGGACTGTAAATTGACTTGATATTACTTCAGTATAGAACCCAAAAAACCTCAGAGTCATAACGTTGACCGAAACTTCTTTATTGACTTTCAAATAGTAAGTTAGTTGAGGAACGGCGAAGACCACACAAAACTCCGATTTCAGTAGCGGCTTACCAACATAAACTCAGAAAAACCTCTGCTTAGTTGAAACTCCAGTAATTCACAGGAACGCGAGCTTTAAAAACCTAACAAATTTGCGTCTGCGCCGCTCCTAGGTACAAAGAAAGAAATACAATTTGCATAACATCGAACATACCCCCACCCTTGAAGTCCCAAGGGGGTTCAAACAATAAATTTAAACTGTTGAACTGCATAAACCTGAAAAATAAAAATTAAAGTCTCTAAATCAGGAATTAAATGGCAAAGCGCATAGCTTTGCTATAGGTCGTTTTATTTCACCATTAGACGTGCGTAAACTCAACACTCGAACTTTCTCATCCAGACCAGGATACACTTCAATAATTCTACCTAATTTCCAACGTAGCGGAGGGAGATTTTCGTTCTTAATAAGAACCATATCACCAATCTTCAGATCTTGTTGTAACGTGCACCACTTGGGTCTCTGCTGCAATCTAGATAAATACTCACTGCTCCATCGATTCCAGAAATGTTGAAATAACCTCTGCACGTTCCTCCAGCCGTCACTGCAGCTCATGGTTTCTTGAATTTGGTTAGATTCTGGAATAGCGCTTAAAGCCGCTCCGGTTAAAAAGTGTCCTGGTGCTATCGCCTCCAAGTCGCTACAATCACTTGAAGCTGGTACCAAAGGCCTAGAATTAAGACAGGATTCAATTTGGGTTATTAATGTCAAAAATAACCTCGTATGTTAAAATAAGTGTTCCTAAACATCTTTTTAAGTGATGTTTCATAGACTTGATACCCGCTTCCCAAAGCCCTCCAAAATGAGGGGCAGAGGGAGGATTAAATAACCATTTAATATTTTCTGAAGAAATATAACCCTGTAGCTGTTCGTCACGTTGAACAATAAAAAAAGGCTTTCCTTAATTCTTTATTAGCTCCTATAAAATTCGTTGCACAATCACTGTGAATTTCACACGGTTTGCCTCTATGAGCTATAAACCGCTTAAGTGTCGCGAGGAATGATTTTGTTGAAATATCTCCAACTAATTCTAAGTGTATTGCTCTTGTAGCAAAACAAATAAATAGACATACGTAACACTTAAAGATTTTGACTCGACCCGAACGATATTTTACGTTAAATGGTCCTGCTAAATCAATCCCTACACGAAAAAAAGCTCTACTTTGAGTAACTCTTGAAGCGGGTAAATCTGCCATTAGCTGAGTTGCAGTTTGCGCTCTAACTCTACGGCAGATAACACATTGGTTTATACACTTTCTTATAATATCTCTAGCATTCACAATCCAAAATCTATGTCGTATGACAGAAGTGAGTAGCTGCGTACCTGCGTGAAGATACGTGTCATGATAATGCTTAATAATTAAACGCGTAATATTATGATTCTTAGGTAAAATCATAGGATGTTTCTGATTATTTGAAACTGTAGAGTTTCTGAGCCTTCCGCCTACACGCATTACTCCCGCGGAATCCAAGAAAGGACTTAAAGACAGTAATTTACTTGATGTCTTCAAGGGTTTACCAGATTCTAAACAGAATAATTCTTCTGGAATTTCGGCTCTTTGCACAATCCTAACAATCATAGAAGTAACTTCACAGAATTCTTCAGTAGATAAATAACCCTTTATACGCTCTGTAGGTAACTTACTACAATTATTTCTAAATCTTAAACACCACGCTAACACTCAACATTACTTTAACCATGATGAAAATCTTGAAAACACACTAGGCTCTTCAAATTTGGAAACATTTGAACTGAAACTCTTTTTCAATTCCTTCAACATAACCTCACCCTCTAATTCTACACTTGAATTTTGCTGTATATGAATTAGGGATTCGTTTAACCACTGCGGTCCCTTCATCCATAACTCACATTGTAGGAATTCTGATGGAATAAAATCTCTGGTCCCACAGTCTGCAGGATTTTCTTTCCCAGCAACATGATTCCATTGAATACCTGGAACAGCTTCCTGGATTTTTGCAACTCGATTTGCCACAAAAGGTAGCCAACGGCGAGGTTCGGGCGAAACCCATGCCAATGTAACCCGCGAGTCGGTCCATGCGTAAATATTGTTAATAGGCAGTTCTATGCATAATAATACTGCATGTAAGAGGTTGGTTAAAAGTAACGCAGCACACAACTCTAGACTGGAAGAGACTGGGTTTTTAAGGGCGCTACTTTGGTTTTCGATGTCAGAAGGCTGACTTTGACTGACGAATCAAGGTTGATTGTTCGGAGATAGATGACTGCACAATAAGCCTTTTCTGAAGCGTCGCAGAAAGCATGGATTTCTATAACTACTACCTTCGGACTCAAGACATACCTCGGAAATTGTAAGCTTGAAAGTAAGGGCAATTCTAGATAGAAACGCTTCCATTTTCTACTTATTCTCTTATCATCGAGTTCATCCCAACTCAGCTGTAAGTTCCATAACTCTTGTAATAATATTTTCGCGTATATTATTGTTGGCGCTAACCATCCCATTGGATCAAAGATTTTTGCTACTTCTGATAAAATAGTCCTCTTAGTAAACTCTTTATCACTTATGCATACCGAAAAATGAAACGTATCACTAGAGTTGTTCCAATTAGTTCCCAATACTTTTACTTTCTTGTCACTGGTTATTTTAAGAGAAATACTGGATTCTCGTAAGCACTCGGGAATATTCTCTAAAATAGCTGAACTGTTTGAAATCCACTTCCTTAAGCGAAATCCACCCCTTTTCATCATTTCATTCAACTGCTGAACTAGAACATTCGCTTCCTCTTCACTTTGTGCCCCTGAAAGCAAATCATCAACATAAAAATTACGAAGGGCAATTATTGATGCTAAAGGAAATCTCACTTGTTCATCTAATGCAAGTTATTTCATTACTCTAGTAGACAAATATGGCGCACAGGCAGTCCCATATGTAACTGTCACTAATCTAAATGTACTCAAGGGCTCACTAGGACTATCCCTCCAAAGCATTCGTTGCCAATTTGTATCTTCTGGGTGGACACGAATTTGTCTGAACATCTTCTCTACATCGGCACATACTGTAATTTTGTAAGTTCTAAACCGTAGAAGAATTGGAAACAGCTCTTGCTGAACTCTTGGCCCAACCATCAAAATATCATTCAATGAAAGACCCGATGTCGTTTTAGCTGAAGCATCGAAAACAACTCTCAGTTTAGTCGTAGTACTTGATTCCTTTAATACGGCATGACGAGGCATGTAATACGTAGTCAATAAGAATCTCTCCCTCAGGCACTCCCTCCATATGTCTCAGCTCAAGGTATTCCCTCATGAAATCCTTATACTGTTCATATATCTGAGGCCTTTTTAGAAGTGAATTTTCTAAAGATTGGAATCTACGCATAGCTAATTGTCTGGAATCTCCAAGCTGAGAAGGCGGAGAGTGAAACGGTAATTTCACAGTATATACCCCACTTTCCTCTCTCGTGTATGTAGATTTGAAGTAATCTTCACATGCTCTCTCCGATTTAGTAAGCATGTCACACGTAGGTACAGCATCCAATTTCCAAAAGTCAGACAGCATCTGATCAGTTTCCACTTGTATATTATTAACATAGATAGTAGGATTAATTTCTGTTGGATTATTCACACTACCTGAAATAATCCATCCTAGTTCAGAACGAGAAGCTACCGGTTTACCTTCTTCGCATTTAATTATTTCTCCCTTTAAAAGAGGTAAGGCAATATCTACGCCTAAAAGTACATCAACAGGCCCACTTTTGTAAAATGTTGGATCTGCTAACATTAAATCATTATATTCCTCAACGTACTTCTTATCCAATGTAAAATGCGGCAAAGTTCCAATAATTCTATTGATGATAAATACTGGTGTTTTAAATGACACTTTCGCCGGAAAATGCGGAACGAAGTTTATTTCCGTAATTCCATTAGTTTTCGTATCCAAAGACCCTAAGCATGAAATAAAAATTTTGGCATTTCTTCTTGCTAACCCTAGCCTTTGTACACAATCTTCTCAAATCAGGCTTGCTTGACTGCCAGGGTCAAGGAGGGCTCTACACAATTGGTATTCACCCGATGAATCTAACACTTTAATAACAGCCGTACATAATAAAACTTCACTCTGAAAATTAAAGTCTGAAACACAAGATTTAATTACTGGACTAGAACTTGCGATATTCTCCCCTGACCCAGCCGATTGAGCGGGAGGTTCTGGCCCAGGGAAAAATGGCTTAGCCGTCACTGATAATTCATTCGAACTGTTCGTAACTCCTTTACGTGCCTTTGGTTCATTTTGAGCTCTTTCGAAATGCAGTAGTGTGTGATGATTTTTAAAGCACTTTTTACATTTATGTGTACTTCTACACTCGAAAGATTTATGATTTGAAACCAAACAATTAAAACAAACATTATTTCTCTTGACAAAATTAACGTGTTCTTGAACATTCAGATTTAAAAACTTATTACATTTAAAAACTGAATGACCGGCTTTACAATACGTACACTGCGCGCGAATCTCTGAAGCCAATGAAGTTAATTTGTCTTTTGTAACTTGTTTTTTAACACCTTGCGTTTTACCTGCTTGCAAGGTTCTGCATGAGATTTCAAGAACTCTAGCAGATTATTAAGTGTTGGTATTTCCTCACTCTTTAATGTTCTTTCCCACCATCCTCTCGTCGAAGAATCCAATTTAAACTGTACTATTAACATTAAAATAGTATCCGCGAATTGCTCCACTTTGAATCCTAGATTTTCAAACGAACATACACACTCTCTTACAGTGTCTACTAACGCTAATATCTGACTAGGAATTTCAGCTTGTGAATTTGATAAATACAAGATTTTCTTTAATAACGATGAAAGTAATTCTCTCTTATGTGACAATCTTTGACACAATAAATGCCACGCTATTTCGAAATTCGTGTCACAAATAGTTAAAGCTTGAACAATCCGCAAAGCATCTCCTTTTAAAGAACCCTTTAAATATTGTAGCTTTTGTGCACCTGACAAACGGTCATTATCCACTATCGCCGTTTTAAATAAATCAGAAAATGATAACCATTCTTCAGTACTGCCACTAAATACAGGAAGAGTTAGCTTAGGTAAACGTATACTCGCTATTTCACAAGATTTAGTTTCCACACTAATGTCTTTAACATTCTTAACTCTGGTTAGCATTAAAATTAACTCATCAACAGTATCTTATATGACCTGTTGTTGTTCTATAAATACATCAATATCTTTTTCTTCACACACTACAAATATGTTACTAAAATATCCGAAAGTTCGGTCATTAAATTATTTAATCTAGATTTAAAAAGTTCTAACTGATCAACATCAGCAGAATCGTAAGTTACTGTAATTTTCTCTTTCAGTTTACTTAACTTAGCTTTAGCTACACGCTTTTTAGTCTTAAGCGTTGTAAATTCCATTATCTAATAAGAAAGATAAAAAAACGCACTGACTCACCAAATTTACTGCGACTCCGGCTCGACAGACCAAAAAACCTGTACGTTCCGTTGTTTAAAAATAGTGGACTGTAAATAGACTTGATATTACTTCAGTATAGAACCCAAAAAACCTCAGAGTCATAACGTTGACCGAAACTTCTTTATTGACTTTCAAATAGTAAGTTAGTTGAGGAACGGCGAAGACCACACAAAACTCCGAACTCAGTAGCGGCTTACCAGCACAAACTCAGAAGAACCTTTGCTTAGTTGAAACTCCAGTAATTCACAGCAACCTCAAAGCTCTAAACGCGAGCTTTAAAAACCTAACAAATTTGCGTCTGCGCTGCTCCTCGGTACAAAGAAAGAAATACAATTTGCATAACATCGAACACCTTTCTTTTTATTTGTGGCTTAAAAAGTACTGCTGCTGAATGTGTACATGTCTATATAATTATATAATAGTTGGAACTCATATGGAAAACTATTTAAGAAAACCAATTTAATTGCAATTTACTTTGAATTTTTTTACGTGACTTTGATCCAAATTTAATATTTAATGATTAAAATTTAATTTGAAAATTGTAATGGCAAATAAAAAGTTAATTGCAGCATGTAACGCTTGAATAGTTCTACACATTCAAATTTAAAATCCTTGTGCATAATGGTTCTCACCCTGCATTGTACCAAGATTTAAATCTTAATTTTTAATAGCCATTCATTTATGTTATTAGATGGCTTGATTTCATAATATTTATAACTTACTTAATATGCTGAATTTATCTCATCGAAAATCAAATTTTCATTACATTTATCTGCTGTTATGTTTTCACTCAACCATGCAAGTAAAGTTAATTTTAAGGAGCATAGTGTTCATTTCCATTTATTATAAAAAACCTAATTAAGACGGAAAAGAAGGGGTTGGGAATGAGTTTATCTTCTTTTCCTGCCTCCAGTGGAACGGTGTAGCAACAGGTCGCCCGGGTTAACGTGAACCCTACCCTTTGTAAAACAAGTAAGTTGTTTCGAATAATGTCCGAGAAATAACTAAGCAGAAAACTACGAACTTAAATAAGTTAAAAATAAAGATAAAAATTAAGTAAGATTTAGACAAAAATAATAAATTTAGGCAAATACTCTAATAACTGCAGGTCTTTAGACTTTTTTTCATCTTCTTTTCTGTAAATGAGATAAAAAGACAAATATTATATAATTCATGTATAATTTCAGAAATTTATTTAACTTTAAAATATCACGATTGCCAGCTTTCATGCACGAAAAGCAGATGCACATATGTTATGCGAAATATTTAAATAATTTCCAATTTAAGTTATGTGAAATATTTAGCTAATTTCCAATTTATTACTTTGTAAATACTCTCTTACTAACAATCCAGACATTCTGTAAAGTTATATAACTTAGTCTTACTGTGATCAGGCATGATATAAATGCTGCTCACCTTTGGCGCTCTAAATCTACCTGCATTCTTCATTTCCAAGCTTTCTGCCTAACTGTTGTATAACCAGTGTTGCATCCAGGGACGAAATAGGTTGCATTATAAGACTTATTCATAATGGAAATTGATATCAAATCAATATTTTCAGTATTGCTGCCTAGGTCAAATACTACGACAAGACGAACCACTGGTGATTGCAGCACCCCCGATAAATAATGCGGCAAAAAGTGGATCATTTTGGGGAAAAGTAATAATACCAGTTTCACGTCCTTCATTATACTCCGTGCTTTTAACGAATTTTTGATTAACAAACTCAAGGATTTCAAAGCAACCAGTGGCAGCGTTGTTTAGTAAAAAACATTTTTATCTCCAGCACATGAGACTGTGTATCGGAATTTCTAAAGATATGCTCAATTATTAATTATTTTGCGATATTGCTCTTGAATTGAATTTTTATAGTTTAAGTGTGAACATCTAATAAATAAAGGTAATACACAAAATGTTAAAAAAACGCCCCTTTGGACATAATTTAAAATCTGAGATTTTTAGGTATAATTAAGTTATTTAGTCGTAAAAAATGTGAAGAGAACGTATATTCGATAGGAGTAGTACTTTCTGCACTGGTATCCTACTGCTACACCGTTTCACGGTCGACTGATGGCGGCCACCTGACGGAAATAACCAAGGAGGTTAATTCTAACCTCATTGTAAATAACGGAAGAAATTATCGGAAATAAAAAGCTACTGCTGAATGGCAACAGTGTGCTCCAGTTACGTCTGCTATTATCATTTAAAAGAACGTTTGGCAACAGTTTCGGACTGCTGTAATATGGACTTAGCTCTGTTTATATTCGAAATGAGTAATAAACGTACAAATGTGCATTAATCCCGTTAAATGATTACATAAGTAAACGTACGTGATATTTGGCAGTAATGGAAAGTTCAGAGGTTGCCAGCTCATATGGGGATGTAGATCGTAAGTTTTTAATTCCTTCACAGTTGATAAAAATCACATTAGTAAATAAGTGACTAAATTATAGCATTGCACTTTCAGTATGTCATGTACTGCCCTTTCTGTGTACACTTTATATGCTTGCACTTTCAGTATGCCATGTACATTCCGGATGTTTATGTCTTGCAATATTAATATAAAAATTAATTGTCTTTATAGTTGTTTTATATATTCGTGATATTTGGGTAAGTTACAAGTCTGATTGTTTTTTAGAATTTTTTTTAAACATAACCGGTGAAAAATGTATATTTAAGGGAAATTATTATGTAAGTTGTATTTTCTGTGATGAGGCAGTTTACAGATATTTTGGAAACACTGATAGTTGCGTTATTTAAATCTTTTGTTTTCCAAGACGATGTTAGTCTGTTATGTCATGGTTTATTAATTTATGAATTTTAAGTAAGATACCACTGTATACGTTTATTAATAATATTAATTTTTTTAAAATTTTTTTTCTGTGTTCTTGAATTAAAAAAAAAAGAAATTAGTTTTGGAATTTATTTAGCTGTTTTTCCTTTCCAAAAATAGTTTATTGTGTTAATTCTTTTCATACATGTTTCCTGTTTTATGTTTCAGTTTCTATCTAATAACTTATTCCTTTTACTGGCTCTAGTGTAGAATTGGGTGCCCCTTCGATTAGCGACAATTTTTTGTAAAATTTTGGCGATGAAATCTTATTTCTGGTTACCATGATAGTGTAATTTCGCTTTAGCCTCCTGATTTTTTTAAAATAAAAATAGATTGATGTGTACATGGACAAATTTAAACAGTGCACAATGCCTAGTTTGTGCAATTCTGGGATGTTTTTTTTTAAGTGAAAACAGATCGATGTGTACATGGACACAGAGTTTATGCAATTCTTTACTTCTTATTTTGGTTTTGTGTAGTGGCCATCTTAAAATTGTGTCTTCCTGGCGCCGATCTTGGCATCAAAAAAGAATCGCCAAAAAACAAGGGGCACCCAATTGTAAACTTTTACCCTTTTACTATTCATACTATATTCATTGTTTATGAACGTTAAGAATTAGGTACTTGACCCTGCACAGAATTGTTAAGAGTTCATAACTTTTGCAAAATAATTTATTTAGAATAATGATAAAATTATCAAAATTGTTGATTAATTGAATTAATGTTTTACAGATCTTCTTCAAGTAAATGAGTTCTCTGCGTCAACAGCAGACGTTAAACAATTACAAGAAGAATTAAGAAGACTTCAATCAGAATTAGATGAATGTCGTTCATTAGTTACTGTTGCTGAATGTGAAAAAGAGAATGTGGTTGAAACGGAGCAGAGGAAACGAAAAGAAGAAGTTGCTTCAATTCAGAGGATTATGGAAGGTAAATGTTGAATTATTTGCTTAAAATTATTTAATACTGAATATTTTTAGGGATTTTTCTTCATCTATCTTTAGGGAATGCATCTAAATATTTAATTATTTGGCCATGTTAATGCTCTGCACTCGAAAGGTGACTCTCATGTACCATGTGATTAGATGCCGCAACTCGAGATGTGACGCTCACTCACCATGTGACTTGATGCCACAACTTGAGAGGTGACTCACCACTTGGTTCGATGCAGAAACTTGATATGTGGCAATAACTGCTTATGTTTAGTTTCTTTGAAGCGAGTTCCTAAGCTTTTTCTGTATGATCTTATGAAGTGTGAAATGATATCCCTTTATATGGAGATAAATTTTTTTAATCTGAAATCTTATCTTTTCTTATCTATCACAAAGTCTGTTCTCAGAGAAATAAACATAGAAAAAGGCATCAAACAACATATTGTAATACTTGTCCCAACAAGCCGGGCATACATCTTGGGAATTGTTACATAAAATACCAAGCACAGAAAAATTACAGAGACTACTATTTAAGAAATTATGTTTAAAATGGTCTAAAGGTATATAAAATGTTAAAATATAAATATTTTATACATTAATTTGTGTATGTAATGATTTTAAGTTGCTGGTAAGAAATGTGTCAAAAAGGCTGCAAAATGTCTCAAGTTTCTGATGTACCACACAAAAAAGGCCCCGATTGCAAAGGGACAAAAGTATTTTAAGAGTTCAAGGAAATTAGTTTATATTGATTGTATCATACATTTTTTATAAGATATTTGAATCCTCGAACGGCACAAATACCTCTTAGGACTGGAAATGCATCATAAACATGAAAGCTAGAATAATTATACTTTTGTTGTCATTCAGATTTTTCATATCCTAAACTAAAAAATTGATTTTTAATCCTAGCCTAAAAAACTGATCATTATATCCTAACCTAAAAAACTGATTTTTTAAGTTAAAACTTAAGCCTGATATTCAGTAGAAGTGTTTATTGTTTATTAAAAAAATGCAGTTGTAATTTTAGTGTACCTAGATTATCAGTGTCACCTTTTGGCAGCCCTGAGGGGCACAACTTCTAATTCTTCTCAAAATAATTAAAGAGTTCCTTGTTTAAGTGTTTATCTATATTTGCTCTTTAAATATTCCTTTCCTGATATATGTTTAACGTTTTCCTAAAGATTTTGTGAAAATATAAAAAATTTGAACCATTGATCAAATATTTTTTACTGAATTGTATTGAGAAAATTAATTTCAAATTTCGCAAATTTCTATTATGTACTTCATTTATTATATTTCATTTGCATGTTCTGAATCATATATTTTTTAAAGCTGTATTGTTAAATTTATCTTTTATTTAATGCAGTTTTGAAACTTTGCTGTAATTAAAAATTTAATTAAAAAAAACCTCTCTCTTTAATGGCTTCCTGAAAATTGGTTCCAATGGTTTATGGTCACTTTCAGCTGTAAAACATTTACCAAATGTATATTGGTGAAATTTTTCACATGCGAATACAAACCTCTCTCTATTTCTTATTCTTGTACAGAGGATTCAAGACGTTTTGCGATTCAAAAGTTTAAGAAATTTTATTATTCGGACTTGAGAAAATTTAAAATTCATCTTACCCCTCTCATTTTTCATTAATTTATGTTAAAGGAGTGCAAAATGGGTATATACTAAAATTATGTTCACTTTTCTATTTTTTATTGGAAATTAAAATTTTAAAAATGTGTTATGGGTGATATATTTGTGAATTAATTGTAATAATTTGATCATTGTCATATATGTAGCTATGTGAAACATGGAAGAAGTGAAAACAAAAATCCCAGATGTATGTGTTAGTGTATGGTAGTAATAATCAATTACCTGAAACTAAAGTAGCTATTTTATTGCATGTTATTAGTGAAGAAGTGCTTAGATTTAATACCTTTGATTTAAGTAAAGAAGGTAAGAAAGATGTTGAGAGAGTAATTGAAGCTCTTGAAAATTACTGGACACCAAAAGTAAACAAAAGTTGATATCTAATGCTCAATTTGTAGTTATTGTTTTTAAAGGTTGCTATATTATTTATGTTCATCACTAAAAATTTTGAACTACTCTTATATGCACCCTCGGGTCGGCAAATGCGGCGACAAATTTCTCGCCAAACATTTTTGCCGATAAACTCCATGCTGCCATATTACTATCTAAATTTTTTGTTTACATTTCGAACTTGTGTTACTAAAATGTTTCCAAAGTAGCGGTTTTTGCACATGCAAAAACCACATTTTAAACACACATTTCCAGTCCTAAGAGGTATTTGTGCCGTTCGAGGATTCAAATATCTTATAAAAAATGTATGATACAATCAATATAAACTAATTTCCTTGAACTCTTAAAATACTTTTGTCCCTTTGCACAATTTAAGCTAAAAATCTGAAACAAAAACAAGAAATTTACATAGCAAAAATGCAAAGTTTCTAACCAAAAATATTTGACAAGAATCCATGTACACAGCGATATGTTTTAACTTGAAAAAAAATCTACAAATTGCACAATCTAGGCAACGAACGAATCTACGTACTATGCACACCTCGCTTTAATAAATTAACATAACAACAATAAATTTAAAAGAATACTATGTACACAGCATTCTGTTTCAACTTAAAAAAAACATCTACGAGTTGCACAATCTGGGCACTATGCACTAATCAACAAAATAAACTAAAATAAAATTTAAACAATAAAAAAAACAAGAATAATGACAGAAATTCATACTAAAAAATAATGAAGATAACATTCTACAAAATAAAAACAAGAATAAAATAAAATGCACTTACCATGATTGAATGCTTTTTCAAACAGCAGAAATACCAATTTCATACTGCCTTTAACATGCTGCCATGCAATCACTATCATATTTGTATGACAGCCAGATGCACTATCCAGAAAATTCATACTATAGTTCACAAATAAATGTTCAAAATCTTCTTTTCCTAAATCCTTGTAAGATTTCCAGCCATCCGAAAAAGTAGTTGTACAAAGCTCAATCCACTCTTTAATACACTGTTTCAGCGTTTCCTTACTTCTATCATGCACAGCCACTAAAAGTAATCTCCCAAACCTTCTTGCAGCCACGTCTCTCATTGCAACATAGGCCATTTCAAAACACGCACGACATGAACCAATGAGCAATTAAATCACTCCAGCAAAAGAGTTTTCAACGTCAAAAGGGTTGCCATACAACACTCAATCATGCCCAAAACCAGCACAGAACACATATCGCCACATAGCCAAAATTTTTATGAAATTTTAGAGATATAGATGAGTTCAAATTTGTGGTAAAGTGCAGAATCGCCCACTTATTTGTTTAGTGCTTTTTAGAAGAGTAAGAGGAATTAGATTTTTGTCAATTTTCTTTGACTTTTTAAGTGAAAGTAGGTCGATGTGTATATGGATAAAGTCAAGGGAGTGCGCAATGCCGTTTTTGTGCAATTCTCTGGGATGTTTTTTAAGTGAAAATAGGTCAATGTGTACATGGAAACCAAGTTTGTGCAATTCTTAAAAACGCACCAAGCAGTGGGTGATTCTGCACTTTCTCCCAAATATATATAGATGATTATACTATGGGTTAGGGGAAAAATAAAAAAGAACATGATTTAAGTTTAAAGAATGTGCTAGAAAGAGCCAGAGGAAAAAATGTGTAAGTGAATTAGAATGTTACAATTTAAATAAATGTAAAATTGGTCTGAATGAAGTTAAATGTGTGGGATATATATTTTCTAAAGATGGTTTAAAACCAAATGAAGACAAAGTTAAGGCTATTCTAAATATAAAACCACCAAAAAATGCCAAGGAATTAAAACCTTCCTATGAATAATTGCATGTGTTATATTTATATGTAATATATGAGAATGGACATCGTCTTTAAGAGAGTTGTTGAAAAAACAAGTTGTCTGTAATGGGAATGCAGTACATGTAAAAGCATTTAAGGCTAAAAACATCTTAAAACAATTTACTGTATTATGGTATAAACATGCCTCTAGTTTTATCTGAAGATGTATCTCAATAAGGACGATGAGAAATCTTACTGCAGAATAATTTACCAGTGGCATATGCATTTAAGGCATTAACAGATACACAGAAGAAATATGCTGCTATTGAAAGGAAGCTTGAGCTATTGTATTCACATGTGAAAAATTTCACCAATATACATTTGGTAAATGTTTTACAGCTAAAAGTGACCATAAACCACTGGAATCAATTTTCAGGAAGCCATTAAATAAATGTCCAGTAGGATTACAAAATGTGCATATAAAATTACAACCATATCAGTTTGATATGGAATATAAATGAGAAAAAGATCTTTTCATACCTGATGCATTAACAAGATCATTCACCGACAAAGGATCTGATTTTATTTTGAAGGAGACATGGAAGTCCATGTTGAAATGGTTATAGAAAATATACCAGTGTCTAATGGCTAAATGGAAATTTTTCAACTGGTAACAGAGAAAGATGAAGACCTATAAACTTTAAGAAAGTTAATTGAAATAAATACAAAGTGATGCCAGAACTGGCAAAACCATATTTTAACTTCAGAGGAATTATCAGAGGCAAATGGATTAACATTTAAAAATTCCTGTGTTGTTGTACATAGAAGTTTACTGAAAGGTATTTTAAGTTGAACTCATTATTTTTATTTAGGAGTAGAAAAATGTGAGAACAAAGCAAGAGAAACATTGTATTGGCCGATAATATCCAAAGAAGTTGGAGATTTGATTCTGAATTATCCAACATGTTTGAGTTCACAAAATTTCTAATAATAAAGAACCAACTGTATCTAAAGAAACACCTAATGGTCAATGGGAAGTACTGGGAATATGACAGAGATTATCTAATAGTTATAGACTATTTTAGCAAATATATAGAAATTGAACATTTGGAAGATCTGTCAAGTGTGCCAGAGTAAAAGCAATTGAAATAATTTTTTTTTTTCCAAGGCCTGGTATCCTGAAAATGGTATATTCTGATAATGGTTCACAATATAGTTGCAAAAAATTTAAAGAATTTGCAAGGAGATGGAATTTTGAAACTAGAACTTCAAGTCCAAATTACCCACAATCAAATGGAATGGTTAAAAGGCTTATTCAGATTGTCAAGAAAATGTTAGAGAAAGCTGTAGTTGACAACAAGGATCCATATTTAATATTACTGAAATATCATAATTATCCAATTTCAGCTCAAGTTAAGTAACCTTCAGAATAGGTGTTTAGAAAAAAGTAAATAGATTGATGCCTATAAAAGAGAATTTCATTCAAATTAAACAACATGAAGAAAAAAAGCAGCATTTACTAAAGAGACAGGCATTACAAAAAAGTTATTATGGTAGGAATGCAAAACGAATAAAACCATTGAAAGTAGGAGATAATGTGTACATAAATAAAAAATGAGAAAAAAAAAAAAAAAAAAAAAAAAAGAAAGTCAAAAAATATTGGTGAAGCAGAAAGACCATTGTGATACAAGATTATCAGAACAGATGGAAGTATTGTAGAAAGGAACAGAAGAGACATTCTTAAAAGAATTAAATGGAAAGATTTTTCAGTGCAAAACCAATTATAAGAATAAATGTTGTGAAAGTGAAGATGGGAATGAATATGAGATTAGTCGGAGTACTCCAAATTTAGGCATGCCTGTAAATTCTCCTGCATGTAACAAAGTGTTGTGCCACAAAATTCTGAAAGAGGTGTTTCCCCAAATTTTGCAAATAGACATAACTGTGTTACTTGATTTGATAGGACTGTTAAAAAAAAAAAAAAAAAAAAAAAAAAAAAACTTATTATTTAAGAGTATACATAATTTTTTTATTTCTGCTAAAAAGAGAAATGTCACGTATGCAACTATAACTGTAACATAATTATATATATCCATAACTGTAGTATGGAACAATAGTAGTGTAGAATTAACAACGTTTAGCTCACCTTGTACTTATTGTTTTCACTTTATATGTTATAGCCAGCAGCTTTAGTATAAAAATGTTATTAGAAGTATGTTAAGCATATTATTATGTTTTTAATAAAGACACATAATGTACACATAAGTCTTTAGTTAAATGTAGTACAAACAATACATAATCTTCAATCATTAAGCATGTACCTCATTAATCTGCCTATATGTGTTATGTAACAATACATGATGATTTCAGTTTATGGCACAGCTGGAACGACTACTTACTTTCATGGAAAATTAAACCTCAAAAAAGAGAAAGTTAAAAAGAGGGGACTTGGAGTTGCAATAGTAGTGATTTATTAAAAGTAAAATGTTTAAATGATTAACATTCATTAAAAATAAATAAAAAAATACAGTAAAATGTATTTCAGGAAAGCCCTTGGTGAAAATTGGTGATTTTTTGGTGCCATTACTGTTTACATCTGATACCCTCCTCAGTAAAATGGAATTCAAACCGTAATGTAATAAAACATAATTAAAAGAAAAATCCTAGTTCATACGCTAAAAAGCCGCTTAAATACTGTGGTTCTGTGAAAACATTAACATAAGCAAAATAAGTTGCAATGAAATGTGTTACAAGAGAAAAAAAAAAACCCTTTTTTTTTCCTCTTGTAACACATTTCATTGCAACTTAGTTTGCTTATGTTAATCTTTTCACAGAACCACAGTATTTAAGTGGCTTTTTAGCATACGAACTAGGATTTTTCTTTTAACCTTTTTCTAAACTTTGCAGCACAATGCACAAAGTTTTTGACCACATAGGTCTTTTATCGTTTGTTCTTTTTACTTTACTTTAATTAAAACAAAAAATATGTAATCTCAATTAACTGCATTTTAAATCAAACAAGAAAATAACATAAGAATGAAAATGCACGTTATGTAATCTATGCAATACAAAAAGGAAATATCAACTTGCCTTAATTAAAAATTTCTGTTTCTTCGGTATGTGAGACACACAGAATACCTTAACAGCATCCAAAATCTATTTAAAATGATCTAAACTAGAATCTGTATACTACCTTTGCCACGTAAATTCACAAAAGTAAAAATGAAAAATATTCTCCATACTGCCAGACTGTCGATGGCATTTTTTTTCAAAAATCCCTTTTTATTACACCCACATACCTTCCATAGTGTTGGTATGAGCTCTGGTTTCCAAATCATCCTGCATAATTTACCGAGAGGTGAACGAGGCATTTAAACCTGTATTTACATGCCAGTCAATCAATGTTGTCTTTCCCAATCATTCTAAAGTGTTGAGAAACTTCAGGTTAATCATACCACTAGCAGGCATTTTATGGTGTAATGCACAAAATAGGCAACGTACTTCCTAACCAACATCCAACACATAAATAAGCCCTTACAAGTATTTTCTTTTCAGTCAAATTCACTGCAATCAGATCATAATAAGATTTCCATAACATTTAACTCAGGTTACTATAAATGAAACACCAACTTGGCAATAAATGAAACAACAACTTGGCAATAATCCAATAGGTAACCTAAAATGTAGACTAACCAAAAATACTTGTAGAAGTTTGAAGTACTTATGATAGTTGCAAAGCCTTACATTTTTTTATTAAATGGCAATAATGGGAATTTTTTTAAATATTCAGGTACATTTCATGTTGCATTCATAGCTTTTTATAGTAGATAAATTAATTGACATTTTGGGATATCCATGTATTATTAATTAATGATGAACAATGCATGCTATTGGTAAGTTATCTATGATAATGAAAACATAAAACTTAATACACTGCTGGCCATCGTAAATGCAACACTCTGAAGGAAGCATGCAAATAACATGAAATTTACAACATGCATTAGCGGAGGTGAGATATGCAAATGATCAGAATTTCAGCGCAGATGCACATCACGCACACCTGTAGCGCCACTTCAAAGCACTATTTAACCCCTTCGCGCCGACTGTCATGTATACGTGCCAGCAACGAACACACTTATCTACTGTCCGACACGCAGGCGTGCCAGAGCATTGTTGCGTTTTCTACCGAATGTCACGTATTTGTGCCAGTACCTTGGAACGTTTTTCAAACTATAATTTCTGCCACAAGATGGCACTGTATGCCCATATGGTTTCAGATACATGTACATTAGACATTCTACTCAAAATGGTCGGATTCGAGTCTGGAGACACTGTGGAGAGAGCATGCTGAATAGCTGCATTATTCACCGCCACACTGGACCTGACCCCGTATTATGGTATGGGGCGGTATTAGATATTACTCTTGCACTCCTCTAATATGCATTGCCAGTACATTAAACAGCTAGTGCTACATCTCCGAGGTGTTGCAGCCAGTTGACCTTCCTCCAGTTTTGCTGTCCTTGTTCAGGGCTTGCCCACAGCCATGTTTCAACAGGATAATGCGCAACCACACGTGGCACGCATTGTCCAAGGGTTTTTCGTCAATTGCCAGATTGAATTGCTTCCCTGGCCGGCTCGCTCTCTGGATCTTTCGCTGATAGAAAACATGTGGTCTATAATTGCTGAAAGATTGACCCAGATTACATCCCAAGCTGCCACACCAGATCAACTTTGGCAACGTGGGTAGCTGCTTGGTCTGCTGTACTCCAAGAACACATCCAAAGTCTCTTTGAATCAATGCCAAGGCGTGTGGCAGGGGTGATCTCCAACAATGGTGGCTACTCTGGCTACTGATTCTGGAAGGAACGATACTTCACAGAAGTCTATAAATTTAATCATTGGTACTTGGTCAACATGTTATCTACTAAATAAATTTTGTTGCCATATCCCTTGTCTTTCTTGGTGTTGCAATTTGGGTG
The DNA here is from genome assembly GCF_044657685.1 of Stegodyphus dumicola. Lineage (NCBI taxonomy): Eukaryota > Metazoa > Arthropoda > Arachnida > Araneae > Eresidae > Stegodyphus > Stegodyphus dumicola. The sequence goes on from NC_140771.1 coordinate 120,084,142, forward strand.
GCCAGCAGTGCAATATCAGATGCTTTTTCACTACAATATTTAATTTAGAGAAATATTTAGAAGTTTCGTTCTATCTTATGTTAACTGAATATGTTTCAAAATTCCATTTGCTGATTCTATTATTAGAAAAATTGGGTGACTTCGCATAGCTTATGTCATCAAATATCTTCTCATTGTTTATGCTAATATAATCTGTGGCAATATTATTTTCAGTACTTTCTGATTATCTGCTCCCACCAAAAAGTCGCAAATGCATTGAAAGCATTTGGTGACTAAGTTTTTGCCAAGCTAATACGTGAAAGACAAGAGCTGTTTTTAAAATTGCACTATATTAAGAATCCATAAAATAGCAGTCAAAGAATAAAATTTTAAAAAAGCAGGAAACATCTGTAATAATACCTTTTTCAAGACATCCTGAATTTTTTTTTCTGTTATTTTCTCCATGTACATGATGATGTGTTTTTGCTTTAAATAAATAAATAATAATAATAAAAAACAAAAAACAAAACAAAAAAAAAATTGTACAAACTTAGCATAGTGCTTAACTTAACGCTGTGCATCAACCAAGAATAAATAAATCAAATAACTTATAAACAATTCTTATTTTCTTTGGAAAATTCAGTAAATTTTTACTTGCGAAGCAAAGGAAGTATTGTAATCATGAAAGATTTAGTGTATCATATTTTAACGGAAATGTCCATCTTTACTTTTCCCGAATCCATTTTGACTATTTTTATGCTATACCTATGCATACAAACAAAATAAAAGATTTTATCCAAATTGGATTGAAAAATGGATTCAAAATAGGTATTTTCATAGCATCTGTGCGTACATATGTAAACTCTAAAACAATTAGCCATAAAAGTTTGAAATACTGTATATGGGATTGCTATAATATCTAGTTGTACAAGGACTGTTAAGAATCCTGGACCTAGTTTGCAATGATTTAAACAAAACTATAATTAAAGGCTTCAAGTGCGTAGTTATGAAAGATGGAAGCACGTGAACAGAAAAGTTTTGGTTTACAATTCGGTGATTGGTTGTCAAGAGGCATCTGGTATTAACGGTTACATAAGATTGCATGATTAATTTGAATGACGCAATGCAGATAAGTTATTACGATTTTAGAATAGAGAGGAAGAATTTATGTTTATAGTTATATTATAATTCTGATTCATACATTTTTATCTTACATATAAATGTATTTATAGGTAAAAAAGTAAGAAATTTAGAACCTAATTCACAAAGACATGAAGAAATAAATTCGAAACTAGTAAAACCTCAAAATTTCCCCCAAAATATCAAATTATTTTCAAATTAGTATAATTTTCAAAAAGACCAGAAAAACAACAACAACAAATTCAGAATTACAAAAATAGAAGAGGAATTCAGTTGAAGTCTGATTCAGCATAATCAAGAGGAGGTAGATGGGATTCAGTTTAATCCTTCCCTCCTAGGTAAACTGTTTCATTTCTATTCATTCAGAATTAACTTATAAACAATCTTAAGTAATTTAATTATACTAGTTCATCCGAAAATTCTGAATTTCACTCTGATGAAACGGATTTTCAATCATACAAAATAAAAATGTGCAAAAACAATACCTCATTAAATAAATTCAGCATCCAAAAAGCTAGAAGAAAAATAGACACCTAAATTGAATCAAATTTCAATTAAAAATTCAAATTAGAAGTAAATTATTAAATATATAATAATTAACAGAAAATCTTAATTTTGAATTTACTACAGTCATAAAAAAAAAGTTGTACTGTTTTACATATATATATGTATATGCCCATCCATCCCCCTCACCTGGCTTTTTATTTTCTCGTTTTTGCAGTCATATATTTGCAGTTACAGAAGTATTTTAAATGATCAAAATATTCAGGTTTTGGTATTGTCAAATTTAAAAAAAAAAAAAAAAAAATTAGGATCAATAATAAAATTGTAACTTTCAATGCAGCCTAGACTTATATTTGGGAAAGTTTTATATTCCTTGTGAAGAGATAAAATTATAAGTAGTTTGACTCGCATACAACAAAAACTGACCAAAATTATTTAATTTCAAAATTTGCCATTTTTAATGTTAGTTTCAACTTGCCTTGAGGGATTGATTAATTAATAATAGAATTAGAGTAATTAGAGGAAATAAGCTTAAATTAAGTGCAACGAAAATGTGTATAATTTAATAGGTCATACAAAAAAGTGTTTGTATTCACATCAGACTTTTTGACACTATTTTAAGGGATTTCTTGTTTGAAAAGTAGCCAGTCGTAATTTCTCATGAAAAACCTGATTTTTGGTATATTCATTTGGATAATTTCAAGTGTGAAATTTAATTATAGGATTGGCAATTCATTAATCATTATTTATTTTTGGTCATCATTATTTTTTTATTGATCTTGATATGATATTTCAGTATTTTCAGATTATCCACTCCCCATTACAAAATCATGAAAAAGTATTGATGAGGCTGTGCTTCATATTCACAAAATGTATTTATGTGGCAGCCCAGGTATGTACATAGCATCCCTCCTCCAGAGGGCTTTCCCACTTCTTCAGACATTTTTACTACTGTAACTACAGATTATGATCCTTCCTATAGGAAATTTAGCATAGTGGTGAATCTTATACTACAGTTTTCATGGTTTTTGTCAACATCTTGAATGTAGGTTTTTGCACAGATAGAGTGTAATGTGGCTCACTTAAAGACATCATTTGCTTCTTTTTTCTTCTGATTTTAGGATTTTGGTGTTTTTTTTCAGTAGAAACAGATTGCTATGTTCACGGAAAGAACTATGGCATACAAAATTGAGAAGTGTGAATGTTTTGTATGGAAAAAGAAGAATGTAAAAAAAAAGTTAAATGCATGGTTAAAGTAGAAAAAGATACCCAGACAAACATTTTTGAACAAAGTATTCAATGAATTTGTGCCTTTTAGGTGTGGGTGCAGATAATCAGAAAGTAACAAATTTTCTTTATTTTTCTTTGATTTTCATTCATAAATTGTTTATGAAATCAATAGTTTGTATGTATACTATGCTTTTTATTTCAGTTTGCTTTAAAAAACTTACTTATTTTAAATACATTGTGTACATAAATCTATATAAATTATTTTAAAATTTTAAATCAGTTCAGATGTTTAAAACTGAGTATTGTATAGGAAGAATATGAGTTATGTGGAACACTACATGAAAGGTCATCTGTCAGAGCATTGTATCAGTTAGAATATTCTTTTCAATTTGATTTATTGGCATATTTCTTTATGTTTAAATTGGGAGAAAGAATTAACAAAAAGGGGTAAGTAAACAGTACAGAGTCTGAAATCCGGACTCATTGGGACTTTGGCGATTCCGGATTTGGGATATTTCCGGATATTAGATCATCAGTTTAGATCTAGTAAGATGGCATGTAGAAATTATAAAATTAAAAATCTGAAACTGTGATTTATGAAATAATTAAGTATTTATGATCTAAACTGTATCAAAATTTACAAAAAAAAAAAAAAAAAAAAAAAAAAAGCTTAATATTTATTTGTTTACCTTATTAAACATTTTTTTCAATGTAAGTTGTTTAAGTTGCTTCATTTTTTTGTGCTAAGACTTTCTCTTTAATTCTGTAGACAAACATAATCTCTTGTTTAGTTACATTTTTGAAGACCTGTAACTGCTGTTTTGAAAATTCCGACTAACCTGTCAATCAAAATTATCTGGTTTTCAGTAACTTTTCTGTCACTTTCTATCGGTAGCAGTATTTTCTGGATCTAGAACCATACTACAGATTTCGCCATTTATTATTTGATTGATGATTGAGAAGCATTGTCAGAACAATGAAAAACTTCTTTTATATCATCTTCATTCATTACCACTTCTCCACATTTCTTTACAAAATCTGTTAATTGGAAAATTTCACCTTTGTTTTGCGATATCTGAAAACCTTTAAGATTAGTGGCTATCATCATAAAATTTAGCTGTCCTTCACTATACATATTTGGCTATGCATCATGAGCTTGGCGACTAACGACAAGTTGTTCCATTAAATTTTATCTTGCTTCTATCGCGCACTGAGACAATTAAGCCTGAATTGTATTAGTTTAGTTATTTATTATACTTATGTATATTTCGTGCACATGCTTAAGGTTTATTAGAGTTCTGAATAAATAAATTCCCACATATGCTTAAGCCTTATTGAGGACCGGCTGTAGATATCTTACCATTTGATGCAGTCTCTGTGGGTCCTAAATTCTGCAACTTGGTGCGGCCATATGAGCCCTGGTGCTGGTTCTGGGTCTATGTGAATAACAAATCAGTTATTCGTAACTCAAGTAACCCTAAATATAATCTTTGGGTCTATGAGTTTCATTGACAAATCTATTTTTAGCATATGGAAAGGAATTTTTCTTAAATTTTTCCTCATCAACATTTTTTTAGTGCATTTAACTTAAATCTGTAATCATTGCCAAGCGTAATGTCAATATAAAAGGTTACCATACTCCTTTATTATTCAATTACTAATATAAAAAAATTGTTTAGGCATCGTTACATGAGTCATTACTGAAGTTGTCATGTTTTGATAAACATGCGGTGATGAAAGGAAAATATAATAAATGATGATTCGCCTCAAATGTATGATCTGTCAATGATGTATCTATGTGGAATGTTTCGGTTTGAGATGTGTGCCAAGCAGATATACAGCATCGAAGCCAAATTACTGATTATACAAATTTATGCTAAAATGATTGTTTCTTCAGTAACAAGGTATTTTATTTAGTGTTGAAGTAAAATTAAGAATCAGTACTCTCCAGATGTTTTATTATGCGCGGAGGAGGAAATTTACTGGGCATGCATAAAGACATTATTGGTCCAGATTTTAAATCATTCCGGATAATGGATATCCTGATTTCGGACTTTGTGCTGTATTATATTTTATTCCTATTACACAAATTTATAGAGTTGCACTAATTCATTTTATTTATAAATCCAGTTAGTACATTTAGAAGCATATTTAAGTGTAATGAGAGATATTTGGGAAGCTCTGGTAAAACAAATTTTTTAAGCAAAAAGTAAAACAAGTATTTAAAGGGTTTTGTAAAAAAAATCTTTTAAGCAAAAAGTAAAACAAGTATTTAAAGGGTATTAAATGTTCAAATTTTGTACACTCGTGCACTGAACTGTAGCCATGATAATTAAAGCGTTCATAATGTGGAAACATGTATAATCCATAAATGGCCATGCGAAATGGTAATTTCTTTAGAGATGTTTTAATGAACTACAACTGTTATCCAAAACAATGGAAACACTATGCTTAAAAGAAATTAATTTAGCTTTTGCACATTAAACTAGTAAAGTATTCACCATTTTTTTTTTTTTTGTGTAAGGATTATTTTATATATATTCTGAACCTTGCATAAAATTGCAGATTTTAATTTAGTTTGTAAAACTTAGTTCATAATGAAGGAAAATGAATGACTTGTGTAAATTCTGAAGAGGTCAGATTGTTAGTGCCTGGGCTTTTTAGTGGTATATCTGTATACTTTTGTTGCAAAATTATTGGGGATATTGAGAGGTACTGTGTCTAAGGTCATGATGGCATACAATATGCATGATAAAGCATCATCTCTGAGATACAGTTGTAGGATAAAAACAAAACTTATTAACAGAGCTGAAGAACATTAAAGGAATTGTAATGTCAAAAAGAAAAACCATTACAAAAAAGTGACTTCTGAGCTTAATATGTATTTAAAGAGTCCAATATCAACAAATACAGTATTAGGGAAAATGCATCGGAATATTTACAGAGCTGCTAATCTCAAAATCTCGTGTTTCACAAATTAATCAAAAGGAGAGCACAGTGGTGCCAAAAGTATAAAATATGGAATGTATTGGAAGCAAGCAATGGAAATGAATACATTTTTTTTTTGTGTCCACTTTGCACTATTTCCCCAATTTACAATGGATTAATGTGTAAAGAACTCTGCAGAAGTTTACAATCCAGAGTGCTTTTTGTCATAAAACATTATGATTTATTTATACTTCATGCAGTTTATTGTGGTTTTCTTCAAGTTCAGTTATTGCTTTACAAGGACAAATAAATATCAATAACTACATATATATTTTCAAAAACCACATCCATTTTAGTGGTGCAGTTACTGTTTCCTATGGGTGACTGCATCTTTTAAAATGATGTCCCCATTCACTGAGGTCATATTATTCACTTAAGGTTTGGTTTGAAAGCCATGGAAATGAAGTCTTTTTTCCTAGTTTGTGCAATTATGACTCTCAAATGTTATTGAGCTATTATGGTCTGCTCTGTAAAATATAATGAGGTTCTGTTTTCCGCCTTCATTTCTGATAAAAGAATGATATAAAATACCTTTTACCTCTATTCAGAACTTTCATGTCTCTATTGAAAGAAGAATTCAAGCAATTTTGGATTCCAGAGAGGTCTCTGTGTTATATTAAGTACGCAGATCTTCAGTTTTTAGGGGGTTCCATAGCTTGGGACAATACCTGTATATATAATGTACTGTTTAAAGTATTGGTCAAGTAACATAATACAGTCAAAAGTCGTTAATTCGGACACCCATAATCCGGAATGATCTATAATCCGGACCTCAAAGCTAAAAACTTTCTGCGCATGCGCCGCGTTGACACATGCGCATAGGCGTTTACGCGTGCACGTAAGACCTCTTACGACTGCGCATTTGCAGTGCAGAATGTGTGCAAGCGCAGAATACGTTTTCGCGTGCGCGTTTTATGTATAATGAACGAACGGTATAAGCTAAAATTATCTATTTCAGTTAATGTTGATGATTGCGTTGTTCCTTAATTTTTGAATTGGATGCGGCTTATTATTTTTTGCAGACTGTAAGAGCAATACTATAAAAGTAAACTTGAACTTTCGATTATGTCAAATAGAATTTCCGAATCTGGAGCTCCCAAAGGATCGTACAAAACAAAAGTATGTTTCGATGTCCATCAAACAAAAAGTGGAATTGCTGCAAAAAATGGATAAAGACATGAAGAATGTGACAGAGAGGTTAGTGAAAATGAAAAAATTTCGATTGACAAGTTAGTCGGTATTCTCGGCACAGCAATTAACGGGACTTGAACAGCGGAACTTTGTAACTGAACAAAAAATTATGTCTGTTTATAGAATTAGCAAGAGAAAGTATTATCACATAATAAGAGAAAGTATTATCACATAAAACGAAGCAACTTAAACAACTTACATTGAAAGAAATGTTTAATAAAGTAAACAAATAAATATTAAACTTTTTTTTGTAAATTTTGATACCCTTTAGATCATAATTGTTCTTTATTTCATAAATTACGGTTTCATATTTTTAATTTTAGAATTTCTGCATGCCATCTTACGCGATTTAAACTGATAATCTATAATCCGGAATCGCCGAAGTCCCGACGAGTCTGGATTAACGACTTTTGACTGTAATAGCATATACATAGATTTCCAGTGTTTCTTTCGTAAGGGCTGTTGTACAGTCAAAAGTTGTTAATTCGGACACCCATAATCCGGAATGATCTATAATCTGGACCTCAAAGCTATAAACTTTCTGCGCATGCGTCACGTTGATGCATGACCTTCACGGCTGCGAATATGCGTGCGCAAAATACGTTTATGAATGCGCGTTTAATGTATAATGGATGGTATAAGCTAAGCTAAAATTATCTAATTCAGTTAATGTTGTTCCTTAATCTTCGAATTGGATTCGGCTTATTATTTTTTGCAGACTGTTAGAGCAATTTTATAAAAGTAAGCTTGAACTTTCGATTATGTCAAATAGAATTTCTGATATATACGTAAAGGATCTACAAAATATTTAAAGGATGTTTCAAAGTCCATTAAACAAAAAATGGAATTGCTGCAAAAAATGGATAAAGGCATATCCTTTGTTTATCTAAACTTTAACATTTGTTTATCTAAACTTTGTTTATCTTTAACGCCGCAGCGCACAATGAATTGGAAGTTGATATGTCAGCATTATCCTTATCTTCAGGGCAGATGTTTTTATTTTATTTGGTTTATAATTCCTTACTAAATGTAGTATTTCATCTCGATATACAACATCTTTGATATGATTTAAATCAAATTCCTCGTCATTATAATTTGCTTCCAACAAGTGAAGAAAGTGACAGAGGTTATTGAAAACGAAAAAATTTCGATTGACAAATTAGTCGGTATTCTCGACACAGCAATTATAGGACTTGAACAGCGGAACTTTGTAACTGAACAAGAAATTATGTCTGTTTATAGAATTAAAGAGAATGTATTATCACATAAAAAACGAAGCAACTTAAACAACTTACATTGAAAGAAATGTTTAATAAAGTAAACCAATAAATATTAAGCTTTTTTTTTTGTAAATTTTGATACCCTTTAGATCATAATTGTTCTTTATTTTATAAATTACAGTTTCATATTTTTAATTTTATAATTTCTGCATGCCATCTTACCATATTTAAACTGATGATCTATAATCCGAAAAAATCGATAATCTGGAATCGCCGAAGTCCCGATGAGTCCGGAATAACGACTTTTGACTGTATTTCTTTTTTTGAGAACCATGTTGACATTCTTTCAGAAAAATGTCAAGCACTGCACAAAGCTATGATATCATCAATTCAAATAGAGTTTATGAATTCATGTAGTCTAATAGCTTTGTGGGTACCCGGCAGCAGGTAGAGTGTCTTCTGACTCCATAAATGATTAGTACATTTGTTAGGTTGTGTAATACTTGCTGCATTTTAACTCAACACAAATTTATTACAATTATGCAAAGTTCTTTACATGTATATAATGTAATTCATGAATAGTGTAGAATAATTATTTTAATGAAGTATAGTCCTTGTGACGTGAGGAACCTACTAACAAGGGTCTCTCTAGTCGAAAGTTCAAGAGCATTCTGGCATGTTGTTCTGATGGAAAAAATTTTCAAACTGAATTAGCCATGCCTCCTTAATTTTTCAGTAGTATTTTATATTCTCTGATTCATTATACCTGGAACGATATCAGAGGAAAAACAAAATCATTGGTTTGTCAGCCCTCCTGAAATCAAGAGGCTTTGACGACAGACACTGTGCAGAATGCTAAAATCTCTTGAAACTGGTCGTGAAATTATGTCTCTTGTACTGTTACTAATTGGAATGAATTATTATGTCTGCGATGTCAGACCATGTCGTGTGACATGTTGTAAAAGCTTGAAAACAGTGACTTGCAGGGACTGCACACATAATTTTCTCATCTCTGTGTGGTCTGCTGCAGCTTGTTGCAAATATTACAAAAGAATAGGCCAAAGAACTAAATATTAAAGAAATCAAAAGTAAGGAGCAGGAATCGGCATTATGTGAATAAACTCTCAGTGTACACATCTTCATTTCATTCTTGCTTTTATAAATTCGGGTGAAGGGACCCTTTCTTGTAAGAATGTGATAATTTCATTTTCAGTTGATGATAAATTGAAAACTATCGTTATTTAATCCCTCCAAAAATAATAAGTTTCACAATTCTTATTATTTATTTTTGGGTTTGTTACATCGTTTGATAATAAATGCTGCTAAAGTTGGAAATTAATCACTAATCATTCATAAAACTGACAATTACTGAAAGATTTTTTAAAAATAGCTGTATGAAAAATCAAGTGAAGGACAAAAGAAGCTTGGATTATGATATTGCATGAGCTACAAATGTATATGTGGAAACATTATTTCATATGTTGGTGCTGAAGTAAAAAGATGTAAATGTGAAAAGAATGTGTATTGTGTGTGTTAACTGTGCGTTGTTCTTCTTTGTCATATTATTTTAAATAATTTAATTATAGTTTGTAACTGTATTTGATTATACATCATTGTGATATTAAATCCTAATATATGATATGATAACTGAAATTCATTGTATTTTTTTAATAATATCTGTTGAAATTCCTTCTATATCACGTAACTGTACTTCCCCCCTGCCTCAAAATACAGTGAATCTTCTCTAAAGTAACCATCCACCCATATTTCCTATTTCAATCTTTTGTGAAGGTGGTCATTTAAAAGTAAACGACTGTCACTGATGGTGATTATCAATTTTCATTAGATATATCCTATTCAAAGTTTCTGGAATGTGTTAAAGAAAAATACTGAAGTATGGTACATTGATTTATTAATAATGTTATACATTAAATTATAAATTAATTACAAAGAATAATTAAGGAAAACAAAAAAATCATAGAAAATTTTGTATTTGAATAATATTTTAAAATGTAAAAAAAAGATTTTATGTATTTTCTGAATATTTTTTTAAAAAAAAAATCTTTTGTATTTTTTAGTCCAAAGGGGCTTTGTCCCTGAAGGACTATTGCTTTCGTTTTGCGATTCCGCGTCGATTCACTACAAACGGCGAATCACTTTTAAAACTGTTGCCACAAAGTATTATCGCCCTGTGTTATATTTAAAGAAATTAAATAATGAAAAATCTGTATTTAATGTATTAAATTATAAATTAATTACAAAGAATTAGAAGAATTTTTCGCATTGTGATAAAACAACGGTACATAGATCCATCGAATTTTGAATGACGTAATCCTCCTACGAATATGGGCATGTGGAAGACCAAATTTGAAATTTGTTTTATTATCGATTTCCTGTTTTGTAAAACTTAACAAACTTTTGATTAACAAACTCAACGATTTCAAAGCAAGCAATGGCAACGTTGTACAGAAAAAACACTTTTATCTCCAGCGCGTGAGTCTCTGTATCGGAATTTCTAAAGATATGCTCATTTTAAAACTATTTTGTGATATTGCTGTTGAACTGAGTTTTATGGTTTAAGTGCGAAGAACATGATATTTAATAATGTAAATGTAACACACAAAATGTTAAAAAGATGCCCCTTTGGATGTAATTTAAAATCTGAAATATTTCAGATTTTCTTTTTCTCTTTTTTTTTAATAATTTCAAAAACACGGATTATTCATGCAAAGAAATTTGTCTGCTTAGTTTCCTACTTCAATTTAATTTATTTCTGAAAAGCTTGAATTCCATAAATATATCAACCACTTTAATATCTCCTAAATTATGACCTAATTGTTTTAATTTGTTTGTCAGAATTTAGGAGCTTGTAAAAAATTACTCCTGCTATCCAAGTTTCCAGCAGTTGGAATTTTGGATTTGTGTACCATTTCACTCATAGATACTGACATTTTTAAGCATCTTAGTGGCAATGAATTGTTTATTATTTATTATAAGCCTCTAAAAGCTTTGACACACTGAATCGCCACTATCCTTTTATTTTGTAATGCTGTAAATGTTTGAAAGGTTGAATTTTAATGAATTATGGGTGTTGAGTGATAAAGGTTTGTCTCATTAATATTATAATTATTCTTAAAATTATAATCTTTTATTAATGGGGATAATTGTTTTTAAATAATCTGGCATATTTATCTACTTTGAGAGGGAATTGAAAAATCAGTATAAACAATTCAGAACCATTTAAAGCAAACTGTGGCACAAACAAGCTATAAGATAAATTACATTGCTCTGGGATCAGAATAAAAAATAAAAGTTTTATGTATAGTAAAGGAAATAAATTTGTAAGTACATTTCTTGATTTTTACAGTACAGTGAACTTCCAATTAATTCGAGTGCAGAGGGCAGATCATTCGATTGGTTCAGTTTGTTTATTGCAGAATTTCACAAACCAGGAAAAATTTCACAAACCATCAAAATAAAACAAAATTCCTTTTTAAAATGTTAAAAGGAAAAAATAATCATGAGATAGCAGTTGATGGTGTCAGTATTGCACTAATGTACTAATAGCAGTATTAATTTAATTATATGTAATCTGGAATATATACATTGTTAAATCATCCATTAAAAATAAATTGCTAAATTTCAAAAGTAAATTAAGTGCATTGCTACTGTTCTATTTCTGTGACTCCTTTCAAAATACAAGAGTAATATATACATTTTTTTTTCCTGTTCTGAAATATGTTCTTGTTTTGAATATTATTTTTAATTTACATAAACAAAGGAATTCTCTAAATTAAACTGCTTAAAAATATGTGTAAGTCATTAATATTTCCTTCTTTAAATTATAATATATGCTATTCCTCTTTCCTGTGCTTTTTTGAACTGCTGTTGGGTTAATTATGATTTTGGATTAATAGCAGATGCCATCTTCAGTATTACCTCATTTAATTAGGACTCTATCATGCCTTGAAATATTTTAGGGCTGTTGTTGTAATTAAAGTGCTTTTCGAGGTCATGAATACATGCATTTGGATGTCCCTGGTTGAGTTGAGATGTTCTTGTTCTGAAATTTGGGAATAGAATTAACCTGGTGAAGAAACTGTCTTCTTAATACACTGGTTATCAAATTAAAAGATAATGACAGAAATAAAATGTAACTGGTATTTAATGAAAATTGTTTATAAATTTGAATAAAAGCATTAATTAACATAAATTACAATGTTTGACCATTGATTATTTGCAAAATATTGAAATTAAAACCAAACTTATACATGCTGGAAAATGATGGAATAATCAAGTCACCTCTTGTAGAAAATTTTCTGTCTGTATGATCACCTCGTACAGATATGCATACTTCACATCTTGATTTCATGGACTTTACAAAGTCTTGTGGAATTGTACGCCATTCTTCTAAAAGTGCACTTTTTAGCTCCTGGAGAATCCAGGAAAGAATTTGGTGCACTGATATTTGGCACCACACATGCTCAGTCAGGTGAGTAAGGTGGCCAATCCATTTGAATGATACCTTCTGTTTGCAAGTGTTCTGATGCCACATATGCTCAATGAGGCCAAGCATTGTCATCCATTAGCAAAAACTCTGGGCCAACAGAACCCCTAAACAGTTTAACTTGGGTTTCCAATACCTCATCTACATATCTCCAGTTACAGAACCTCCGTGAAAGATATGCAGTTCAGTGCAGCTATTTTTGATGATTCCTTCCTAAATCATTAAACTATGGTTGCAGAAACATGATATTTCACGGACAAGGGAATACAAATTGCGTGTTCCTTCCTTTCTCCAGATGCATATCTGGAATCACTGTTCATCTGCATGTTTCAGTAAACAATACTTGGACCTAGTCATTTTGGATCAATTGAACATGATGCCAGCACCAATTTAAACAGGCCTTTTTGGAAGCTAGAGTGAATAAGACACAAATAATTGTTTTTCTCATATGCAGTCGAAACTCGTTAAGCTTCATGCAGCAGTAGAACAGCTAATTTGAGTTCATATGGGCGGCTGAAGGTCTAAAACCAAATCTCTTATAGTCGCTTCATAGTATCTTTGAACCAACAACTACAGAAAGTGGTCTTCTGATGCAGTTGTTTCTCTTGGTTGCCCTTGACCAAGCTATCTGTCAACTGATGCATTGTTTAAAAAGTGACTCCAGATACGTGACATGACACTTTGAGCCATATTCAAATCTTGGATGATCTCCATTTCTCTTTGACATCTCTCAGTTCTACCAATTATTCCTTCACTTAAATGATCCTTTTGAGCCACTACTGGATACTGATCACTCTCAGAAATCACATTTACTTTAAACAACACTACAGACTGGAATTCCAACAAGTGTCCATTGTGCTTCATAATGTCAATCACCGAATTTGCATATATCTGGCAGTAATATATGTGCAGAAGTGCAATTTTGTGTTCAATTATATATAATTAACATAAATAATTACAGCATTGGGCATTGTTGCAACACTAACTTGGTGAGTGTATTTTTTCTCATTATCCTTTAATATTGATGATCATTGCATTATAATTATCCATACTGTTGTTTATTTTTTGTTCTCGGATACATTGATCATTTTAAAAGGTGGTTATCTACCATAATTTCTATAAGAGGGTTAATTGTATTATAATTTCTCACACTACCCCACTTATAATGCATTGTATATTTGAATTATAGAAGCAGTTAGTGAAGCAGTAAGGAATACGTCTAGTCGATATGAGAAGGAGATATCTCAACTGCAAAAGACCAATGAGAAATTGGAAGCTGAGTTACAAGAATTAAAAAATCGTGAGAAGTAGGTTACCTCACTTCATAACATATGGAAATTGTACATAGTATGTATGATTCTGAAATTGTGGTTTTATTATCATTATTCTTATTCACATCATGCAAATCATCTTCTGGAGATAAAAGGAGTAATTTTAAATTATGACTGTTTTGGAATATTAAATGCTGTCTCCAATTTTGAAGTATTTTAGATAAAAAATTAATAGCTCATAAATTTTAAGTAGGGAAACAATACTGTAATCTTGTTTTGTGATATTTAAATAAGACTGGTATCATTATTATCAGGACAATTTTTCTTTAAAACATTTTTTATATTGTAGAAAAGATTAAATTATTATTTATTGTTTCAGTTTTTATTCATGTTATATGTTTTTAAATTTATTTTACACATCCCCCTTAATTTTATTGCTTAGTACAGACATGTTTTTAGTTGAAAAATTCAGTGTAGCTCTACTGTTTTGTTGAAGATATTGAATATATGGAGAAACTGCAATTCTAGAGAAATTGCAGCTCTTGAGCTAAGACTAAAGATTTAAATTTGTTAAGTTGTACTTGCTGTGAAGGAAACTAATTAATGTCCAGCATTAAAAGTTGTAAGGGGAAGAAGAATTTTTATTTATTTATTTTTATATATTTTTCAAGAGATCTAATATGGTTTTAAATAAAACGAAATATTCTAGGACTGACATTTCCCGAGAAGGGGTATTAGCAGCTGTTACAAAATCTCTGAAACGTGTTGGAAATTTGGGCAGCCCTCTTCCTTTCACATCCAGTACTGGTGAAAGCATTGAAAATTTGGAAGAGAGCATGAGAAAGGTGATTATAGTATTTTAAAATTTGAATTTTTAAAAATTTTCTATACTAATGATTAAGGAAACATGTATTTCATCATGAAGACAAAATTAAAGCGGTTTAAATAAAATAGAATTTTTATTAGATATTTAAATAAGATCATAATGGTATTTTTCAAGATGAATTTTTAGACCTATGCCATTAATCTGAAAAGAAGAATTCCTAATGAGATTATATTCAGTTTAAATTTCAAAGAGAATGCAGAAATACTCAAATCTAAAACATGAAGTATAAATAAACAGAAGCCTGGCATCATGCATATCTTTGAAGGAGAGATGTTAGATTCAAATGGTACATTCTTAAGAGTCTTAGGGCATAGGTAACTTCTAATTAATACTACTCATAACACAATTTTAGCATGCTGATTGGTTTTGTTAGTTTTGATTTTTAAAGCACATTTGGAGTTGATCTCCAGTATTACTAATTTCAGTTCAAAAGTTAGACAAAGGAAGTGCAATCCATGAATTAATGGTGAAATTTAAGTTCAGGGAGCATTCGAGATCAAGACAAACTATCAAATTGAAGTTATGAGAATCTAGTTGCTGTCTTTGATAATGCAGATAATGCAGTGGCATGCTCATGAGTAGAGGGATTTCTGTGTTTGAGTTTCAGTTGTGAAGTGCACTCCATTTCAGAAACTTCCAGAATGTAATAGCTTAATATATCACTGAAAATAGTTTTTTTTCCCCATGGAGTAAATAAATTTTATCCTG
The DNA here is from genome assembly GCF_044657685.1 of Stegodyphus dumicola. Lineage (NCBI taxonomy): Eukaryota > Metazoa > Arthropoda > Arachnida > Araneae > Eresidae > Stegodyphus > Stegodyphus dumicola. The sequence goes on from NC_140771.1 coordinate 120,099,766, forward strand.
AGTTTTATCCAATATAAATTTTCTGTTTTATTAAACATTAATTATCAGTAATAATACTGATAATATAACTACATCTGATAGCTTTTTAGGCCATTTTTTGAGTGCATTAATGTTTCTTTTTTGTTACCATGCAAGTTATAAGGCTTGTAAGAATATAGGAAAATTCACTTAACTACTACTTTGTAGCTAGCCACTTTCTGAGATGTAATTACTGAAGATTACTAGGTAATTATAAAGTTCACAGATTGTGAGTTTTAAAAATTCCATATGTGCTGAAGGCAGAATTATTAAACTTGTATTGCAGTGCAATTGTCATGTTATCATTCATTTGTAATATCACACATGCAAATGCTCATTATGTGAAGTAATTTGGCCAAATGTCTTTGACAAATAGCCAGTCCTTTGCAGGTTGCAAATTTTAATCCTTTCATGTCCATATTTTTACAGTGAAAAGAATTAAGTGTAGATTTGGCATGAGCAGATTTGGCTTTATCTATCTCTAGGTCTTTCACTTTCATTTTTTAGCTTAATCTTTGTAAGAACATTTAACAGCTTGTATAACTATTTATGAGCACAAAATATGTGATTAATTAAAGTAAGATGTTTTTTGTTTATGGAAATGTAATTATACTGCACTGAATCAGTGGTTCTTCTAGCTATGTAGCCATGAGATTTATAATAAAATAATGTAACTGCATTTTCATTGTTATTTTATTTATTTATAATTATCTTTTAATCCATTTTTACCCCTGCACTTCTAAACAAGGTAATTTTTTGGGGGGCTGAGTAATATTTAGTGGTTACATTTTTGCTAGATGAAGTATCTCTTTTACGCTAATATTACTGTAAATATATTGTCATCATTACAATTATTTATATATTGCATATAGTATACTAATTCTCAAGTAAAAATAGCTAAATTGGTTGAATATGTAGTAAGTACATATATCTGAATTTTAGAATCAATACAAAATATTAACTAAAAATAAAAGTAAAATGAACAAGAATATGCAATAAATAATGCAGTCTTGTATGTATAATTTTTACATGTAAAGAATTTTTTATTGAATAAGTTGAACATTTATTTTAAGCTCTTTAAAATTAAATAAATAGTAAAGTATATGTGTTTCTTTTTGTTATCTAGGCTCAAGAAGATGCAGAGATGTTGCGCTCACTTGTTGTACCTTTAGAAGAAGAAATTAAAGCATTAAAAGACAAATTGCGGGCAACTGATGAACAGTTAAGGCTGTATGAAACAGCTTTTGCCGACTTGGTAAAGGGTTTGGGATCTGATGCATTGTCAGAAATGATTAAAGGAAAAGGGCCAGCTGAAGTAGTAGAGCATTTAGATGAAAAGGTGATTTCCCCCCTTTTAAAGCAAATAATACAATTTATAATGAATGGCAAAGCAAAATTTAAAAGCTAGATAGCAATTTCGTAATGAGTATAATGCAAAATGAATTAAAAGAATTTAAAATACTTTTAAAATCCATCCTATTGGAATAAACCACATTCAAGAAACAAAAAACTAGAAGCACAGTGGCAAAATGCATGTTAGGTGCAAAAATACAACAACAAAAATTGCATCTTTTGCTGCAATGAAAGAAGTAAATACATCAACCTGTTTCTGAACCACTAAAGACAAATTTAAGTTTAATGCTTAAAATAATGTCAGAAAATTAATCAAAGTAAAAATAATCAAAAGTAAAAAAGTAAAAATTAATCAAGGTAATTTGTGTTTTTATCAGCCCACCCCTTCTCTATAAGCCATAGTAAGTACATCAAAAATTGCAAAATTATAACCTGAAAATCATATAAGATTAAAAAAATTGAGAAGACTGTGTCCAAAAAATAAAATGTATATGCAAGCAATCCAGCACACGGAAAAATGTAACACATGAAAATTTGAACCCATACTGGTCATAGTAAAACATTTTCTGCAAAAATATAGCATCAAATTTGTAAACAAGCTTAATAAAATTTATTTACTGTTTAAGCAGAGCAAGTACAAAAAACAAAGCATATTATTAACATGTGTAATATATGTGTGTATGTGCCTATCTCTCTCTATCTATGGTTGTAATCAAAGTTTTCTGCCAGAAAGCGTTCTTAGTAAAGTTAGGGGAAAAAAAAAAAAAAAAAAACATGAAAGCAGTAGTCTTTAGTGTGGGTAGTAATCACCACCCAAATATATAATTTTCTGCCAACATTTTGGTAGTTTGTCAAAGCCTTCAGCCGAGAAACTTGGGGTTGCAAGTCCAAAAACAGATCGCCTCGTTTCTGACATCCTGTGCAGAATGGAAGATAGAGCCAGCAAGATGTAGCTGCAGGTGTGAAAAAAGGTAGAAGTCTAAAGGAGGATGTTGAGGCTGTATTGTGGATGTGGCAAAAGATCCCCTTTTGAGTCTGTACAGAGTTCAACCAGTGAATACAGACACATGTGGTCATGCATTATCTTGATAGAACATTACGTTTTTGCACCAGAACTCAATTTGATGTTTTTCCTTGATAGCAGCATCGAGACGGGCTAGCATCTCACTATACACTTTACTGTCAAGAGTTTTACCTTTTTCCAGATACTCTTTGTGGATAATACCATGACAATGCTGCCAGATACAAAGCATGGATACTTTTTGTTAATCAAATTGCAGTTTGAATAACAAAAAGATCGGCAGTTCTTTGCAACACAGCCGATGGGCTCATGGGCAACACTGCCGATTGGTCGATGGTGCGGACCAACCTCCTTTTCGATCTGTGTTGTTGAAGAAAATCTACTTTTCATCGCAAGTGATGATTCAGTCCAGAATTTTTTCCTTACATTGATATTCAAGCAGATTAGGGCAGGCCTGAACATGTCTGTCCTTATCTGCTTGAGTCAGCTCATGTGGCACCCAACAACTGAACTTGTACATCAAATTTATGCGATGCATAGTGCAACTAATGAACATAGCACTAGTGTCTAATTCTTTAGCAAGTTCTGGAGCGGTTGCATAATGATCTTCTTTCACAAGTTCTTGTTTCCAGTAGAAAAGTCAAATTTTTTAAATTTAACTTAATTTTCTAAAATTCATCCCAGCGTCCTTAAATATGTTAACCGCATCTACAGATAACTGATATGCATCTTCAACCGTTCCTGCCCCAAAATATAGGTCGTCGACATAGACAGAAGAATTCAACATTTGGAAATTGTCTGGCATTTTATCTTTATATTTCCGAATGTGATATTTTATAGTGGTGGCCAAAATGAAAGGAGATACAGTCAAACCAAAAGCTACGCGACACATTTGCATAATCTTAAAGGAGTCATTATTTTCATTAAACGAAAGAAATTTTAAAAATTGTCTATCACCTTCAGCAATTCCTATCATCAAAAAGGCTTTTTCAACGTCTCCTTAAACTTACGAAAATTTAACATAATGTCTAGTATATTTGGATTTAGATTAAGTCCCGATTCAAGGCAGTCATTTAACAAATTTGTGTCCTCTGTCTTTGAGCTAGCATCGTACACAATTCTTACCTTATTGGTTTCACTAGATCGTATCACTGATCGGTGCGGCATAAAATATCCTAAATTTGTATCATTATTTGGACATTCCTCCACAATTCCTTCCAATATCTGTTTCTCAATTATATTTTTATATTCCTGAAAAGTCTCCGGAGTTTATTGTGAAGGTTTGCGAATCGTTTCTTAGCTACCTTAAAATTATTTCCTAGATTATTTGAGCTATATTTCCAGATTAAATTTGCCTCATATCTTCCATTTTTAAAGTGCAAATTTCTTTCAAACTGGTCTATTATTTCACAATCAATATCGGAATAATCATCAGAATCATTAATTCCCATATGTTCTAATTCCCCCAAACCTCTTAAATCTTTCAACACAACAGTGTTTGTCATTACCACTAAATTTTCAGAACAATTTTTATTTGTTTTAATTTTCTCGATTCCTGCAGCAACACAACCAAACACAGAACTGACTGCGTACAACACTTCAGATATTTTAATTCTTTCTGAATAAACTACATTCCAGAATTCATCCCCACCAATTAATATTTCAACATCTGTGTTATTTTTTCTTGAGCAATTGGCGATCTGCAACCCCAGATGCTCTATAAAGTCTGCAATTTGTTTCGATTTCAACGACTGGATAGGAATGATTCATTGCCTTGGTTGCACCAAATGAATAAACAGAAAGTCTTTCATAACGGATTGGAGTAAGTATTAAATAGTCGGCCAATTTTTTCGTTATAAAGGATCTGTGACTGCCTTGATCAAGAATTAATCTAGTTAATTTTGATTTATACTTAGAACAAGTGTAAACTGTACAAGTTTGTAATAATACTTCCGTGGCATTACAGTCATTATTATTATCACCTTGAGGAACAGAAGCAATCAATTTTAAGTTTTGAACTTTATTTCTTTCCTCAGAATTCAAAGTCAGAGATTCAGTTTTATTTTCGAAATAACTTTGTTCCGATTTTTTGTTTACAGGGGATTTATTAGTACAAATCGATTCATTGTAATACATACCGACACATTTATTACATTTAGTTTTATTTCTACACTTTTTTGATGTATGAAATTGTTTAAAACAAGAATAGCAGCGGTTTTCGGATCTTAGTTTCTTTAATTTATCAGAAACATTCACTTCGCATTTAAATGAATCGTGCAAATTATCACAAAAGATGCATTTTCGGTTAACTGCAGTATGAAATGCAGCTGTGGGTGTATTTTTTACATATTTTCTAGTTTTATATTTTGATTGATCGACTTGCGGAGGCACAGGATTTTTCCTTTCATTTAATACTAGATTTGAAACTTCCCTGCATTCTATTTCCGTTTTAATAAATTGTGTTAATTACGAAACTTCAACTTTATCTTTCGATCCTCTTTGCCGATTAAATTCCAAAACTAAATCGTCCGGAATTAATTTTAATAATATTGGAATTAGTAAATGTCCATATGAGCCAGAAGTTACTTTTAAAGTTTCCAAATTACGAATCGAAACTTCTAATTCGTCATACAATTTACGTAAACACTTTACGTTAGCAGAATTTTTAACGGCTTCTAAATTGAGAATTTTATTCATGAATGAATTAATGATCAGGTCTTTTTGACCATATCTGTCCTTTAGTGATGCTATACAACTATCATAATTACTTTCTGTTAATTCAAAGCCTGAAACAACATTCAAAGCTTGTCCCATTAAGAATGTTTTTAAGTATGCAAGTTTTTGTCTTTTTGAAATAGTTTCATTTTTATCTATTGAATTTTCGAAACTATTCCAAAATTCATTCCGTTGTTTAGGGTCTACCCCAAATTTATCAATCATTAATTTTGGTAATTTTAGTGTACTACTCCTACTAGAACTGGAACTTACATGCAAAATTCCATTACCACTAGACTGGTTTAAATCAGAACTTTGGGGATTCCTCACTGGCGGTACTGCGGTAACCGCGCCTAGAAACTGCTTAATTTGACCACAAGCAATTATACATTTGTCATTGTATTCTTCACTTATACTATAATCTTCTTTAATTAAGTTAACATCAATTAACTCTTGTATTTCATCATCAAGCGTTCTCAAATTATTTTTCTTTTCGGTTAATAATTCAAACAATTCCCGTAATTCTTTAATCGAATTTTCCCTCCTTCAATTTTTAATTTATCTTCAAACACTTTAATTAACCTTGTAACAGACGATCTCAATGTGGAACATTTACGTTTCAACCTGTCTAATTTATCTTCCATTTTATTTAATTTAAATACACCCACAACAGTAATAATAAATACTTACTAATTTGCTACAAATAATCACTAAATAATTAATTTAATATTTCCCTACCTTTATTTGAAATTCCATTGTCCCTTGAATATGAAATATCCATTGTTAAATCAAAATCAAAACACTCAAAAAATAAATACTTACTAATTTGCTACAAATAATCACTAAATAATTAATTTAATATTTCCCTACCTTTATTTGAAATTCCATTGTCTGTTGAATATGAAATATCCATTGTTAAATTGAAATCAAAACACTAGATCACACACCTAAAATCTTCACAAAGCCTTAATTTTCGGTCGCATGCAACATGAAATAATTTATGCATTTCTAAATCAGGTGATGGCGGTTCAGTGAGTTTACTAATTTTAACACTTTTACATTTTTAACAATATTTTAATTCACTATATACAGAGCACATTCTTAGGCCGCCGCCTTCAACATGAACAAACTTTATTCTCTTTTAACTATACGAGCAACAGCGCCCTTTAGCCGTTTCTTTCAAATTATGCAACAATGACTAAGGAAGCAGTAATGCTTTAAAAGTCTTGATAATCTGTTGCCAACTGATTTGTAATAGTTAACTAATGGAGTAAAAATGCAAATAAATTACAAATGTTCGTATTAATAATTTCAAAATTAAAAATAAATTTAGTAATCATACTTTTTTTTTAGCTAACTAGTCTCAGTCAAGGTCTTCAAGCTGAAAAGGCATCTAGAAGTGATTTAGAAATGTATGTTGCAGTTTTAAATACACAGAAAGCTGTTATGCAAGAAGACATGGATAAGATAAAACTTGAGTTGCAAGAAGGTAAGCTATTAATGTACTTTCTATTTTCAGAATGCTATAGAATAATAACAATACTTTAATAAATTATTCTTCTGTTATTGGTAATTGAAAATTTTTTGGAAATTTGAAAATTTTCAATTTAAAAAACAGACAAAAAATTTAAATTTTGTCATATGTATGAAACTTGAATTTAGATCCTACAGGCCATTAGTGTATTCTAGTACAAAAGAAATGAGTGAATTTCTGCTATTTGAGACTAATTTCATGTTATAGTTTTGTAACCTGAAAGTATCTTTTGGCCATCTGGCATGATGTTAATTTTTAGGCAAAATATGTATGAATGAAAAGGCATGGTTTTCTTTGATCATCAGCACAAGACTATCCTTATTCTTTTGCCAGACTTTCTCACGATCTGACTGCACAGTTCTCTTATGCCAAGGTCATTCTAAGGGCACAGAGTTTTTGGGCAATTAAAGCTATCCAAAGTGGTATAATAGTTAATTTATGATTGCTATCAAAAGAGGCATTTTAGTATTCTTTTAGAAATGCCCGGAATGCTGGAGTAAGTATGTGTGTTCTGATGGATAATACTTCAAAGGTGATGAAGCAGAAATTTTTTTACATTTTAGATAGAACTATCATACAAGCATTTCCTGCAGACTTTTTTAAATGTTTTTTTGTTTAAAATTGCTATTTTCTATGCAAGCACTGTATAAATAATATGTGTTGCTTGTTAATACAGTCAAAAGTCGTTAATTCGGACACCCATAATCCGGACCTCTGCGCATGCGCCGCGTTGACACATCAGACATGCGCGTAAGACCTTTACAACTGCGCATATGCGTGTGCGCAAGCACAGAATATGTTTTCGCGTGCGCATTTTATGTATAACGGACGGTATAAGCTAATATTATCTAATTATCTATTTCAGTTAATGTTGATGATTGCGTTGTTCCTTAATCTTCGAATTGGATCCGGCTTATTATTTTTTGCAGACTATGAGAGCAATTTTATAAAAGTAAACTTGAACTTTCGATTATGTCAAATAGAATTTCCGATGCTGGAGCTCCCAAAGGATCTACAAAATTAAAGTATGTTTCGATGTCCATCAAATGAAAAGTGGAATTGCTGCAAAAAAATGGATAAAGACGTGAAGAAGGTGACAGAGAGGTTAGTGAAAACGAAAAACTTTCGATTGACAAGTTAGTCGGTATTCTCGGCACAGCAATTACGGGACTTGAACAGCGGAACTTTGTAACTGAACAAAAAATTATGTCTGTTTATAGAATTAGCAAGAGAAAGTATTATCACATAATAAGAGAAAGTATTATCACATAAAACGAAGCAACTTAAACAACTTGCATTGAAAGAAATGTTTAATAAAGTAAACAAATAAATATTAAGCTTTTTTTTTGTAAATTTTGATACCCTTTAGATCATAATTGTTCTTTATTTCATAAATTACGGTTTCATATTTTTAATTTTAGAATTTCTGCATGCTATTTTATGAGATTTAAACTGATAATCTATAATCCGGAAAAATCGATAATCCAGAATCGCCGAAGTCCCGAGGAGTCCGGATTAACGACTTTTGACTGTATAATGCTGTTGGATCAGGCATGAAAGCAGATGAATTTATAATGAACATGTAATAGTAAATTTTATAATTTAAAATCCTTTGAAATGAAATTAACATTTAAAAAAAAATGTGTGCCTTTTATTTATTTATGAATCTTGCATTTTGAGAGATTTTTATTTTCTTTTTATACTTTTGCATGCAATAATCATGCATGCATATGTATAAATTTTGTCAGATATGTTAACTCTTTCTCTGCTAAATCCACAATATTATCTTTTGTAAAATCTATCCTGCCACACCGTAAAATTAGATATTCTATGTAACAGCTGATTAGGGTAGTACGGGGTTATTCAAAATGATATACGGTATTTTTAAAGGCTGTAATAAATTCATTTTTAAATAGAGACATAACAGAATAAGTTTAAAAGGAAGAAAAAACTTAAATGTTTTCTTTTTTCCATAGCCTGTATTGAATATGAATTGTGTGGGTGGCACTGTAATCACTAGAGCGAAAAATGGCATCTCAGAAAGGGACGGCATTTTACGTCTTGCAGTAGTTGAAATCAGAATCTGCAATTTTCAACCAACATGTGTTTGTTAGAGGATTTCAAATAGAGAGTCTGACTAACAAAAGCATTTGAAAGTGGTATCATCAATTTAAAGAAACAGGCTGTCTTTGTAAAGGCAAAAGTAGAGGGAGGCCACATGTTAGTAGCGATAATGTGGAAAAAATAGTGAAGTTACCATGCAACCCAAAGAAATAAACTAACAAAGTGTGTTATGAATTGGGGACTTTTGAGAACAGCAGTATAGTGTGTTTTGAGAAAATGATTGCAAATAAAACCTTACAGCTTGCAGATGACTCAAGCTTTACTTCCTATAGACAAGGACCAATGAATAGAGTTTTGCATGAATATACAGGGCAGATGTGAACATGTTTATGTTTTTTTTCCTGTCTTGTATTTAGTGACTAGGCAACATTCCATATCAGTGGGAATGTTAACCATCCCATTGGGCATATCTGGGGGACATAAAACTGACTCTGGACTATGGAGCAACAGGATTTAGCCAAAGTGAATATGTTTTGTGAAATTTTAGAGACCAAATTGTATGGGCTGTTCTTTTTCATGCGAGTGACAATGAATGGCAACAGATATCTAGATACGTTACAGATCTGGCTTTTCCTGGAAGAATCAAGTAATTTCGTCTTTCAGTAGGATGGTGCACTTCTACACAAGAAGCTAAAAGTGTCTAAATATTCTAATGCTAGAACAAATGCCAAAAGGATGTTTCCTTGCCCCTCCCCAGACATTGCCCCCATGCAACTTTTTCTAGGGGGATTTGGTAAAGTCTAAGTGTATGTGCAACCATTACCATGTAACTTTTAGGACTTATGAATATGCATAGGTAATGTTCTGAACTTAGTAATACCAGACAGGCTCAAATGATGGTGGAGAGAAATGGACTATCATTTGGACATTGTCCTTGTGACTTAAGGAAGTCGTATCAAACAGTCATAATGTCATAAAATAAAGATAATAGAGCTGTTCTTGCTTTTAAATTTGTTCTGGTAAGTCTTTGCTTATTGACTTTATGTTTAAATACCATACATTATTTTAAATAACCCTGCATTATGCAAATTTCTCTGATCAATTTCATCAATTTTCGTTAATTTTTCTGAAATTTCAATGAAATTACAGATTTGCATGTTAAGTAATGAAACAGTTGAGCATAAAATAAGTGAATGATAAATCTATTGATTATGTATATACTATGTACTACTTGAATCTATTTTAATGAAAATTTATTCCATATTGATTTATAGGTTTAAATAGTACTATTTCATTTAAATGCACATTAAAAGGACTTTTAATACGGTATTTATGCAATGGAATATTTCACCTTTTTTTCAATTATAGTTTGTCAGTTACTTGAAAAGGAAAAAAAAGAACATGTTCAGTTGAAAAGAACATGGCAGATGGCTAATGATCAGTTTTTAGAAGCCCAGAGGCTTCAGATCATGGATATGCGTCGGATGCAGAGTGTATTAACATCAGAACAACAGCGACAAATATCAGAGATGAAGAAAAGGGATGAACAAAAATTAGAATTAGAGAGGCAAGTAAAAAAGGCCGAGAAAGATTCTGATGAAGTTAGAGTTTCTGAAGGTATTTTTTTTTTTTTAATATATTGTTTAAAAGAAAAGAGCTGTTATAGTAAGCTTTTTATGTTCAAATATAACTTTTAACATATAGAGAGTAAATAATTTTATAGTAAATTAATGCTTTATATCTCTGTGTGCAAAAGTTCTCATAGCTACACTTCTGATGCCAAAAAATATATGCACTCAGAAAGAATTGAGCTACAACTATGAAAGTTGGCAATAGTATAATATTCAAATAGTAGATAAACAAATGATCAAAAATAGGGACAAAAGTGATTTATTTATGAGTAACAATACAAAAAATATGAAAATCAGTAGGTGATAAAGCCACCTCTGGCAGCTATACAAGCCAATACTCGGTTGGCCATGGAGTCTATTTTGTTGCCAGTGTCCCTCTGCAATAGATTGTGCCACAAATGGAGCAACTGGTCAGCAACTTTGGATATATTTATATACGGCTAATTTGCCTGCCCGACATATCCCAAACATGTTCAAAAGGTAATGGATCTGGAGATTTGGCAGTTGAGGACATGAAAATAGCAAAGACATTGTTGGGAAAGTCGTGCTGTTGGTAAACAGAACCTGGATGATCTGCTAGCATAGGCTGTACAATCAGCTGCAAAATGTCGTCAGTGTACCTGCAAGCAGTTAGAGTACCTCGCAGCATGACTAATGATGAACGGCAATTTTAGCTGATTGCTCCTCAGGCTCCAGATATGTAAGTGGCAGTCACCAGCACTGAGAAAAAAGCGCTAAGCGAGAGCGCCGGTGATACAAGAGGATTCTGCTTATGGTGGAGTGTCAGTGGCAACCGTGTTAAGGATGTTAAGATTTGAGCCCAGTGTGACCTAGTATTCTGCAAATCATATCCCTGGATGTCCCAGGATCCCTGCGAGTTGTCAAATGACATTGACTTGATGATAGTTTAACTGTTGATGTGGATGGAGCAGCTCTTCTAACTGTGCAGTTCTCTTGCACATTAGTGGCACATGGATGTGCCAAGCCACTATGGTGGCTGTCTAGGCCTTTACTGAGCCAGTGGTTCCAACAATAGACAACAAGCATGCTGTTTGGAGGTGATTGAAAAGGTTAAGGTGATGAAAAATTTGTTTAAAACAAGTTTGTGTCTGTTTGAAAAAATAACTCTGGAATAAACTGTTTAAAATTAATTTGACATATTTTAAGTTTTGAGCAAAATTTGCTGTCAAAATTACATTGTCAGTGTTTAAAATGCTTATTAAATATTTTGAATGTGTAAAGCTGCTATCTGTAATGCACTGCTATTATGTCATAGTTTCGGATATTTAAAAATCTAATGTAAAAAAAATAGAAAAATTAAATTTTAATTTTGAGTTAATATTTTGGTACCTCTTACTTCTGTTTTCGTAATCTTTTAAATATTATATGGTTGTTGAAAATATGTAATTGTGTTTAAATTATATCTATAATATACCCTATTAAACAAGAATTAAAATATTATCAACATTTCACTAAATAAAATGTAGAATATTTAAGAAACTTTTGGAAAAAAATTATGCATTTATGCATTTAAATGTTAAAAAAACTAATCAAATTTCTTTTTAACCTTTAACAAGTTGGAAATGATAATGCATATTAGCATTTATTGTGCAATTTAAATGTTTGAATTACTTTTTTTTTTTTTAATTATTAGTCTTTTTTTTTTTTTTTTTTTTTTTTTTTTTTATAAAAGCTTGGGTAGGAGACATGTAAGTGTGAAAGTGAAAATTCACTCTTCCCAAATAGGTGTCACAAAAATGCAGTAAAAATTTTAATGGAAGCTTTACAATTTGTAAATGTGTCCACCCCCAGGAAAAATAATTGCTACAAAAACACACTTTTTTTTTATTGGTAAATGCATATAGTAAATGCTGAATATTTTCTCTTCTTCTGTGTACAAATGCATTAATCTGGAAATTGAAATGGCCAATGGAAGCTGAATGCTGATCTGAAACTAAGAGTGTGTTTTTGAATTTTTTGTAGGAACTTTATGTTGTTAGTGATGAGATAGCTAGATGGCTGATGGGTTTGCTTAAGAGCCTACAGAATACCCAGTCAGCTGTCTTTGGTATCTAAAAAATTCTGAAACTTGGAAGTAATTTTAGAATAACTGCACATGTTAACAAAGCAAAATTATGTTTAAGGAAGTAATACTTCCCCTCTGCATCATACAGCATGATGTTTCACTTTCACACATTATAACTTGATTCTTGCTGCTTATAGTTTTTATGCTGCAGTCGTTCTAAATCTGCTTTTTACTTTCTGACATTACTAGTATCCAGAAGTTTACTTTACTTTTTGCTACCACATTGTATATATCATAACTGTACGGATGATCTGTGAGACTGCTTAAGATTTTACCTTACATACTTGTAATAGTGAAACAGACAAGTTTCTTTTGCTGTTTTTTTAACAAATTTATGAAATTATTTTTCAAAATAAGTTTTCAAATTTATATGTAAGTAATCAGATGCTTTAACTTTTAAACATGTTATTCTTACAGATAAGGGAAGAACTTCTCCCTTTTCAAGGCCCTCATCTGCGAAACTTTTAAAGAGCTCACCAGTGATTAATCATAGGTTTCTTTCAGTTGGGAACAAAGTTAGCAATGAATTTGATTCATCAATTGTCAATTCTAATGTAAGTTTGTTTTATGATTTAAATCTACCTGTGAAATGTATTCATATTTTGTTTAAATATTAAAAGATGAAAAGAATTCTCAGAATAATTTTGGTCTTCATGTTCCATTTGCATATAAATAAAAAATATTTTCTTATTCTCAATATAAGTAATTAATCCTGTTTTAACTTTTGTAATTTTTTTTCTGTAGCAGCACTTAAATTATTAGATATTAAAGCTTTTCAGATGTGTTAATGGTGCTTCAATTTTTGAAAGTACTTAAAATGTTTTAATGTAATTTCTTTCAAATGCTTGATTTAAGCATTAATTTATGAAGTTTCTGCAACAATTCGTGTGCTGAGTCATGTTTATATTTTTCATCAATTTAACTTTTTAAGTTTGAATTTCTATCAGGTGAAGAAGTCACGTTTGCTGGTCATAGGGTTTTACCCTATCCTGTGTGTAGTAAATGAAAAATCAAAAGCATAGCTAGGATGAGCTTTTTTTTTTTAGGGCTAAACACATAGAACTGATAAGCAATTGTGCCCAAAATTATTCCAAAGCAAGTCCTTTCGAGAGTTAAGTGAAATACATTTACTGTTGAGGCGTAGCCATTTATCAGTAAGGAGAGGAGCATTTGGTCAGCTGATTTCAAGGAGCTTAGGAGTTTGGAAGGGATGGTAGAAATGCAGTTTGGCCATTTGCAGGCGAAATTGAAGGGTAGGGCTATTTGGAGCTGACATTTTGGATGAGATGAGCCTAAAGGAGAGATTTTTTAATTAATTAGTAAGACAATTAAACATTAAGAATTTGTAAGTAAAATTTTAAGACAATGAAACAATATACAAAAATAAATAACATTTGAAGAATAAACTTAATGCAACATTAAGAGTAGTTTTTTAAAAACAAAAATGAGTTAGCAAATAATATATCATTTCAGTGCTCTTATTATTGCACCAGGTCTTTTAGTGTTAATCTAATCTTTGATATCATAGTCAAGATAAGACTACCTTCATTATTCATTTAAGTGATGTCTCTAAAGAATTTCTGTGCTAATTTTGCCATATAGGTTTTGATTTATTGCACTTTGAGTTCCTTGTGGATTGCAGGAATAGGAATGATCCAGCTGCTCTTCATAATCTGCCTTAGTATAACATTTTGTATAATTTGGAACTTATTAATATGCATATAACTAACACACAATAACACGCCGAACAAATACTAATTCAGAAGTCAAACTACAAAAATCAGCGTTATATTTTCAAAATTTTCACAGGACTAGTTTCGATGGTTATACCGAACCACCATCCTCAGCTGCAAAACTGCAAATGAACAAGATAGGAAATAATGATTAGATAAGACAAGAAAGCTGGGACAAGAATTAGCAAGTAACGCCATCTGTTGATGAAACCAGAACTAAAACATAATTTCTCTAAAGGCCGAAGGCAAAGATGGATTGGAATTAGGATCGTTAACTAGAACAGAAAGATTTTTTTGAATGTGAAATGCTTCTAGAAAATACAGTTCTTCAATGGAAGATGTTTTTTGAATAATTTTGGCAGCAGAAAAATTGAAAGTGTGATTTTCGGACCAACAATATTGAGCAACAGAAGACTTCTGTGTTTCCTTTTTTCTAACATATGCATCATGTTCCTTGACGCGGAATTTGAAGGCTCTCTTAGTTTGGCCAATGTAAATTAAACCACACTGGGAAGGAATCCTATAAATACCCCAGGAATTCATATCCGGAATGGGGTCCTTGAGTATGGAACTCTGAATTTTATTGATGGGAGAATAAACAACCTGAAAGTTAAATTTCTGCAAAGTATGTGCAACTTTATAGCTAACTGATGGAAAGAAGGAAATGGCAACAGAATTCTTATAATCTCCTAAAACAAGAATGTGCCTTTTAGTGTGTTGAGATGAGAATTTTTTAACTGCTTGATTAATAATGTTGGGTGAAAAGCCCCTGTCAATTGCTATTACTTTTAAATAATTTAGTTCTTCATCAAGGGATAGTTTGGAGGAGCAAACTTGAAGAGCATGGAAAACATAGGAATAAAATGAAGCTAACTTTTGTTTAGTCGGATGACATGATTTAAGGTGTGGTGGAAGGCAAACCGATGAAGGTTTACGGTAAACCGTAGTACTGAAGTTGGATGTGTTACATGTGACCAGAATGTCGAGAAACGGAAGATAATTGCAAGTGTCAAGTTCAAAAGTGAACTGAATAGCAGGATCACTAGAATTCATTGTTGAAAGAACTTTATTTAAATCATCTTTATTACCTTCAAACAGGGTAAAAGTATCATCTACATAACGGAACCATGCCGGGAAGTTTAAAGTTTCAAACAATTTTGATTCATAATAATGCATGTAGATATCAGCCAGGATGGGACTGAGGGGGCTTCCCATGGATAATCTCTCAGTTTGCTTGTAATATTTATTTTGGAAAACAAAATGTGTTTGTTTCAAACAGATTTGAGTGAGAGAAATTAGCTCATCAATTTCGAAGCAAGAAAAATGAAATTCCTGAAGTCTGGTTTCTAGACATCTTAATCCACCCTCCTGTGGAACATTGGTGAATAATGATTTTACATCAAAAGAAACCATAAGTAAATTTCTAGGAGAAATGTTTTTAACCTTCTTTACAAACTGTATTGAATTTTTTATGGTGTAAATGTTATTGTCTAATAGAGTTGAAAATCTAGAAACTTTCTACATTTATTGATGAATTTATGATTATATTTAAAGTGGATTGTGCATTAAGATGTCTAGAAGTCAGACTTCGCGAATTTCATTTTTCTTGCATCGAAATTGATGAGCTAATTTCTCTCACTCAACTCTGTTTGAAACAAACACATTTTGTTTTCCAAAATAAATATTACAAGCAAACTGAGAGATTAGCCATGGGAAGCCCCCTCAGTCCCATCCTGGCTGATACCTAAATGCATTATTATGAATCAAAATTGTTTGAAACTTTAAACTTCCCGGCATGGTTCCGTTATGTAGATGATACTTTTACCCTGTTTGAAGGTAATAAAGATGATTTAAATAAAGTTCTTTCAACAATGAATTCTAGTGATCCTGCTATTCAGTTCACTTTTGAACTTGACAATTGCAATTATCTTCCGTTTCTTGACATTCTGGTCACACGTAAGACATCCAACTTCAGTACTATGGTTTACTATAAACCTTCATCGGTTTGCCTTCCACCACACCTTAAATCATGCCATCCGACTAAACAAAAGTTAGCTTCATTTTATTCCTATGTTTTCGTGCTCTTCAAGTTTGCTCCTCCAAACTATCCTTTGATGAAGAACTAAATTATTTAAAAGCAATAGCTGTTGACATGGGCTTTTTACCCAACATTATTAATCAAGCAGTTAAAAAATTCTCATCTCAACACACTAAAAGGGCACATTCTTGTTTTAGGAGATCATAAAAATTCTGTTGTCATTCCCTTCTTTCCATCAATTAGCTATAAAGTTGCACATATTTTGCAGAAATTTAACTTTCAGTTTGTTTATTCTCCCATCAATAAAATTCCGAGTTCCATACTCAAGGACCCCATTCCAGATATGAATTCCTGGGGTATTTATAGGATTCCTTGCCAGTGTGGTTTAATTTACATTGGCCAAACTAAGAGAACCTCAAAATTTCGCATCAAGGAACATGAGGCATATGTTAGAAAAAAGAAAACACAGAAGTCTTCTGTTGCTCAAAATTGCTGGTCCGAAAATCACACTTTCAATTTTTCTGCTGCCAAAATTATTCAAAAAACATCTTCCATTGGAGAACTGGATTTTCTAGAAGCATTTCACATTCAAAAAAATCTTTCTGTTTTAGGTAACGATCCTAATTCCAATCCATCTTTGCCTTCAGCCTGTAGAGAAATTATGTGTTAGTTCTGGTTTCATCAACAGATGGCGCCACTTGCTAATTCTTGTCCCGGCTTTCTTGTCCTATCTAATTATTATTTCCTATCTTTTTCATTTGTGGTTTTGCAGCTGAGGATGGTGGTTTGGTAAAACCATCGAAACTAGTCCTGTGAAAATTTGGAAAATATAACGCTGATTTTTGTTGTTTGACTTCTGAATTATGAATATAACTATGAAATCCCCATACAGGAAGGGCATAAGTAATAGCAGGTTGTAACAAATCTTGTAAATAAATAACTTATTATCAATAGGTAAAACAGACTTTCAAGAAATTATGGGAGTGAAGGTATGTTTAACGAGCTTAGAAATTATGTGTGCAGTGTGGAGCTTTCACATCAATTTTTGGTCAAGTATAACACGAAGGTATTTGAGATTCTTGGCCCATGGAATAGTTGTAGCTTGTTCCATGGAATAGAAATATAAAAAATTTTGGTGTTTTGTTCAGTCTTCTTTCTTGTAAATAGAATTGCTTTCAATTTATCCACATTGATGAGGATTTTTTCATTTTTTAAACCAGGACTCTAGTGCATGGATGTGTATTTGAAGTGCTTGAATGACTAAATTCATCGATTTTGCTAGGATTGCAATAGTAAGTTTATTTGGCTGAAGTAAAGAACCTTGAAGTACACTTGCTGGGATATGCCGACTTCAGAAATATATCTTTATATTGCAAAAAAACAAAGTGTTTATCCTGGAGCGAGAACTTGATATTTATGACATATTCTCCGAGAGTGATTAGTTTGTACAATAGTCCATCAATCTAGATACGACTGAATGCTTTCAATAAATCAAGAGAAAGAGCTCCTGTAGTATATCGATTTTGCAGGCCTTCAAGTATGAGTTCTGTCACTTTATAGAGTTGGGGTATCCTTGAATGCTTCCTTAAGAAACCAAGCTGTTGAGGAATTATTATTGTCTTGGAAGTTTATTTGGCTGAAGTAAAGAACCTTGAAGTACACTTGCTGGGATATGCTGACTTCAGAAATATATCTTTATATTGCAAAATAACAAAGTGTTTATCATAGAGCAAGAACTTGATATTTATGACATATTCTCCGAGAGTGATTAGTTTGTACAATAGTCCATCAATCTAGATACGACTGAATGCTTTCAATAAATCAAGAGAAAGAGCTCCTGTAGTATATCGATTTTGCAGGCCTTCAAGTATGAGTTCTGTCACTTTATAGAGTTGGGGTATCCTTGAATGCTTCCTTAAGAAACCAAGCTGTTGAGGAATTATTATTGTCTTCTTGTTACTCAAGAATTCTTTTCAGAATAATGGCTTCAGCTATCTTGCTCAAAGTTGGAAGCTGGCTTACTGATTGATATGATGAAGAATCAGCTATGCGTTTTCCAGCCTTGGATATAGGAATAATGACTGTTGTCATCCATTTTTCTGGTGAGTAGCTCATCTTCAATATTGTGATTGATGAATTTCGTGAATTTGAAGAGCATCTTGTGATCCATTTCTCGAATCATCATATTGCAAATCATATCCTCTTTAAGCCTTTTTTGTTTTTTTTCCACAATTTATTGAATAGTTTCGGATGGTTTAACAAGAGGAATATTGTTTGTGTATGTTTGTAAAAAATATTGTGTGTTGGTAAAACTAACTGTGTATTCTGTTTCTGGGTTTGAAAAGTTGTTAATGCAAAACTGAGAAGCATAGTTATCAGCTAGTGACTCAGCTTTCTCAGTTTCAGTGTATGCACTCCCCTTGGGACTATTAAGGGACAAAATGTTTGTGTAGCATCTTTTATACCTATAAACAGCCTTCCAGATAGAGTTTTTATCCATTGAAAATCATTTGAAGTATCTTATCCTGTCATATAGTGCATGTTATTTAGTAAGGAACAAAACTTCCTGATGTAACTGGTTCATGATTCTTTTATCTTCCAGACAGCATGTTCACTACCCAGTTTTCCTTCCTTGATTTTTTCTTTTAATTAGGTTTTGAATTTCCGTGTTTCTTAATCTTGACGTAACAGGAACTTTGCTGTTTTCAACTAGAGCTACATGCAAATCATTGGTGAAACTTTCGACTAAAGCATCTGACTCATTCCTATTTTGTGCCATTGGTAATACTATAATGCGTAAATTAATTGAGACAAGCAATTTTTTTCACAGCTGGTTTCCAGCTGGCATCTGCAGGTCTTATAAAGCTGTCTTATCTGCCTTAACATTGTCTAGATGTCTGCTTTCAACCAACTTTTTTAGACACTAAATAAGGATTATTTAAAAACTTATTTCTATGATAATAGCAAATTGTTTTTGCATCTTTTTAAATATGTTTTGCATTTATTAATTTTAGTGTACTAAAAAGAGTATAATACCTGGAAAGAAAGCAAAGATTATTGCACTTAACAGCCACACATCCATGATTCCTAGAAATATTGCTTCCATGACTGGTCTTTGAAAGTCGAACCTTTCTAAATTCTGATGAGACATAATGAAACTGAATCATTTTCTCCAAAAAGAGGCAAATGTGGAAGGAAAATGAAAAACTCCAGAATCTGATTAATTCCTACTCCATAATAGCATTATTAATTCAATGAAAACTGACAAAGACTTTAAAAGAAATCAATTGTCTTGATATTGATATTCATCTTTCAAATGTGTGTTGACTTCTCACTGCTTATCTGAAGGGTAGAAAGCCAATTAAAAAACAACTTTTGATATATGAAATCAAACAAAAACGATTATCTGTAGGCTTAAAAATACAAATGTTGGACCATAAATGGTGCTGGAAAAAGGTCAGTTTCAGCAATAAGACTAATGTTGCTTCAAAGTGAAAAATGGAGCAATCAACTAAAATCAGAAGTCCACCTGATATGCAGTAGTTGGTGTGTGGTCTGTCTTTTCTGTAACAGCTGTCATTGCTAGCATTAAACACTTGATGTGGTCCAAGCATGTGTTCTAGTAGGAGAAAAATATCAGGATTGTGCTCATTTTTAAAATCCCTAAATTTGTTATGTTTAACAGATAGACCATTTATATTTCAAGGGATAACATTAATCTTCTCATCAGAATTATTCACACTAGCCATTAATTTCATTTAACATTTCGAAATATACAAACAGCTTATCAATGTCAGCATCATGAAATTTAAGCTAAAAAAAAATTGAGTCATTTTAATTAGCTTGTGTCTAAAGACATTTATGTGTTTCTTTTAGACTTTTAAAGAATTGCAGTACTTCAAATTCACTACTGCTAGTATTAAGAATATTTAGCACATTACTTTTAACTTTTTCCTCTTTGTTGGGCTAGTTTTAGTTGGAGGAAATACAGCAGAAGGGGTTTTATCAGAGATTGAGACTTCATTAGATTTCTGTGCAAAACCAAGTCCTTCATTAGATTTCTGCGCAAAACCAACCTTTTGTTTTTAATGCTTGTTTTTTTTTTTTTTTTTTTTCATGGAGGGGAGGATGGTTGAGGCGTCCTCTATAGGAAGCTAAGTGCTGTCCTAAACAGTTACTGCATTTATGGGTATCGGCTTTACTCTTAATTGGGCAATTTGAACTTGTGTGAAATTCAGCGCACTTCATACACTGAGGCTGAAAAAAGCAATTCTCTGGGAATGATGCCCTTTCTGATAATTATGATGCTGTGGAATTTGATTTTTAGATGTAATTTTTCTAAAGTGACAGAAAATAGCGTAAGAACTTTCAAATTATAGATTTCTTCCACATTTTTGGTCTAAATGAGTTGCAGTAAAAATGCATGGGTGCTGTATTATGAAGTTTGGTTAGTTGAGCTATCTTTTGCACAGAGAAACCTTTTTTTTACTAGAGCTTGTCGAATTTCATTTCTGTCAGTATTTGTTGATAGGTGCATTAACTGGTTGCTTGTATTTTGCATCGATGATCTAGTGCTTCACATTATTTTCTCTAAATAGCTTAGTAAGTTAGGTTAAAATAACACACCAAAAACATATCAATTTAGAAGTCAATCAACAAAAATCAGCATTATATTTTCAAATTTTTAGAGGACTAGTTTCGATGGTTTTACCAAACCATCATCCTCAGCTGCCAAAGTGCAAATGAATGAAATACAATATAGTGATAAGATAAGAATGGCTGGACAGGAGTTAAGCTACTGATGTCATCTATTGATGAAACAAGAAAACAAACATAATTTCCTCAAAGGCTGAAGGTAAAGATGGATTGGAATTATGGTCCTTAGTTGAAACATAAAGATTTTTTTGAATGTGAAACACCTCTAGAAAATCCAAGTTACCAATCAAAGATTTTTTTCTGGAATAATTTTGGCTGCAGAAAAGTGGAAAGTGTCATTTTTGGACCAACATTGCTGGGCAACAGAGGACTTCTATGTTTCCTTTTTCTTAATATATGATCTGATGTTCTTTAATGCAAGATCTGATGTTCTTTAATGCAAAATTTTAAGGCTGTCTTAGTTTGACCAATGTAAGTTAAACCACTCTGTCAAGAAATCATGTAAATACCCCAGGAATTCATATTCGGAATGAAGTCTTTATGTATGAAACTCGGAATTTTATTGATAGGAGAATAAATGATCCAAAAGTTCTGTCATTTTCTTCATTGTTTATCATGCCTTCATCCATTAATTGTTTCACTAAATTAGGCCTGCAATAATAGAAGTTTCTAAAGCACCATGACTTTTTGCTTAAGTGTAAACGTAAAAAATTATCCCCAATTTCATTCAAGAGAATAAAAAATCTTCCAATCATGATTCAAGAATTCTTTTAAACTTCAAACTTGCCTTGTTTTGTTCCATCATAAGAAATACACTTCAGCAGTGATCCAGTATTGAACTTGAGCTATGCAAGCTTCATCTGGAACTCGCTAATTCATATCCAAAGATCACAGCCGTTGAACAAAAGTCTTGGTGTAGAACTGAGAATACGGTTAACCGTCATAGAAACACTCTTGCATTTAAATTCCAAAACCTTCGTTTACAGTCTTCCAATTTAAGTAGTTCAAAAAAATATTCCCACTGTAAATATTAAGCCAATACTTAATATTTCTAGGGTTAGTTTATCAGAAGAACAAGAGAGAGTTCTGAAATATAATTTTAACTTCTCAAAAACCTCAAAACCCTCGATTCCAAAAATTTTGACTCCTATTGAAAAAGCTTTCAAATTCAGTAAAGTTTCAAATACATAGAAAGAAATGATTAGGCATCTGATTGCCCATAATGTGAAATTCAACAATAAGCTTTTGGAATCAAATCTAAACTCGAGAGAAAGAGCTACATTGTGTGAAATTCATTCTAACCTGAACATTATCATTTCAAAGGCCGACGAAGGTGGCCAGATAGTCGTCATGAACACGAACACTTATATTGATGAGGTCACTAAATTCTTAAATGAAGTATCATATAGTCTGATCCCTAAAGACCTTCACCTTTGGACCTATCAAAAATAAAAATTTGGATCAAATCTTCAAAAGTGCTTGCAAACCAACTTAAAACCACCTTAAAACAGTCGCTTATCCCTTCTGTTGTGAATTGTGCCAGATTGTATGCTTTTCCTAAAACTCATAAAAGTGGTATTCCTTTTCAAACTATTGTTTCAAATTTAGGCAGTGCCTCGTAAATACTTAGTTTCTAGATTTTCAACTGTATTAGATAATAACATTTACACACACAAACACACATACACCATATGAATTTGTATCTCCTGGAAATTTACTCATGGTTTCTTTTGATGTAAAATTATTATTCACCAATATTCCAGTGGTTAAGATGTCTAGAAACTAGACTTCGTGAATTTCATTTCTCCTGAATCAAAATTGATGAGCTAATTCCTGTTACTCACTTCTGTTTTAAACAAATGCACTTTGTTGTAACTGAGCCATGGGAAAATCTCTTAGTCCCATCCTGTCTGATATCTGCTGCATTATTATGAATCAAAATTGTTTTAAAATTTGCAGTATGATTAAACTATTTAGGTGATACTTTTACCCTGTTTGATGGTAATAAAGATGATTTAAATAAAGTACTTTTAGTAATGAATTCCATTGATAATGCTATTCAGTTGATTTCTTAACTTGAGACATGTCTTCCATTCCTTGACATTTTGGTCACATGTAACACATCCAACTTCATTACTACTGTTTACCGTAAGCCTTCATTTGTTTACCTTCTGCTGCACTTCAAATCATGTCATCTAACTAAACAAAAGTTTGTTTTCCATGAACTTCAAATTTGCTGCTCTATGTTGGCTCTTGATTAAGAAATGGTTAATGATTCTAATTCCAATCCATCTTTTTTTTTTCAGCCATTAAGGAAATTATGTTTTAGTTTTCTTGTTTCATCAATAGATGGTGCCAGTAGCTTAATTCCTATCCAACCATTTTTATCTTATCTTTTCACTATATTTTATCTTGTTCATTTGCACTTTTGCAGCTGAGAATGATGATGGTCCAAAACTAGTCCTGAAAAAATTTGAAAAATATAATGCTGATTTTTGTTGTTTGACTTCTAAATTAAGCATAATAAGGTTTCTATAATCATCAGGAGTCTGTGGGAATACTTTTGGCAGTTCATGATTAATTTTCTATAAGAATTTAGAATAAGTTTCTTTGTTTAATTTAATTTCTGTTGTTTAATTTAAGAGAAAAATTCCAATTTCAAACTACTAATTTCACCATTGGTGGTGAAATGGCAGTAGTTTGGGAGATCAAGTGCATTCTACTGAATTACCTCAATCAGACAGGAAGTGCGAACATTATAATCCAGAGCAGCAACTTTATTATACAGTCTACCGGAAAGTTCTATCCGTTTTTGAAATAAAACAAAAAACAAATTTTTCTTACCATCAGTAAACTTTATTAAAATAATATAATTGCCATTTTTATTAATGACTTCTTGCCAGTGTGAGGGCAATTTGTATATCCCATTTTCGAAAAATGATGTAACTTTTGATGCGAAAAATTGAGCTGGTGCTTGTTTAATATCTACTTCATTTTTGAATTTTTTGCCCTTCAAAAAATTTGTAAGGACAAAAACAAGTGATAGTCAGAGGGTGCTAAGTCCGTGGAATATGGTGTATGTGACAGAATTTCCCAGCCTAGTTCTACAATTTTTTGACGAGTTCCCAAAGCAGCATGTGGCTTGGCATGATCATGATCTTTTCTTGGACTGTTGTTGGCCTGGCCTCTTTTCTTGGACTGTTGTCTTTAAATAGTCTAAATGCTGACAGTACTTCTCTGAATTGAGCTTTTTGTTCAGTTTTAAAAGCTCATAATGTGTTGGTCCTCGAATGCCGCACCATATACACAACATTCTCCTTATTCAGGGTCAAGTTTGGTTTAGAGGTGGGAGGGCTAGGTTTCCTGGGTTCACAATATGCCCTTTCCCTTACGATGTTTCCGTGGGTGATCCACTTTTTATTCCCAGTTATCATCCGGTTCAAGAAGGGCTTCCTTTTGTTCGGAGCAAGCAGAGATGTGCGTATGACGACTCGATCATTCAAATTCTTCTGACTTGATTCATGTGGCACCCATCTTGAATATTTCCACACCAATCCTATCTTCCAAATATGGTTCGAAATGGTTTGCTGAGCTGAATTAAGTGAGCAGAGAATTTCTGTGATCTCTGATTTGTTGTCACAAAAGGATCTTGCTCCAACATGGTTGTAACAACACCGTCTTCGATCAAAGATGATCACCCAGAACGTGGCTTATCAAAAAGTTCAAAATCACCTATTTCAAATTTTTTGAACCATCTTCTGCATGCTTTATAAAAAACTGTACCTTCACCAAACACTTTCAATAAATTTCTACATGCATCTGTAGCATTTCTTACTTGTTGAAATTCGTATAAAATACAGCAGCATAAATGAACTTTATCAATGGCCATGGGTACACTATCGCTTCACACTTAATACTAACGTGAATCAACTTTGTTTTAGTTAACTTGTTACTTTAGTATGTATATATTAAGCAATAAAAATAGAGAGCCGAACATACAGCAAATTTTTATGTGCTTACGTGTCGAAAACTGTTGTCAAAAAACGGACGTAACTTTCCCGCAGACCGAATATTAACTTCAAGCGCATTTTAAGTTTTTCACCTCGTAAGTGTTTGACTGTTTTACGCAGCATTTTATAACCATTACTATTAATAAAGTGACAATTATTTTCAACATTAGATTTATGTTTAATAATTTTAGGATTGCTTTTAGAGATGTTTTTAAATACGGCTTTACTTCTAGAATTGCCTGCAGAATAGTCAAACTGCACTAACCTCTAAAATTGGCGACATCCATCTTGAGTTCTTGCAACAACTTGAGCAACAACGGTTCAGAGACCACATTGATATCTGACATCGATCATCTTTGCTGATAGAGATTAAAAAAGTGTTTAATATTATTGATTTAAATTTCTAATTCTTGATTAATTAATACAAATAATCCTGAGAATTAAGTATATTTTCAGAATTGGTAGGAGCCACTCCAACACAGCTTTCATTACTCAGTACTAACTTCATAGGGACACTCTCGTCCAAACGACTACCATGTATCGCCATTAGGCTTAGCATTTCTGGGCATTTCATTCATTTTTATGAGCGACAAAGTTTGAATTTTAAATGTATGGGAAAATTAAAATTAACTGATGTAATTATGAAAATAAGAACAGCTAATTGTCACATTAATTTTTTTTAAAAAACATAAGATTAAACAAACTGCATTTGGGATGTCTGTCATACATCTGTTTTATTTAATTTGTCCATCGAACTTGATGAGAACCATAAAAGTATTTAGGCTTTCAGCATAAAATTTTATTTTTTGAAATTGATTTCAGTCCATATTATTATTTTCTTTCATGTATATTTGTTTATATTTATTTTAGGATATATCTGTTATTGTTATAAAAGAAAAATTAATCTGAAAATACTAGAACAGCTGAAACAACTAATTTATTTCTACTCTGTATGTATTTTTTTGGAATTGATTAACTTGTCCAAACACTTTTGCTGTCTTACTCACTTTGGCATGAAACTTCCTTTCAGCTTTAATTATTATTTTAAAGTTAAATCTGTCATTTTCTTGGAGGGAGTGAAGAGTTTTTATTTGTGAATTAAAAAAATTGCATATAAAATATATGAAAAAAAAAAAAAAAGAAAAAAGAAAAAAACGTGGGAAACAATGATGCCTGATGAAGTTTTCCAGGTACATAAATAACGTTATGCAAGAATGAGCTGTTTACAGGCTATTCTTATTTGTTATTTTTACATTTTGATTGAAGTCAGCAGTAGTGTTTATCAGTAGAAAATTTAATTGAAGAATTTAAATTTCAACCACGTTTTTTTTTTAAAATTTTAATTATTATTTTTGTGTTATTGCAGTGAGAAATTAGCCATCAAATGGATCAAAGCAAAATATGTTTATTGATGGATTCTGCTTTGATGTGAGACTATGAATTCATAACGAATTACATTAAAGTGATCAAGTATAGAATTGATGTTGACATTAGTTTTCATGACTGTCATCATTTAAAAAATTTTAAAATAATTTCCAGTAACTCAGATTTTTTTGCTAATGAAATAATTATGTAGAATATATTTGTTGAAATGAATTGCTCAAACCTTTCCCTTTATTTTCAGACTAGTTATGCTGTGCTTGTAGTCATTGTAATTATATGCCTACTTTTTATAGTAAATTCAGGTTATTTTTATTGCAGCGTACTAGAAGCATTCCTGCTAATTTGAATCAAGCAGAGCAAGATTTAGTCAGTGAAAAGCGTTCACTTTCCAGCTCAGCATTAAACGGAATAGCAAAAGCTAATGGTCAAAATAATTCTCCTTTAGTTCCTTTAAATTCCCCACCTGTTAAAGAAGCTCAGATGACTCCTTCTACACCCAAAAAACTACCAAGCCTTACTCAAGATCAGCTGAAAGCATTGTCTGGTATGTGATATGAGCACTTAAGTGATAAGCACTTTATGCGGGCAAAGTTAATCAGTAGTATATTTTCCTTAATAAGATTTATGATAATTACTGTGTTTCTTTGATGTAATTAAATATACTTATATAATATATTATGTATTTTAAATTGGTGATCGCTGTACTTTTACTGCTCCAATGGCTGAGTAGTTAAAGTTAAGACTGCTCATTACTAGGAGTACAACCTAGGTTCAGTCCCAGGAGAATGGGCCAACTGCATGATGGATTTTCACGGTTTTCCCCATATGTTACATGAATATGACCCAGTTTCTGTTAGAAAATCCTCCACAAAGGCCTCTTCTTAGGTAGATGTCTCTCGAGGGCTTTGCTACATTCTAATAACCTAACCTCTACTTTTAATTAAAAAAATCTGGGAGGAAAAATAAAATAGTCTTGAATAATAGTCTTGTATGTTTTATCAAGTATTCATTTCTACTGTGAAGTTCTTCGAAAGGAATTTTATGTAGTCATAAGAAGTAATTTTCCTCTGCTACTCGTTCCCTTCAATATGGCTGGCTGTTGTATTATATTCTTATTTTTCATGTTTATATGTCTGTATCGAATTGGATAAATTAAGTAATGGGATCTCAAAATGCAATTTTGCATAGTTCACTGTAAATGTGTTGTGTCACTTTTCATTTGAATCTGATGACATTCAGAAAAACGTCATATCCTTTAATATTTAATCTGTCTATTATTAGTTAGCAAACTAAACCAGGGGTCCCTAAAGTGTGCACCGCAGTGCTCTGGGGTACCGTAATGTAAGACCTGGTGTGCCACGAGAGACAAGACTTGCGTTGAAAGCTCAGACCTAGTTTTTTTATTAATTATACTTTCATTAATTTTATGTTATTTCTTAAAATAATAGTTTAATCAATATATATATTTCAATTGGCAATATAATTCCATTTAAATTATATTTTTAACATTTTTTATTTCTACTTTTTATCTAAAGTAATTCTTGCTCTTAATTTCATTTTTTAAAGAGCTATTTTATTCTGTCACTTAGTTCTTTCTATTTGCAATAATTCTTTGTTGTTGCATCAGATTGTACTCCATTATTCTCATACTTGTTTTGCACCTATTACTTTCTGTCGCAAGATTGCTATATTTGGCATCTCAGCAAGGGTATCTGCTTGTGTTTCTTTTTATCCATTTGTGACTACCAGTATCAAACTCAGGAATGGATGAGGAAAGTTGTACAGTCTTATGTGTGAATGAAAAAAAAGTCAATCTCGACAAAATATTGCAATGAATAGACAAATCCTTAGTGATATTTCACAAAATGAAATTATTTTTATTAAATAAGCAAACAGATAGTAACGATATTTCAAGTTTAAGTGACAAGGCTTCAACAAATGGCAGAGAAGAAAAGAGGCGAAAATGTCGTAACTACAAGCAAAGTTACTTTGATTTTGCTTTTACTTGAGCAAAAGTAAGCAATGATAAAAGACAATTATGACAAATGTGTTGTGTCTTTAACAGAATCTGTACGATCTAAAGTATGCACTTAGTA
This sequence comes from Stegodyphus dumicola, assembly GCF_044657685.1. Lineage (NCBI taxonomy): Eukaryota > Metazoa > Arthropoda > Arachnida > Araneae > Eresidae > Stegodyphus > Stegodyphus dumicola. The sequence continues at coordinate 120,128,104 of NC_140771.1, forward strand.
AACTAAAGAGACACCTCTAGATCATTCACACTAACTTGGTCTCATGATTTAGTGGGAAGTTGAAAGATTTAAAATAGCAAAGCAGTGTGTTCATAAACAAGTGTCAGTTTCAAGTAATGCACAGCTAGTGTCTTTCAAGGTAGCTGACAGAGAGATGAAGTGCAAAAAAACACACACTATCGCAGAAGAGCTGCTTTTGACATGGTTAACATTATGATGGGAAAACTCATTTCTAAGGTACCTGTAGATTGAGTGTTCAACAAGTTCTAAAGCTATAAAGATCCTCATTCCTTTTGCGATGAAGCTTGGTTTTCAGCTGTCGTTCTAATAAAGACCAAATATTGTTCGAAAACTAGAGTGTGGATCAAGAAATGAAAATAGCTGTCTCAATATGTAGAATAGCTGTAGCCATCTTTCGTGATTTTAAAAACTGTAGGGGGGATCAACAAGCTTACCTGTCACAATGACTTTCTAATTTGTTGCTGACGGTTTCTTTTATTTGTATTTGATTTGTATGTTTTATGATTAATTAAAATATTTTTCCACTAAAATATTTTTATGTCTGTGCTTGATTAACGTTATGATAGAAATATGGCAGCCAGCACACGATAAAAAATTAAACAAACTGTAAATGTGCCATGCACTGAAACAGTTTGGGAAATCCTGAACTAAACTATTTAAAAGCAGTAGGTGCATATCTTAAAAATATTATTATTTTGTGTTAAAATTGTGTTAAAAATATTATTATACTCTTTAACCTTTTAACTGTCATGCCCGAGATAATCTCAGGCACAGCACTGGTGTTCGAAAATGTCACGCCCGAGTATTACACGGGGTAATTTTTTTTTTTTTTTGAGTGCATCGTATTGTTATACCCGAATATATATCGGGAGACGTTTATTTTGGCTTCATCTCTTTGTCAAACCCGACTGTATCTCGGGAAAAGTTAATGTGCGCTCTGTTCAATAGATGACAGCACTTTACTGAAGATTTCAAAGGTTAGAAGTTATAAGTTCTTTGGTTCAAAGTGCATGGGATCTTTTTGTTGTAAAATGGCGTCCAGTTCTTTGAAAGGTTATATAGATGATTTAGATTCTTCAACCAAAGATGAAGGATGTGTGTTTGATGAGCAGTATTCATGATACTTCCATGGTCAGCCTCAAAAATAAAAAAATGGAGATATACTCAAGGCGAAGATTGTTTCTAATTGCAGTCTAACTATGGGTGGTGTAGATCGCTGTGATTAGGAAATATCATTTCATCCAACAATCCGTTAAACGTCAGAAAAAATATTATAAAAAGATATTTTTACATTTACTAGACAAGGTACTTTGGAACTCATATTTGCTCTATAAAAATGTAGTTGAGAAACATATTACATTTCTAGAATTTCGAAGTTGTAGAAGAGCTTTTACATAAATATGATGATGCAGCTTCTGGACAAAAGAATGTTGGCAGACCACCTACAATAGATAACCCTGCCCGTCTTACTGAATGACATTTCATATCCCATATTCCTCCTACTCCTGCGAAACGTGCACCTACAAGACAGTGCAAAGTGTGTTGTTCGAAAAAGGATAAAAATGAGGAAAAGATAAGGAAGGAATCACGATTCTGGTGTAGTGATTGTGGAGTTGGTTTGTGCTTGGAAAAGTGTTTCCAGTTGTACCACACAAGACTGAATTACTGAACTACTAATAGGTATTCACTTATATTTATTTCTTTTTTAGAAAATAATAAATTTTTTTCATTTTTAGAAAATAATGCTCCACTAGAAGCGAACTTTACAACTGCCATTTTGAGTGGCAGCCGCCTCAAGCAAATATGCAGTGGCTACAAAACTTTAAAAATTTTACCCATGTACTTCAAAATATCAATTTTTAACTACTTAAGAATATTTTATTTTGTACTAAACATTTGATTTTTGCAATAAAAAAATTTGACAATTTGTGTACCCAAATCATCAAAATAACTTGACAGTTAAAGAGTTAATTTGATTGATTTAAATAAAAATTTGTTTTAAGTCCTTAATTAAAAATCTAATTAAAACCATAAAATATTTTTACTTAAAATATTGATAGCTGTACATTTCATATTTTTTTCCATTTTTTAAATACACAGGAGATGTACACTGCAGCAAAAAAAAAAAAAAAAAAAAAAAAAAGGGGGGGGACAGTTCGATATCTCCCGTTCTACTGGGCCAATTGACAAAATTCAAATTGCGTATTTCATGTCTTGAAAGCGTGATTTAGGATATATAGCATCGTATTTATATATAGCATTGTTCTAACGTAGATATTTTGACACAAAATCGGACTTTTTCTGAAATAATATACCAATTTTTTTCCATAGTTTGATTTTTCGACTCAAATCATGCATATATTTTAAATTTTGTAAAATTTGGTGCAAAATTTATGGAGAAATTCAAAAATTTATCCTGGCGCAATTTTTTCTGTTTGCACCAAGAACTTGGTGAACTTCTTAATATATGGCAATCAATTTTCCTTTCTCTTCCATTATGCCAGAGAGGAAAAAAAAGGCACCTCGTTCCTACCTTTTTACATTGTGCATGAGCGGAAAAAAGTCACATTGTTCTTACTTTCAGATAATTTTAGCAAAGTGTCTAAACCACATTTGATGTTTTATCGCTTTCAACAAATATGCCGAATTTCAAAACGTGCCAATATGTAAATTCACATATATCTTTGGAAATTTTGAATAAAAAACTGTAATTTTTTGCTGGTATGCTTAGAAATACGTCTACTTTAAGATGATGCTAGAAGTTTTACAGATTATAATTCAAAGTTTTTTTGAAAAATTTATAAAATAATTAAATAATACAAATTTTAGAAATAAATCATAAAAAAATGAGTGAATTTTATTTGGAATGAACCTGAATTTCGAAATGTGAAAGGAAAAATCAAATAAGTTTAATAAAAAAAGAGATTAATAAATATATACCAAACTCAATTAACATTGAGGAGCTAAAATTTTGAGAGCTAATTTTTTAAAAACTGCTGTTGCGATTTTTACAAAACGTGGTAGTTTTTCGTTATTTGAGTCGTAGAATTGAAATATGAAAAAAATTGGTATGCTATTCCAGAAAAAGTCCGATTTTGTGTCAGAATACCTATATTAGAACAATGCTATATATAAATCTAATACATATCGTAAGTCACGCTTTCAAGACATGAAAAACGCAAGTTGAATTTCGTCAATCGGCCCTGTAGAACGAGAAATATAGAACTGTTCCCCCCTTTTTTTTTGTGCAGTGTACATTCTAGTGTTAGTCTAAATGCACATTCGTCTGATATGCTGTAAAATGTTTTGCTATTCCAACTGGGTCATCTGTATCAATAATCCATATTGGTAAACCATATTAAATTTTAAAGAGACCTTTTGTGCAATTCTTAAAATCTGTTTTTTGGAGGTTTAAATTTTTTTTAGTTTAAAAAAAGGTTACTTCTAATGTTGTTTTCATAAAATAATAAAATTTTTTTTTAAAAAAAGTGAGGGGAAAGGAAAAAGAAAAGCAATAAAAAGTAAAATTTTGTTAACAAAAATTTAAGTTATAATAAAGAGGGTACAATATTGCTAGTTTAGAGGAAATGTTTAGCATTTGAATAATATAATAGTAAATGATTTAACAATGTGCATATTCAAAAGCTTTTCATTTTCAGATTTCTATATGCAACATATTTATGCATTATATTCATGAAAATATTTAGGGATCTATAGAAGTGAAATCAAGCTTGAATGTAAATTAAGCAAATATATTGCTAGCATCTTTATTGCAAAAAGAATGCTGTATTGAAATACTGCTTATTCCAGTTATTAAAAATAAACTGCTAAAAACTCATATTGCACCCATATTAGAATAATGTCTAGTATTTTTAACATATCTTTTTTTTTTTCTTTTAAATTGCTGAAAATAAACTTGTAATTAAATTTAAAGTGTATTCTGTGAATATTGAATATAATGGAAAACCAAAAATACACACTGCTTGGGATTTGAGATTATGTGAATTCTTAAAGTCTTGCAGATTTCAGATCACAAATGAAAACTTTGTTAAAATTGCATTAAAAAGTAAAGGATGAATGAATAAAAATAAGTTTTAAAGGAAATACACATTAAGTATATTATAATTTTGTATGGAAAGGAAACAAAAAGTGCATTATAATTAATTATATTTTACATTTTGCAAACACAATTGTATTCTGTCTTTTGCAAACATCTGTTCTACAGTAGTTTGTTTTAAAACTTTAGGATGTTCTAATTTGAGCCTGCCTTTCCTGAAATTACACAAAATTGCTTTGACTTCTCATTCATTTATTTCATCATTACATGCTGGAAAATTGTGAGTTTATTTAGAACTTATGAAATGTCATTCATTAAAATTGCCAGTGCGAATCAGTTAAAACTATTTCTCAGGAAATTAATTAAAAAGAAGTGAAATGACACTTCAGTAAATTTGAATAATATGCATCTTCTATTTGCATTATAAATTTTGTGAGAATCTAGTGTTCCAAAGAGACATGATATTAGATTAGCTGCTTTTGGGTGTGGGGTATACATCTGTTCCATTGGTATAATCACATTGCCTGTTTTTAGAGACATAAATAGATAACTGATGCAAGGATTCCTCCATTCTTTAATCTTGTGCCACCTTAAATATAAGGAATGCAACCTTCATGGAACATGACTTTTTCTGTATGGATTACTCTAATATTTTAGAAGAAGATGTTTTTTTTTATAATATTCATTGGAATCCAGTGTTTGAATTTGTAATATATTTATAGTTGAATTAAGAGAGTACAATAAAAGCTATGAAATTTTAATATGCGTCGTTCCTTCTAATAATTAGTGAAAATTTCGTTAAACTAAAGAAAATATGTATAATATGCAGAAGCTAAAACAAATAAAGAGGCCTGGTGGCGCAGTGGCTAGCGCATCGTGCAGCAGCACCACAGATCTGGGGCTGGATTCAAGGGCTAGGCAAGGTTTCATCCCTTGATTTCCATCACTTGGGTCAATAAAATGAGTACCAAGTTCACTTGGGGACTAAACACTGGGGGTCCTGCGACAAGCTGACCACTTGTTCAAGGCATATGCTTATGCATCCCAGGGCCCATGGTCAAGAAAGCAGATTTCGGGCATTGCAGGCCTTGGCCCATTAGGGCTGTTACGCCACTAAGTTTAGTTTTTAAAACAAATAAAAATAGTTAAATAAAATAGTTAGATTTGCCAACAGTAATGGCACAAAAATGTTTTTTCATTCAAAATCATGTAACTTGAAAATGTAAGATTCAAATTTTGTATTTTATTTATTTGTTTATTATAAATGTATTTTAGATCTCACTCCTGAATTAGAAGTAAGAAAATCTCTTCTTAATAGTGCAAGAGCTGAATTAGAAAGTTTTTCATTGGTTGGAAAAAGGCTAGTCAGTGAAACAGAATGGCAGTTGTTGGAGGAAGAGGTCATTATTTCTTATATTTGTGTGCACATTTTCTGTGCCATAAAATGTCTTCATTTAAATTTATATTTGTAATCATATTTATTTATTTATTTTTGGAATTTTTATAAACAGGTAGATTTTAGTATTTTTTCCTTAGCAATGCAGTAATTTTTTATGTTTCTAATATATATATATATATACAATATTTGCTGTTTATGTAAATAATGCTTGTTTTACTTATTTCAATTCTTTAAAGAAATTTGTTCTTAATGATAGAGATTTTTTTTAAATGTTGTTCAAATAGTAAAAACTATTGCAATTGCATCAGATTTAAATTATCCTAATGCAAATCAAGAATTACTGAAGCTTTTTGCATTTAAAGCATATCTTGTTTTGCAGATTAAACCTGACTACTTAAAAGTAATTATGTGTATGTGTTTAATATATAAATGTAAAATATAAAAGACATTAATTTCCTTTAAATTTCTTATTTAAGTGACAATCCCCTTCGCTTCTGCAGTGACATCCTTTCTGTTCCTGCAGTATTCTGCATTGCTGTAGACTTTTGCCCAATCTCTGCTCAGGATTCAATAACCTCTTTGTCTCTTTCTTCACTATCAGTAATGGCATTTTTTTGGATCCATACTACAGATTTCGACGTCCATTAATTGGCTAATGATTGGGGCATTGCATTGCAATGAAAATCTTCTGTTATGTCATCTTCATTTATTACTGCTTCTCCACATTTCTTTAAAAAATCGATTAAATGGAAAATTTTACCTTTGGTGTGTGATATCCAAAAATCTTCAAATCCACAGCTATTATATTCATCAAATATGGTAACTGGCCATAAATTATGCTAAACATTTTTTGAAGTATCTGGAAACACATCTCCATATAATCTTATGCCGATGTTCCACACAGCAGATTTTTATGCTAAAATATCTCAAAAACTCTTGAATAGTCTTCCCATTATTTAAAAAATTTAACATGGATTTTAAAAATTCTACTTTATATTTGCATTTTAGTGCGCACACTATTCCGATATCCATAGGCTGACTGATGGACTTACATTTTGGAAGAAAGAATAATACGAATACATAATCTTTCACTAAAACTTTAAGTGACGTATGAGTCAAACAGTTCTTTACAGTCAGGACAATTTTTGCATCATCAGGTAAACCAACAGAGTTTGGCTGAGCCTCAGTATGAAATGATTTCAAACCAATCATTCATTAACACGTGTGTCATCCGTACTCTTTTATTTGCATGAATATGTAACGGGGAATATCTTTACAGCTTTAAATGCTCGGGGTCGTGTAATTTTCCATTTACGAAAAGTTTACACTTGTGTGTTCCTGCAGCATTTGCACATGCTAAAATTGTTAGTCTCTCTTTGGAAGGAATCTTTGACACCAGTTGGAGCCTTTTCTGTAGAGGATCCCAAGGTATTTTGGGATACATATTGCGAGAAAAGACCTGTTTCATCAGTGTTGTAAATTTGTTCTGGAGATATTTTTACGCTATTAATGAGTTCAATGAATTCATCTGAAAATAGTTCATCAGGTTCAGTATCAGCTGAGGCATTTTCACCTGAAATTTTTAGTTTCCTCATACCATATCAATTTTTAAATTTGGTTAACCAACCTATCGAATATGTGCACTCAGTTAGTAAGTTTATTTTTTCGTGAAATATTTTAGCTTGAGCCATTAGCATTGGACCCATCAATTTCAAGCTCTTCCTGCGATGCTGTCTGACCCATTCAATCATCCTTTTGTCATGATCTTTACTTTTAGCATAACGAATAATTTTTCTGTTATTCATTGTAAGTGGGGTGTTGGAATCCACAAAAATTTCAAAAAGTTTCCTTTTCTGTTTTCTTATGTCATATACATTTGACTTTCCAATGCCATGCTCCTTGCATAATTTTGAGACAGATATACCTTCACCCGTACTTTACAGTAATTCCACTTTTTGTTTAATGGACATCAAAACACGCTTTCGGTTTGTAAATTATGCTGCGGCACTAGAATTTGAAATTATTGACATAATCGAATGTTACTTTTAATTTTCATAAAAGTGCTGTAATAAAAACAGCCTGCAAAAAATAATAAGCTGGCTCAAATCAGAGAGTTAAGGAACAGCACAATCTGCTATATTGACTGAAATTCCTTGGAATCAGTAAAGTGTAATTTTAGCCTAGCTTAATAGCATCCACTATTCATTATTGTCTGTGTGTCATGAGACTGACAGCGATAGACAAGTTGTTCCACTTAATTTTTTCTTCCTTGTATTGCGCACCGAGACAATTAAGCCTGAATCGCATTAGTTTAGTTATTTAATATACTTGCTTATATCTGAATCCCGAATAAACAAATTCCAACATATACTTAAGGCTTATTGAGGACCAGCACCGTCTTACCGTCTGCGGATCCTAAATTCTTCTACTAAGTGCCTCCCTAAGTTCTAAATTTTTGCTCCTAAATATTAGATCTCAGTGCTTTTCCTAAATTCTAAAAAAATGTTCATCCTTTAATTTTGTTGCCCGGTGCTCCTCTAAATTTAAAAAAAAAAAAAAAAAAAAAAAAAAAAAAAAAAAAAAAAACACTAAATTTTGCCATCTCTGGGGCCGATTCTGAGTTTATGTGAGTAACAAATCAGTTATTCCTTATTCAAATAGGACTAAATGTAATCTTTTGGCATATGAGTATCATTAACAATATTTTTAGCTTATGAAAAGAAATTTAAAAAATTTTTTTCTCATCAGCATTTCTGTGCACATTTAACTTAAATCTGTAATTATTGCAAAGTGTAATGTCATCATAAAAGGTTACATATTCTATTAAGAAAGTCAATACTGCACAAAAGGCTACAACTCGTGCCAGCTTTCATGTGGCTCTTTAAATTGCAAAACATGGAAAACTATTCACCGATGGAGAAATGATCAAAGAATGCATGATTGCAGTAGCCGAAGAAGTGTGCCCCGAAAAGGTGAATTTATTCAAAACTATCAGTTTGTCAGCAACCACCGTGGCTCGGAGGTTTGAAGACATCGCAGAAAATATATCATCTCAACAGTCTGACAAAAATGCATATCTAGAGAGGTTTTCTCTGGCCTTGGATGAGTTAATGGATGTGTCAGATAATGCTCAGTCATTGATTTTTATTCGAGGAGTAGAGGTACAGGCAGAAACGTGGTAAAAATAAAAGAATGGTGGCGGTTGTGTCAAAGGCTGTAAAAACCGATTGTGGTTCAAAACCACTAGTTTTACATTGTATCATTTATCAATAATCCTTGTGCAGTAAGTGTTTGGATATGTCTGAAGTTCTAAAACCAGTCATATCAGTTGTTAATTTCATCAGATCCACTTAATCAGCAACAATGCCCCGAGTTTATTGACGAGATTGGAGAAAATAACTCATCACATCATACTGCCATACACTGGCTTAGTTGCAGAAAAGTCCTTCTGACCTTTTTAGAGCTTCGAGCAGTGATCGAAATTTTTTTGAATGAAAAGCATCGTCCTCTTAACAAATTGCAAAATAGCTAATGACTGTCTGTGTTGATTTGACAAAACATATGAAGAACTGTATTTGAGATTGCAAGGAGAAAACCAGCTTCTCCCTTATTTATACACTAATATAAAATTGTTCCAGCAGAAAATAATACTGTTTCAATCACAGTTCCATAAAAAATTTTTCACACTTTTTAAAACATGTGAAATATTCAGCCACATTACTGAGACTGAATTTCCTGTAGATTTTGTAATTGAAGCTTTGAGTGTTTTGAAGGTAAATTTTGATACACATTTCTCAGAATTTGATGTCATTGTGAATGAAATTAAGGCTTTGCAAAATCCTTTTGATACTTTGACATTGAAACCCTAGTTGAGGAATTGAAATTATTGATTTACAGTGCAGTGATATAATTATAAATATCAAAACTTATCTTTGTTGGTATTTTATGAAAATCTTCCACTGGTACAATTTGAAAAGTTGCACAAATTTGTTCATGGTTTGCTTCATGTTTTTGGTACTACTTACTGGTCTAAAAAAACATTCTCCAAAATGAAGAACACAAAGTATGTTTACATACGTAAGCTAACTGGTGAGGATCTTAAATCTCTTTTAGTAATTTGTGCATGTAAAATTGGTTCATAACTACAAACTATTGTCAGCAGAAAAGCACAATAGCATAAATCTGATTAGTATTTTTTACAAGTGAACACTTATCATTAAGCTTTACCTAGTAAGTAAATAAAACTGAGTTATTATTATTCTGTGTTTTTTATCCAAGTTATAACAACAATAAGCCATTAGCTGTTGCAAGCCAAATTGATAGCACTGACAGGCCGGATTTGGCCCATGGCCATAGTTTGTAGACCCCTGCTCTGAATAAATCAAACGACAAACTCATTTGTTATTCAAAAAGTGACAAATTTTCAGCAAAAGTGTTCTCAAGAAAATTACTGTATACAGTTAATTTTTATGTATTTTAGAATTGTATTCCATTTCTGTTAAAATACTGCCATGCATTTTAACAGAAATGGAATACAATCTCAGGCCTGTAGTCTAATGAATAACAGTTAACAAAAAAAGAGGAAAACTTTGTTCCAATATTGCAGTGCATTATTATAGCATGGTATGAAGATTATAATAATTTGGAGTTTTTAAATATATCTATTTCAGAAAAGTATATTTTTCAAATCATTTTTTGAAAACTAAGAAACATGGCACTAAAAAACTATTTAAAAATATTTTGTAAACAATGCAGAAAGAGAGGAGTATAAACAAAAGGCAAGAAATTTTTTTAAAAGTATTATAAAACATTATTAAAAGCTACAAAGGAAAGCTGAAGCAAACGTGTAGAACTATGACAATATCTCTAGGTGTATAAAGAAACAAATAAAGCAGGAATATTTGCTTTAAAATTAAGTCAGCCATTAAAGTTCTTATTGAAATATGAATTACCTTGATTAATTCTCAGATTATTTTATGAAAACATACATACTATTTTGTAGTTGCAGTTAGTTTATATTATTATGATATAATTCTAATTTTTAAAATTTTTAGCTACGGAGAGCAAGAGAAAAATTGGGTCAACCCTGTGAAATGTGTTGTAATTATGAACTGCAGTTACAACAAGTTCAACGAACAGAAGTAGAACAAAGGACTAAAGCTGCTTCTATGGAACAAACTCTTGAGGATTATAAGAAAGATTTACGCAGGGAGCAAGAGTACAGACAAGAAATGGAAGAGAAATTTAATGAAATTTCTAAAGATTGTGAAAAAAAGGTAATTTTTCTGCTTTTTTACCTTTAATAATTATGAAAAATATATTCTATTCTTATTAATATCATTTAATTTGAAGATTTGCACTTATTATGCATTGAAGGTTATTACTATTTAGAATTTTAAAATTTCTGCAAGTAGTTCAAAGTAAATTTTTTTATTCTTCATTGGAGGATGTGCCAGGAAATGACTTTATGAATATTTTTTATCAATATTTTATATTTAAACTGTGTTTAACTTGCATAATTCAGTTTCTGATGTGTATTTTTTAAAACAGTTTTTTACAGAAATATGTGATAAATAAGTATGGAATAAATATTTAATTAAAAATTAGTAATAAATGAACTCAAACATTAATTGTAAATTTTAAGCTTATTTTTTTCACATGTTAAAATATTTGAATTGTCTCATGCCTGCATTATTATTATTATTGTTTTCTAATAAAATACATGGCATTGTATCTTTTATTTAAATTAATGTCATAAAATAATCAATATTGAAACTAAAATATTAGTTTGGTAGGTAAAGTAGGTTTATAACTATATCTAATTTTAGGTTAGTCAGCTCTTCAAAATGCGTGAAGAATTTGAGCATGCCTTTAATGAAATCAAGAACAACTACAATATTTGTCGTAATGAATTAAGTGAATATCAGGTGAGACAATTATCCTATTTTTAAATTTAAGTAGCTTTCTTTTCCCCTAATATGTTTATATAATCATCATCATCAACCAAGGGTCTTCTATTGAAATTTTTGGAAGAGATGAGCCTTTTGTAGAATTAGTGGCTTCGTAATACATCTCAGTAGTCTTGCAGGCTATGTATAATCACATTACGTATTAACATACACTGGTTATCATAAATTAAGGAAAAATCACAAAAATAGCGATAACTCCTTCAAAAATAAGCCAAACCGTGTAAAATTTGAATATTTTGTTAAGTAAGAGTAGCTGAGTAAAACTCCAATATGCAAATTAGTGGCACTGCACTCATCTGCAAGGAGCATAAAAGTCCATGTTTGAGAGCAAGCCCACATATTTCACTGTGATAGTGACATCAGAAATCTGAGATAACCAATTCGTAACAATGATCTCCAGGCATCATTTGCCTGCAGAACTACGACAGAAAGCTATTGGGAGACTAGAGGCAGGGCAAAGTCAAACAGAAGTGGCCAGACGGCTAAATGTGAGTCCTTCTGTGGTTCATGGAGTCTTCTGTGGTTCATGTTGATCTTTGGAGGCAATTTCAAATCACAGATTTGGCACCTAGGAGGTTCAGCCAAGGATGGCCAACAGCTACGATGATCGCCGATGACTGATATTTGACATCATGTGCACTCAGGAATAGAATCGCTACTCCGACTCTTCTTAGATCCTCCCTTGCTGCAGCCACTGGAAGGTTCATGTCAATGTCAACTTTGCATAGAAGGCTTCACGAAGGTGGTCTATATGTGAGGCGAACAACCATTTGTGTGCTGCACCATAAGAGTCACACCATAAGAGTGACCGTTTGCAGTGGGTGCGACAACATGTCCACTGGACGCCTGAGCAATGGAGGGCTATTCTCTTTATGTATGAGTTCAGGTTTAGTCTAGAACGTGATAGTTGGCATTATTTGATATGGAGAGAACCTGGAATCCGTTATCATCCATCAAACATCTGTGAAAGAGGTGCATACGGAAGAAGATATGTCTGTGTTTGGGGTGGCATCTATTTGGGTGATCGCACAGACCTGAGCAATGGAGGGCTATTCTCTTTATGTATGAGTTCAGGTTTAGTCTAGAACGTGATAGTTGGCATTATTTGATATGGAGAGAACCTGGAATCCGTTATCATCCATCAAACATCCGTGAAAGAGGTGCATACGGAAGAAGATATGTCTGTGTTTGGGGTGGCATCTATTTGGGTGATCGCACAGACCTACATGTTTTTCCAAGGGGAACCGTGAATGCTCATGTTTATAGAGATGACATCCTTGATGCTTATGTGCACCCATATGCCGGGGCAATAGGTGATGCTTTCCTGTTACAGGAAGACAATGCAAGACCACACAGGGCTCACATCGTATATGATTATCTTCAACAGGAAACAATTATGCGCATAGAGTGGCCAGCTCGATCCCTAGACTTGAATCCTATCGAGCACATTTGGGATGCTTTAGGGAGATGTTTAGCTTTTCTCAATCTGCTCCCTTAGAACCTTGATCTGTGTACATATTATTCAACTTGGAATTGCCGCCAGAGCGGACAACACAACGGCCTATGAGGAACATTACTGCCGCGCTTGCAACTGCTTTGCAAGACCAATGGCTCTTGCTTCTTATGGAACTGATAGACCACATAATTGAAAGCATCACTAATCACTGAATGCGCTGTATTCCTTCTAGAGGCGATTAAATTCCATATTGAAGGTACTTTTACTATAGCAAATTGACATCTTCGATTTGTTCATTTTATACATGTGCTAATTTCTATACTACCATAATTGTCTGATAATTTCTTTTTATGTTATTTGATACCTTACTATGTGTTGTATATTGTGGGTAAGTTTCATAATATTCTACATGTAACGTTTTCAGTAATCATGATTTTTGTGATTTTTCCTTAATTTATGGTAACCAGTGTAATAGCATTTTTTGGTATTACAAATGCTATTGAATGCAGTGTCTGTTACAGTCTTATAAAAACAATAGTAACCAAAAATCAAAATTATTAAATGTTTTCATTATATTTTGAAAAATTTTCTATAACTGTTTCTTCTAATGTTAGTGATTTCAAAATCTTAGAAAAGTGTAATGATATGTGTTATATATATATATATATATATATATATATATATATATATATATATATATATATATATATACACGCACGCACACACATTTAAATGCATAATTGCAAAATTAAAACCGTTCCAAAACCTAACAGTTGTGTGTTGATAGCAGCAGCAAGTGATTGTGGTGGTAATGCAAAATAAAATAATTAAAAACATGTATTTAAAAGTCATCCCATATGCAGTTTAGAATAATCCACATGCAAAATCCAAAAAACAATAGTATAGTGGCAGACTACAAGAAATAAGAAGGCAAAATATGCTAAAACCGAAAGTGAAAATGAAATTCACATGTTTTAAAGTAAACTGTTTCTTTATCAGCCCAACTCTTACAGACCAAAGTAAGCAATGCCAAAAATACAAAATTATTGCTATCAGAAACATAGACAAATTAAAAAAATTGCAAAATAATAGACAGATGAATTTTTTTTTTAGTAGATCAAGTCTAAAAGCACATTTTTTAATCCAAAACTTCTAAGATTATTCTTAAATTTAAAACTTTAATTTGTGTAGTTTTTAAGTTCAGAAACAGGCTGTTTGGTTTATTTCTCTTGGTGCGCCAATGCCCTGATGGCAATGAAGTGAGTGAAAGATGCAACTTTCATTTTCATTTTTGGTTTTGTCATATTTTACTCCTGCCCCCATTTTATGCGGTTTACCACTGGGCTTCTGTATTTTGGATTTTGCATGGGGTTTATTCTGAATTGAATATGGGGTGAATTTTAAAGGTCTTTATTTTATTTTACATTTTATACGAGGGTTGTAAATTAAATAGTGGCAACTTAACCAACCTTGAAACTCGCAGAAGGGCGGGCATGCGCAAATAGGATATGGGAGTGGTGAGGTGGCGCTGTTGTCGATGTGTTAAGTGCAAAAAATAGTTGATCTGCTTAGAAAGGTAGATGTTGTGTGGCATTAAAGTAAGGAGTTTCGTTTCCATCGCTCTAAAGCATGTTTTCAAAAGGTGATCAGCGGTTGTAGCTTAAAATCGAGGTTGCCCACGGCAAAAATGCAACAGAATTCTATTGAGGATTAGTGGAAACCTGTGGCACAAATGCTTTACCGTATAGGACACTAGCACAATGGGTTCAAGCATTTCGTTCGAGTCGGAATGAGACTGCAGATTTGCAAAGCACAGGTCGGCCCTCCATTCCTCAAGAGCAGATTGACTTTCTGAGCGGTCTCCTTATCATAGACTGCCGTTGGACACAGATGTAACAGAAGTTTAAAATTAAAAAATTAGGAGAAAAAAGAATATATCATCCTGGAAAAGATTTTTTAAAAAGGAATCTATAAAGAAAAACCTAAGGAACTATTAAATTTTAGAACATGAAAATGCAACTCTAAGGCCAAAACATATTGAAAATTTTTAGAAGTATTTATAAACTTAAATCTCATATTTTAACACTTCAAATCGACTCACCAAGGGTAATATTTTAAAGCTTTGAAATCCATTTAATTAAGGAGTACTGAAGTCCTGTTTTATTTCACTTGCTCCTTTGGGCATAAATATTATATATATATATTATTTTTAGATTTAAATTTTAGATTTTTAGATTATTTTTAGATTTAAAATATAGCTTTTATTACATACATATATGTATATATATATGTAATAAAAGCTAAATTTTGGAAGCACTGATGTATGTACACTGAGACGTAGAAACGCAGAAATACTGATGGCGTAGATACTTGATGCTTAGAGTGTTGACCCATATTGAAGAGGATATATGTGTATGCAAAATTATTGGTTTTATTTACTTCTAAAATTATAATTTTGTATTGCCTAATGCTGTTTTTCATTTTATGAATTGTTATATATATATATTATATTTATAAATTTCCTTTTGTTAATGCAGACTACTATTACAAGTGAAAGGGATTCTTTAAAGCGTGAGGTAAGTAATATGTAATTATGAGTTTAAGAATTTATATATGAGATTAAAAATGAATCAGCATGTTAAATGCCATGTTGGTTGTTCACAGATGTTAATAAACTTTCCTTTCCATGTTTGTCATTGGTGACAGATGATTTAAAGGGGAAAGTTAGTAATTTAATACTGAGTATTTTAATTTAAATATCTTCATATTTGAAAAGAACATGGAGAACTTTACAAATACAGTCTGACCTCTTTAAGGGATCATACGAATAACACCTTATTAATTTATTATTTCATTTCCTTAAATCCCTAAATATCTTAATTATTTATCTATATAGTTTACTGCAATTTTTTTGCCATTATTATATTGCAAATTTTGATCATTACATCTCTTTTAACTTGTGCTTTTGGTATACTATTTTCTGTTATATCAAAATTATTAGTAAAAGAAAATTTCCAAAACTTATTAAAAGACTTTTTACAATGTTAAAACTTGAGTTTTGTTCAGGTTTTGGCATTGCAAGATCATTCTTTATTTGCGTGCAGCATCCTGTACAACTCTGTACTTTTTCACCTGACAGATTTCAAAAAGATTTCTTGTATTGTGAAAGTCTGAATTTTATTCACATCTAATATTGCAAGATTATTTTTTTCTTATCTTGAGCATCTTATACAATCTATACAGTTTCATACTATCTTTGTCAACATCTAGTAACAACTATAGTAAGTATATATGAGACAACCAGAATATTTTTTGCTCAGAGTTTCATGTAATGCTGTGAGGTCAAGAAAATTGGGAAGCTCTAGGGATTTGAATTTTAAAAAAATGAACTTTAGTTTCTTTTCTCAAAATATTACTTTTTTTAAAAAATTCATTAATATTGGGGAATTGACCAATAGCTGAGTAGAAAAAGACTTCTGGTTTCTGGTAGTTTGATTCGGATTCATCTTCTGGTTAAGGGATGTTTTGTATGGTTTTCTCTGTGCGTAATGTAAATACAATTCAGTTTCTCTTGAAAAATGAATGTTTAAAATGAAATATTATTAATCAGATAATTTTAGAAATATATTGTGATATTTCAATAAAAGGAAGAAGGAATTTTTTTTTTTTTTTAGCTCAAAAGGGCTCTTAGTCTTGAACCACAATCTTGCATTATTCACTTAAAATGTAGTCCTCTATAAATACATTATTTTGCTTTTCATTCAAGTCTGTTGTCATTCAGCAAAACAAAAGATATTCATCATTCAAATTTAATCTAACTGGTATTGAGTAACAAATTAAACTATTTAGCACTTTGTGGTCTGGGCACACCTAAAATTTTCCTTCTGTACGCACAGAAAAATTGAATGAAAAAGGATTTATAGTTACTCTGAACCTTCTTTATTTAAAGTAGATGTCAGCTCAACACAAACCAGTCAATATATTTTAGCCAGTTTAGTGTTTTAAAACCCTCATTTTTCAAAGAATTCTTCCAGATTTTTTTTTTATGGTATAAAAGGAATTGTTTGAAAAGAAAATCTATGTTATTTTCTTGGCTGTATGCTAATCTCCTTATTCTATATTAGTTTTAAATTTTTACCTTGAAATCTTGCCTAAAATCGAACGGCAAACCCCTGGTGTTCTCAGGCCGGGCTCACCGACAATCTAGGACAACTGAAAGACTGTATTCTTTGTTTCTCCGCATCTCATCAGTCAGTTCATTGACAATAGAAAAGTGGGTACACATCTGTGTCTCATTTCCTGTTTTTCTCTTTCTTCTTTTCTCTCTCTCTCTCTTTTTTTTTTTTTTTTTTTTTTTTTTCCGGTGGGGAGGGGACGTTTGGTTATTAACTAACAAATTGTTGGGATGATTTTTTGAAGGTCAAGGGTAATTTTATCAGTTAGCTGTTTGGTTTTTCAATAGTTTATTTAATTTTATTTATTAATAAAGAAATTGAAAACTTACAATTTAAAAGATTCATCTAATATGTCATAATGCATCATACACTGAGCTGGCCCTAGGCATTCTTCCACATGATGTAATCTCTGTGAATCCTAAATTTTGTTACCTAGTGTCTTTCTAAATTCTGCTTCCAATGCCTGCTCTAAATTCTAAAAGTTTTGCCGTTTCTAGATTTTGTTGTTCGGTGTGTCACTAAATTCTAAAAATTCTGCCACACCAGCTCTGGAACTGGCCTTTACCATATATATTTCATATTTCTTCTGAATGTTCATATTACTAAAGAAATAAAATTAGCCACTTTTTCTATACATTCTAAATGCATTTATTTTTTTTTAGAATAACAGAAATCCTTAATTAAATCCAAAAATTCTAAAATGAAAAGGAAATGTGCTGAAGGAAGAAACTGAATATATGAAGAAAATTATTCTTCAAAGATATGTGCAGTTATTATTATGTAAATTACCCAATGGTTTATGATTTCAGCCTTTACTATAATTTCCCATTTCTATACTCAAGTAGCATAGCAACATTGTAATGACGTTGCAAACTCGTCGCGGATGTTGTTGCAAATACGTTGCAATGTGTCATCTTTAAGACGTCCAGATGTCTGCAAACATCCACTGTTTTGCAACCTTTGCAAAGACATCTTTATTACGTCTTTGCAGATGAGGTTTTTGTCACATAGACGTTGTTATTGCATCTTTCGCAGGTGATATTTTGGTTGTGAAAGCATCATATCACAATGTCTTAATAATATTTTGGTTGTGAAAGCATCATATCACAATGTCTTTGCAAAGACATCTTTATTAAGCAATTAAAAGTGCAATAATTATGAATTGCAGTATTTACTAGTAATACTGATGTTTCTTAATACCATTTCTTTCAATCATATGTTAATGTATTTACTTACTTTTAGTTTCTACATTTTAGAATAGTGATAGATTACAATGATTATTTCAGACAATTTTTATAATTAATAACTTTCCTTTTGTTACTGTACAGAAATAATTTAAATAACATAGTATACGATAGTAAGCTAAGTACGTTAAATAGCACACAATGAAACTTTTTGTTTCTATTTATTATGAATTTCTTTGTTATCACAAGCACATAAAAAGTAAATGAAGAAAGTAGAATATACTTAAATTTAATAAAAAAATAAAACCTAATTATCAACATTCATTTATTGAGATAAACTAATAAACATACATAACGGCAATATTTAAAGAAGCGCAAATTACAGTGTTTGGAAGGATAGATATCAAACGAAAAGTAATAAAACTACGATTTGCAATCAATAAAAAATATTTAGTGTTTTTCAATATTACACAATTAAATATCACATAATTATAGATTACAATATTTTATAGAAATGCTAATGTTTCTTTAACACTATTTTTTCAATGATGCATTTCATACACTGTTTAAAATCATTAACCTTTTCTGCATACTATACAAAAAACAACATAGTATAGAATGTGCATTATTATTAATTTTAATGTACTGCTTCTTGCTGTTACATATATCTAATTCATCTTCAGCAGTCATATTAAGTACTGGTACCAGTCCAATAATTTCTTTGTATTTTGAAAATAATGAACATACCATAACAGCTTGAATTGTTGTTGCTTCTGCACTGATTGCATTTGCAGCAAAACCAGAAAGTGCCTTATCATTGTATGTTATTTTTGGTTTTATATGAATTAATTCTGAGAACAAACCTTTCAATATAAACACAATAATCCATTAATATGCATGATATATGATATAGCACTTAGGACGTTATAACCGAGGCGCAAATGACAATATAAGTTTTTGATCACTCGCAACACATAAAACACCAAAACAGAACACAATTTCACGAACACTATATTCACGATTAGCATTGTAGCTCGTTGCACTCAATATTTTTTAAGTTGATGTATCCAAAATTTTATCACCTGCAACACATAAAACACCAAAACAGAACACAATTTCACGAACACTATATTTATGATTAGCATTGTAACTCGTTGCATTCAATATTTTTAAAATAATGTAGCCAAAATTTTGGTGTCTTCTTGTAGAGCACATATTCACAAACAAAATAGGCAAAAATTCCACATTCTCATGATGATTTTTCCTCGATTCAGAGGCTTCCAAACAGGAGCTCACAACAATGCAAATTCACTTGCTGAAGACAGTTGAAGTAAGTAGATAGAGACAGAACAATGAGAAGATTCACCGTGCATTCTTTGATTGACAGTGATACTGATACAGTACAAAGTCCCTAATCCGGACTTGTTGGGACTTTGGCGATTCCGGATTAGTGGCTTTTCTGGATTTTAGATAATCAATTTAAATTTGGTAAGATGGCATGCAGAAATTTTATGATTAAAAATATGAAACCATAATTTATGAAATAAAAAGCAATTATGATCTAAATTGTATCAAAATTTACAAAAAAAAAAAAAAAAAAAAAAAAAAAAAAAAGCTTAATATTTATTTGTTTACTTTATTAAACATTTCTTTCAATGTAAGCTGTGTAAGTTGCTTCGTATTTTGTGCTAATACTTTCTCTGTAATTCTCTCTTCTATAAACAGACATAATTTCTTGTTCAGTTACAAAGTTCCACTGTTCAAATCCTGTAATTGCTGTGTTGAGAACATTGACTAACTTGTCAATCTAAATTTTTTCGTTTTCAATCACCTCTCTGTCATATTCTTCAGTATTGGAAGCACACATGTGTAAACGCTTTACGGCTTTATGCACATGCATAGCGGACGCATGCATCAAACGCGCATGTGTCTCATCAAACACGTTAAGCAAATGCGTAAGTTTGTGGCTTTGAGGTCCGGATTATAGATCATTCCCGATAATGGACGTCCAGATGTAATGGATGTCTTTGTACTGCATTTACTTTTAATATAAGCAATATTATTTATATCAGTCATTGCTTGATTCAATTTCACACATGAAGTCAGTCTTTTCAAATGCCTTACAGATTGCACTTTTACCAAATTACTTGAAAGAACTGCTGGAATCTTTCCATTCCATTTTACCACTGTTCGCCACTCAGCTAGAAAGTCTAGCTTTCAAGTAATTGCACAATTAAATTCTTCGAACTTGAACTTCGAATTTTTGGCAGCTAGCCAAAGCACGCAAAACCTCGAGATGTTCGTTTATTAAGCATCCAGTAAAGTAAATAATGTCCATGGAATGTCATTGGTTGAAGAGCAATGTACAGTTTCTCTAATTTTGATGCCAACATTTATTAGTAATTTATCAAATCCATTAGTTTTGTTGTTTCCCATGAAAAGTTTTAATATTTCTTTCTCTTTTTCCATTAATTTTTCCATTCTGTCTCCATATTAATTCAAATAAATTCGTCCTTACTTCAAAAATAATAAGTAAAGTCATATTTCAGTAGTGAAGTAATTGCTAACATGTGATTTGCATTGATTTCGGAAATATGATTTTGTAAAATATATAAAATTCATTACTTAATAGCTTACTTTATAGATCAGTTTCATTTTTAAATATTTTGCTATAATATTGATAAAATATTTTAAGTATTAATTATTTTAACAAAATTTTAAACAATAATTTAACATGTATTTTTAGTACTAATTAAATTTAATAATTCAAAATTATCTGTATTAAATTTATATTTCATTAGATGAATCTACCTTAGATTAATATATTTAGATGAAATAAAGTAATGAAACATTGCAAAGTAAATCTTATGCGAACTTCAGATTCTTGAAAGGGCAGATTTCGTCTCTTTTCATTCTAAAAATAACGCTGATGGATTTATGAGAAAATTGCTAAAACGACTCCATCTAAAAGCAGTCATATCATCACGTTTCAGCAACGTCGTCAAATTGCCAAGATGCAACAGCAAATATTTTGCTTCGTCGCAGCATTGTAAGTCCTTGCAACATCATGTGCTACTTGGCTATCCTCATATGATAGAGTTACTGAGCCAGATTAAATTAAAATTAAATTGTATAATCTTTGACCACTAGTTTATATTTTTAGTTCGAATTTGACTGATTTAGTTTACTTATGTCACCATGAGCTGTAATTGATTTTGTTCGCATCAGACCATGCCTTTATGTTTTAAGTTCTTTTTAAATAAGAGGTATATTTAAACCTTTGTCTGAAATAAAATTATTACTATGTCTGTAGTTACTTTCAGACATAGTAATAATTTGCTTCACATCTGTCAGGGGTTTTGGACTATCTAACTTTTACCAGATCAGGATAGGTTGACAAGTTAGGAGATCATGCAGAAACTAGTGAGAACATAGTTTTGCATATTGAGACAAATTTCTAATTGTTAGAAACAATGCTTAAAGAGAAGGAAATTGATATAAATCAGCCACAATGTCTGGGATGGTTTCAAATTAGACACATAAATATTTGAGTGTTGTTGCTACAAAACATAAATGTTTTGCATCTTTTAGTGTGTAATTATCCTAATATCATTTAAGAATCAATGTCATAAATTACATGTATTTTAGACTGTGAAATTTTATTAGATTGTGATTTGAATGGGGCTTTTTTAACAATATTGTTAAAAAATAAAATTTAATAGTGGCCATGTAAATCCATCTTGTTATCTAGCTGCCTAATTTAATTATTTATAACTAACTGCTTATTCTTAAAAATTGCCTCTACATATTAAAGCAAATTATTGCCTTTCATTAATACCCTCTGTGGTCAGAAGATAAAACACAAAAATGTAAAAATTCAAGTAAAACTTATTCTTTGTATCTAGTGAGACTTACAATAATACAAAACAACTTATCACCTCTGTTGCTTTAATGGGTTATTGGAACCTTAAAGTATAATAACTGGGTTACAACCTCTGGAACTCTGCACGAAGCAACAACACTAACTGCATCAAACAGAGCCTGATTAATTGCCAACCGTGCCTACATCAGGTTTCAAGTTAGTTCTAATTAGCAGGTCTCTCTCTAGACAAGCAGCAGCGGTGACAACATTCAATCTTTTGTTATGAATTATGCTAACTATGATCTCACTTGTCATTTTAACGTATGCCGTTTGACTTAAAAATCTACCTGCTACATACTAAACCTTTAGACTGACCAAGTATGTGACAAAATGAGATATAAAAAAATCAACATAAAGCTAACTGTTAGTAAAACGTAAATGTCGCTTATCTTCTTTCAAATATGTACAACTATTATAAGTGTAAAATATTAAATGCTACTTGATAAATTGCATAAAGTTTATCTTATTCTCAAACTTATTAATCATTATGTTAATTCATGTTTAGTAATAATGCATACTACTTAGGGATCTATTTTATTTTTAGGATGGTATTACAAAAGTGAAATTATTTTGTTTTAACAATATACTGTGTAATGCTTGAAGTGTAATGATTGAAAGGTATTCTTTTTAACTGATTAGAAATTTTGATAATGTGCTTGAAATTTCAGTCACTAGTATGTCATCAACTTACAGTATGATCAAATTATGTTTTTCCCTCTCTAGCTTGAAAGACTGCAGAAAGAAAATGATGTATTGCTCGGAAAACATATTGCTAAAGCACAACAGATGAGGAATGAAGATATAAATTTGCCCAACTCTGTAGAAGTAAATTGTCTTATTAGTTTTAATAATTAATATCTTCATCTTAATTTTTTCTGTCCATCAAATAGATATCTTAAATGCTTTTATGCAGGCTGAAATCATGTGCTTTATATATCCATTCCTTGCTAATGTTATCCATATTATTTTTTAATGAGATTATTTATGAAGTAATATTCAGGTCAGTCCATTTAACATTTTGTTTTTAATTATGCTTTGTAAATTTGAAGGATTTGCTAATAATATAGTGTATTTGAAGTGTCTTTTATTTATAATTCTGTTTAGCTTACCTGTTCATTTAGTAACTCTTGAAAAAGTTCCTTAGCCCTAAGTGGTATTCTACTTTAATGATAAATGAATTGGACTAAGAAATAGCAGCTATGTATGAAATGACGTACAGTGTTCAAGCATTCTTTTTCCTAGTTTGTGATATTTATGTTGAGCTGCATTTTATCATACAGGAGTTGCAATTCTACTGCTTACAAAAGCAAGAAGAGCTTATTACTATAAAGGCAGCTAAAGAAAACATGGAGGAAGCTCTTAAAGGAGATATCCAGATGCTCAAAAATCAACTCATGTCTGAACAGACTGCAAAAGAAAGATTAGAGGATACTTTTAGTCAAGAATTGGATAGTTTAAGGGAGCAATTAGGTAAGAATAAGTTATCTTAGTATAATTATTAAAATTTAATGATGCATTTGATGATTCTTAATTTTATTATGGATTTCCAAGCTCTGATAAAAATTGAATCTCTTTTCTTAAAGTTTATTATATGAGTTACTGATAACATTTTATCTTACTTGTTTTAAAGTTCTGTTTTGATATAACTGATACTATTTTTACTGTCTTGAAGAAGTTTAATTATATTGAAAATTTGCATATTGTCATAATTGTTACAGGGTACAAAATTAAAAGGAAATAATAGTAAAAAATAATGAAATAGAACATTTGTTGAATGAAATAAATTTATACCTTGAATATTTCTTTTAAATAATTAAAATGAGAAAGTTTTAATTCAATACTATATGGATATGTATAACAAAATTGTACTTTAGCAGGATGTTGTAAATTAATGTAAATATTAGCTTTTGTTACATGTAGATGTCTTTACAATTGATTTGTATTATTTTTGGTTATTTTAAAAATGTGTGTTGATACATGTAATAATTTTATTTTGTAGTAAGTTATGAAGTACATGTAACTTTAGAAACTTGCAAGTAACTCTAATGGAATTAAATATATAATTTGTTAAACATTTGTAAGGTATTAACTGAAAAATATATTACCAAACTGATGGTATTTACTGGATTTTGGAAGATTGGAGAAGTAGTAAGGAACAAATTTTGGAGATCCCCTACAATTCTTCTGCCCTTTACAGGAAAACAATAAAACAATTGTTGACAAGAGTTGATGAGTTCAGATCAGCATTCATTCTGATTCATGTTTAGTTTTGTGAAAAGGCTTGTGGTTTTAGTTTCATATTCATATGTATCTTTGAATGTGAATTTTGGACTGCTTGTGTGTTCATAACGATTATTATTTTTGAAGATGAATGTGCAATATTTGATTTTGTGTAGTGCAAAAGACTTCAACTGTATTGAGTGAAAATTTGAAACTGAAGATAAAATTTTATTTCCATTCATCTGTTTGGGAGGTCAAACATGGAATACAAAAATGCAGCTACTTATAAATGAAAATTAGATGTTTTTGAATGCCTATTGCTGGAAATTTGAAAATTTGCTTGAATTTAATAATATTTATATGACTACAGTTAGTCTAGGAGGCAACAGCTATAAATGCCATCAAAGTGAAAACTTTTAGGTGCTGCTGATATGAAGAAATTGCCACAGCTGTTGGCCATGAAAGAATAATTTGAAGCAGCTAGTTTGTATATCACACTAGCCAAAAAACATAAAATTATGACTACTCAAATTTTTATTCAAAACTCAACACTTATGGGAGAACTTAACATAGTTGTATGGGTTGAGAGCTGCTATTCAGAGGCATGATCTAGATTGCCTGAATTCTACAGAGCAAGTAAGAAGGTGGACTGGTGACAGTTTGGACCACATTATTGAGGCAGTCAGTAGAAATAGTGATTGTGCTTCATAGTCACATCATTGTCAAGGTCTATTTAATGGATCAAATTCATCTAATTATTCAAATTTTGTATCCTGATGGAGTGCCATGTATTAGATTCTCAGCACACCGTTTCACATTACAAAACTGGTGACAGTTTGAACATGAAAATGAGCTTGAAGACCTTCCACATGCTTCACAGTTTCCTGATCTCAACACCATTCACCTTATTTGTGATACATTAGAGCAGTGGTCTCAAACTGGTGGCCCCGGAGCAATTTTATGTGGCTCGTAAAGCCATTTCAATTATGAATTTGTTATAAGTAATGTTACAGAAATTTCAAGATTGTAATTATTTAAATCTGAGTTTAAATTTTTTTCACTAGGTAAAAATTTATGTTAATAACACATCAGAACATCTGTAAATGAAGACAACTAATTTACAGTGCAATATAAATATTATTCAATGATTTGAAGGCATAGACTTTATTAACTTTCATTCATACTTGTCAAAAAATAAATCAGTTATGAAATTTCCAGTACGAATAACCACTTTGTTGAGGAATGCATTTATGTGTGAATTCCCCCCCCCCAAACCATTGAAACTTAATAACACAAAACACCCGACTGGTCAGTAAGCATCTACAATCCATGATGAAAATAGTTACTAGTAATTTCTCTCTAAGGCTGCAAACTTTATCAGAATCGAAATGCTATTAGGTGTCAAATTGTAGTAAGAAATGAAAGGAATTCACAATTATTTACATACTAACATGTATATTTTTATTTATGCTTTCAAGAAAAATTTAATAGAGAAGAGAAAGAGATTAAGTTGTATCACATATATGGTATTTTGCATATGCTAACGTGTAGAGAGTTGTTTGGATCATTGTTAAAAAAAAAAAATCCTTATAATGTCCTTGTTTATATGCTGAAGTTACATGTAGGTAAGAATGCTTTCACGATAATACATTTTCAGTAATCATGAAGTATGCGATCTACTGCTGTTAGTTAGTTATTTATTGTTTAGATTGCAGCAGTAGAATTGGTTGTTGTTTTAATAATTTTTTTCCTGTCATTTTACGTCATTTGAATTTAAAAATAGTGGTTCATTGCCACCATCTAATATGTAAATAAGTAACTGAAAGCAGTAGATAGCATACTAAAGGATTGCCACTTTTTCTTTATTGTTATAGAACATCTATAAGAAATGTAATGCATTTGGGAAATAATTTTAACTTTTGGGAAATAATATTTAGGAGGCTTTGTTATATAGAAGTGATGTTTAGAAAACTCAGTTGGCTGAGTATTGCAGTTCTTGATCCAGATGTAGTGGGATTCACAGTGCATGTAAAATATTCTCTGTCACCATTTGAAAGCTGACAGTATGGAAAATTTCAAACAGCAATTTATTCTCTCAAAACCTTATTTTGGAAATATGGCCTGAATGAATTGGCTGTGATTTTATTGTAATGAAAACACCTCAGAAAGTAAATGAACACTTCTGCTGCCTCAGTGCCAAAGCAAATGTAGAGAAGTGTTGCGAATCATGTGAGGTATGTGCCCTAATTCTTTTATGAAATTAAATTTTTGATACAGAATGTTTTCTCTACCTGGATTATCGCATGCATTTAGAGGGTTTTGCAGACAATTTCCTTAAAGAAATATTAATATAATAAGAGAAAAATGAAGATCATGGTGCAACGTCAAATTTATGGATAGATGGAAAAGAAGTTATGTTTATATGCCCTTGCTGCAAATGTCTTGAGAAGCATCAAGTGATCAAGGGATAGAATGATATCATAATTGGTTTCTAAAGAACTCTGTATTCTAAACCCTAAATAATGAATAATGATTGCATTAATGTAGTACTGATTCTTATCATAATAATAAATAATAGCTGGACCATGAACTTAGGGATTGTACTACCAGGGAAATATTGTTCCTTAGAAAGGGCTTATGTTGCAAATTAACATAAATATTTATTTATTTCATGGAGGTAAGAATGAAAGGAGGAGCCAACCCCGCACTACGAGTGAAGCACTTCTCCTGAACTTTAGTCTCCAGATAGGGTGTTTTTTGTTTAAACCCAGAAGCTTCTTTTACAGATTTGATAGTATTTTGACACACGATAGTTCCATACAAATCGAAAACTAGGACACTTCCGCATAAAAGAAACATTCATTCTGTGATGGATTACGATCTGATAATTAATGTTTAAATGTGAAAGGGACAGTTATTATATTATCAGAGAATTATTAAACTGGGTAAAATCGCTAAAAAAAGTTTTGAGTGCTCTGCCAAAATATATTTAGTAGAAGATTTGACTTTGATAATGAATGTATCCTAAAACGTATTCAAAAGTTTGAAACTTTATGGTTAAATATAAATATAAAATTATGCATGTTAAAATATTTGTAATTAGGCACATAGGTCAGGTTAAGATTTTATTAAATAGAGGAAGGCATGCAAGGGCTATCTCCCTAAATAGATAAATTCCATTGTGGAGGAATTTCAAAGAAAAACTGACCTTTGAGTGGGTATTAAAAATAATGCATGCATTAGAATATGTATTGTTGAAATTAAGGGTAAAAAAAATATGATAAGTATTAAAAGAATTACCGTATTTTTCGCCGTATAAGACGCACTTTTTCTCCCCAAAATCGGAGGAAAAAGTGGCTGCGTTTTATACGGCAAAAACAAAAGCCCACCATGGCCCTCCGCTGCCCCTCCACCTCTGCATACATACCTTACCGCAGGAATACTCGGCCACTCCGTTCCCTTTCACCTCTTGGCGCCGTCTGAGACCAGGAAGCCCCGCTCTGCCTCGCACTGCAATTGGCTGAGCGAAGAGGCGCGTGCCTTCGCTCGCTCCTGCGCTGGCTTTGTGCACTTTTTAGAGTCTCGAAAGCCAGCGCGGGAGCGGGTGAAGGCACACGTCTCTTCGCTCAGCCAATCGCAGTGCGGGAGCAAGCGGAGGCACTGATAGCTGTGAGCTGTGATATATGTAGTATGGTACCACCCCATCAAGATGTCGAAGCAGAAGAGACTGCCATATAAAGTTGCTTTCAAGCTGGAAGTAATAAAATTTGCTAAGGTGCATGTTACTTTCACTGTTTGCTGACTGTTTATGAGAGTAAAGATAGCTCTTAGTATGTTACATGGTTGACATAAAATTTTTCTTAAACTGCTGTTAACTTTATACAGTTGATATAAAATATTTTACTACAGAATTTGGTTCATAATCTTTTTTTTTCTAGATTTGCCTCCTTTAAAATTGGGTGCGTCTTATATGCCGGTGCGTCTTATACGGCGAAAAATACGGTATTCCCTTATATTTTATAATAACTCAAATACAAGTTTTAAATAATATTAAAAAGAATCCTTTTTTTATTCCCTTTCAGAAATATTCAGAGAAAGTTAAGTACATGGTAATCAGCACCAATATTTAACATATTTAACTATTAAAATGAAAGGTTGAAATGGACCGAATAGAGCATTAATTACAAATTGACTCAGATTTTCAATTCAAAAGGTGCCTCAGAAGCTAAAAAATTATGTCATATTTGAGAAACTATTTTTAGAAAGCTCTGTAAATAGAAAAGAAATAATGTGTAATTTTAATATTAATAATACAATAAACTTTTATTTTAATTTTTGTAATCCTTAACCGAATAAAATCGAATTCCTTTAAAAATTTTTTTCTTATGCAATTAACGAAAACTTGTGAAAATATTTCATTCAAATTAAACTGTTCTGAGCAAATTGTTCTGTGAAATGTAGCATTTAATTCGATTCAGAATAAAATGTTGTTTAAAAATGTATTCTTTTCACATACTTAGGACTCTGAAAGTAGTCTTGTAGAAAAAGAAAATATGTACATTTATATGTAAATTTGTGATGTAATTACAAAATGTTTACATCCGATCATGTCAAAACCCATTGATCTTAATGGTAAGTCACTGAATGTTTTAGTCTCCACAAAAGGATCGCCAGTGCTTCAAAGCAGTGTATGGGGAAGATCGGTTAGGGCCTCTCCTCTTACTTCCTACCTCCATGATTTATTTATATTCTATACATATTTGTTTTTGCATCTATTTCTTTTGAATTTTATATTTATTTATTTGAAATTGTCTCTTAAGCCATTCATAGTTATCAGATCCAGAATTTAAATAAAGTATTATTTAAATTCTTTAAAGAGTGAAGTTTTGAAGTGTTTTTATGGATATGGATGTGCATTAGGCATTGTCACTGCATTTTGTAGTTAAAATTGGTAAACTTAATCAGTCCTGTAATATGCAAACTTCAATGTCTCTAAAGGCTTATGCAGTGGCTGCTTTAGCAAGGAAGTACCTTTGTATTTTATCACTAAGTAGTTTACATTGTTATAATAATTTAATTAATTTTGTGTCATGTTTATAAATTACTTAGATTGATTTGTTTGCTGTGTATTCTGATGTAAAAGGTGTTCTTGCGTTAGAAAAAATTTTAGCTCTTAGTTGTCAAATGTAATCTTAGTTCTTAAAGAGTGACACCTCATCTTGAAGATTCTTTTCATTATTTTGTCTGCAGTGCCCGTCTTTCATTCAGTTGTAGGTGAATAGAGCAAAGCAAGGACATAGTGGAAATCACTTCTCTTTTAATTAATATATATGTCAATTCCTATTATATGTAATTTAAGTTTAAAATAGAAGTTTACACTTTTATTATTTGCTGTGGAAATATATTTTTTTAAATTCCACATTATTAAATAATTATTTTTTGAATGATTTAGGTATTCTTGAAAGTGTAAAACAAGAACTAAGTGTGCAGCGTTCTCAAAATGGTGAACTTGATCAACGTTTATCTTCTTTATTAGATGAATTGCGTGTAAAAAACGATAAAATTTCTGAACTTGAATCCCAGCTTGGCGAATTACAGGCTGCTAAGGTTTGTGGTTTTTCTTTCTTGTTAAGTGATACAGATTGTTGTTAAATAAATACCCAATAAATAATTCATGAATTCAGTCATGAAGTATTTTGTCTTATAAATTAAGTAATTTTTGATAAAATTTCTGACGGTTGAGAACTTTATTTTTGTATCTCCCTTATCCCCTGTTGTTTGAAAAATAATTTTTATTTTATAAATAGTCAGAGTAGTAAGATACTTCACCGTGGGCTGGATACAAGCAGTAAATCACCAAACATTTGTTTCAATCACTTTTATTGTCATTTCAACTATTTCTCATCATTTTTAAAAAAGATTTAATATGACAGAGCACTCAGTTATTGTACTCAGATTAAACTGTGCTTAATTATGA
The DNA here is from genome assembly GCF_044657685.1 of Stegodyphus dumicola. NCBI lineage: Eukaryota > Metazoa > Arthropoda > Arachnida > Araneae > Eresidae > Stegodyphus > Stegodyphus dumicola. The sequence continues at coordinate 120,158,484 of NC_140771.1, forward strand.
TGAAAATTTAGCTTTGTCTGCTATAGGATAGTAAGGCGTAATATATATATATATATTTTTGCCTAGAAAAAGACATTTTGCAAGTAATACAGTTTGTATGAAAAATCATGAAATGAAATTGTTTTTGGAGGTGGGATTTAATGGCAGAACATTTCTACACGTTACAGAAGAATATTTGAAAAGGAACATGTCATTACATGAAATCTTATCTGGCTGAAATCATTGGGGGAGGGAAACAAGTGATCTGTTAAAAAAAATTACTGTATAATATCAAAAGTTTTTGTCTTCCTAATTGAAGTAAAGAAAACAACTTTTTCATTTTGTACCACAAATTTTTCTTTGATACTAAAATTAAATGCTTTTGGTTTATAGTATTGTTTCCCAGTTAGACATTTAAATGAAATAAGTGAGTGAAAGGCTTCCTTTTTTTTTTAATAGCCCAAAAGGGACGCCAATCCCGAATGGGATATTAGTCTCAAAATGGTATTTTGCATTGAATTATTATAAATGGTGTATCACTTTTTGAATTGTTGCCACAAACTATTATCTCCACGTATTATATTTAAAGAAATTAAATGATGAAGAATCTGCATGAATGTATGCATGTTTCTCTTATTGTGAAAAACAACGGTACCTAGAGCTATCAAAGTTTGAATAACGTACTCTTCCACCCGAACATGAATTCAAGCAACTGGAAGCTTGAATTTTGAATTTGTTTTATTATCTGTACCGTAATTTGTAAAATTTTTAACAAATTTCTGGTCAACAAACTTAATAATTTCAAAGCGAGCAGTGGCAACACTATAGAAAAAAACATTTTTATATCCAGCACACAAGACTGTCTATTTAAAATTCTGAAGCTGTGCTGTTTTTAAATACTGTGTGATTTTGCTATTGAATGTTATGTGTTGTAAGAATGTGATATTTAATAAATAAATTAAAGACACAAAACATTAATAGTAAAAATATATATATATATATATATATATATATATATATATATAAAGCCATCTGAGTAGGAAAACTGAACATGGATATGATAAACTGAGAAAGGCTGAAAAAAACAGGAAAATGTATGCTAACAGTTAATGCAGCATCAGGAATTCTAAATGTATACTAATATGCTGCATTTAAAATTTGTGTAGTTTTGCTGTTGAATTGTATATGGCATAAATAAAAATGATGCTTAAGCTAAAAAGACACACACACACACACACACACACACAAAAAAAAAAAAAAAAAAAAAAAAAAAAAAAAGAGTTTAGTTGAGGTGAGTGTAACAGCAGACTGGTAGACTGCAAGTTCAGTGAGAGCATAAAAAACTATAACTCATTTTGGTGACTGTTAAAATCTGAAATATTCGAGTTTTTTTTTTTTTTTTTTTTTTCAATTTTATTTCTTGAACATGTATTTGTTTACCCTGTTGCTGTAGAAGTGTCAGTTCTTTAACCAAGGATGGCATAGTATGTCATTAGCGCTATATATATATATATATAAATCTGTTGTTGGTAACATTTGCTCCCAGCAAAGCATTTGAGTGTTTGTACAATTTTTAACTGAAATTACTACATTTGTATCCCCATTTCTTCAGGTAATTCATTTCAGAGCATACTACAGATATGTGAAACCAGAGATAATGTTGAAAGCCATGTGGAAATGAACATCCTTGTAGCATATGAATTCGGTGAAGTTTAATTGATAAAGTTGACTTAGTAAGATTTTATCTGGGATATCTTTTCATGTATTGTTAGAACAGTATTGTGAACTTAATAATTGCCACAGTTTTTGCTTTCGTAATGAATAAAACATCATGGCTTCTTAAATTTAGAAGCATTTGTTGCATCGCTAGTCTTATACTTGGAAGTCATTGTAATGCAAGTAAAAAATTTCTGAATGTGAAAGCTGTGATATAATATTGATAATGAGAACAAGAAGACTTAAAAGCAGAGCTGAGAGAAATTTAATAAGGAAATCTGTGTACATTTAGGAGGAGGAAAGATCATATGTTTTGAATACTGATTCTTTGCCAACATTTTTATGGCCATTATGGGAGAAAGTTCAATGAAGAAAAGTGCAATTCTGAGGAGCAACAAGTAACCTTTGGATGTATGTGAGATTCTAAAAATGACTATTCTCATCCCCAACACATATAGTTATGGTTGCTGCAGGAATATTGTGCTTCTCTTGTTTCAGTTGCTCTGCTTCATATTTGGCCACATGGTCATTTATCACTTGATGTACATTTTGGAACTCTAAAGTACTTTTTTCTTCTATTGTAAACCAGGCATAACTGAAACAGCAGGTTTTGAATCTCTGGATATGGGGATATGACTGTAATATAAAAATATTAACCCTGCATTCAAGAAATTAAGTTTTGCTTATACGAATTGCCTTCCTATGTAATGACTATCCTTAATCATTTGAATATAGTTTTTATATTTATTAAAAAAATAAATTATTTATATCTTTTCAGTTTAGAGCATAGTATATTCTAGTTAACAAGAAAGTTGTAAATAGCTCTTCTATTCTATTTATTATATTTTATTACTTTGTGATAGATTTATGAGAGTATGTGTTTTGTGTGAAATTAATTTTGAATTTGTAGAAAGATATTTAATATTAAAAATAGGGCAGAACAAAATTTTCTTATTTGAGAAGAAACGTGCTTGTTTATTTATTTATTTTTGAAAATTAAGTATGTGTGTTATTCATTTCATTTAAAATAATTTAAAATTTTTTAAAAAATTTTTTAAATTTTTATTTATTTATTTATTATTATTATTATTTTGTTCTTACAATTTATTGGATCTTTATATAATTATTTTTATTTTAGTTTTTATAAGCTAAGCAACAAGTCTAAATATTTATTTAGCTGAGTAAAACACATAAAAATATATGTTTTACTTATGCCAAATCTCTGAATTATTTCTATTCTGTATGTATATTTGTATAAAAAGGCTATTAATGTAGAAATGTAGTATTCTGTATGTATATTTGTATAAAAAGGCTATTAATATAAAAACTGTTAATGTAGATTCTTCAAATTTGTTAATAAACAGCATATATTTGCTGCCAAGGAATGAAGTTTTGATAAATGTTATGAAAAAATATTCTGAGTGCAGAAATCAATTATATAATATGAAGTATTGAGATAGGAGCGAGGTAGTCTGAGATAGCTAAATGAGAAATTTAAAATGTAATATTTTTAAGCTACTTTTAGAAGCTTTAAATATCTTTAGAAAATCCTTACTCTACTACAAGAGGGTTTATATCACTCAGGAAGAACATTAATTTCTTTCTAAATATGAAATGCCTGAAATGAAAGATATAAGAGCTTTCTGATGCTTTCTCTTGGATTGAAGGAGAGATCTTATGCAAGCCGTATTTTAATGCATTTATAAGGGCATTTGTTTGCACAGTGAGTTGGTAGCTGTGTGTCTGCAACTTAGTTTGCTCAGCTGAGGCCAGTAGACAAATATTCTCCTTCATTAATAAGCTTTTAGTCACATTCCAGATGTATTTGATTAAGAATTTGAAATATTTTTATCTTCCTAACTTGTAAAAGCAAATTATTTCAGAATACAATGAGATAGGAATAACAGTCATTGGCAAACTGTATCTCTATATTCAGTGCTATGCTAATAGTTATCAGATATTTAATTAAAATTGTGAGACTGTGTATTCATATCTTGCAAGATTCAGGTTCCGTTCTCATTTTAGAGGTCCAGTAGCTTTAATTTGTTTTATTTTGTTTATTTGATATGAACAATGCATATCTGCAATTTTTCACTTCATTTCTTAATAAATATGCCATTAAAATGATGTCTTCTAACTCACCAGATATATGAACACATTATTGATCAGCCTCTAATTTTTGTCCATCAGTGAAATAAACTTGTAGAAATTTTGGATTTTCATTTGGAAAGGGAAGAAGGGATCCATTTGTGTAGTAAATCTGCCCCTGTACCTTAAAAGTAGGCATGAAATCACTTTCTTGCACTATGTATGACATGCCAAATGATGCCATTTGAAACCTTGAGATGTATGCCATTTTATTTTTTATAAAGTGCTTTGATTAACACAAGTAAGGTAGCAAAGGCTCTAGAAGCTCATTAAATGGCAGCAGCTTCACTTTTTCATTGGCACAGCACATTCCTGTGGTTGGCACATATATTTCTTTGTCAAACAGTGATTACATGTGACATCCATCCATCCTGTTACAACTTCAGGGTGATTACAATAGTCTTAATCTGAGTTGTAACTGCTCCTAATTTTAGATCTGAATGTTGATTCACTATCCTCAGTTTCTTCCTTTTTATGTCACTCTTGCTGTACATGCAGCTGTCTTTCCTCTGAAGTTTTCCTTGAACTAAATATAGAAGCTATGACATGCTTCTGCTGTAAATGAAGCTCTCTTTCTGCCAAAGCTTCTCTTGACGTAGATGTAGAAGCTCTCATGTGCTCATACTGTAAATGAAGCTCTTTTTCTGCCAAGGTTTCCCTTGCTGTAAGTATAAAAGCTTTCATACACTTCTGTAGATGAAGTTCCCTTTGTACAGGTGTTTCCAATGCCCAAATAGCTTTTATTAATATTTATTTTTTCAAAAAAAAGCAATTATTAATTCATTGCTCAGCATGTATAACTTCTGCTAACAGACAACATGAATCTAAGATGGGTGATGTGTACTCAAGCTGGGTCTCATGAATGGAAATGTTTGAATAAATGCCCTGATCCTGTGGAGTAGTTTTTTTAAAATCTCTCTATAGACCTTACTCTTGTTTTGAAAGTCAAGTAGCAAAGCTACATCAGGGTTGGGATAAAACTAAATTTTTATGAATTACTTACACACATGCAAGCAAACAGATACTCCTCGTTATATATATGTATATATATTAATGATTATTGTTGAATCATCTTTTGTGCTATATTTGATAAAAGCCTCAGCCAATTAACCCTTTGCGGCACACTATACGCTAACATCGGAATTTCAACAAAAAAAGTTGTATGCAGTCTATTTAGTCTTAAAGGAGTATACAGGTAAAATTTTGTAAAAATTGCACTTACCGTTTTAATTCTGTGGGTGTTCCATGAGGTGGAACACTGCGCCGCCAGAGCTTTTAAAAGTGCGACTAAGCGAGCATTGCAGTGAAGCACGAAAATGAGTAGAAGCGTTTGTATAAGAATGAAAAAACTCTGTATTATGGCTGTATATATGGTTTCCTGGATATATACAATATTCTTGAATATATACGGATAAATGAGATAAATATTGTTAAACAAGTCCTATATACAAAAATATTTACAAATTTTCCTATTTCTTAGCTTCGTGAAATTGTTCAAAGGAAATCACACTTTTTGATGGAAGCACAAACTAACTTTGCGGGTTTTGCACATAAAACTTGTTTTGTGCGGCTTCTGCTTCATGCTACAATGTGCACATCGTCTATGTGTACCCTTCACCGGTATGTGTTCTGCACTACTGTAGTGTTTTCCCCCAGAAATCTTTACTTTATGCCTGGGAGTATCTTCAGGTCTTGAGGGACGTCGCCTCTTCAAAGTTATCTCTGACGCTTTCAAGGCACAGAGGGAACACAGCAAATTTAAACGGAAATCTTTGGGCTGTAATCCGAGGGTAATTCATGAAACACTTTTAGCGCTTCGGAAAGAGTTAGACCTCTCTGCGCCATTTATGGAAAATTAATAATAAAAAAATTAACTACGATTAATGTTAACAATAAAGAAAAATAAGCTTATAATATATACATACACGAAAAATATCTACACAATTATTGAAAATAAACGGGAATGAGACTAAAATGCGACAGCAAAAAATTCACGCAGGTCTAAGTAAAGATGAGTCCTATTAATAAACTTCCCACCTAAAAACGACTCCTAAAAAATTTGAGATGCCAATATTAGGGCTTTCATAACACAAAACACACCTCACCCCTCAATACTGCTTTGTTTGAATTCATCCCCCCCAAAAAAAAACTACGGAAACAGAAAACGTAAATAACGGATGTTCTCTCCTAAGCACAGATGTTATGATTCGTAACAGCATGAAATCGCTAAAGGCACAGTGTTCCCGCTAATGGAACACCCGGTTTCATTCAATGATTCTGCGTATGGTTTTTGTGTGAAAGATTAAAAAAAATATATAGAATAAATAATTTGGAATACAGCCAGAAAAATTATGCCTAATTTGTTTTCCAAATAAAATTTTTTATATCATTAAAAAAATAGAGAAAATTACTTGAAAAAAAGTGGATTTTAATAACACATAATAAATGAAAATTCTGTTTCTCCTTGTGATATGCTGCTATCTACTGTTTAAAAAGATTCAAAGTATATTATAAAGGCATTTTTATCTATTTACGGTTGAATTTAAAGGTTTTAGAAGCGATTCAATTTGGGTGTTCCATGTAGTGGAACACTGAGCCGCAAAGGCATCCGCGAATCAGAACATCTGTGCTTAGGAGAGAACATCCGTTGTTTACGTTTTCTGTTTCCGTTGTTTTTTTTTGGGGGGGAAGAATGAATTCAAACAAAGCAGTATTGAAAGGTGAGGTGAGCAGTATTGAGGGGTGAGGTGTGTTTTGTGTTATGAAAGCCCTAATATTGGCATCTCAAATTTTTTAGGAGTCGTTTTTAGGTGGGAAGTTTATTATTAGGACTCATCTTTACTTAGACCTGCACGAATTTTTATAATTATCTACTGTTTAAAAAGAAAGGTTCAAAGTATATTATAAAGGCATTTTTATCTATTTACGGTTGAATTTAAAGGTTTTAGAAGCGATTCAATTTGGGTGTTCCATGTAGTGGAACACTGAGCCGCAAAGGGTTAATCATTTTACTGAAATTGCTGTTTTTGACTTTTGCTAGTTATTTTGGATAATAATATTAAATGTTGAAGTTTTTTTATGTCAAATTTATTCATATTTATCAAATTAATTTTTTAAATTTTTATTATTTATTTATTTATTATTTACATTCCTTTTGTTGCTTAACTCCTGAGTAGTGGTATTTGCTTTAATTTCTGCCCTGTCATGATTGATTCATAAGCTATAAAAAGCAAGTAATTTCTGTTTCTTAGTTAAAATTAGAGGAAGATGTTCATGAACTGAAATCCAAAGTTCAGGGCCTTCAATCTGATTTAGACAACAGTGAAGCAGTTCAAAGAGATTTTGTAAAGCTGTCTCAATCCTTGCAGGCAAGTAGTATTTCTAATGGATGGGTTTTGCTTCCTCTTTCTGCGGATTGTGGCATGCTCTTGCACGTTTCTCTTTACTGCTTTTTTAATGTTTGTTTTGTTGCACTTATTGGGCAAAAATCTGTTCAACTATAAAATAACAGTAATAAAATTGTATTTTGTAATTATGTATGTGTATTAATTGTATGTGCAGTGAAATCATTAGTACATAATATTGAAAATGAATTGCTGATATTAAATTTGATTTAAGTTGACAATGTATAATTTTAAAATAATCTACTTGGTTCCTTCAAGGAAAATTTTGGAAAAAGTTTGTTATTGTAAATTAGATTGTTAGATTATATTATTCAACTGTTAGAATCAATTAGAAATAAATAAATTATCATGAAAATGTCTTTCTTCCCTTCATATTTTTTTTTTAACATGTAAGTAAAATGTATTGTGGCTAAGAATATATGTAAAGTCTGAAAAAAATTGTATTATGGTTATGTAAAATTAGGTATTTGTCTAATATTCAGGGAGAGATGATATGCAATTACAGAAATTCACTTACTTCTAACCATTTTGTTCTTTGGCCAATTTAGCAACCATATTGAAAATAAATATAGGATCATATAAAAAGTCTCTGTGGTTTCTTTCTTTCTTTCTTTCTTTTTTTTTTTTTTTTTCTTGGCTACTAGTTGGTGTTGATTCCTATACATCCTCCAACACTCACCCGATTATGTGAAATGAACATGTGCTTAAAATGTGACATTCAGCTTCCATTGCTTGTGAAGATATTTTTAGAATCTAAAAATTTGTGAAGTGTATGTTGAGAAAGTTGTGAGGGAACAAAGGCCCCAGGAGTGGTTTGCTCGATTCCATTCTGGGAATTTTGATGTCAAAGATGCACCTCGCTCTGGTCAGCCAGTCACTGAAAAAGTCGATGAAATTTGGCAACTATTGGAGCAAGACCGGCACACAAGCTGTGAGGAAATAGCGGAAGCACTAAAAATCAACCTCATGACAGTTTGGAATCATTTGAAAAGGACAGGCTACAAAAAAGAAGCTCGATGTTTGGGTGCCACATGAGGAGTTGTCCATTATGAGCTGCTGCAACCTGGCGAAATCATCAGTTCTGTCCTATACTGTGCACAACTCTACTGTTTGAACAGAGATATCCAGAAAGAGTGACTAGATTTGGCTAACAGAAAGGGAGTTGGGTTCCATCATGACAATGCGCAACCACACATATCTTTGACGACTCGGAACAAATTGACGGAACTTGGTTGGGAAGTTTTTATGCATCCACCATAAAACTTGGACCTTGCACTGTCTGACTACCATTCGTTTCAATCTCTGCAAAACATTCTTGATGGTAAAAAATTGGCGACCAAAGTGCCACTGAAAATCACTTGGCCAAGTTTTGAGGATAGGATAAACCACAGAAGTTCTACACCGATGAATTATGAAACTACCCGAAAAATGGCAAATGGTCATAGATAATAACAATCAGTATGTACTTGATTAAAATTGATTTTCAACAAAGAAAATTTTTGTTAAAAAATGCACCAAAAATCCGTGGAGTCTTTTTATGTGGCTGAATATTAACATAATTTATTGAAAACATAAACAGTTGAAATAGCTTGGTATGTCTTGTTGCATTTTATTAGGCTGGAGTAAAACAACAATAAAAAACTTCTTTAAAAGAAGAGGGGATAAATTTGATCCCAAGGAAGCTGATGTGAAGCTAACAGTGTTCATCTGCTACAAGAATTTTTAAATATCTTACCTGTGAAAGAGAAGACAAATATGCAGCACCGAGACCTGAGCATAGTGCCATTTGGGGGACAAATCATTTGTCTATTCACAAATACACTCATAAATGTGTGGCAGGCATATAAAGGAGAAGTGCATTTATTTCTCATGTATGTAAATTTGTTGAAGATCATTAATATATTCGTATTTTTGGAAATCTGCTAAACAAGTGGACAAGTGACGGAGACGTGAGCACCACCTCTCTGACATAGTGGTTAATTGGTATAGCACCACGTCCTCCTTGTCTAGAGCACCCCAAGATGGTATGGAAAAGGGTGAAAGGCAACAGGATCCCCTCACACAAGTCACCGATTTAAAATAATGCTAAGGTTTGTAAAGCTTATCCATTACAATCTTGTGGTAAATACCATATGTAACGGTATTATCTGTACAAAAGTTTTCTGGTATATTTATTTTTGCTTCGATAATCATCCATTTTTATAAAGTCATTTCTTTTTGAAAAATGATGAGAGTGATTAGTTATATATTACTCAATAGACTCAGTATCACTCAATATTATTTAATCTGCTAAATAGAGAAACAGCCAAATTTGAATTATCGCTAGTTTCAGAGTAGCCCAGATGCTTCTTCAGCTTCCTGAATGGGAAGTGTGAAAACCATACTTACTCGCAAGATACATTAGCGTGGAGGTAGCACGCTCAAGTAGAAAATTCAGCTGGTACTAGGGACTTGTATTGCAGATTCGGGCCTTGCTTTTTCCTACCTTTAATGATGGTATAAATACACCAGTTTTTTTTTTTTTTTTAAATCTATTGCAATATTTTTTTTGGGAGGGGACGACACAAAAACCTTGCATTTATTTTTCATTTCATTTCATTCATCATTCATATAAACATAATTTTTGCTCGGCATTGTGTTCATTATCCTTCTTTTGACAATGAGCCTTTGGTTATAATTCATAAGATCTGACTGCTATAATCTGACTCTATTTCGGCTGACACGAGACTAGCAAAAGCGATACTGGTATTAGTACAAAGTTGCTGTTTCATCTAATTAAAAAATTTGTGAATTTTAAATGAGTGGTGATGAGTAAACCATTTGTTTAAAAAAAATAAGAAAACTGTTATTTATGCAGAAAAGAAGCTTGTTGGTATGTAGCTGATTTTGCGGCTCACACGTTAAGTCAACTCATGTGTAGTTATGGAATACTTTTATGCATTTTAATGGCTTCATGTATTTTTTTTCCTTAACATGCATGACCACTTTTCGAACAGTTTACATATGAACTTAAACAGAGGTTTAATCTTGATGATAATTTTTCATTAATTTAAAGAAGTTTTGCATGAGCATTAGCAAATTTGCTAATTATGTAATTCAATTTTAACACAGAAAAAGAAGTATTATATAAAATGTAGTTAATTCATTGAGTTTTAGATAAAAGTGATCTTATAAAATAAACCTTTAGATAGTGACTGTTCATTAATATATGAATGACTAACTGACGTAATTTCTGTTACATTTAGGTAAAAAATATGAACATAAGGCAGAAACTAAAACATTTTTTAAAAAAATTGCTGTTGTTTATTAACTTAAAAATAACTACTTTTTTAAGTGTGATAATTAAATTAGTAATGCTGTAAATCCTACATATATTTAAACTTTTTTATTGAATTATTTAAACCAGTTAAGGGAAGTTCATTTAACGGAAGTTCATACATCATGCAAAAACATTTATGGTATTCTACCCCATGAAAAATGTACTTACCAAAATAGAATCATGCAATTAGGATTTTTTAAATTATCATTCAAAATTCATAAATACATTCAATTAGACATGTACAGCGTTAGATATATACAACGATCCTTTTCTGGAATATCCTATTTCTATCTTCCAAATGATTCTTTCCTGCCATATTCTGACAAAAATTAGTATTCTGCTTTTGAATAAATAATTCAATAAGGGCTAAAAATTCATCAAATTGATGATGTGTCATGCAAATATAATTAAAAGAAATTTCATTTCGCTCAGGCACATATTTTTCAATTAAATTATTTGCATCTCCTTGCTGCAGTCATCTATCACATATTAATATAAACCACTGAATTTTGCTTCTTTTACACAAAGCAAGAAGTAAAATAAGTTTTAATTGAGCAGAAATTAAATCCATGTTAATTAAAAAATGCAATCGTAAAAAGTCAAAGTACTGCACAAAAATTTTACATTTCCCCCCAAGTTTAAGATATGAAGAGCCATCTAGTGCGAGTATATGACAACTTTTAAAGTGAAAGTTGCCGCACTGGTGTGAACTGATGTAAGCTGTAACATTGGTCCGTTGGAGCAAAAAGCATCAACGTGGAAAAATACGCTTCCCGCGTACCCCAGCGCTCATTGAACTATTTATTCAAAAGCAGAACGCTCATTTTTGTCAGAATATCGCAGAATTGAATCGTTTAGACGATAGGAATAGGATATCCCAGAAAAGGATCGTTGTATATATCAGACGCTGTATATATCTAATTTATTTATGAATTGTTTTGAATGATAATTAAAAACTCTTAATTGCATGATTCTATTTTGGAGAGTAAATTTTTCATGGAAAAGACTACTATAAATGTTTTTGTATGATGTATGAACTTCCCTAAAATGCTTCCTTAAATAAACTTCCCTTCATTGGTTTAAATAATGCAATAAAGAAGTATATATATTTTTTTACTTACTAAAGGTTTATTTTATAAGGTCACTTTTATCTAAAACTCAATTAACTGCATTTTATATAATACTTCTTTTTCTGCGTTAAAAATTGAATTCCACAATTAGTAAATTTGCTAATGCTCATGCAAAAGTTCTTTAAATTAATGAAAAATTATCATCAAGATTAAACCTGTCAAAAAGTGATCATGCATGTTTAGAAAAACAAATATGAAGCCATTAAAATTCATAGAAGTGTTCCATAAAATCAGCTACATACTAGCAAGCTTATTTTCTGTATAAATAACAGTTTTCTTATTTTTTTTTAAACAAATGATTTACTCATCATCACTCATTTTAAATTCAGCACTCATTAAATTTTTTAATTAGATGAAACAGCTACTTTATACTAATACCACTGTTGCCTTTGCTAGTCTCGTATCAGCCGAATGTCAAAAGAACAAAAGAAGGATATGCGAGCGAATGCATGCCGAGCAAAAATCGGGTTTATATGAATGATGAATGAAATGAAATGAAAAATAAATGCAAGCCTCTTATGTCCCCCCACCCCACCCTCCAAAAAAGTCTTGGCAGATTAACAAAAAAAAAAGGGGGGGGTTGCATTCGTACCATCATTAAAGGTAGAAAAAGCAAGACCCGAACCCACAATACAAGTCCCTAGTAAGAGCTGACCTTGCTACTGAGCATATTACCTCTGTGCTAAGGTATCTCGCGGATAAGTGTGGCTTTCACATTTCACCTTCAGGAAACTGCAGAAGCATTTGGGCTACTCTGAAACTAGCTATAATATTTTCTGCAAATATTTTTTGAAAAGTACCAACTTCATTACAACAACACTCCTGGTGACACTTGAATCCAAAATCTTTAACTCCAGAAGCCAACATTTTATCCAGTAGGCAACAAGAGCAACCTTAAATTGATGTAGATGTATTTTAAGAAAAATTCAAAATCTGAGATTTCGAAATCCATCACTATTTTCTTGCAACAATCTAATGCTTTAGATTATTCTGCAAAAATTATGAACTGTATATCATTTATGGTTGATTATTAAGGTTTATTATTACTAATAAACTTGAGAATTCTCCTTTAAATAAATTATAAAGCTATTTATATTATTAGTATATGTATTTTTTTATTATTACCTGAAATTTTTATTAAGATTAATCCATTTGATTTTTTTTTCCATCAAAAAGAATTTTTGAAAGTGCAATCATTTAAAAACCATGGTCCAAAAACTGGATGTTTGAAACGAGATACCCGAAACTGATGCGTCAAAAAGTTAAGTCAAGTCACACGGTCTCCGGACAACCAATAAATGCCACCTCTAAATTTACTTCTCATTTGCTTTATGCAAACACGTGACCGTGTTGGTGTGAACGCACCTGTATGTGGAAAGCGTTTTTTCTGCGTTGCCACTTTTTACCCCAGAGGACCAGTGTGAAAGCGTTAAGTCAACTCACGTGTCCAAAAAATTGCACGTCTGAGCTTGCTTCTGATTGGTCAATGCTTTCCACCCAAATGCAAAGCTTCCACGTACGAGTTAACCACAAACTCTCCTCTCCCCACCCGATCTATGCAGGGCAGTTTTGTCTCACCTCGTCTCTTCAATATCTATATTAACAACGTGCCTAAGGCACCTAGTATCGATCTAGCTTTATATGCAGACGATACGGCCATCCTAACTCAACATACCAACATCACCACGGTAATCTCTACATTACAAAGTTACCTTTCAGCCTTAGAACTCTGTCTCAGACTGTATAAAATCAAAATTAATGTCACTAAATGTGCTCCCTTTTTATTCTTCCAAAGAAACATCCCTCATTTAGATAATCTAATTTTCTTCGGTGAACTTATTCCCTGGGTTACTGCTTACAAAATACCTTTGTTTTACTAGACTTAAAATTAACTTGTCAACTTCACATTCAAAAAATTATTGCGAATGCTAAAGCTGTCAAAGCCAACCTGCACCCCTTTTTCACTAAGAATAGTGACCTGTCACTTGACAACAAGATCTTGCTTTATAAATCTATCATAAGGCATATTCTCACTTACCCTGCCGGTATATGATTCTGCGGTTGCCTCTTCTAAAAAGCAACCCAGAGCAATCTTACAACCTGATTACGCTCAACTACCTTTTAAACGGCACCGGTATTGGAATACAGACACCCAAGTGGATGCGTACCTCTCGTTCCTAAACCCCAGCCGCCCCCGTGTTAATAATGTGTAAGGGCATTGACTGGAGGAACCCTGTTCTTTAACTCTTTAAGAAGAGTCTTCTAACGTCTCTTTAGCAAGGGACAACTTATCTCCGCAGCCGCACGCTACTGCATTTAATTTCTCAATAGCTTCTTAAAAGCTTCTTTTCCACCACCCACTAAACAGGTTGCTTTCAACCCCCCCCCCCAAGGGGTGCTCTTTACCTGGCCTTTAGACGTCACACTAAATAGCGACCAAAATTTTCTTCTCCTCCATCAGCTGTATCACTCTGAACTGCTACTAGAACCCCCCAGCCCTTTTTGCCCAACTCTCTGGACTGCTTGTCCTAAGGATTTTATTCTGTTGATATCAGGAATCAAGGAAATGTATTGCACCTTTTTATTCTTTTCAAAATTTTTTGAATATTGACTGCTCTCTCAAAATTTAATCCTGGCCCTTTTCAGACATGAAATTTAATTTAAAGACTTTCTATGAGTTTTACCTTTTTCTCATGCAGAAGGCATTATCTGAAAAGCTTTTATAATTACGCTTCAAATTTTCCTTTATTAGATGAACCCCTCTTTTGGTGTAATTATTTTATCTCTGATGATGTGGAGTTAAAGGCCTAGCCTAGTGCACTCCGTAAATTAACTTCCTTGATCCTTGCATGACCGCATTGGTGTGAACTGGGCTTCATTTTTTGATACATACACTTTGGTATCAAATGCCTGTAACTTGGCAGTAAATGTCTGCCATCATCTTTGTAACCATACCTTCTACTTTCTTTATGCTTTAAGCATGTACTAATTCTGGCCCTATTAGCTTTTAGTTCAACATCTTAGTGCTTCTTTTTAAATTGAGGGTATACTTATGTCCTGTAAATGAAAGACTTTATACATGCATGCAGCATCATGTTTTCTGGTACCTGATTTGTTTATTTCGACTTTTTTTTTTAAAAGAGGAATATTTTAGTGAATATTTTTAGTGTTCTCTTTTTAAATGTACTACAGTTTCAGGTCTAAAAAGTGCTTTTTATGGGATTTTGTGCTATATTTCTTAGTTTTATTGGTGAGTTCAGAATTTGCTTATTTTCTTTTAAATGGCATAATTGTAATATTGATTAATCTTTTATGGCTTAAATGTGCAATATAACCTGAGCTTTGAAGTTTGCTTTAGAAATAGAACTTTGTTCAACATGTTAGAAGACAGAAGAGAAACACACCTCAAGTAAATCATGAAACCTGTGTTAGGTCTAGATTTTTAGCACAGAAACTCTATCAGTTTTTCATCAAGAGCAAAGAAGTCTGGAATTGAAAAACTAAGTTATGAAATTATTTCTTAGGGTATAAATATGTTCATAACTTAGTTTTTGAGTTGCAGATTTCTTTGCTGCTGATCAAGAGGGGACTTTATTCGCCCTTGAAATCGATAGTTTCTATGCTGAAAATCTACACCTGATACAGGTTGTTGCTTCACTTTTATGATGTTTCTAGAGTGTTTCAGTTTTGAAATATATTACATATGATTCTGATCTCTTGATTCACTATTGAATGCATGAGCAATAAGTTCTTAATCCCATTCTAGATATTAGAACAATGACACTGGATACATTTGTTTCTAAAATTTGCAGTTTATTTTTCTATGCAGATTAACCTGGGCTTGATGCCACTAAACAGTTTTGGTGCTATAGAGACGAGACAATAATTGTGTAATATGTGATCTACCACTTTGAATTAGCTAGTTATTTTTTTAGATGGCAGCACTAAAATTAGTTTTTGTTTTAATGATTTTTCTCCTTGCCATTTTATCTCACATTTGAATGTTTAAGTGGTGCTATGTAAGAAATATGTAACTAACTAAAAGCTGTAGATTGCATTCTGCATATTTACTGGTGAGACGTGATATCAACAAGAAGATGCTTCCCATCACAGATAAGTGTGGTATATTGAATTTCTTATGCTGAAACTCAAATTTCATGCAGCTGAAATGCTCTAGTAGAAAGCACCTGGTAAGCTAGAATGTTTTTAAAAATAGTTTAAAATCAATTTTAACAAAACAAAAATTTAAGCTCAATTTTAAATTTCCTGTATTGAAATATATTCAATACGAAAACAATATGGTTTATCAAAAACATACGTAAAGAACAACAGTAGTAATAATAATATGGATAAGAAATTCAAATTTATATTTATTTTCTATCAGAAGATTAAAGATTGGTACCTGCGAGAAATTTCTATTAGTCATACTTCGTAGTGCAAACATTATTGATTGCTACATATTAAATTTTAGACTGACTTTTATTTTAGGTAATTCCAGTTATACTGAAATAACCTAAATAGCTTATTTTTAACCTTAACTGGAAAACTTGGAATTTCAGAATACTCAGCAGTCACCTGGCAAACTAATTTTACTGGTTGTACCTGTATAAGAAATTCTCAAGTCTTACCCTAATCACTTCACCTGCTGCATCAGCATGTATTGAAAAAGATATAGTACAATCTATTAATTCTATCAATCATCAATTGCAGTCATGGACATAATTAAAGTAATTATCATAGGTCTTATACAAGCACCGGATCTGCAACAAATACATAAGTGAAATCTATTTGGGGGCTGCATAAAATTGCTTTGAGGGCTGCGAGTTTGAGACCACTGCCTTATGGGATATTGGTGTTTCAGTTATTTTCCATAAATGTTTTGGGATAACTTGAATTGGAACACTGAATGAATAATGGGAAAACTAGTAGTAACTGTAAAAGGAATTGAAACAACTTCCTACTTAGCTACTTTCTCCTCTCCATACATATTTTATCCATACATATATGTCTAAGAGGCTTAATTTTAATTAATAAAGGTAAAAATAACTGGTATATAAAAAGCTAATGTTAAATAATTATCTGGATAATTAGATCACTCGAATTAACATATTAAATTCTTGTTTCCTGTTCCTGTCAATCTTCATTTTTCTAGTACTGGAAATGATGTTATTTATTCTTACTATAATTATAGGTAAAATTCAATTCATTTGATAGTTTCTAGAATGTTTGTAACATTATTAATGTGATGTTTGTATAGTAATAAACAGTAAATATTATGCATACAAAACTATTAATTTTTATTTTTCTAAATTCATATTCTGATTTTACTTTGAAGTTTAGTTGAAATGTAACATTTCTTCTGTATAGAAAATTAAATGATAAAATATTGCTTATAATATTTTAAACTGTCATTTTGTGACAATGGCTTCATTCCATTAACAATGTTATACTATCATTAAAACTTTCATACTCAGTTCAAAGATGTATCTTTGTGAAACACTGAAATTTATTTTGAAATAAAATAAGACTCTGAATATTTATTCATAGGGAAGTTATTAATGTTTTCTGAATAAAGGATTGAATTGTCTGAGGAAATTATGGAAACGTTGTAAACAGGAACTGTGTTTGTGTATATGTATATGAATTTTAGTGATATAAATTTTAATCAGTTGTCCGTGATGCTTTTTAAGTGGTGTTTGTTTTGTATTGTATTTTATGTTATTTTATTTTTAAGTATTTATGTTATTTTCCATGTATTATTTTTCTTTTGTGCCTTCTTATTTAAATTTTGAAATGTAATATGCTCCTTTTTTCTGTTTCTTGTATTGGAATGATATGTTAAGATCTTAATTTTAAATTTCTGTTTTCAATGTTCATGCTAATTTTAATAAAAAAATGTGTTTGCATTATCTGTGTTACAGATGGAACTAGAGAAAATTCGTCAATCTGATAGTGAAGTTAGATGGCAGCACGAGGAAGATGTTGTGGAGTGCAATTCCTGTAAAAAAACATTCCAAAGTCGTAAAGAGAAAGTAAGATAAGATGTAAACTTTATTTCTCGTTTCTTTCATTTTAATTTATTTGTTTTGTGAAATTTATGTTATCTAGGCATAAAAGCTATTCCATAAACTTTTGGTAGCACTAATTTTTATACACTTAAAAATTAATTAAACGCTTTTGGAAACTAAATTTAATGGAAGGATATTATCTTCTTAGAATGAATTATTTTTATTGCCTGGTAATTTTTAAAAGGTTATACTAATTTTTGCTTGGTGTTTTGTTTTACCTTTTCACTTTTTTAATATTCTGTGAATGGTTTCATTTATTTGCTTGTGAAGAGAAGATGCAAGATCAGCTGTAGCTCACAATTGAAATTTAAGTATAGGTTTTGCATCGTTGTTTTAATTATTTTATTGAAATTTATGGTTTTATGTAGAGAAATCCTTGAAAAATAGCTTTTAAAAATCAAGAAACTATTAGATTTTTTTCCTACTTATAATTTCTTTGTTGATGCTATTCATATTTATTTCTGAATTTTTTGTTTCTTTTTTGCATGAAATCCAGAAAGCTTTTGTTATTTCTATACTTGTAGCTCCAGATAAGTGCTGAATATCTGGAAGCCGTCCAATAAATGTTAATTAGATATTATATTTAAATATTTTAGTTATCCAAAGGTATCCATATTTTTTTAATGGGACTTCATTGTCAGCTTTTAAATAACCAATGGATTGACAGATTTGGTGCAAATAGGATTCGTCTATTTTCATTTATGTGATAGGTTTCCTGATCAAAAATCTAAACATTTATTCTCCCCCCTAGTGTGTGTGCATTAGCTATTCAGTAGTTGAAATTCAGAACATGTGATGTGAGGCATGCATATTTTTACTTATGTTAGGTGTGTAAATTAAAAAAAAATATTTGAAACATTAATATGCAGTCACATTATTTTAAATAAAAATTTTAAAAGTCACATTTTAGGAAAATTGGAATATATAATAGAAAAGTGAAAGGTCTGCACAGCTTTGGCTCAGAGGCTGTGTTTTGCAGATATTATGGGTACAACTCTAATATACGCCCTAATTTCACCAAATGTGGCGATATGTATTCTGCGCTGATTTTTGGCGCGATTGCGTGTTCTATGGCAACCCTGTTGTCGTTGAAAAATCTTTCGCTGGAGCTCGTTGGTTCGCCTCTGTGTCTGAGAAGATGGGAGTTGTTGAATTGAAGTTCGGCAAAAGGAAATATGATTGTGGCTATTCTGTTGAGGGGTAGTGGGTATTTGGAAGTGTGGAAAGAGGGTCTGGGAGATTATTTTTAATGGCAGTGCATGATAGAAGTAGGGATTTGGGATTTTATTTATTTGTGAACCATAGTATAAATTTTCTGGATAGTGTGTCTGGCTGTCATGTAAATACGATAGTGATTATGTGGCGGCATGTTAAAGGCGGTATGAAATTTATATTTCTGCTATTCGAAAACGCATTAATTCATGGTAAGTGCATTTTATTTTATCCTTGTTCTTATTTTGTAGAATGTTATGTTCATTGGTTCTTTAGTATGAATTACTGTCGTTATTGTTGTTTTTTAAAATTGTTTGAAATTTATTTTAGTTTATTTTGTTGTTTAGTGTCTAGACTGTACAATTCGTAGATGTTTTTTAAAGTTGAAACAGAACTCTGTGTACATGGTATTATTTGAAATTTATTGTTGTTATGTTATTTTATTAAAGTGAGGAGTGTGTAGATCGTAGATTCCTTCCTTGCCTAAATTGTGCAATTCGTAGAATTTTTTTTAAGTTTAAACAGAATGCTGTGTACATGGTATTCTTTGAAATTTATTGTTATTATGTTAATTTATTAAAGCGAGGTGTGCGTAGTTTGTAGATTCGTTCGTTGCCTACATTGTGCAATTCGTAGATGCTTTTTTAAGTTAAAACATGTCGCTGTGTACATGGATTCTTGTCAAATATTTTTGGTTAGAAACTTTACGTTTTTGCTATCTAAATTTTTTTGTTTTTCTTTCGTATTTTTAGCTAAATTGTGTGTTCAAAACTTAGTTTTTGCAGACATTTTAGGCTAAAAGTTCAAAATGCAGACAAAAAATTTAGATAGTAATATGGCAGCATGAAGTTTCTCGCCAAAAATATTTGGCGACTTGAGGGCGCATATCAGAGTAGTTCCATATTATGTAATGAATAAAATATTGCTAGATTTGCCCCCTTCCAGGACCAGAGTAAACAAAAACAAATCTGAAAAACTACACGAAAAGCAATTATTATTATTATTATTATTATTATTATTATTTTATGTTTTTGTAGGAAAATGTATATTAAATATGTAAAAGAATTAATTTTCCTTATCAAAAAATAGCATTAAACAAAGAATGAAAGACATAAAGACAAAGAAGAAAGACAAAAGTTATTTCATCTATTTTTAAATATCAGTTTAGTAATCATTTAGTTTTTGAAATTATACCTTCTGATTAGTTATACGTGTTTTTAAAAATAAATTGTTATGGTTGATGCATATTGTTTTTGATTTTCTATAACAGGATCTGTGAAAATTAAAAGTTTTTAGAAATTCAGTATGCTGGTGTAATTAATCATTCTGATATTTTTGGTTCTAGCTGTAAAATAATAATAATAGCTGCAGTTTTGCTAAATTAAAACAATGCAGTTTTAATGTATAAGTTGTAGAAAATGCCTCTATTTTAACTCAGCCTTTCACGTAAAGAATTTTTTTTTTTTTAATTTTCCTTAGCTCATAAGCAGTGGAAAGTATCTTCCTTGTTTGATGTTTCAATTTGCCATGACTTGATTTATTGTGTATTCTATGTTTTTAATTGGAAAGTTTTTCAGTTTGTTGTGTTATTACCTGTTAGATTCACTGTTTATCTGAGAGGCTCTGTGAATTTCAGTCTTATCTGGATTTCAAGTGTGTGGTTTTTTACTGTATGGCTTGTTAGTTGCTTTTATATTACAAAGTCCAAAATACAGACTTGTCAGGACTTTGGCAATTCCAGATTTAGGATTTTTCCGGGTATTAGATAATCAGTTTAAATCTAGTAAGATAGCATGTAGAAGTTATAAAATTGAAAACATGAAATAATAAAGTATGTATGATCTAAAGGGTATCAAAATTTACAAAAAACAAAAAGCTTAATATTTATTGGTTTAGGTTATTAAACACTTCTTTCAATGTAAGTTGTTTCATTTTTTGTGATTTGTGTTTTTTGTCTCATTCATTTTTAGCAAATTAACTTGCAATAACTATTTTGAATGTTTTAAAGTAAAATGTAAGAATGCTTATTAAACCTATTATTATTATCACTTTTATTAAATCTAAATTGACTGGTATTTATAAATCGCCATAATTTTTTAGTTCTAAAGCTAATTTGGATAATCTTTCCCTGGTGATACTTTTGTAATAGGAAAAAGAGTCATTTAATGTAAAAATATCAAAAATGCAATAATCCTTTGCACACCCACCATGTGGGAATGAACCACAGAATGCTATTAATACATGATAGGAAAATGTTATTAATATTCCACCAATGTATTAATTTGCTACTTGTTATATTCTGTGCTATTTTTGATTTAATAATGATCAGTTCATTTTAACTACAAAATTATTTACATTAATTTTAGTATTAAGTGCAACATGAAAAATAAGCATACTGGTAACTGAGTAGATAAAATACTGAACTTTAGTAGTTCTCAAGCTCAATTTATGGTTAACATGCTGGCCAATAAGTTCTATGCATCTGTGCCTTATACAAAAATCGCTTTACAGAGGCTTAATTACCTATTTAAATTAAAAAACAGTAAAAGATAGTAATTGGTCTTAACCACTTTCAAATACACTGCTGGCCATAAAAGTTGCAACATCAGGAAGGAATGATCTGACGAATGTCAAGATCACATGAAAGAAAGAAGAGTTTGGGACATGCAAATGATTAGTATTTAAGAACATTTTAGACGACACATGAGGCAGAAATGACATCTGGAGCACTGCATAAAAGGAAGTTGTGTGGTAGATTTCTCATTCGGAAGGCACTTTATAAGGTCGTAGTTTTCTCAGAATGTCGTGTTATGCCTTGAATAAAAAGATGGAATGCTTACTAGCAAGTATCGGAATTCGATAGAGGCAGGATCATTGCTTCTCAAGAGTGTGGATTATCGTTCCGTGATATCACCCATCGCAGTGGTCAGCATCCAACCACTGTCATGCGAATATGGAATCAATGT
Organism: Stegodyphus dumicola; assembly: GCF_044657685.1. Taxonomy (NCBI): domain Eukaryota; kingdom Metazoa; phylum Arthropoda; class Arachnida; order Araneae; family Eresidae; genus Stegodyphus; species Stegodyphus dumicola. The sequence goes on from NC_140771.1 coordinate 120,180,426, forward strand.
GTTGCTGAGGGTCATACTGAACGGCATGCAGGACCTCAACACCCTCCCATGACTAACTCCTGAGAGAACAGATACATTGTGAGGTCAACCCTGCAAAACCATACAGCTACATCATGGGCCATCAGTCACAAAATGGGCATGTCTGCAGTATGCCCAGTATCTGCTCATATGGTGCATCGATGTTTACAGCAGTGTGGACTATCAGCATGACAACCATTATTTTGACCTTGACAATGTAGCATAGAGAGGGAGGGGGTTTCTGGTGTGCCGAATGACAAAATGGATACAGGAGGGGCACAATGTCATCTTTTCAGATGAGTCTCAGTTCTGTGTGCAGTATTCTGATGGTTGTACACATTTCTGGAGGTTGCGAGGAGACCGCATGTCGCCTGCTTGCATTTGATATCGACATAAGGGCCTTGCACCTGGCGTGGTGATTTGGTTAGGCATTAGGTACGTTACATGCACATCTGTAGTTCGGATCAGCAGTAATTTGAACACAGATCGGTATATTTCTGACATTTTATGTCCAGTGGTTGTGTCCTATCTTCGAGATCTACCAAATGCTGTTCAAATGCTTACAATAACATACTGCCAGACCACATGTCACACATAGTGTTCTGACCTTCCTTGATACACAGGGTATTTGATTGCTGACCTGGCCTAAATGGTCTCCAGATCTGTCATCCATTGAAAACATCTCATCATGGGTTACTAAGAGATTGGCCCACTACCCTTCTCCAACTAACATGGTTGATGAAGTATGACACACACTTGAAGCAATATGGAACGAGTTGCCTGTTTCTGTCATCGAAGCCCAGTTCGGCTTTATGCCTAACCGGATAAGGGCCACTCTACCTGCCAGGGGTGGCAGCTGTTTCTACTAATTTCACACCCCTGTAATCCCCCAAACTGCTTACAAATTTAATCAATTTGTCTTCATGCTGTACTGTTTATGTACATTAAATACCTTTTTTCTATTTGCTTTCCTTCCTGGTGTTCCAGTTTTAATGACCAGCAGTGTATATTGTATGTGCAACACTTTGACACATTACAGGAAAAAAATGAATGTTTATTTCTGATGTTTTTTAAATTTACATACATTCTGGAGTATAATGTAAAAAATATAATTGTTTATATCATCATAATTGCTCCATTTTATAGAAAGAAAGTTCAGCATTAATGCATGTTAATTTCCATATTTAAATATGTGTTATTAAGAAAAGAGAAAAAAATTCTGTTTGTAATATGTGAAATTTTTTTGATGAGATATGTCAGTTATCATTTTAGTGAAATAAGTTTTCAAAAATATGAAATGGCACTTCTGTAGAAAAGTTGAATTAGAATTTGCAACAGAAACCAAGTTATCCAAGTTAATGTGGACCGAGGCTAACTCAGATAGCACAGATTAATAGAAATAAAATTTAAATAATATAGTCTTATTGTTCATACTATAGGGAATTTTAATGGGCAGGATTTATGCTGGTACATAATAAAATACCTCTATATTTGAATGTATGTACATTCAAATATACAGGTATACATAGAAGTACTAAATATGTTATATACTATAAATTTGAAAATATGTACCTGTAATACAAATGAGGTGCTGTACAATGTACATAATATATCATACATTTAAAAAAAAAATCAGTAGCAGCCTTCTGATTCTGTACGTAACATAGCAACATTGTAACGTAGGCTGGTGATGTGTCATCTTGCTGTTCATTATATAAAGCAGTGCCTTTTCGATCGTGTTCAAGCCATCTGTATGACTGATTCTGGTATGTCTTTTTCATCACAAATTTCATTGTGCATGGCTAAATTTACAATGGCCTTATCAAACAGTTCAAATTATTTATCATCTTGCATCCAGTCATTCACATCGTAACTTGTTACTGCCTCTGTAACTATGTATACTTAAAGCCGTCAGGACATTTAACTGACAACACACACACACACACACACACACACATAGACAAAAAACATGCAGCAATGTTTTAGTAAAATTTGTCCATTTTTATCTAAAAAAAGGCTGTTTCCAGGATATCCATTAAGAAATTTTATGAATAAGTATCATATTTGTGACTTTATTTAATTTAAATTATGGAATTTAAAATTAGATGCAAAAACAGCCTTATTTTGAAATCAATTTTGAGTCTAATTGTTTTCTTCTTTGAGCAGTTTAATTTTTTGTATCTCTGGAGAGGGTAATCAACTGTTGGATTCAATGGTGATTTGGAAATTTTTGTAAAACCTGACATGCTATACAAAAGCAATGTTGTTAGCTAATCAGTGGAGTTAGTGATCTGCATCTCTTTGAGATTGTTTACAAGCATGAAAATACCATTTAGATGATCAGTTATATTTTGCAGTCACTATTTTTTTATTTCTATAATTTTTTTTTTTTTTAATTGGATTTTTTTTTTAGTTGGTTCTTTCAGTAAAGTCCATAGTTTCTGAGATGTTGAACAGTTCTTCACATATATAAATTCCTGGTTGCTTTTAATAAAATTATATCTGCCTATGCTTCCTGAGCAATCATTATCCATGTCTCTGGTTTCAGGACTTGATCCTAATGATTGATTTTTGTCCAATATCACTTCAATCTCTAATTTCCATGTTTCTAACTTAAAATTAGAAAGGGAGAAAAACTTATTTACTTGAAGAATAGTGTGCTAATAAACTGTGTAGTTAAGCTACAGTTTTTGCTTTTTTTGCATATAAAGTGGAATGTGAGAGCAAACAATAATTTAATGTTGCTTTATAATGATTGTTTTAAAAAATTCTTTTTTCCTCTTTAACGAATGACTTTTTTATATTTTAGAATCTTCAGCAATATACTTTTGATCTTTAGGTAATTCATATTTTTTCTGAAAATAATCAGAAATGTTTGAGGTTTTCAGAGAGAATTTATTTGGTATCGTTGTAACTGGCGATCTACAGATTTTTGTTACTTCGTAATTAGTTTTGTAATAGATAGGACCACCTCTTTTCCCATTCATTTCATTCCAGAATTCAGTATGCCATCAGCCAGTGAGATAGTCAATTAAAAATTCAGAACTACCTTTAAAATTTGCATGAACAGATTTATTATTATTTAATATTAATAATTTTTTATGGTTATTCCTTTAGAAAATATTTCCTTTGCTATGTTTTATGGTATGTATGAGAAAACTTTCAGTGTACGAATAAAAGGGGTGACATATTTTTTGATTAGATTATCTGGGTTAAGTATTTTAAGGAAGTACTAGATATTAATATAACTGAAAGTAAGCCCCTAAATGTTATCCATATAGATTATATCAAAAATTTTGTGCATTTGGTGAATGAAATAGATAAAAGGTAAGACAAAATGTGCCTGATTTTATACTGGTATATTTTGTTCTTTCAAAACCTACTTGCAAACAATTTGCTGTAAGCAGAGTATTAAAAAACGATAGATAATGAATTTCAGAGAGATAAATTAAACGCTCTTCCTGCTTAAAGATAGCAGTTCTTTCAGTTGCCTTTTATTTCAACTCTTCGTAATATAAATGTGAAATGTGTTTGAGAGTAAATTGAAGATAAAGATTCGGAGACAGCATTTTAAAAGGTCTTTGGGTTAAATTCAATGGGAAAATTGCATGCGAAAAAAATGATAAGCATAAACATTGCTATGAGAAAATTGCATGTGAAAGAAATGATAAGCATAAACATTGCTTTCACAAACAAAATATTGTCTGAAAAAGAGGTGGTGCCATTTATTATAAAACTAGTTAACTAACTATTGAAATTTGGTAGATCGCCAATATGGGCAATATTTAGAATTAAAAATAGATATTACTGAATTTTTTTAATGTATTGCAAAGCAAATATATGAATAATAAGCATTGAAATGTAGTTGTTTAAGGTGCTGAATTGTACGTGAAGAATGAAATACTTAAGACAGTGATAAAGTTTCTTTAATTTTTTTTTTCTTTTTGTTTATGCAATTTATATGACTTACATAAATTAAGTTTTTTTTTTCCTCTTTTGCCTTTCAGTTCCATTGCAACCATTGTGGTAAAATCTTCTGCCTTGATTGCCTATCTCGAACTGTAAATAGTGGCCCTAAAGGACGTCAGTTCAAAGTGTGTAATGTGTGCCATACTCTTTTAGACCATCAGACTGCCCCTTATTTCAGCAGTGAACCTCCACAGACTCCTAGTTAGAAGAAAACAATATTTATATAGTGCTTAGAATTATTTCAAGTGATTTCCTTTCTATTTTAAGGAGAATTCCGTAAATAGCATTATACTGCTATTTATTAGCAAATGCTATGCATTTGTATTTAATTAATATAAGAAAGCATTCATAATATCACTGTAGGAAGATTATTAAAAGAACTTTGATTCATACTTAATTCAAGAAATTTTGTACTTCCTTGAATACAAAGAAGTGTGGAGTTGATGTGTAAGTATATATTCAGAAGAACTACAAGACATCCTGATATGCATTTTGATGCCAAAGATATCTATTATTTGTCCGTTCTAAGAATGCCAAATGAAGGAGGAAGCTAGTCGTTATCACTGTGGACTATTCAGGACAGAATGCTTTTCAAGCTTGTATCTAAGGAGATGAAATAGTTTTTAATCATATTCAAACTGTGGAGGGATTGCTGAAATGCATATTTACATTTAAATTATGCATTTTTATTTCCTCTGCTGCAGTGTTCATTGACGTGGATTTTCCTGTCTGTTAATGTTGTATAATGTAAATTCAAATAGGCCATAATGGCTTTAAACTATTGCAACTATTCTTTGCAATTATGGAACTGTGACAGCTACAGAGATGTTTTTCTTTTTGATTGAGATAAAGCTGACTGTCTTTCACATTTATATCTCTAAATTTTATGCATATTATATAGAATAGATTCAGGGCAGATGAATGCTGTTTAAAGATATGTGGGTGGTTATAACAAAGTAGTTAACTGAAAAATTATGGAATACTGTGCATATAATTTTAGTTCTAATTTAGATACGTTTATACAAAATGTTATTATTATTTATAACTGTGATAGCATTAGTATTGTAAAAACATGACTTCTCATATTAAGTATTCCCCCCTTTTTTAATACATAAAATTTTTATTCTACTATCATTTCATAAAAACCTAAAAATCTCTTAATTGAAAAAAATTGTATTCTTTATTTGTGTATCTTTGCTGTTAAATTATCTTTTCTGTAATTTGTTATCCAAAATGACAGATATTTATAATGTCTCATAATTAATGAATTATAATGTCCCATAATTGTTAAATATTCATTTAAATGCAACTTTTTTCATTATTCTATGGTAAACTAAAATTTCTAGATTTCTTTTGGAACTAATTTTGTTAGAAGAAGGAAGTTCATGGGGGGGACTTTTCCCTCCCAGTTTTTTTCCTTGAGAGAGAAAAATTACATTTTTTTTTTTTAGATTAGATGTTAAAAATTTACAAATTTAGGATAAATGTTCCAAAAGAATGGAATATTTTATTTAAAAAAATGTTTTCAAATGTATGCAAAATATAGATATGAAGTCTATTGTAACCATGTATATAATAATATAAAATAGTATAATTTAAGTTTAAATTGCTTTTTCTTGTTTATTTCATGCATGTTTTCAAGTCTTTCATTTCAAATGCATTTAGCCTTTTCAGTTGCTTAGGAAATACACAAGAAACTCAAACGAAAGCATTTAGTAAAGTACATTCTTTTGTATGATTGTAATTTAAATTTACTTCAGAAATGAATGGTGCCTTGCATGAATGGTTTCAGCTTCAGACTTCTGTATTAACATGATACAAAATTTAATAAAGTATTTGTTTTATAATTGAGGAAGGAATATAATATGTTTTTAAGTGATAAAATTTCAGAGATTAAATATGATATGTAGGCCCTATGTTAAGTTTTGCCTTTCTTTTACACTTTTAGATTTGTTTTTGATCTTTAATGCAAGAGAATTTGTTTTGCACAATCATGCAAGTGTTAATGGTTTTTTAATATCTAATTTTATTTTTTTATTTAGGTATTGCAATTAAACATCTCTGGCATTAAAGTGTTTAATGTACTGAGCTTAGTGAACAAATTAAAAAACAAAAAAATATAGAAATATTATTTTGTGATTTATTTTGGCATAATAATCTGGTAAATAGTTTATTATGCACTTTTTATTTTTTCTGCTTTTCAAAAGTGTAAATTTTTTTTTTCTAAAATAAAATCTTATCTCTTAAACTTAATTAATGTGCAGCTGTTTTAAGTTACAAATTAAAAATTTTTTTTATTTATAACAAATGTTCCATTACTTATGTAATTAATTGCAGATATTTGTTTCATTGTATTTTTAACCAGTGCTAAGTCTGAAAACGTTTTACTGCATTTTGGTTGTTATATGGAATACATATAAACAGAATATTTAACTTAAATAAGATATAAGCTTCTTGTGTGTTTATATCTTCCACCAGAACTACACTATTTGAACAAATCTGTTTGAGACAACTTTTCAGTTTCAAAATTACAATCGAATATTTTTCTTTCATAATAGTCATGCTGTTGTGCAAATTAGAGATGCTACACATTTACAAATTTCATTATATTTTTTTAACACTTTCCTATTGATTTGTATTTTAATAACTGATGAAAATGATTTTAGTTTAAACTTTTTTATATCTGATTCATAAAAAATGTTTTACTGTGTTAAAAGATTTATCTGCTGTAGCAATCAAATTTAAGTAGAGGGATGTTAACTCAGAATTTTTAGTGGAGGGGGAGAGAAAAGCATATGTCCTTTTGCCTTAGGAAATATTATTTAATTAATAAAAGAAAATAAGAATTTAGTGCATTTTAAAATTTTTCTAAGAAGGGATTTTCTACATTCGTGACTGTAGTAATGAAATTATTTGATTATAATATGTGGCAAACTGTAATAGTCAATAAAAAAATTATTAGTGTAAGTACACAAAGAGGTATTATTGATTTTGTATCGCATATATTGTCCACAATCAACTTTTTTCTTTCATTTTTATTGTACATTCTCAAGACACTGTGCTTCATATAGAATCTTATGTCAAATGTTTAGTAATAACTGTCAAATACAGAATGAGCTCAGAAACTGATATTTTTTAGTAATACGCCTTGCCTGACTGTTTACACTCTATTCTTTCTTGCATGTTTGTTTAATTATGGCATCACAACTAATTCCAGGAAGGAAACTGCTTGTTTAAAAACATATGGAAAGGGAGAGTTCCATACTTTAATTTGATTGTTTTAATTTTCAGCTTTGCATGTAAACTCAAAACAGTTTGCTTGAATTTATTAATAGGTTTTTTACACTATTGCAGGGTTTATGTGAAGTAGGGTAGTGATGCAAAGTGTGTCATCAGAATTTGGGAAGGGGAGGGAGAAAGAAGGAAATCTGACAGATGGAATTATCATAACCGAATAGAAGAAAGACCTAAAAAAATATACAGTATGTCTTGGAATTGTTGAAAACCCCAAGTCTGTGTTTCAAAGTCAGTGATTTTATTCGAGGTCGATTCACTTTTACATGTGGAGCTGCAAATGCTAGAATATTCTGATCTGGAGCAATCAAGGGTGGAGGTAGGTTACAAGAGGTTTGTCAGAAGGGGGGCTAGCTTAAGGTTCCTCTAGTCCAGGCTGAATCATACGCCATTCGGGATCCCAAGTGGAAGTATTAATGGCGACTGCATAGTTAGTGGTGCAACAATTTCTTGTGCCTTTTTTGTGTAAAATGGGCGGATGTGCAGCTATTAATTTCTTAAATCATTCACGGAAAGGTCATATATCGGTAAAATTTCCTAGAAATGAAGAAAAAAGAAAATTTAGAAAAATAATTGCAGAAGTGACAATTAGAAACCTGGTTCAGGTGCTCAACAGTGCCTAGTAAGTATATTATTATTTACTCCTCTATTTAGAATTTATATCTTCTCAAATGTTTACAATGTGCAAGTAAAGTGAAATTCATGTGTACAATAACCTAAGTATCTGTTAATTTCTGTCATAATAGCTATAATTAAATTGGTCTAGGGTTAATGTTTCCATCCCTAAACATCGCCAATGCAGATGTTTGAACGTGGAAAAGAAATTTCGCTTCTAATTTGAAGCACAGGTTTTGTTTTCCTGTGCTAAAAGTGGAAATTATAGTAATGTAATATAAAAATAATTAGCATATTGAAATTTATTAAATATAAATAATAATTTAGAAACGCAAGTTAAAATCTGAATGTTTGCTAATAGATGTAACATAATGAGTTTGAATATCGTTGACATTACTTGTAATTTTTTTCCTTTTTTTGTAATCAAAAATTGGTGAAAAGTTAGATGAGTTGTTTATACATGATGCCTACTACCGTTTCTTTGTTAAAAGAATTTCCAGAATTTTGACATTGACGTCTGAGGTCAATAGAATAAATTGAATCCTGTGGGGTAAAATATATATACAATTTGCTTTCAATAATTGCAAGGGGATTGTGAAAGTACATATAATCACAGTATTATACAATTTGGCAATAGAGTAAAAATATAGAAATGAGTGCCGAACGTTCAGATAAGCACATTAAATTTGTGAAAACATTGCATGTGTATTTTTCGTAAAATAATTGTAGTGATTTTAATGCATGCATAACAATCAAATAAATCTGTCTGCAATGATGAATTTCAAAGGCCAAGTCAAAATCATTTCACGAATTCAATACTTCAAAGGAATTTAATCTCATTGAATTAAATTCTCATTATGCTGATAAACAGTTATTACTACGGTATAAAACGAATTTTTCTACATGATAAATAATATTTGCTGAAGCATTATTTTGTGTTGTTATCCCTAAATAAGAAATTGCCTACATATTCAGAAAGTTCCTGAACTGCGTTCTGGTATTTTTAATGACTGTATATGCCAATGTAATATGCCAGTGTAATTTAAAAAATTGGTCATTTAAACTGGCCGTGATTCTCTTTAAAACGTATGTTGGCAAAGTGCTCCCAAACTAGGGGTGTGCAAACAGATCCGAGGGATAAATGAAAGAAATATTGACAGAAATGAAATGTCCAAAATGTCTCTCTTTGTGTGTGTTGAAAAAATATAAATCATATCTCCCACAAAGGCAACTTCAGGAGAAATCTTCAAATATTATCTGAGGAACAAATTGTAGTACAGGAAATATATGTTTGAATGACTTGAGAATTAAAAATTAAATATTTCAATTAGAGCAATAAACATTACGACAATTACAACAGGAGACATGGTCTGCTCTAATTATAAATTTATTTATTGGTCCAGTATCTTCAAAAAGTTGGATGAAGTCACTTCATATTTTCTTATCTTTTTAAAGAGTACTATAGTAAGAAATATTAAGTTTGATTGTAGTTTTTTATTTAAGTGAAAACTTTTGTATAGTATTCAAGAACTAATAAATTATCCGAAAAATTTACATACGCGGAATCTCGAGCGTCTATAATATCAATCTTTAAAAAACAGCAAACATTCAGCCAGTGTCTGCGATAAACGCGCCAAAGCTGGCAGCTCTTTCTCTTTCTCGCAAAGAGGGAAAAGTTGATTCAGCCTGGTCTAAAGGAGCCCTGTGCCAAAATTTATTAATGTGCTAGCATTAGGTGAAGGTATTCCCATTTTTTCATTTAAAAAATCGTAGCTTTAGATGGCAGAGCTGTTATGACACTGCAACGTGAAATGTCTTCCCTGGTCTATCTGATTTCTTGTAATGCGTCTGCGTCTTTGTAAAAATTTACTTTAGACTCTTTTCTCCAAAGTCTCCGATCTACGCTTTTTTTCCCTTAAATTCCACTATTTATTTCTGATACAAATTTCTTTCTAGATGTCGTTCACCTTCTATGTCGCCGAGCAAAGATTCTAAATTTTTTCCCCATTTTTCAATACTTTAATATAATTTTCTAAGAATATTATTTTATCTTTCAAATTATCAATGCATTCTTATTTACCTTTTCATCAAAAGTAAATTATTCTTGGAAATTTAGAAATTAAAATTAAACTGAGAAAGCATGAAATACTATATTTCTTCCTTTCTCATTTCTGTAAGTGTTACGGCACGTTACTACAGCGCAAGAAGCTATATTACATAAACGATATGTTACAATATAGAATTTAAAAGAAAAACTAACTAAAACTGTATATCGCTGTTCTAGATATTATAAGCTGTAATTAAAATGATTTGTGCAAAGGTGTATGCTATTTTAAATTGAATTACCCAGGGCAGGCGGCGAGGACGCCCCCTTTGCATCCTGCATGGAGGTAGGAAAGGGAGGAGGGGCCAACCCGCGCTAAAAGTGAAGCACTGCTTTGAAGCTTGGGTCACCAGACGGGGTGTTCTTTGTTTACATTCAGAAGCTCGCTTGACAAGATTCTGATAGTATTTCGACACACGACAGTTCCATAGAAATCGAAAAAGGGACACTTTCGCATTAAAGAAACATTCATAGTGTGATGGATAATAGCAATTTGTATAGTTTAGTGACATTCACGCAAAAATCACATCTTGGTTATTTTTCGATAACTAACAACAGCGATTTTGATTATGAATTTGTTTTATAAAATTATAAGCTGTTGCACTACAAAAATATAGATTTTAAGAAAAATGTTATGCTTAAAGAATGAAAAATACCTTACGGTACATTTAAAATTGTATACGTCTTTCGATACCCTTGATAGAGTATTCGCTACTTTTATTTTATTTTCCAAACGTCAAAATGTTTTAAATAAAACAATTTTTTTTTTACATCTATATATTACTGTAACATGTACCTTTTAAAAATTTTTAGAGGAGAGGCTTTACTGCTGCTCATTTTAAACCCATCATTTTAATTTTATATATCTGAAAAATAATCACTTTGGGCTTACACTTTTTATAAATATAAAATTATGTATGTTAAAATATTTGTAATTAGGCACATAGGTCAGATTAAGTTTTTATTAAATAGAGTAACGCATGCAAGGGCTATCTGCCTAAAGAGAGAGATGCCATCGTGGAGGAATTTGAAGAAAAACTTACCTTTGAGTGGGTATTAAAAATAATACTTATAATTTTCATTCAAATTATATTCATATATATTTTTTATGTAAAACTTTCGGGTGTATGCTAAATTAGTGTAAATTACTTTACACGAAAAATATAGTGAATGCACAGAAATTAAAGATTTGCACATGCCGGAAATGAAAAATAGGAAATATGTATGGGTATTTATGCATGTGCTTGCAAAAAGCATGTATCTGCCTTTGACAAAATACTTAAATATTCATTAAATTATTTATAAATATATTTGAAATGAAGAATTTATTCACTTATAAACAACTGTGAAAGTACTGTGAAGAAATCTAATTATTAAATGTATCTAATTTATAATGATTATAAATGTTATCTAAATATATAATAACCTTAATATTGAATTGTAAACATAAATTGAAATCCTCTTGACAAATACGTTATAAAACTATTTAAGCAAGAATTGTTCTTATTGGAAAGCAATCTGTTAAAAGGTATTGTAAAGCAAATGCTATGAGATGCGCACTTAAGAACGTAATAAAGAGTTTTGGAATATGTATTGTTGAAATGAAGGGTAAAAAAAAAATCTGATAAGTATAATTAAAAGAACTCAGTTACAAGTTTTAAATAATACTTAAAAAATTATTTTATTCCCTTTCAGAAATGTTCAGAGAAAGTCAAGTACTATTTAATACCTATTTAATTATTAGGAATTAGCGAAATACTTATTTAAAGTATTTCGCTAATTCCTAATAATTCTTTAATTTAAAATGAACCGAATAGAGCATTAATTATAAATTGACTTACATTTTTCGATTTAAAAGATGCCTCAGAAGCCAAAAAATCATGTCATATTTAAGAAAGTATTTTAGGAAGAAGCTCTATAAATAGAAAAGAAATAATGCATAATTTTAATATTAATAATACAATAAATTTTGCTCTTAATTTTTGTACTTTAACCGAATAAAATCGAATTACCTTAATTTTTTTTTCTAATGTAATTAACGAAAACTTGTGAAAATATTTCATTCAAATTAAACCATTCTGAGAAAACGGTCCTGCGAAAAGTATAGCATTTAATTCCGTTCAGAATGAAATGTTGTTTAAAAATATGTTGTTTTCACATACTTAGGACTCTGAAGTGTTGTAGAAAAAGAAAATATATACATTTATATGTATATTTACGACGTAATTACAAAATATTTACATCCGAACGCGTCAAATCCCATAGAACTCAATGGTAAATGACCCAATGTTTTGGTCACCACGTAGGGATCGCCGGTGCTTCAGAGCAGGGTACGGAAGAAACTTGTTTAGAGCGACTCCATCTTACTTCCTACCTCCATGGCTTCCTGGCCCACGGGGTTTCTCCCCCTTCTACTTGCTTAATTGCTTAAAGTAGAGTGCAATGAAGGAAACCACTGGCGGTACATTTCTTAAGAGCCCACCGCTAGCTCAATCAGTAGAGGTGATTTAAATAATGAATTGTTAAATTTCACATGTCAAAGATCTCTTTGTACACAACATTTCTTGTGTAGATCTTTCCATCATTTTTAAGCTCGCCTTGCAGAGGACCATCAATTATTTTTAATTTTACGTCTGTTCTTTTACGAACTCTTGAGCAGGCAACATAAAGTTGACCGTGTCCGAATGCAGGCTCAGGTAAAAAAATGCCAACACGCTTAAGCGTTTAGGCCCTGAGACTTATTGATAGTCATAGCAAAGGTAAGTTTTACAGGAAATTGTCTACGTCTCAATTGAAACGGCAACCATGTGCCGTGGCAACTTCATCCCATTGGCTAGTACAGTTACGCAAGCAACCAATAAACTATCAGCGACAAACAGATATTTAAGACGCATATATATATACTATATATATATATATATATATATATATATATATATATGAAGTAACATCATCTCCTCCGAAACGGCTGGCTCCCGGGTTTAGCGAGGCACACCGTTGGATTCCGCTGGTCCTAGGCAAGCCATTTTGACCATTCGCGTCTTCGCGGGATTTTATTTAGCCGAAATATTAATTAAAAACTAATTTTCCCCTACGGTTTCCCTATATTTTCCACTTTCTTGTGTTGCGTGCGTACGGGTTCGTTACGAAATGAATGCACAAGTCCGATGAAAAAGGAACAAAATTTATTATTATCACAACAAATAATGCTTAAATGTCCTCAAATAATCATGCAGTATCACAATATATCACAGTAGTTATCTTCTAACTACTCAAACGTTCAAGAGAACGTAATTCAAAACAGCTAAAGAAAGCTAATCCGCGAATTCGCTACAGTCAACAAGAGCAGTTTTTTAAACAACAACAAACTAAGTAACTACTACGAACTGAGAGGTTTTCCTCCTTTTATAAGATTTTAAAATCGCGTGCGAGAATTTTCTAGTACTTTCTCGAAATCAAAAACAGATATTTATTAAATGTTTAATGCACGCGCTCTTGTATTTTCAATTTTCCGGCTTAGCTTTCTTTTAATATTCGTCACGCGCTGCACTGCGCGGGAAATAAAACCATTTAATTTATAATTGAACTAACATTAGCTTTTTAAATACCAAATTCGTAACACTGCTCCCTTCTCAAGGACTGCACGTCTCGGTCAGTACAATCCCTGGACAGGAAGCCAAACTGACAACTAAAGGTATAAATGCAATAATAAGCATTACATTACAATAATAAACAACATGAACAATAAATGCAATAAATAAAACAAATCAAATGCTATCAAATACAAAATACAAATCAAATGCAAAATACAAATCAAATACTAAATACACATTTAGAAAAAAGAAGGACCATGGTCTTACACTATTTACAATTATTTACATTACGTACTATGGCCATAGTAATGAGCTAACCTGTCATAATGGACGACTTTAGGTTTAGAGTTCGAATACTTACGGATCCGAACCACGACGTCATTCAGCCTGTTTAGGACCGTGTACGGACCATCGCAAGGTGACTGTAATTTCGGACAAATTCCTTTCCGTCGAGTCGGATTCCACAACCACGCCTTGTCTCCTTCGTGGAATTGATGTTCAGTAGCTCTTGTGTCGTATCGGGTCTTCATCTTCTCGTCGCCAAGTTGACTCCCTCTCGTGCAAAGTTGTGCATCACTTCAAACCGGGCCTGGAGATCTTGAATATATTCCTCAGACGATGAAGGAGCATCCGGAGGGCGTCCAAACAATAGAACACAAGGCAGACGAAGGTCACGACCGAAGAGCATCTGTGATGGGGAATAGCCGGTAGTCTCGTAAACAGCACTGCGGTAAGCCAGTAAAAAGAGCGATAATTTCTTGTCCCAGTCCTGCTGGTTTCTGGAAACCACTAATGAGAGGTTATTAAGGATGGTTCGATTGAACCTCTCTACCATGCCGTCCGACTGGGGATGTGATGGCGTCGTTTGGGTTTCGTCAATGCCGAGTAGTTTGCATAGTTCTTTGATTACTACCGAGGTAAAATTCCTTCCCTGATCGGAATGTAACTGAAGAGGCACTCCTAACCTAGAAATCCAGTGCTGTATCATCACCTCAGCTACTGTAACAGCCTCTTGATCAGGAATAGGATACGCTTCAGGCCACTTGGTGAAGTAATCAGTGACAACGAGTATGTATTTGTTGTATGTTCGTGGTAGAGGTCCCAAGATGTCAAAGGCGATACGTTCAAACGGCGCACCTACGTTGTAACGTTGCAGCTTGCCTCGGCTGCGTTTCATGGGTCCTTTCCGACCTGCACAGGCATCGCAAGATCGGCATCACTTTTGCACGTCACCTTTGCATTATTCAAGTAAAAGCGCTCACGAACTCTCTGTAAGGTCTTCATAATTCCAAAGTGACCTCCTGTTATGTAGTTCTTTAAGTACATCAGGAATCCGGGATCTTGGAAGTATCAGTTGCCATCGGAACGTCTTCCCATCATCCGATTCGAATTTTCGGTATAAGACGCCGTTTCGAATGTGAAGTGAATCCCAGAGTGCCCAGTATTGTTTTGTTGTAGGACTACAGATAGAAATGTCCTGAAAAGTAGGTTTTCTGTTTGATGACTCCATTAAATCAATTATGGGTTTAATGTCCCGGTCTTCCAGCTGGTCTTTCCTGACTTCATCATCACTCCACGGGTCTCGATTCAGCTGATGTTGATGTTGTAATTTGTCTTGCGACCAGAGTCAGCAGCTCGTGTTTCTCTTCCACCCTGGAACAATATCGGCAGCTTTCTGGACAAGGTCTTCTAGACAAGGCGTCGGCGTTCCCGTGTGATGATCCCTTACGATGACGGATAGTGATGCCATATTCTTGGAGTCTCTGTATCCACCTGGCTATTTGACCCTCAGGATTCTTGAAATTTAAAAGCCAGGCCAATGAAGCATGGTTCGTACGGAGGAGGAATTTTATGCCGTATAGATAATGATGGAAATGTTCTACGGCTTTGACTATGGCGAGCAACTCTTTCCTGGTGACACAGTAATTCCTCTCCGGTGACACAGTAATTCCTCTCCGGTGACACAGTAATTCCTCCGCACCGACACTTTCATTGCTCGCGTCCGTGTCGAGAATAAATGGTCTGTCGAGCTGAGGATATGTCAGGATTGGAGCAGATGTTAAAGCTTCCTTCAAGTTGTTAAATGTATCCTCGCATTCCTTTGTCCATAAGAACGTTTGCTTGCTCTCTGTCAGCTTGTGAAGGGGTCTTGCGATGGAAGAAAAGTCCTTCACGAATCTCCTATAGTAGGTGCAAAGCCCTAGGAAGCTTCTCAGCTGATGGACATTTTTGGGACGTTCCCAGGATTTAACCGCTGATACGTTTTCAGGATCCGTGCGTACACCTTCTGCAGAGATGACATGTCCCAGGTAAGTCACTTCCTTTCGGAACAATTTGCATTTAGCGGGACTCAGGTTCAGATTGGCTTCTTTTAGTTTCTGAAGCACCTTCCTAAGATTTTTTAAAGATTAAAGATTTTTTAAAGATTTTTTAAAGATTTTCAAGTTTAAGGTTCTTCAAAGCTCTTCCCGACGATGATGATGTCGTCCAGGTATATCAGGCAGGCTTCGTAGGAAAGGCCTTTCAAAACATTCTCCATAAGACGTTCGAATGTTGCCGGCGCATTACACAGTCCAAACGGCATCACCTTGAATTGCCAAAGCCCTTGTCCCGTAGTAAATGCCGTCTTTTCTCGGTCTTCAGGCTGTATTTCTACCTGCCAATACCCACTCTTTAAATCAAGTATTGAGAACCACTTGCTTCCAGAAAGAGTGTCTAGAATGTCGTCAATTCTAGGAAGAGGGTAACTGTCTTTCTTCGTAACCTCATTCAACCGGCGATAGTCGACGCAAAATCTTGTTGAGCCGTCTTTCTTTCTGACTAGGACGATGGGAGATGCCCATGGACTTGCTGAAGGCTCTATGACATCGCCTTCTTCCATATCCTCTAAAAGTGTTCGTACCTCTTCCTGTTTAGCAAACGGTAGACATCTTGGATGTTGCTTGATCGGGGGATGATCGCCGGTATCGATTCTATGTTGTACTCCGATGTAATGCTTTCTGAAGACACGGATTCTTGGATGTTACTATTTCTTTCAACGCTGGTTACTGGAGTACATCTTGCAACCACTTCACCTTTCTTAATAACTCTCGCCTTCTCAGTTACATTGACGACTCTCACCGAAATAACCGTTTTGGATAGGTCGACGGGTGTTGAGGCTACTAGTACTCCTTTCGGGCTATTAGAGCTATTGGGAGATCCTACGATGCCGTAGCGGAAATTTCTATTTTCGGCTATGGATCCAGGAAGCAAAAACTCGGTTCTTGCGGGTATTGTTATATCGTCTTGAGCTATAATTTTGTGGATAGATTTAACTTCTTCATCATTAACTCCAAATAACGCTATGTCCTCAGATGTAGAATGCAATTCGTTATTTTTAAAGTCCAAGGAAAAATTGTATTTCCTTAGAAAGTCCAATCCGAGTATGTAAGAATCAGTGATCTCTGCTACATATGCCGTGTGATAGTAAGCGGCACTTCCAAACGTGATGTTAACATTCACTTTTCCGTTGATGTCAATCTTCTCACCGGACACAGTCTGGAGGGTAACGCAGGGCGGCGTGCAGATAAGTTTGTTTCCCGGTTGTTGAGCCAAATCTTTTCGGATGATGTGGCTCCTGTATATATCGTCATATTGCAGGGAACTCCATTAATATATCCTATTATGAAAAGTCCATTATTGTCACTGCAGAAATCTGAAGCGCTTTAACCCATCAACGAGCCCGCCTCTCGGAACGAAATGCTTTGAAAACGGCCGCGTTGTCAGACAACAAACCCCTCCAAAAAATAGCTTTCGTTTTCTGAAATCTCTCTAAGATGGCCCAGCCTAAGGCAGTATGTTTGCTTCCCCTTAGTGTGATGGATAAGCCATAAAATTGCCTCCCCGGTATTGAATGGCTTGCGTTTCGTTTCGTCTCCCTCCTCTTTCTTTGTACTAGTAGCCTGTAGACTTGTTTCTTTTAACATGTGACGGCCGAATTTTCCGAAATCTTTTTAGAATTTTAGCTTCCAAGCTTGTGAACATTCAATTATTCGACATGTTTTATTGGGCAGTATTTTAAGAAAGATCATTATCTATTTTGTTACACAATTTTTTTACTATTTATTTATCTATTTTATTTAGTTTTAGTAAACCAATTTATTTTGGGAAATTAAATTTTAATCCATTCTTTTACCGACTGTTTTCATCACATTATAAGTTCATATATATTTACGATGAGAGTACAATATTTATCAGGAATTTTTGGAAAATTTGGCATACGTATTTATATTTTAGCGTTGAATTTTTTCCACAAATTGTTCGTTAACAGTCGAGTTCATCCTCGTAAACGCTTGATCTTTTCAGCATGGAAATGGCAAGCAATAATCTTCCTAATATTTTTCGGTATTTTATAGCAATTTATACAGGGTGATTATAATTAAAGTTTAAGTTTAAAAACGCTATAAAAAAAGAACCACTGATGAAAATGATGTGAAATTTGAAAGGAATGTTATTGAAGAAGGCGGAAAGCGTATGGCAGAAGAAAAAATTTAGTTTCGAAAGTTAGCCACAGATGGCGCTGTAAGCGGCAGAATCACGACGAGAAATGATTCGTAAAACAACGGCTAAGGTGGAAGTTACACATTAAAACGTATTGACAAATTAGAATTGTTGAATAATTTTATTTGCATGACTGTACATATCACATCGAAAGGGACAAATCGGTTTCAAGAGTTTTGCGGCGACGTACCGCATAAGAACCATTCATCAAAGAAGTTCGGAACTGTCACGAGACTGGCGCAAAACATGTTCAATATGGTGTCCACCATTGTGTGCAACAAGTTGAAAGCGACAAACAGCATGTTCCACAACGGATCGCAGTGTCTCCGGGGTGATGTTCAGAATGTGTTGTGAAATGCGTGCCTTTAACTCCGCTAATTTGCAATTGGAGCACGGAACATAACATCCTTCAGATATCCCCACAGCCAGAAATCACACGGAGTAAGATCAGGCGATCGGGACGGCCAGGCTGTAGGGAAATGACGGCTGATAATTCGAGCATTTCCGAAATGGCGCCTCAGCAGCTGCTTCACGTGATGTGCAATGTGCGGAGGAGCGCCATCTTGCATAAAAATGATTTCATCCACACATCCATGCTGTTGCAGAGCTGGAATCACGTGGTTGCGCAAAAGAGACGCATACCTCTGACCAGTGACGGTTGCGGTAACAGGATCGGAAGCACCCGTCTGCTCGAAAAAATATGGTTGTAGGATGAATGATGCCGTAAAGCCACACCATACAGTGACCTTTTCAGGATGAAGTGGTACGGGGTGCTTTGCCAATGGATTTTCTGTTGCCCGTATTCGACAATTCTGGGTATTCACGTATCCTGTCAGATAGAAATGGGCTTCATCTATCCACAAAATTTTCCACGGCCATTCATTATCCATGCGAGCCAGGAATTCTAACGCAAACGTCTCCCTAGCTGTCAGGTCAGACGGAAGCAAATCCTGCACATAGCCAATTTTGTACGGATAGCATTGCAGGATGTTTCGTACAATTTTCAGCACCGTGCTCGTAGGCCTGTCCAATGTTCGGGCAATTCCTCGTGCACTGCACGGTTGCACACCACCGGCCGACCCCTCCTATAATGCTGGGGCCACTTCTTCAACTACCGTCGAATGCACTCGTTTTCTCCTTCTACCAGATTGCACATCAAACGAACCTGTCGCTTCGAATTTTTGCATCATTTTCTTTAGACATACGACACTCATTGGACCAATGCCTTCTTTTATACCCTTCAGTGTCCTGAATTTTTGCAGAGCTACTCTTGCACAATCATCATTCTTGTAATACAGCTTTACCAGCAGAGCGCGGTCCTGCAGTGAAACACCCATGGCGAACGTCTGAGACGCAAAATGAGGAACAGCCTGGTACCTGACGGCTTTATAACACTGAAATTTAACTAACATTTTAATTTACGTCTTCTTCCGCTTGCAGCGCCATCTGTTGCTAACTTTTGAAACTAAATTTTTTCTTCTGCCATACGCTTTCCGCCTTCTTCAATAACATTCCTTTCAAATTTGACGTCATTTTCATGAGTGGTTCTTTTTTTATAGCGTTTTGAAACTTAAACTTTAATTATAATCACCCTGTAGAATTTTGGCGGTTTTCTACAAATATTTTGGGTACGTTTAGCTATTATACAGTTGCTACTAATGTGGAATTTAAAGCCAAAAATGTATTCCTTCGTTGATTTGAGAGATCGCATTTCGAATTTAAACGGAAGTTTAAATGAATTTGATACAATCTTAGAACAGACTAGAAGAATTATTTCTCTGTGTTGTATGGATTTTTCTCACTTTTCTGCATTTAATAGATTAAATGCATAAAGCAGATACGCACAAGTAGAATTTAAATAAATTTATTTAAATAAATTTCTATTTTCATTTAAAATTTGTCATTATTAGCACCTCCCGCAGTTTTATGCAATCATAGGATTTTCCGAATTCTATTAGGTCGTTAACATAATTTCAAGGCCGAATAGAAAAGTGATAATATGGAAAGACTATGTCTTAAGTACCAATAGCCAAGTATTTGTAATTAAATTAAAAATAAATATTGAATACCAGCCGCTTTTTTATTTATTTTTAGTCATATAACAAAAGATAAACAAGAATAATATTACATCTAAGAATTATTTAGTTAATTATTTTGCTAATGTTATATGAATGATGAAACACGGTAAAAATGTTTTAATGATTGAATTCACCGTTAAAAATCAAACAAACCCCAAAATTCCTTTTTCCCAAAACTTCGTAAAATGTTTTTATTAAATATGATTTGAATAAGTTTTCCAATTCTGTTTTGAGTGATATAAATGAGGATATAAATATTAGGATATAAATTATTATTAGTAATAATTTTTGTATTATAACTTAGCAGAATATCGTTTACCGTTAAAAATTATATCTAAAAGAATTAAATTTTGTAAAAGAATAAAAAATATAATTAACTGTTCCATTTTGTCCTCTATACATCTATTTATATAAAAAAGGAATCTGGCTAGGGAATTTACGACTTGTATATGAACTAAAAATTGGTATATTGACAAAACTGGTCAGAGCATAAAAAGCGTATATTCTGTGATATTAGTGTATTAATCATACTTCTGTATCCGTAAATGCTGTTTATAATTACCAGCATAAGTATCATAATGGATTTTATTAAAACGACGAAAACTGAATGCATTATCAAATACGGCTCTTTATCCCGTTAAGTATTGCTTGGGTCGTAACCAACACGAGTTTTATTTTTGAAATATTATTCCAAATAAAACAGGAAGCGTTAAACTATATGCATTTTAAACAGTTTTACTTTTTTATATGCATACAAATGTTAAGTAGCTTTAAATTGTACTTCACTTCTGAAACTTCTGCGGTATTATTTTTTAGAACAGATCAAGGACTTTAAAGAACAAGTACATTTTAGTAATATGCAACTTTAATGATATAGTTCAAATGTTATTGAACAACTGTACGATTTGTAACTGGCACTGGAAGAAGCAAAATTTATCTACAACTTTCCCTTTCTTCTCAAATTCGTCTGATTAGCAAGGATTGAATAGATAATTGTAAACGTCTTTGCTAAAAGTAATAATAATCGGGAAGAATCCTTTCTACCCCTGCCTCCTGGGAAAAGAAAACGACTTGGAAGGGAACCTGACCTCCGCATTACACAAAAATTTTATACCTTAGGGAGTATATCTTTTATAGTTGATTTTGGGAATGCTTGAATTTTGATTGAAAAGGAATTGAAGTCAAGATTTCTACTACTTTACCCCGTTCAGTGCTTTCTCTTTTACTAAGGAATTAACATCATAGGAGGGCTGTTTTTGCCCAAATGTTCGGCTTTTGTGGGAACGGTTAGGGGAAACCGGAAAAGCAAGAAATAATTTTTCATTCATGAATTGACATCTTCAAGAAGCATTGACTCTCAGTGAGTAAAAGACAAACGTCTGGAAAGATGTATTTAAGCATAAAATGGTTTTCGAATCCAAATAACATTAATTTAGAGAAATTTTTGTGGATGCAATATATAATATTGAGATAAACGTATAAAAGTAAGTAAAAGAGGGCGATGTAGAGTGATTTCACTGTTCGACTATTCGATACACTATTCGACTATGTTAGAGAAAGGTCTCAAACATAGTACTGTCGGCTCTGTGTTTAGATTTGCTAAATTTACTAAAGCACACGATATCTATCTACCAAGATAGAGATATTCTACTTCCGACGAGCTTTCTAAGAAACAGTACACGCATTTAGTTTACATGTTGAGAAAAATCATAAAAATTCCATGCAGTTGATCTATTTCGTCGCTGAAAATAGAAGCCAAGAAGAATCGATAGTGTTCTCTGGCTTCAGGCACCTAGATTTTTCACTTTGAATTTGGAACTAGAAATATAATTACAAATGTCTCTACTAGGGGAGATCAAAATTCATTATTTTTTCATACATCTAAAATCTGGTTAAATACGTTTTCTCGTTTATAAATTACAGAAGGTTTTTCAATAATTCCTGATATTTAAAAAAAAACTTTTGATGTATTTGTTTCCTGTAACAGGTCTAAATAATCATTCATTACAGCCACACTAATTTTAACGATCTGAAAATTAACAAATGAGTTGAACTCTTTCATAATTATAATAAAAAACTTAATTTGGGTTTAAGATTACCTCAGAAGTGAATTTTTTTTTTTTATTTCTTAATTTAGATGCCTTAAAATCCAACAGTTATTTTCCCTATTAAAATACGGCCATATTAGTGGCCGGTAAATACTGGTAGTTCGACTTAGATTTACACCCTGACGAACGAATACGATGGCTGAATGGTATTTTCCCATGTTTTTTCCTATGTATAACATGAATATGAGACTTTTCTCGTTAAAAAGTCCTCTACGAAGGCATCTCTTTCCTTAAAAGCAGATAGTCCTCGTGTGTTTTGCTGTATTCAAGTAATCCTAACCTTCAAACTACAGCACCTGTCACACTAAATCAACATAAAAGGTTTCTAAACAAGATTTTTAATCGGTCTGCGGGCCCCAGTGGCCAAGCGCTAAAACCGCTGAGTACTGGTAATCCTACATAAGTTCAAATCCTAGTGAACACGCTTGTTCGGTGAAGGTTTTCTACGTTCAATGTGAAGGAAATCTAGTTTTCCTTAGAAAGTCCTCCCTGATAGTTTCCGTCCTCTTGCGCAGATGCCAATTCCATTAAATTTTCTGCATTAAGCAGAATTGTAATTCTTTCTTTTTAAAGAAATCTCAGGGGAAATAATCGTAAACATCAGATTCAGTGCGATTATGAATTATTATTTTAAAGTAGTTAACATTTTGAGTGGGAAAAGCATTTTTAATACGCTCATAAACAACCCCTCCTCTAAATTGGCATCAAACTGTGTCGATTTCTACAACAATCTATATAAGTACGTTTCCAAAAAATTCTGCTAAAATATTAAAAGTTGTATTTGTAGAGCATTTATTAGTTAGATTTGTGACTACCTACTCAACTTTTGGTTTTCATAACCTTTAAGGTATTTTCTCCCGCCTTCTTAGCATACCTTCGTGGTGTAAGAGTCAGCACGCACGGCGTGTATTCGAGAGGTTGGTGTTTCGAGTCCCGGCGAAGGCATTGCTCCTATTTCACATGTCCTGCTTCGAAATAACCTAATGTTTCTATAGTGGCACCCAAACCAAAAAAGGTGGTGGATGATGATTCTCCGCCGCAAGGATTTGGCGATTCGGTCCCCAAATCACCAGTCGCCCTTTAAAAGGGGGAGTATATACGGTATTTTCTCCCGTCCTTTTAGCATGCCTTCGTGGTCTCAGTACGCTCGGCGCGCATTCGAGAAGTCCGTGGTTCGCGTTCCGGGTAAGGCATTGCTCATTTTTCATGTCTCTTGCTGTTAAAAAAAAATGTAATGTCACTACAAATCTTCCATTCATCAGAATAGTAATAAAGTTATGAAGCATAGGGGTTAGGGGGAAAAAGGAATTTTAAAGAAAAGATTATTTTTACAAATGACTCAAAATTTCTTGAGACAGCATAAGTAGTAATATAACTCAAATAATTAAATATTTGACCTCTTAATTTTATAAGTATTTCTGTATAGAAATAAAACATAATTTAATATCTTTAATGAGTATTATAGATAGTGGAGCACATCGAGTAAGCTTCACAATATTTTCAAAAGCAGCCACTTTGACAAATGAACAGAGCAGTCGGGAATCGCTTATGAATGTCACTTACACGTTTCATAATGCCAAGAATGTTATAAAAATAACGGTTATGCTATATCAACAACTTACCGATCTTTCCAAAGTGCTTAAAAATAGAGCTGTTCCAAAAATTGTATTCAGTTCATTCATGGTGTTTAATCAAAAGCTCATCGTCGATTTTTGAACTACTTATCGATAAGCTATTGAATTCAAATTTTGTACACACACCGTTTACGGATGATAATAATTCGATTTAGAGTTTTTAAAATTTAATGTCGAAGAAATTTTTTGCGCATATTTCCATTTAAGAATAAACTAAAAATCTCAAAATTTTTAAGTTTGCATCATTTTACAGAGCGTAAAATAGCTTCTGAAATAAAATTTGCATGAAATTCGTAACCTAATTTCTGATTTTGGTGCGAATTTTGTTTTATATTTATATATCTTTCCGATTATTTGAGGTAAAAGGATACTTGGAAGTAAAAGACTGAACCAATAGTAATAATAATAATAATAATTTATCGCATAGATTAATGGTAATAAGAGATTACTTAATAGCTTCTTTGCTAAATTCCTGTACAGTTTTATAAGAAGAATCATAGGTTCTTAAATTACGAAATCAAATAATTGAATCGCATTGTCAGATGCATAATATTTATAAATTTATCAAGACAGCCTCACGTTTTTGTTATTCGTGATATAAATTTGTAGATAAATTTCTTAAAGAGAATTATTTAATCTCGTATTCCCATTAAATTACACGATACATTATTTTTAAAACAAAGGGCGTTAGCCGAGAAGGTCTGTTAACTTCATTTTTTCATTTTCCGTTGAAAACTATGTCAGTTCACTTTTCAAACTGTTGCTACCACATATTACAGCCCTGTATTATATTTAAAGAAATTAAATAATGGTTTTGTGTTTATTGGATTACGGCAAAGCACTCGAGGCTATCTGCCTTGAAATTAAATAATGAATAATCTGCATAAATATATGTATGTTTCTCGCTTTGTGATAAAACAACGGTACCTAGACCCATCCAATTTTGAATAACGTACATTTCCACCCGAATATGGGCATCTCGAAGCCGAGATTTGGAATTTGTTTTATTATATGTTTCATATTTCGTAAAACTTCAATGAATTTTTAATTAAGAAACTCAACGATTTTAAAGCGAGCAAAGGCAACACTGTATGAAAATAATAATATAAAAAATTATCTTCAACGGGCGAGACTGTGTTTCGGAAATTCTAAAGATATGCTCATTTAAAATTTATTTTGCGGTATTGCTGTTTAACTGAAGTTTTATGGTTTAAGTGCGAAGAACATGATATTTAAAAATAAAGGTAACCCACAAACCGTTAAAAAAACGCCCTTTGGGCCTAATGTAAAATCTGAAAGATTTGTATTTTCAGATTTTTATGTTTGCATTTATTACTTTTATTTTTCTCGTTTTAATTCATTAATGCTCTTATAGGTAAACGTTCATTTTGTAAAAAATTCTATTTTTTATTCAATAACTGCTCTAAAACGGAAATTCTTAAATCCCTTTATATATGCATTCACCTTGTAAAGGCCCGTCCACACGAGTACCCTCGAAACGTAGCTGACGATCGCGCTTTTACGTTACCAGCGTAAAAGCGTCCAAACGAGCACGCTTGCGAAGAGTGCGTTTAACCAATAGAATGATTTTGCGCAAAAATCACGTGACGCTGTAATATAGCGTCAACAGAGCTGTATCTTATTACTTCGCTGTTCTTCTGTATGTTTGCGGCAAGTTGTCCGAATCAGATGATTTTTTTTATAGCTGAAACTTGCAATTATTAAGCAGAGGCAAAACCGAGCGACCTGTTCAAAGAGATTTTTTTTTTTTTTTTTTTTTTTTTTTTTTTTTTTTTACTGCCTTGTTTGCGAAAGGAATATCCGGAATTATTAAATTCCTACTATTAGCTCACTCTCCCTATATCCTGTTGAAATTTTCAGTACATAAAATGCTTTTTATTCATCCACTCAAGTTCAAATACAATTTTGTAAACTTGTAGTGAATGACACTTGATGTTAATACAGCTTTTCCACATATTAAAATTTTTTAAATTTTTAATTTAAAAAAATTCTGTTTGTATTTTTATTTATTTATTTATTTATTTTTGTATTTTTAAAATTTTTCTTTGTGGACCTAAGTAGGAATTGACTTAATTTTTTTTTGGTATATTACTTGTTTTTTAATTACTTCAGGATGAGTATCGACCAGTTTGACAGACTTGCAGATTCTATATTGTACGAAAATTAGGATATATAAAATTGGTTTGGAATACAGTATATAAAGAGAATTAAATTACTTAATTCTCTTTATATAAAGAGAATTAAGTACACCATCCACCATATAATAAAACCAACTTCATATTTTTTTTAACTCTCCCTCCCTTGGCCTTTTAATTTTCTTTTTATTTATTTTTGAATTTAGAATGAGGTTCAAACTTTGGACAGTTTATGAGAAATTATGTGCATGATAAAATATGCAATAAAGTAAAAATAAAGAGAGAATTTATAGATGATATATGCATGATGAAGAGATGCAGATATATTATTACATAAGGATTTCTATTTACACTGCACATTTTTAAACTAAATTAAAAACAATAATAATAATGAATAAAATAAGAAGTGAAAACAATAATAATAGGTAAAATAAGAATATAATGATTCATGATTAAATATAAGAAACACGTTTCAAAATGAGAAAAGGTAACTGAATTACAATACCGTCTACGGGTGAGGTTCGAACTCGCCACCTTTCCATTCCTCCGCCACCAAAGCAGCGCGCTGACCACTCAGCTATCTGTGATAACAGTGTATGTGAAAAATAATGTAAGAAGTAGAAGTCGCTGCAAAGGTCATTTAATTAAACTTCAATAAATGATTGCTGTGTGACACAAGTTGTAACTTTCCAAAATTTCGTAATTGTATTTTATTGAATACTCTTTCACAGTCAACTGCTTTATTTTAGAAGTTGTTATATTGCTGAAGTTAGTTTTTGGTGTATTTAATATTGGGATATTTATAGAGCTTTTTATTACACATGATATAGCCAATCTTTATAATAATTAAGGAGAATTTTGTAAGGCAGAAACTTTGATTTCGTAAAACTTTAATTTATTTAGGTTCCTGTTACTTACGGTGTTATAAATAGGTGAAGCATATGGATATACTGGTCGGATCATTGCTTTATAAATATACAGTTTTTCCCTTTAATGAGAATTTTAAATGTATACCAATATGTACGGTTTGAGAAATCTGAAGATGGCATGAACAATGCTAATTATTTTATTGCTGTATACAGTTATGATATTTCTAAGCAAAAATGACACGTGATAAGAACTCGGTCGGCTATTGGCTATACGCGCGCGTCGTGGGCGAAAATGCTGAACAGGAGCGTACTCAGTTTTACGTCTTCTGCGTCACGCGAATTTACGCCGGCGTCAAAAAAGTTACGTCAACTACGTCGGGAGCGTCCTCGTGTGGACGGGCCTTAACCCATTAACGGTTTGGCCCTGATTTTCTCGTTCTTTTATGCAGGTCTCTTAACGGTTCGTTACGGATTATTGTTAGTTTAAATGTACCCTCGAAAACGGACAGTCCCGTGTTTTTGTATTATCGAAAAAACACGCTAAAAAGGACTAGCCCGTATTTTTGTATGTCTTCCAACCCCCAATGCCTAAGGGGACAAGGGTCCATGCAATTCTGACGACAATGGGTAATGGCTGTCATTAGCATAGAGGTAGGAAGTACCTCCTTGGTCATTAGCGTGGGGAGAAATCTTCTTGATGTTTTGGGATAAAGGCCTTACACTGACTCTAAAGAAACAAATTTATTACCAGTTAATTGCTTGGTGGTCGATAGATGTTCACGGAATCCAAATTACTCCGGTGGTAGCTTTTGGAGATGCAATTTCATACGGGCAAGTAAAATTCTTTCGTAAAGTTTAGATAGTCCAGGCAGGAGGCTGATAGGTCGGAAACCATCTGTTTGCATATGATCTTTTCCTGGTTTGGGGATCATAATAATTTTGGCCGTCTTCCATTTTTGTGGAAAGTAAGATTGAGTCATGCAAGCGTTAAAGATAGAAGTAATCTTGCATATAACGTTGATAGGCAGGTTTTTCATGGCAGTGTTTGTGATGCCGTGAAGCCCCGGGGCTTTTTTGTTCTTCAATTTTTTAATGAGGGACTGAACTTCGGATGGAGTTGCAAGCTTCATTAAATTATTAGCATTATGTGAATCTCCTGTTCGCTTATTTCACAAGTTCATATCTGTGTAGCCACCGAGGATGTGGCTTCTAGGATGGACCAATGGGCATCCAGTAATATTTTTGTCATGTCACATAACCTTTCGCGTGTTTAAGATTCAAGCAAAATAATTTAAAATATTTTGTCACGCAATTTTCTGTACAAAATAATTATCGTCGATTTCTTCTGAAAATTTTCATTGCAAAGTTAGATCAAATATAAGCAAATGTGACGATTTCACTACCTGGTTAAAAGAATTTAAAATAAGTGCAAACACATTTTGGATAATCCGAAAATGCGTATGAGAAAAATATTTACACCAATTTTATATGTAAATAGAAGTCAGCACTTTTTATTGCAGTCTATATGAAAAATTATTTAAAAAACCTATACACTTGAATTTTCTTAATCCATAGGTGTTAAGTAACTGCATAATATTCGAGGCTAGTTATAGCTTGAGTCATTTTCTCGATGTAAAGAGTGATAATATGCCGTGAACATCAATCCAAATATTAATGCGTGATAGAAATCGCGAAAGTAAAATGTCAGCGATTATTTAAACTCATGAAACGAATGCACTACGAGATTTTCTTCTACTACGCCATACATTTTTTACCGCGAAACAAATGCAAATTAAAACGTAAACGACATACGCTCACATGCATAAAGATTTAGAGTCACAAGAGGAATAGAAGCTCATTGGTCCATTTTCGAAACCCTACCCTCAGTGGCTACGCTGATGTGCACTTGTGAAATATGCCTCCCCTTCTACTGTGCCGATTGACGAAATTCAAATTGCGTTCCTCATGTCTCAAAATCGCGATGCGACTTAGCATATCTATAAGATGCTCATAAACCATTGTATAGCCATTCTCACAGGTATGTAGGTATGTTGACAAAAAATCGGACCCTTTTTCTGAAGTGACATGCCAATTTTTTTTTTTTTTTTTTTTTTTTTTTTTTTTAATATTTCGATTCCACGACTCAAATTACGCCTATGTATTAAATTTTGTAATTTTTGGCGAGAAATTTATGGAGAAATTAAAAAATTTAAATTGGCGCATTTTTTTCAGTTTGCGTAGTAATATTTTATTATTTAACAGATATTTATTATCCTTTGCTATCGGAGTGGCAACGCCATATTTGTATCATGTAACCGTTGCTCAGCAACATCAGAAATTGTTTAAATTTGTTATTCTGAAAGTTTTACCAGCCAGTAGTTGTATGAAATATTTTTATAGAGAAAGAAACTGTCATAGTAAGGTGGAGTGTGAAGCTGTAACGGATATGATTAAATTTAAATGATCTATATTTGTGAATTGAAAATAAAATTTTATGTTTACAAAAAAAGCTCATCTGTTATTTCGATAAAAACTGCAAAATACGTTACAGTCATATAAAATTGGAGGTTCTACCGAGATCCTGGAAATTAGGAGTGTAATTATCAATTTCAATGCTGCTGATCTCCTAATCCCTGAAAGTTGCTCGAATTTTGAGAACAAGTTTGCTAGTACCAAGTGCCGAATTTGTTATTTCAAGGAGAAACAGACGTCAGAAGTTTACCGTTTTAAAATCAGATTTTGAAGCGGATCATTCAAAGGTTATCTTCTGTGTTTCCATAATTTGCGTCTGAGCAAAGAATTGTCAGAACAGGATATTTGCTGATTTCCGAAAATAAGATTAACTTTTTGTTTCATAAAAAAGCGTTTATTGAATTTAAGTATTTCATTTTAGAATATATTTAAATAGTTCATTTTAGAATATATTTAAAAGTTTTTGTGTAAAATAACTGATACTAAAAATTTTAGGCGTAAATTATAACTGATATTTGTGGTAAAAAAGAGAACAGCTTCAGTATAGCCCACCTGCAAAGTTTGGCGAATTTGTTTTGGCGCCAAAGTACATGAAGTACGTTGTTTTGAAAAATGGTTGCCATCCAGATTTTCGACGAAACTCCATGTTTCAAAAAATGGCGGCCATACTGATTTCACCAGATATCGTGGATAATAGAAATAAATTTACGACTATTATACACGATTTTAAGAGAAAGAAATATTAAGAAATGATTAATAAAATTGATTAAGGTTAAAAGGATGTAATTTTAAAAACAATATCGGAAATCTTTAGCTATTTCACCTTTAATAAATAATTTGGTAAAAGCGTAGAATAGGCTGCATCAACAAAGTTGAGAAGGCGGAGCTGTATGACGTCCATAAACGGGCGGGAATAAGCTCGCGACGTCACAATGTATTCTCCATGCTACGCATAATTTCTGTTTTCTCTTAAAAAAACAATAATGAGTTGTTTATTACTGTAAATTAACATCAAATTCTTTATTTTAAATTTACATTTCTGACATTTAAGCTTAGGCGTAACTGAAAATAAGTATAATAAATTGTTTATATTTAAAATTACTATGATACAGTAAGCGAATTCTACCAATTATTAAAACGATAAAGAACGTCGCAGTCTCTCTTGTATTGTATTTCATACAGCTTCAGTATTTTCAAAGACTTTTAAGCTTCAGCATTTATACAAATGAAATTTTTTTTTAAATTTAAATTAATACTCTGGAACATATCAATTTTATCATATTTACAAATTAACGTTTTGCTACATAACGACATAATCCCTTACATACCAATAACTAGAAAATTTTCATTATTTTCTAAAAATTTTAAGCTTCAAATTAATGAAAAACAGGTTCTTAAATTCCTATATCACATCATATTCTCTGTAGGCAGGCATACTAGAATTCTACACATTAATAAATAAAAAAATATAATTTCTCACAATGAAAGAAAATATTATAAGAAAATAAATACTACAAATTTGGAACACTAAGCAATGCTTCACATACACACTCACATATTTTCAAAGAACACATATTATCAAGTGCAATTACGAGAGCAAACACTACGTATTATAATAATGAGGTAAAAGTTACTTATAGTTTACAGATTTGCTACTGTTGAGTAGATCGTCGGGCTATCGAAATATATCGCAAGTCGGAAAGCATTATAAACATATCAAAACCAAAAAAATTAAAAATACAGTTTAAATGAAAAATGATGTCTTAAAAATAATTCACAATTAAAACAACAATACAAAGTTTAAATACACAAACGATATGTTAAACATTGCATATAAAATACGTTACATTACAGCTCGGCAACACACACTATCACGTTTTCCCTTGTACACAACGATCCGTATTCTCTCGAAAAACATCAAAGAATTGCACAAACTCGGTGTCCATGTACACATCCATCTATTTTCACCTTAAAAATATCAGAGAATTGCACAAACTTGGCATTGCGCACTACATTGGCTTTGCCCATGTACACATCGATCTATTTTTCACTTAAAAAATCCGAGAATTGCACAAACTAAGCACCGCGCACAACCTCGGCATTGCGCACTACATTGGCTTTGCCCATGTACACATCGATTTATTTTTCACTTTAAAAACATCCGAGAATTGCACAAACTAGGCACCTCGCACAACCTCCACATTGCGCACTCTATTTTCACTTAAAAAAAATCCGAGAATTGCACAAACTAGGCACCGCGCACAACCTCGGCATTGCGCACTGAAGTGTCTGGTGTGCAAATATAGGAAAATAACACTTCTCTGACTCCAATGGAACCAATATTTTATTCCTTACGAAGTTATAGATTCTTATTCATAAGATTTATTTGCATTTTACACGCACGTAGAATCGCGTGACAGAAAACCGAAGTTTGTTTACTTCGTTCTTCGCGGAGACTAGAAAGTGGTGCCATTCCGCTTTAACTAAATTTAATTAGAAACTTGACGGAACTGAAGCGACACTACACGCACTACATTGGCTTTGCCCATGTACACATCGATCTATTTTTCACTTAAAAAATATCCGAGAATTGCACAAACTAGGCACCGCACACAACCTCAGCATTGCGCCCTACATTGGCTTTGCCCATGTACACATCGATCTGTTTTCACTTAAAAAAAAATCCGAAAATTGCACAAATTAAGCACCGCGCACAACCTCGGCATTGCGCACTACACTGGCTCTGCCCATGTACACATCGATCTATTTTCACTTGAAAAAAATCCGAGAATTGCACAAACTAGGCACCGCGCACAACCTCGGCATTTGCGCATTACATTGGCTCTGCCCATGAACACATCGATCTGTTTTCACTTAAAAAAAGTCTGAGAATTGCATTACCAAACTGGCAAAAATTGTTTTTGTTATCGACAACCAGGCGTGGAGATAGATAGTAAAATCGTTGGTAAAAGTTTACAATTGGGTGCCCCTTGTTTGTTGGCGATTCTTTTTTGACGCCAAGATCGGCGCCAGGAAGGCACAATTTCAAGATAGTCGCTATACAAACCAAAATAAGAAGTCAAAGAATTGCACAAACTCTGTGTCCATGTACACATCGATCTGTTTTCCCTTAACATCCTAGAATTGCACAAACTAGGCATTCTGCATTGCATTAAATTTGTCCATGTACACATCAATCTATTTTCATTTAAATAAAGTCAGGAAGCTAAAACAAAGTTAAAACTATCATGGTAACCAGAAGTGAGGTTTCATCGAAAAAAAAAAAAAAAAAAAAATTGTCGCTAATCGAAAGGGCACCCAGTTCTACACTAGAGCCAAATTGGTAGACGTGGTAAAATTCCATTGTATTGCCTATAGATAGTAAAATCGTCGGCTCAATCTCAGAATAGGCTGCATCAGTCCATGCTGTGTTTACTTCTCTTATGCTTGGACCCGTCTTTTTACGACGTAATATTGTTACGCCTCTTCTTAAAAACAAGTTATAAGTATGCTATAGCTTCGTATTTAAAGAAAACTTAAATTATATTTTAACTGAGTTGAAATGTTAGGTTTATAATATTCTGTGCGAGATTTTTTAAATTATAAATCTACTTTTGTGTGCTGTGTGGTTATGTTAGCATTTAACGCAACGAGTTATCTCTCATAAATGTATTATTAAGATACCAAACGATTAAAAACGATTATTACCAAACGATTGAAAATATTGAATGCATGATTTAAAAATTATAACCGTAACTTCTGAAAATACAGAAAAGAATTCTTTTGCTTAAAAAATGTTTTGATTATTGATGAGTGTGTCTAATTCGAAGCTTACTGCAGAATGGATGAATATCTGAATCTGGATTTTTTTTTATCAGTTGGAGCGAAGAGGTAAAAAGAGCGTTATTGAGTGGTGTATGGAGAAAAGTTATTGCAATATCGTATAAGTGCCCAATTTGTGAAACGGATATGAAACTAGTAGACCGAAAGAACCGTATAGACGGTTTTGAGTGGATGTATAGAGTTACTGGAGGCGAATGTAAGCATCGAATTTCAAGGTCTGTACGAAAGAACTCCTGGTTTGCCAAGAGTAAATTGGACAACTCAAATCAATGAAGTTGGTTACGCACGAGTTTCTGAAATTCTCTGATTTTTTTTTATTTAGTTTTGTTTAGTCGTAGAATCGAAATGTAGAAAAAAGTCGGCATGTTATTTCAGAAAGAGTCCGATTTTGTGTCAAAATACCTATGTTAGAATGATGCTATATATAAATCTAATACATATCCTAAGTCGCGCTTTCGAGACATGAAAAACGCAAGTTGAATTTCATCAATTGCCCCAGTAGAACGGGAGACATAGAACTGTCCTTTTTTTTTCTTTTGCGCAATGTACATTTTTGGAAAGAAGGGAGGCAATTTCGAATGAACTGATGCAAGTGAAAATTTCTCATGTAAGCGAAAGGGAAGTGGGAAGTCTATTCATGTAGAAACTGCTCTCATGGGGTAAAATTAAGTAAGTTTCGAAATGCCAGGAACAAGAACGCCACAATATCGCTAGAAATCTTTTATCAAAAGGCAACAGAATTCGCCAAAATGCTGGGAGAGGACTTCTTTCCTACCGTTGGATGGCACACAAAAGGGTAAAGAAAGAAACAGTAGCGTTGTCAGAAAATTACATGGAGAGAAATAAGATGCAGATTCTAATGAAGCCAATAATTGGATAGAAAGGAATTTAGCCGGACTTTTGCAAGAATACAAACCGCATCAAATGTTTAACCACTGGTGAGACTGCTGTTTATCATCGAGCCCTACCTCAGGACACTTTAATGTTTAAAAGTGAGTTGTCAGCTGGCTGTGAAAAAAATGAAGCAGAGTGGTACTTTGTTTTTAACATGTAATATGGATGAAACAGTCATCGGTGCAAGCAAAAACCCTCGTTGTCTGAAGGGTGTCAAGCATTTACCTGGGACTTAATAAAATAATAAAATTGCTTGGATAACAAGCAATATTTTTAGTGATTAAGTGAGGTAAAAAACTTAAGCAAGAAAAAGTTGAGTTCTTGTTAGATAACTGCGCTGCCTATCCAACTGATCTCTCGTTGAAGAACATAAAATTAGTTTTTCTTATACATTAATTAGTTCTAATATATAAAATTAGTTCTAATACAACTTCTGTTCTTCAGTTATTAGATTGGGGTGTTATAAAAGCATTCAAGAGTCATTACAGGAAGGTAATGGATCAGAATGTTATTAATGAAGTTGACACGACTGATGCAGTTTGTTATTCTAAGATTTTAAGATATGTCGATTTCTCTCTTAGATGCCATGCATGTTATTTTTAAATGCGTGGGAAGAAGTAACTTCGAAAAAGATTTCAAATTGTTTTAAAATCCAAAGCAAATTTATGGGAACTCTCAATATGTGTCAGAAGACAAGGGGAAAGGTGAGAAAATGCATTATGAGACCGTACTCGAATATTTGTGAATCGATGAAAATATCCACACTTACTAGGAAATGTGTAATGCAGAGATCATCGAAGTTATCAGAGAAAACAAAGGAATTATTGTAAATGAAAAGAAGTCAGAAGATGAAAATCCCGATCCTGTATCTATAGGTTAGGTTATTTAGTTACGACTACTTGCCTAAGGGAAGGTATGCCTTTGTGGAGGACTTTCTAAGGGAAACTGGCTCGTATACACGTTACACATGGGAAAAACCACGAAAACATCCATGCAGCCAGCCCGTTCGCGGGATTCGAACCTCGGACTGAACTATCAGTGTTCAGCGACTTTACCTCTCGTCCGCTGGTGGGCCCCTGTACCCAGAGTCTCGACAAGCATTAAAAAGTTTTAGAAGAACGTTCGAACTTAAACGCGGAGGTACAAAATATTACAAGCAATGTCGTGTCATGGAGACCACCGTTGAGAAGCTACTAACAAGAAATATGCAACAAACTCGAGTGGATGAATTTTTAAATAATGTTTGATATGCTTACATAGTGTATTGATCTGTGTAACATGTTGAAATAATTACAATTTTTTCGAAGTGAGACGGCTTTTGTCACCCACGGAAAAAATAATGAAAGTTTTATTAAAAAAATAGTGCATGTAACTTACGTATTGAACAGCATATCGAAAATGAGTATTAATCTCTACAACAGGGCCGTATGCAAGGAGAGAGAAGTTCAGGTATATGCACATTTCATTTATAAAAATTTATTGAAATCTTATATAAAATAAATCTATTTTTAACAATTTTTATTTTTATATCCTCCTTTCCGCCGAAAATATCCAACCTTGTATTCCTAACCGAAACGAAATCCCGCGTGCGGCCCAGCACCGCATATAAAGCTTAACCGCTTTATCCAATCAAATAAGGCCGCAACGGGCGTGATTATATTATTAACACATTGTTGTTGGGCGCTTCGCGTCGGTGCGTTATGGCGAGAGCGGGCGATTTTTTGGAAAATCCTCGCGAATTTTGTCGTTACGTAAAATCACTATAAATTCAAAACTACTTTGAATTTTTTTGTGATTTTCTCAACTTATAAAAAATACAAAATATCACTAAAAAACTCGCGATTTTCAAAAGTAATATAGGTTTGTAATGTGGAAAATACCATTCTTCTTGAGACGTCTAAACACCGATAACTACCCGAATTCACTAAAATAAAACTACTCAAAATTCGTAAATTTGCAGATATAATGAGTTATGATGAGTTCATTTATCGCTGTTATTTATGACCTTACCGTCCCATACCTAATCTATTGTATGCTTATACCTGCGTAGTACTATGTATAAATAAGTGGCATAACAAACATACACACATGTAGTAACTCGCATTAGCTACGTTTACTACCAGTCCATAGAAAACGTATTACTACGTGATCCGCCCTCTATGTACAGTTTCCGAAAAACTTAATTTTACGTGTCCCGGCTACAATGTGTGAAGCATGTTTGATACGCCTTCAGAAAAGTAATCTTTGTAAATAATAGTTTTTCATAAGCATAAATTATCTTTACCTTTTTCTTTTAAGGTTCATATTATTATCTCATTTCTCAGATCCCGCAAAACAGCAAAAGCACTGTCTGTGTTTTCGTTAATTTTCGAGCCGTCTGTATAAATTTCTATTTGAGAAGGCAGAGCTGTTGTAGTTGGCTGGACTTAGATGCGAACACCAATGCCTTTAAATGATGGATGGGTACGAAAATCAGGAGCCGGTATTTCATTCTCCGGAAGGAAATATTCATCAGAGAAGGAAGCTGGACGCCGTAACTGTTTGATGAGTTGCCTGACAGCCTCTTCTTCAACTCGTAAGTGGAGGGGTAATAATCCCGCTAAAACATTGATTGCATTAGAGGCTAAAACATTGATTGCATTAGAGGCTATTGCACAAGCCTTACGCTACCTAATCTTTTACGGTATTAAAAAAGCAGTTATAAAAACAGACAGTCTATCGTCGTTGCATGCTTTGGATAATCCTGACCATCCATCTACCATCATCCAAACCATTCAGCAGGACCTAAGAGAGCATTTCCCCCATCAGCTTAAACTTGAGCGGATCAAAGCTCATGCTGGGCATTACGGAAACGAAACTGCAGACAGTCTAGCCAAAGAGGCAGCTTCAGGCAATGCAGATACTAAAGTCAATATCCCATGGCCTATTTCTTATCTAAAGAAATGCCTGAGATTGAAGGCCATTGGACGATGGTAAGAGGAATGGGACGAGGGCTCAACCGGTCGACGAACGCAGTATCACATAGCGTATGTGGACACTGACCGTATCATTTTCAACCCTCAGATCGTTCGATTTATCACTGGCCATGGTCCATTTCCGCAACATTTTGCAAAACGCGGACTCAGCCATACTGAGTTCTGCTGCTGCGGAGATATTAGATCACCAGAGCATTACCTGATCACTTGTCCATTGACATCTGATCTTCATATTAAACTGCCAAGTACCAACAGGCAGGCATTCTGCAAATTTTTCATAAAGCAGAGATATCTGATTACAAAAGTTGTCAATTTAATGGACAAACTGTCTGTGCTGGGCATGGACTTATGTCAGACAGCGTAAATTCTTCTGCTGCCATAAACGTATGCTCCGTATGGATTATATGCAAATTTGTATCAGCAATATAATAGTCTTACACCAGAAAAGTATAGTACCAGTATTAATCAGTATTGTGTCAGTATTAATACAAGTAAAGTATTGTATCAGTATTGTAACAGTTAAATATTGTATATGCATATTTGTATCAGTCGTAATTGAGTAAAGTATTGTATCAGTATCAGTATTATATCAGTCCTGTTTCCGTAGCATATCAGTCATATTTGCATCAGTAATATACCAGTAATGTGTCGATAATGCATATGTGTTGTGCTAATTCGCATTAGCTTGAGTCTTTTTAACGTGTTATTTCGTGGTTTTATTTACCGACTTGTATGAAATCATTTCCATTTACAATTAATCACTATTAGTCAGTATTGTATGAGTATTGATACCAATAAAAGTGTTGTATGAGTATCAATATCAGTAAAGTATTGTATGAGCATTAATATCAGTTAAGTATTGTATGAGTATTAATACTAGTAAAGTATTGTATATGCATATTTGCTCATGCATATATCGCATGAGCAATAAAAACAGTCTTACAATCAGTAAAGTATTGTATCAGTATTATATCAGCCTTGCAGCAGTAGTGTATCAGTTATATTTCATCAGTAATGTACAAGTAATGTAACAGTAGAACATTGATCTGTGATATTTTAGTTCGCTTTTTTTTTAAGTCTTTGTAACGTATAATTTCATGGATTTATTTACCGATCAATGTATCAGTAATGTAGCAGTATTAATCAGTATTAATCAGTATTAATATTATTACCAGTATTATATTAGCCTTTTATCAGTTCTGCATCTGTAATATTTGCCTCAGTAATATACCAGTAATGTATCTTGAATATTAATCTGTAACTCTGTAACATGTTATTTTATATGTCTTGTCGTGCACGTTGATTACCTTTCAGTTGGCATTATGTATTTTGAAGGGGTGCTATAGATAGTACAATAGTACAAGTAATGTAACAGTAGAACATTCATTTGTGATATTTTAATTCGCAATATTTTGAGTCTCTGTAACGTATTATTTCTTGGATTTATTTACCGACTTATGCCAAATCATTCCCATTTAATCAGTAATAATATTCAGTGTTATGTCAATGTATCAGTACTGTAGCAGTATTAATCAGTGTTAATATCAGTATTATATCAGTGTATGTCTTGTCGTGCACGTTGAATACCTTTCAGGTGGCATTATGTATTTTGAAGGGGTGCTATAGATAGTGGTGGACGTGGTGCTATACTAATTAACCGTTTGATAAGGGGATAGTGCCCACGTCCTCCGTTCTCTTTCTCTCTCATTTCTCAGATATATTTTATGTAAGCATTTTTTATCTTCAACAGAGAAAGAAATTCAATTAGAATCAGATCAAGAATTAAACGTTTGAAAAAATGGAAACGAATCAGGTCTTCCTAACAGGGATAAAGATACAAACAATGTGAAAAATTCACCAAAATCCGTCTTTGCTAATTTGCTACACGAGACCCATTTCCGAATCAAAGAACATTGATGTTCCAAAAGTTCTTAGTTTCAAACTGATTTGATTTGTAGTAAGTTAGTTAAAACTGGAAGAAATAAGACAGTTTTTAGTCAGCACCAGCAAGTTTTAGACAGCAAGAAGTAAGACAGTTTAGAATATTGAAAAATTCCACAAGAATGAAATATTTTGCGCAAAATAACTAGATTAATTTCTTTGAAATAAAATTTCTTAGGTTGCATAGGAACTTTGTGATGAAGGAGAGAATCAGAGAATTCAGATTCTGTTATTGTCTTACCGGTTCTATTACTGGCTATCGGGCGAGTAAGTTTTGGAAACTGACAGATTTTACATAAAAGTAAAAGCTGAAAAAGGACCTTATATGCGGAATTCTCCTTTTGAATACTGGCGTAAAAGAACATAATTAAAGATATTTTCATATTTTGATAAAGTGATGTGAAAATTGGAATGATTCAGATAATTGTTTAATAAAAAATCTGACAGTGTTATAAAGCTCATATTTTTCTCTTTTAACCTGAACAGATAGTAAAAAGATTTGGAGGAAGTTATTTGAAAATGACTCATGCATCCTTTATGAAATGACCCTTTATGAAAAATGTAATCCCGCACAATAATCCCTAAAGAAAGTATGATACTTTTACTGTTGCACCTTTAGATGTTGTAATGATTTTAGTTGAAATCATTTAATTTGTAATGCATATACTAAGCTTTAGTATTTATGAGGTAAATTTAATGCTGAATATTTTTCTAGCGTAATTACTTCTATTAATTTGAATTTAGGCCCACCAGCGGCCGAGCGGTAAAATCGCTGAACACTGGTAGTTCGGTCCGAGGTTCGAATCCCGCGAACGGGCTGGCTGCATGGGCGTTTTCGTGGTTTTCCCCATGTGTAACGTGTATACGAGCCAGTTTCCCTTAGAAAGTCCTCCACGAAGGCATCCCTCCTCTTAGGCAGATAGCCCTCGAGGCTTTGCGATAATTAAATACACACACACACATAATTTGAATTTAAATGCACTTTTGAAGTAACGTGCACTGATGAAACTTGATAAATATTCCTACTGTAAAAATGCACATGCTAATTCTTTTATAAAAATAAATTTATTCATATTTACATATTATTTACAAGTAGTAATCAAAGAATTACTTTTGTTCATCAGTTCATTTTTTCTTATTCTTACCCCATACATAAAAATTAAATACTCTCGTCCCTCATTTAAGCATTACTTTTTTATTGTAGGCGAAGATATTTATTTATTTACGTTTCGTCTTTTGCTCTTGATCATTCTTTCCGCTTCCAATTCTGCTGCTCTCTCTAATTCAGCATATTTAGAATACCTGTCTTCAGCAACACGCTTTGATCTATCTGAAGATTTTTGATCTTTAATGTCAAAGGATTCGTCAAAAGACTTTCCTTCCCATTTATTATCTGAAGATGACGCACTTCTAGATTCTTCAGAGGATTTTGCTTCTCGTGTATTACTTATAGAGGACGTATATGGCATAGCATCTGTAGTTCTAATTTCATCGTTATATAATTTCTTTTCCAGAATTTGATCATCATTTAAGGTAGTTTTCTTTACGGGGTAGTACTTTACAGCTGCTGGATGTGATGCTCTTGGAAGATCGAAAAGTTTTATGGGCCGTTTCTGAAGTGGAACTTCGTATTGTTGTGCTTTTTCCATCTTTGGTGCTTGAGTAATGGGGAAAAGCGGATATTTCAACTTCTCATTTTGTTTACTGTAACCATCAGGCTTAGGTGTGTTCTGTACTTTCGGTTTCAATAATTTAGCAATAAATTTTTCTTTTGCATTGCTATAGTTAGGTTCTGGAATTTCGATGTTACTTTCTTTGCTGCTGCTATGGTAACTGCATCGCGATGCGCTGTTATCAGTTTCATCGTGATGCACCGTTGTTTCATCATAAAATTTTCTGTTACCTTTCAGAGTTACCTCTACATGTTTCCTGACGTTATTATTAAACGATGGTGCATTCGTGATAATCTTGTGAGCGGGTCCATTTTTACCTAATTGAAGGTTTTTAGGATTAAAAGTATTTTGACTTGATTCAGATTCATCGTCACATTCGAAACTTTCATCATTTTTCAAAGGAGGCTGTTGCTTGATAGAATCAGTTGTGGAGTGATTTTCTGAGGTTGGGTTCATTGAATATCCCGTTTCTTTATGTAATTTTGCTCCATCTGTGAAAACGTATTTGCTGTTAATAGAAGGCTGTACTCCTATAGCGAAATTCTGAGGTCTTTGGGGTGTACCAGAATTTTCAAATTTTTCTTTGCGAACTTCCTGAGCCGAAGGTATTTTGTAATACATTTTATGGGCGTTATTTTTTTTGTTATATTGTAATTCAGGTATTCTCTGGAGACGATCCTGATGATGTTGTTGACTATTGTCAGATTTTTTCTTTTCTAGGATGGGCTCCTGTATGTCTTTTGTGAGAGGAATCAGTTTAATAATTTGATCTTGATTGTTACGTGCGCTTGTAGGACCTGGAAATACCGACTCTATAAAGGGTTTTGAATTTTTTTGAAATATGGTTTTGTCTAGTGATAATGGTATATGATTTATTTTTTCGGTGTTTAGCACCTCCGTATTAGATGAAAATGGTTTTATTGCTGCTTGGGAATGTATATCTTCTTCGATTTGCAGCTCGTTTTCAAAACGGGGAACTTTCACTTTCCGAAAAGGACCCATTTGTACTGTGTAACCGTAAGACCGCAAACTAGGCTTTTCAGAATTCAAATCGGAAAATTGAGAGGCTTGTTTATATTTTAGCAACAAGGATTTTGCTTTGTCAGTATTTCCTAAGATTTCAAAATTTTGATTTACTGGTCTAGTTTTGACTACGACTCCATAAGCTAGTTCCCCCTCACTACTTTTTGACAAATTAGTTTTTTCATTGTGTGTGAGCATTACAGGCTTAGGACGTGTATAAAGGTGCTTGTTACTGTCCGCTTTTACATCGACTGTGGGAACATCTGGATTTTCTGTTATTATGTTATAATTTGTTTGTTTAGGACTACCACCATAGGGTGTTAATTGTGCATTTCTAAAATTCTTATCGAAGACAATATTTTTCATACTTGTTTTCGTTTTGATCTCGGCGTCATAATTTTGAATTGCCGATGGGATAATCTTAGGTGGTTTGATTAGTGATTTTTGCTCCACAAATTTATTATGAGTTTTTACCTGTGCATTCTTGCCAGATTGTCTTTCAAATGAGAAAGGCGCCAAATATATTTTTTGTGTTTCATCTGGAAAACTGCGAGTTGTTAAATTGTATACTCGTATATTTTTATGAAAATCTTTATCATTATTGAGCAGCTCTTTATGCAACTCTATAGTTGGTTGGCTGTAATCTGTTTGTTTTCCTATTTTAATCTTGGTATTAGGATCGTGAAAACTTATTTTAAAAATGCGAGCGCCCTGTAAATTAATTTTTTGAGGATCTTCTACTCGGAAACCATAATTATATTCTCTTGATCCATCATCATTTTGTATGATGCCTGGTAGAGGATAGATGTAGCGAGGAATCCTTTGATCATTTTTTGGATAGGTAATCTTTTTGTTTTCTTCGTGAGGGGTATTTTCACCGTTCCTGTATACATCACTATAGTCTAAATAGTCATCCAAATACATTTTATTTTGTTGTGGATTATCGTCATTATCTGAAACAGCTTGTTCATTAACTGTTTCATCTTTAGAATTGTTTGTTTTCAAATATTTTTTGCGAACATAATACTCTGGAGGTTCATTATTAGGTCGTTGTGCTCTTTGTGAAGCACTTTCAGAAATAACTTTTTTATCCCAAACAGGTTTCCTATCTAAAAATTCTCGACTTTCAGCTGAATCATTGTCTACATGATGATGTGCTTTATGTACTAATATTATGTTATTTTTTTCCTTTTGGGGGTTATTTACTTGTTTGCTTATTGCAGATGCGTACTCTTTATCATTTGATTTAAAATTATTTTCACTGTGGAAAGAATTTTCACTTTGAAAAGCAGGATTTCCAACTGCAGAATTTACATATTTTGAACTGATATCATCATACGTATTTTGAATTGATTCAGGCGTTGAATTCGGTTCAGGTTGTGTAGTCTTTTGAATTTCCTTTTCGTCCCAGCTGTTTTTAATCGTTCTATATTCGTTTGCATCAGAATTTGGTTTGCCAGTACTTAGATTATCAGCGCTGTTTTCTCGTTCAGCATTCTTATGTAGATGAACGTATTCATTATCTTTATGATAATCATAACCTCTTGATTTTAGAGGCTTTTCTTTCCCCAAATTATCTTTATTTCCTCTGTTCCTGGACGGTTTATTGTATTTTCTTGTAGCTTCTCTTATTCCGTAATCTTTGTTATAAGATTTTCTTGCAGAGGATTTATATTCTGTGCGTTTTGAGGGGCTATTTGTAGTTTTGTTGTGATTCAAATCAGCGTGCTTTAAATACGGAGAAGACTGTATATTTGCATCATCAGTTTGCAAATCTTCTTCCTTTGGTAGTTTACCTTTATTTGCAGAAAATGTTTTCTCCACTTCAGCTTCTAGTTGTCGTAATTTCCAGTTCCAGCTGTTTTCATCTGGATGTCTGGCACTGGTCATTTCGTTATTACTTGGGTTTTGCTGGTAAATATGATCATTGATGCTGTAAAATAATTCTGATTTTTCACATTTCACTTTGCTGTACCAATCACAAACCAAAAGCTTTTGGTTAAACACGGTCGTATTTGGACAGAGAAAAGAATGCTTCTCTCCAGTTGCTTGACACATATGGAATACCTGAAATTAAATAAGCATTATGTAAATTAGAATAAAGTTTAAAAAAGGTTTAGTTAAAATATTATTAATTATATTTTCGCTATCATTCATCAGTGGTTATTTTGTTCTTTTATGAGTTTTATTCTTTTATGATTCAGATCAATTACTTGTTACTTTTCCTGTGTTTACCTATCTAATATTTTATCAGTTATTTAAAAAGTAATATACCTGAAAAAAAATGAGAATATTTTCGTAGTTATATGCTAATTACTAATTATTTCTGAACACACCTCGGATAACGTATCTTATCTGGTATGCATTTAAAGTGTGTATTTGAACTATTCTTGAGTATTTTAATACTGATACACTAATGAATCTTTATATTTTATAATATTTTGACTACTAAACTTGAATGAAATACTTTTGAGATTCATTAAATATTAAAAGTATTTTAGGATAACGAATTATAATATAATAGTACATTATCGCATTTTATAGCTATCATATAAGCAGAGTTCTGTTTTGTATAGGATTAACAGATTATATTAATGCGTCTTCAGTTATTTTGACAGCAGTATGATTTGAGAGTTCAAAATGCAAAAATTACTATATCTAAATATTTGTACTGTTTGATGATGAATTATCTATTTAATTATTAGCAGTTCAAATAATAATTTTCTTCTATCATTATTTTAGAAGACGAATTTTTAACTGTAATATAAAAGAGTTGGAAATTGTATAAGAGCACGTTTAGTTTAATGATAAATCTCAGAAAATCA
Organism: Stegodyphus dumicola; assembly: GCF_044657685.1. Classification (NCBI taxonomy): domain Eukaryota; kingdom Metazoa; phylum Arthropoda; class Arachnida; order Araneae; family Eresidae; genus Stegodyphus; species Stegodyphus dumicola. The sequence goes on from NC_140771.1 coordinate 120,225,049, forward strand.
GTAATAAAAATCTTCGTGTAAATTTCTTCAAATTTTTTCGAAATTCATTTTCGTATACTATTGATAGCTATATGAGTATATTTTTAAGCAGATGAATATGAAAGGAAATTTCCTTGTAAGTGAAATATCACTAATTTGTTCCAAAAGTAAATGTACGAGTTTATTACCGGAGCGTGAAAACCCAAATCTCCAAGTAAAGATCGAAAATCTTAAAGTAGAACAACATTTTTACTTTAGCAGAAATTTGGGTACAGATTAACCTGAATTCGGATGGATAAACGTTATAAATGCCGGTGGCAATTTTGAAATCGTCGGCAATGTTATTACTAAAAAAAGTGTACTTCTGAAATTGCTTCGATACAAGTAAAACGATTGTAATGCGATCTACAGTTGATAAAATATTTAAAGGACATAATGTGATAAATATTTTTCTGTTTAAGTTTTTCTCCTTGTTTTGTTACCAAATGCTAGAAGCTATTATAGTAGATGAAAGTAAGTATGTTATGTTTATTCGAGCAAGTTTGACTACTTGTACCAGAGGCCACATTATTAAGTATGCTTAAAAAGATGCAAATTTTAGGAGAAAGAAAATTATTGCTTATTAAGATTCAAGTTTTGCACTCACGGCCGAACTTAGAATATTTGTTAAATTCTTAGTTTCCTCATTTTAGTTATTTTTATAAATATGAGAAGGATTTAGCATGCTGCCTTATTTTTACATTATCCTTTAGATAAGGTTTAATTTATCTACTTTCGGAAAGCTATAGGCATGTTCAAATGCCGGTGCTATTTTTAAAATGTATTTTATGATTCTTACCTATTTTCTTTCCTATGAATTTATATGTTGTATTCAAAATTTTGTTATATTAAACGTGTGAGGCGTTAATTTTCTCAGCACTTTTTTTTCATTATGCTTTATTCCGCAAAAATGCATTTCTCAGTGCTTTTTTAAATAACAGCATTTGAATAAAATTTTATTGTTCAAATGAAAGCAGAAAGTAAAGAAACCCTTCTGAAAATATTCTACTTCTCGGAGAAAATGCAGCACGATAAAAATTTCATTGCTATATAAGCACATTTTGGTGTATGTTTAGAAAAACAAATTATGAAAATGTTTGAAATTCCCGGTCCGTAACATCAGTTGAAGTGACTGAAATTTGCAACTAAATAAAAGAATGAAAGTTGTCTCTGAAGCTAACTTTTGAGACTCTATTATTAGGAATTAAAAATTTTTTCTCAGTTATTGCATGTCTTAAGATAAAAATGTGAATGATCTAGATCGTAAAAATTTGACCATACTAATGAGTTTGTAAGAGATTTATGCATCAGTCTGAAACATTCGGTTGATCTTAACGTCTCACTGTGGCAAAACTCATCATAATGCATGAAACACGAATCGAATTAGACAAAATAGTTTAGAAGATGGTAGTGAGATTCGTCAGGTTGAAATTGGGGCACGTACATAAAAAATCGTAAAGGATAGATCTTTGAATTCGAGGATATATAGGAACGGGGCCGCAATTAATTACATTTGGCGGGAAATATTAAGATATTTATATGTTCCTTTATCGATGTTTTAAGTTTCGTAGTTTCCGGGCGTACGAATAAAAAATACTGAATGTGTTGTACACCGCTAATTCATCAGGTAGCTGCTGTTTGTGAAGCTTGGCTTCCATCCGATGCCTTTCGCTCCAATGTATACGCATTGCTGCTGATAATTTTAAATACGAGGACGTATCAATCCGGTAGTTACCATTTTTCCTTAATAAGACCTTTCAAGAATATTTCAGAATGCATTTAGTGATTAAGTTGCCTGGGATGCGATACCTCCAAGGATTCTTACTACAGTAAATCAGGAGATCAACCAAAAGATCGATGTTTTCCAGTTTCATCTTCAGGATTGTACTTTTGATCTATCATTATGTTTTACAGTGAATAATTGCGTGCTCAGTGCTGTCAGTTACATAACACTTATTTATTATGAGTCCGTCCTCCGATATATGTACTGCAGCTAGTTTGTATCCAACAGCTGCAGCCTTGCTTTATGCGAACCATAATAGCTGAATCGGCGCCCTGTATGGGATAGCAATCAGCTGCTAACCTGCTATTTCTCGATGGCTTTAGTGAGGAACCTAGACGAATCTTCTGCTGAAAGATAATCAAAAATCTGCACATTCTCCTTTCTTACAGCTTTTTTATGTCTTACAGCTTTTTTCTGTCTGCTTTTTTATTTAACCCTATGCCCTTGTGGACCGAAAGCCAGAAGATACTAAGATGGCAAATAGCCTTCATCCTCTCATAAAGCTTTAGGATGAGAGAATTGGAACTCCTACGAACCCAACTAATAGCATTAGGTGCTGATATGTTATCCGCGAGAATGATGACATTTTCATTCAGGCTGAGATTTTCCAAAGGCTTATAGAGGGTCCAAGCCTCGACAGAGAAAATAGAGTTTCGGCTGTCAATGCGCTAGTCGATAATCACAGCGGTCCCACGTATTGCAGCTATTCCAATTCTGGTTTTAGAATTGGAGGTAACTGCGACGAGAGCTTTAAACTCTCGTTTCATGCATTATTCAGCTGTAGGAATTGATCTTTGCTGTACCTTCCCATCTCGAATGCGTTTGTTATAGAACTCATTCATTTTTATACTAAAATGTGCAAATTCAGAGACATCTTGCTCATTGGTGAACGTGACATTGTTAGAATCAATATCAATTTTGATGAACATTACTTGATACACTGAATACCGCAGTTCAACCTCAATGGCTTCTGTAACCCGCCCTACTTGTATTTGAAATTTTGTAAATAGCTTTCCAAGCCGGCTGCTGTACGAAAAGCGTCAGTGAGAGCAGTATTCTTAACCAAGAATTTCCTTACTGCTATTCGCCTTGTTTGTAACGGGAAAACTTCTGCTTCTACGTGCAGCAGCGGGAGGTGAGTGCTAATAGAAGGCCCAATGGCAAGGCATGATCACATAGCAGTTCTATTGTTTTTATTCTTTTGTGAGGAGGACATAAAAACAGAAATTTTATGCTCGATTCTCCCTTTTATGATGGTATTCGCTGTTCTGACAAGGTCGATTTCCCTTGAGCTTTAAGCTTGCAATGAACTATTAAAAGCATTTAACATTCTTTCCAGCTTGGAGATAACTTTATTTACCTGAGCATAACTTGTTATCGAGCCATATACCAAACATTTTAACTTGTTCTCCCACCGGGTTGCTGACATCGTTTAATTTCAAAACACCAGCTTCTTTGCTCTTCTTCCCTCGGAAAATAATATATTTATTTTTTATGGTTATATGCATAAATTTCATTCCTTAGCCCAGCTTTGTATCTTGATAAAGGTGTGTTGCAATTTGCTAAACACCAAAGTGGGAATTTTCTGCAAAACAGAGAAAATTTTCTTTCACGCACACAAAAATGTCAACATCGGTCGGTATGAGTTCATAAATGTTATGTGTAAGAATAGTAGACAGTACCGGGGACAAGATACAGCCCTGCGGAATCCCTCTTCAACTCATAACTATTCGAGAACACACTTCTGCACTTCTGTTTGACTATCCTATGAACTAAATGCATAATACACAAGATGCTGTTTGATTTTATAAAGCCGCCTTTCCGTAGAGTCGACTTTGAGGTCAAAAGTTATCAATTGAATAACTTCGCTTGTCTTCTGTGATGCAGAATACTTGTAAAAATTCTGTTTAGTAAAAGCGCGCAAAGAAATTGGAACTCGTAATGCGTCTCTGAGTGTCTTTCACTTTTCTGAATCCTTTCAAGCAGCCACTGAGAACCATTTTCCTATAACCTGGGCCATAATTTTCGTCAGAGAGATTGGCCTGTATGTTGACATCTTGTAAATCCGTCTCGGTTATTCTTTTGAACCTATCCTGCCTTGGTACTGAGTTTTTGAGGTTCAAGATGGTTCTATCAAATTCAAAGCCAGAGAAAGGCCTATTAATGCTTTTGCAGTCATCCTCACTAAATCCAAGGTAGAAATAAATTTACTATTGGTGGTCTTAATGTAATGCCTAGCAAACGTGTCATACTGATATTCTGCGGTTCAAATGAGGCCGTCAGGCCACTTTAATGTGTCGTGCAAAGCCTGATTCTATTTGTTCTCTTTACAAAGGTTTTTAACATTCACGTGCACACATTATCGTCAGGCATTATCATTTTTACTGGCATTCTTACAAATGCCTTTCTAGCGATGCCTTTTTTTAACCTTATGGGCCTCTTCAGACAGGCATCCCACATTTACGTGAACAATAAAATTTTTCTTGTTAGAAGGGCTTCTTGAATTCCAAGAGCAAATAATCCTTCCCCTCAAGCTGAACGAAAGAAAATGAAAACTGTACTAAAAACTAACCTTTGCTCTTTTGTAAGCTTTATCATCTCTGCTTATTTTGAATGCAAGCTTCTAATTCTTCGAAGTCCGCTTTGGAACAAGGTTTCTTGCCCTTGCGTCTCTCAAGTTCTGTCTCTGTATTTGACATATCTAAGTCCTCTAGCGCTGTCTAATTTCTAGGGCTCGTTTTCCACTATTCATTACGCATTCCGATAGCTCATTTAGCTTGATATCAAATTTTTCCTGCATTTTTATCATGATGTCCCCATATTTCCTATATTTCGCTCTCTGCTTGCTGCTTAAACGCGGCTTCAAACGTTCCCTGGGGAGCAGATATTATTGGAGTTATCACCTTCAGGATTTTCTCAATTGCTGTAACTCAACGACTGGATCCCTACCACTTTTGCATAGGCTTCTTTACTTGCAACGATTCTTCTGACTTCTGCAATAAGAACATGATAATATGCACTATACTTAAGAACTTTACTTTCTACCATATATTTAGGAAAATCTTTTGACGTACTTCATGAGAATTACTCCATATAGCGAATTTGACAAGCGGCTTTGACATTCCTCTTTTTTGTGTTTATTACTGCAACTGCTGCATTTGACTTGCTCTCTTTAAGTTTTTGTTCCATGTCCAGACCTTCGACACTAAGAGCACTGTTTCGGGTTATCGTAAAATGTAGTTATTGTTTACCTGGTCAGCCATACTTTTAAATATTCTGGAAGAATGACTGGCTATCGTGACCGACACTCTCTCTTAAGGCTTATTGCTGCTGTTGGAACTTTCGTCATAAATCTTTTTAAACGTACCACATTTATATAATTATTGTAGCTAAATTCATTAGCTTTTTTAAACAGTTAAACTTCCACTGGAATGTCTGATATAAGGAATTTACTTATCAGAACTTTCATGGCCAGCGAGAAGACACCTTTATATTGAACAAATCCGTTACGTTTTGCACTTGCTAAGCATATTCGGCCAGTAAAGTGCTAATCAAAGGACTACAGTCTCTTATGCGCTTTAAAAAAATCTATATGTTATATTAAAGACATTTTTCCGAAATTTCATCTTTTAAACAATTTGGATTATTTACACTGAAATTCTTTTCCACTCCTCTAATTAATATTACATAATTTCTGATTTCTCTTTTATGACATGCTTTAAAAGGAGACCAACCTATACAAAAGTTCGAGACCTTGCATGTTGTTTGCCCCATTCCATCATGAAATCGTCTCAAATTCCGACTAAGAAACCGGGAGAAGACTTCCAAATAAGCTCTCAAAACTTTCAGTATAAATGTAGAAATTCACAGAGTAGAACGCTAATAATCTCACTTGGAGTAGCACTGAAAACACGATACACCACTAGTAGGAAATTACTGTACTCCTCAACTCGTATGCACTTCACCTCTAGTAAACAAACGTGAGGAGTGCAGTCACCACACAGGTTCTCGTCTGCGCAGGGAAAGAAAAAACACAACTATTTCCACCAGACATCTTTTCAGTGAGCCTAGGTGGTCCTTGGCCAGGGCGATTCCCAGCTTTCTCGCCAAAGGATTTAAGAGACATGATTCGTGTGCTGAGTAAATGTTCTCTAATGCCTTCACAATGGGAATGAATTGGGAGTTTTACTCCACACCAACTAATTTACAGAGCCTCAATAAAGTATTTGAGCATCCCTGGTACCACATCGTCAATCAGCCGATTTCATTGACGGATTGAGTCACTGATTATATAAGCAAAATTGGTAGCAATTTTGCTTATTAAGTTTCCAGTATATTCAGCTATAGAACGCCTATTAACTGCAGAAATTATTTTCCCCTTTCTTGAACGATGTTCTGTGTTCATATGCCATCTTTTGTATGAAATGAAGAATATTTTTGTGTTGCGGTATTTTCGGGTGGAGCAATGTACATGGTAAGAGTGTGCTTGCACAAAATGAAATAATTAAAATAAATGAATAATATTTTTAAAAGCTGTGAATGAAACCTAATTCCTCTGTAAAAATGTAGTTTATAATTCATTTGTAAATTAAATGTATAAACCTAAACCGGTTAAACGAAATTGTAGTTATATGATCGTAATTATCGACTGTGGTCGCCAAAATGTTAAATTTGAGTCTGGCATATCCTATTTAATGTAAAATTTTAACATTTGTGATTTAGTTTTGGAGGATGAATTTAAGATAGTTGCTTTTATCCTTTTCTTCTGTTCTTCAGGGGTATAAATATTTGTTCCTGAAGAAAACTTGTGCCCAATCGCCCTCGAGATCTCGAGAATTTTATTCAAAATCTACGCCATTTCAAGTCCTTTTATTGCCTAATTTAAAATTTTACATTGTCGTGATTCTTTTCCACTTAGGTGATATAATATTTTAAAATTTATTATATTTGTTGCAAAAAATTTGAAAAGTGTGAGCAGTCCATTTTTGCTAAGTGTGAGCATTCTGAAGACTTACAAATTGAGCTATGATATAGATATATATGCATAGAATCGAGCTGAAATCATTAAATAAGGTAGTTAACTTTGCTGTTGCCAATATTAATTAAATAAGGTAGTTAACTTTGCTGTTGCCAATCCTTATTTTTTGACCCGATGAATCGCTTTTGGGGAGGCTGTAGATTTACGGACAACGCCAATTTCGGCATCTTATAAGGTTAATATACAATCAAAACCACTTTGGCGAGGTAAATCCTGATTTTCTTAAGATTATTCTCCCAGTTTTATAAAGGAAATTAGTTTGCGGTAGATTCATCAACATTCAAACTCGCCCACTGTATTTAACTTCTAGATGTCATAGTGTAATTACGTCTGTTTATCCGCTCTGCATAAAACTTATGAATATCACATTTGAAAGACTCATTACTGACCCGGTAGTCAGTCGATAGATTGAAGTTAAGCCTCCAGATACATTCGTCCATCCTGGATAAATTTCTTGCATTTAGACGGCGTCTTTTATGTACCTAGCCTTGTAGTATTTTCCATGAGAAAAATACTTTGTACTTATTATTTTTAAGCAAAAGTTTACACGGAAATGAGGATGTGAAAAACATGCAAGGAAGCGCGATACTGGTTAAGCTAAAGCGCGATACTGGTTAAGCTAAAGCGCGATACTGGTTAAGCTAAAGCGCGATACTGGTTAAGCTAAAGCGCGATACTGGTTAAGCTAGGATGACAACTGCGAGTTGGTTGCACACAGTTGCAGAATTTAAACAATATTGCCTGCGCGTGGTGGTAACAATTATACTATCAATCTTGTGCTCAGCAAGTTTTATATATAGCGCATAAGAATGTAAAACTTTTAAGCATAGCTTGTAATAATAAAATTCGGGGTTGGTGTGGAAGCTGTGTTGAACAGGGCTGTGGAGTCGGAGTCGAAGTCATGGAGTCGGGCAGATTTTTGGGTAAAAGGAGCCGGAGCTGGAGTCGCTAAAAACAGGTCGACTCCGACTCCAGTTTTCGTTGGACAGTTTAAATTTGAAATGAAATTAAAAGGAATTAAAAAAAAATTAATGACAAGCTGAGTTATCTTTATTTATGGATTGTACATTAATAAATAGTTATTTTCTATTTCATTGAACTATTAATAAATAAATATAAGGGTTTAGGGAGTTATATTTATTTTTAATAATAATTTAAATTTTAGTTCAGACTTTTCTATAAGCCTTCATTACCGTAATTGTCAGTGCCAGAATAGTTAAATTTCGATAACGCGCGTGGAAGAACGCAAATTCTACGTAGAGGAGAAAAGTTTAAATACCGAGTTTTTAGAAGGAGAGTTGGGCTCTAGCTGCCGTCTCTGCCGTAGATAGCTGATCGCTGGTTCAAGTGGCTTAATTGCATTTATCTGCTGCCACTAGTTTCAGAAGGGAGTTGCAGTTCGGGATTTCGCTGAGCCCTGTAGTCTAGTTATAGCGTTTGTTAATATCTTCAAATTTTTAGTTTCTATTCTCTGACTTTCAGTTACCGCCCAAGCAGAGGCGAAGTTTGCTAGCATCAAGCGGACGCGTTGTAAATTTTAAAGAGTTAATAAAGGGTTTGAACCCTTATCCTGTGCAGTTCCTAGTACTTCAATTAAACAGATAGAAGTTGATTCACGTAAGTTGTTATAAGGGAGGAGGAGGAGGGATGTGATATTTGCCATTAGTGAATTAACTGATTCATTTAGTTACAAATCTCACTGGTATAACCAGAGGACCATGTGAACTTTACATTTAACAAAGTAAATTTAATTAAAATAAAAACACTACATAGAAGAATTACATGTCAAAAGTAATAAAAGTGACATAAAGCAATTACTCTTGGATAAGTGGAAAAGTTATGTCCATGCAAAAATATGTCGAATTTCTTTTTAACTAACGGTTGAAATGTTAGATGTTTCAAAATATTTTTTGACTGTTGCCATTTACCTTTAGTTTATACTGGTAAATTTCGGTAAGCAGCAATAACAGCAAGAACTCCTAAAATTGATGCCATTCTTAGGAAGCGAGCAGGAAAAGGAGCAATTATTGATCAAGCAATGCGATAAGGAAGTACATATTTGATGATAAAGAGGTTTTTAGAATTAAGAACTTTTTTAGGAGATGTAGATAACCCTAATGTTTCACTAACAGAAAGACTGTGAAATAATGTTTAAGAATTGGAAACTCTTCTTTCTATACCGTATATAGCCACAAAAAAGCTGCAGTCTGAAGTATTGACAGGAGGTGAGAACAGGATGTTTGTTCTTTTTGAAATAGAAGGTTTATTGCAGAAGGAATCATTTCTTCAATGAAGAAAAGAGAAACTAGTTTTCTAGACAATGAGATCTTGCTGTGTTCAATATATGGAGATCCAAAACACCGAATTTTCTTGGATGACAAACAAATTAAAAAGGCAAAGAAAGTCATCTATGAACTTTCATTAAGAATGAAATTATTCTCAGAACAACTGGAGAATTCGAATCAGGACAGTCAAACTACAGACATTGCAGTAGTGTCTCTTATCATCCTTTTCCATTGATGAATTAGATTTTCAAAAATATTTTGGGATAATATTAAAAAGGCTAAGGCAAAGCGAATGAAAGTACAAAACAAGATCTTTTAAATATAAAAATGAAAAAAATACATACAAACAAGATTTCTACACGGCCTTTGAAGAAATAGAGAAATATTATGGCGCTTGCAAGACACCTCTTTTAGAACTTATAAAAATCTATCCTGAAAGGTTAAAAGAAGTAGCCCTAACTGTAACAGCTCTTCCTTCTATTCAAGTTACCGTGGAAAGACTCTTATCAGCTCTGAAGTTTATCAAATCGGATCTATGGCCCTCCAACAAAGAAAATCCTCCCGAAGCTATACTGTTTCTTAGAAATAACTAATGCCAGTTTTTCCATTTCATAATAAATGCTAATTAATATAAATAATTTGCTATGCCATCAATGTTTTCTGTAGCATCTATTACTTCTTTTATATTAAAAAAATAAGCTGTAACCCATGTGTATATGTTTACATATATATATTTCGGGAGTCGAAGTCGAGTTGGAGTCAGAGTCGGAGTCATTAAAATTCCAGGAGTCGGTCATTTTCCCTGCTGACTCCACAGCCCTGGGTGCTGAATGATATTTTCGATACATCTGTCAAAGAACAAAACTTGAGAATGCTTTTGAATGCAGGCGGACGGGGGGCATCGGTAATCATTAACAAAAATATTAACAGATTGTACTGCGCTATCTAGGGAAACAATTTACTTGTGGTAATATAGCAAAGCTAATAGAAACTCTTCTGATGTGAATTAACCTGATTCTGTGAACAGCCCTCACATGACAGAAAGTCTGATATTAATCACTCTGTCATAGGTTGTGAAGGAATATTTAATATGATTGGATTGGAGAATATATTTGTATTAAACCTAAGGTAGATTTAGAACTTCTCCTTACCACCAAAAATCCTATTTTTAACTCCTACATTTGTTTTATTAAATTTTCTGCAAGACACGTCAGCTGCTGCTTTTTGCGACGTCACTGCCTTAGATTTTTGATTTGATTAGTTTAATTACAACAAAGCATATAAGAGTTATCTGTTGAAGAAGGAGTTATGCCTTCATTGCGGACGTTCTTAGGAAAACTGACTCTAATCCACGTTATACGTGAGGAAAATGTTCATGAAGTTAAACTGTTCACCTGAAATCGAAATTCAGGTCAAACTACCAGTGATCAGCGACTTGACCGCTGGTGAGTCACTGAGACGTTCAAGAACTTACATTTTTAAGGCTAATTTCTTAAGATAACTAATTATTGGGTTGACAAGAAAGTAATTTCGGTTTACACAAATAGAGAGCGTTATGTTCGTTTTGCTATTCTTCTGTCAATTTTATAATTTTTTTTCTTTTGAGATTTGGTAGCTGACACGTTTTAGATTGCTATAGAAAAAAATTACGTGTATTTTTGTTTCCAACTGTTAGTTAACGGTAAATTTTAATATGGGCTACAAAAATAAACATTTACGACAAATTTTACTTAATTTTCATAAAGGCAAAAAAGTAAGCGCCTGAGGCTCACAAAGAGATATTTGAAGTTTATGGTGCTGATTGCTTAACAAAATGTATGTGTCAGAATTGGTTTAGATTTTTCAACTTGAAGAGGTCTAACATTCTGGCTTACTTTTTGAAGTTGATGATGACAAAAATTAGTCATAATTGAATTGAATCGTTATGTAACTGTGCGACAGATTGCAAAGAGGTTAAATGTACGCAGGCAACAACTGAAAATCTCATAAGGTATCTTGGATCTGTAAGAAGCTCGATATTTGGATTCTGCATGAATTGAAAGAAATTCACGTAACACAATGAATCATCAATATTTGCGATACGCATTTCAAACGCGATGAAATCGACCATTTTTTTAAATGAATTATCACTGGCGTTGAGAAACGGATTGTCTACAATAATATTAATAGGAAAAGGTCATGTGTCAAGCATGATGAATCAGCACAAATCATACCGAAAGCTAAATTGCATCAGAAAAAGATCGTGCTGTCAGTTTGGTGGGATTACAAAGGTGGGTTGTATTTTGAGCTGCTTCCAAGCAACCAAACGATCAACTCAGATCTTTGCTGCCAACGACTGGAGGAAACAATCAAAGAGAAAGGACTGATTAAAGTTAATTTTTTATCTAGAAAAGAATTGAGTTTTATTTTGCACTAAAAAACTGAAATTAGCTTTTTGCCAACTCGATAGATTCTATTCTGAAAATAACATTTTAGAAAAAAAAAATAATTGAATACTTGGTTTTATTTTGATAAAAGATTTTGCTAAATTTGGAAGCGTTTCTATGCAATTTATTAAGTAGAAAAGATATTAGCTGTTCCTGCAGAAAAGTAAAAATTAGTGCATAAAATATTCTTTTAGTTTATCGTTAAAATTTCTGTCTGCTACGTCAAAGACCAAAGAATATAAAAATTTATTTTGTCTGTTACTAACAATGAAATATAGAGTATGGAGCTCTGCAATGAAAATTTTGTCGATCTCTACTAATGTTGAAAAATATATCTAACTGTAGGTTACGTGACTGAAATGTTAAGTGTTAAATTAAATTAAAGATAAGTAAGTAAATGATAAGTAAATTAAAGATAAGTAAGTATTTAAACCAATAATTTAAACCATTCATAAATAATAATAATAATTTAAACCAATCATAAAAATTTAAGAGAAATAATAAACAAATGAAAGAGGAGTAAATTAACAGAAAAGAAAACATGATCGAAAGATCAAAGAAAATAAGTATTTCTGATCGGTACTCTTCGCATTCAGATAAAATTACATCTTTATTTTGGTTAATCTATTTTAACGCCATTTTGACTAGATGTTCATAAAATTTAGTTCATAAAATTTCCTTCTCCTGATGGGATCGTTTTTTGACAAGATTTTCTTCCTCAGTTAATCATGTTTTTTCATTTTTCTCTTCCCAAGAAAAGTGAGACAGTTACTCAATACTTAGTACTAGCAACTGCTAAATAAAATGTTACTAAAATTTTTTTTGTTAACATTGCGTTTCAGTTGCACAACAAACTACCGGAATTCATTTTATTTAGAGGATATAAACGCTATGGTTAGAATGACGATTTCGCTCACAAGTTGAGAAGTACCGGAACCGGGCTCTGGCTGAAATTAAGCCCTGATAACAGTGAGATTTTTCTTATCTTAAAATAGATACTAATAATATAGTGAAGTTGCTGAATCTATACTTGGTACTATCTATACTTGGAATCTATACTTGGTTTTTAAAACTAAGTGAAATAAGTCCAGACATAAAGAAATTGATTTCTCTTAAACAGGCACAAATTTCGCACTAAATTTTAGAATTAAAATATTATAACTTAAATTTTGATAATTAAAATGGTAACCAATTTTTAATCAAATATATACCATTTTAATTGTTATATTTCGAAGTAAGGTGGTTATTAAATTTTGATAATTCGACTATTCAACACACTACAACTACATATATACCTGTGTGGTACCGTCCACCATCTTGCAGCACTTGTTTGAGGTGGAGTTACGCTCACAGAGGCCTTTAAGACGTTTGCCTTTGACCCCACAACATCGAAGGAGTCGCCTGGAGCGGTGTCGCAGCCGATCATCATGGCCGCCATCAGACTGGCATCGTATAGTGTTCAACGATGAATCCCGCTTCACTCTTGAAGCAGATAACCACCGTGTTCGTGTCTGGAGAGGACGGGCCAGCGGTCCCAATCAGCCTTTGTTTTACAAAGGCATACAGCCATAACCCCTGGTGTGATGGTGTGGGGCGCTATTTCTTATGACAGCAAGTCATCTTTAGTCATCCTCCGTGCATCTTTAACAGCTCAACGATATGTGATACCATCCTGCGGCCGGTTGCATTACCCTTCATGGCACGTTATCCTGGGGCAATTTTTCAACAAGATAATGCCAGGCCACATACCGCTCGCATATCTCTGGACTGTCTCCGCGCGGTTGATATTCTTTCTTGGCCAGCAAGGTCACCAGACCTTTCACCAATTGAGCATGTCTGGGGCATGGTAGGCCGCCAGATTCGGGCACCACAAAATATCGCAGATCTGGAGCGACAACTGATGAATGCCTGGCAGAATGTGTCGCAGGATGACATTAGGAACCTCTACCATTCGTTGCCCTGACGAATTCAAGCGCGCATTGCCGCCAGGGGCGGTTCGACCAACTACTAATTTGAACACTCAGTGGGTGATTGTGAGTCGTGAACACGTACTATGACCTTGATTTTTTTAATCATTTTATTATCTGTGTATGAGCTATACACGTATTTAGTTTCATAAAAAACAACCACTTCCTTCATGGTGCTTTGTTTTTTTTTTTTTTTTTTTTTTTTTTTGCAAAACGTGTATTTCATCGACTGATGCTATACAATCAGCAGCACGAACATTTTCTAGGGCAGAGAGAAAATATAGTAGCACCAATTCGTTTTGTTTTAAATTTCTGATTCTATAAAATCCGCGATTCACTGTAAAGCTGTATATTTAAAGTAATATAAGAGTTTAATATAAGAATAAATATAAGAATTTTTCTATCCGATCTAGTTATAAAATAATGATGCCTTTTTCTCAGTTTGAAATTCGTATGCATGCAGACGCTTTTTTAAATGGTTAACCATTCAAATTGTATGATTTAAGATTGTATGATTGTGAAATTTCATTTTCATCCGAAGAAACGTTTCATATCGTTGATCTCTGGAGCGGAATAAAAACTAATATATGCTAGATATGAGTAAAAAGAAACTGAATTTTATCATTTCTACAAAGGGGAATTTAAAACCCATATACATACATTTTTTGCTGACTAAAAAAGTATTTTGAAATTTGCATTCAAAAATTACATACATTATTTTTTGTAAATTTTCCCTTATGAGGTTGGACTTTTTTTTTTTCTCGGACTAATTGACTCATGAAGAATATTTAAAACTTCAAGAAACTTTCGTTTAACAGGGTATTTTTAAGAATTGATATCGCGTGACACAAACTGCTGAAATCTGAGATTTTACCCAGTTCAGTTATTTCTTAACCTGGTACATGAGGGTACGACTATTAGTTGAGGATAAGCTTAACCCGAATCTTTATACATAAATCATATTCTTAACGATTTTTTTAAACTTATAGTTCACGTTGAATGCATTTCGCATATCTTTTATAACAATTCATACAGTATTTCGAATAAATGAACGAAGAAAATAAAATGCGGCTTTTAATCCACTTGTATTTAGTTTTGTCTTTACTTTCTTCTAATCTTGGTTAAATTAACTTGTATATAACATTAGTTAAATTCACTCAGAATGAAACCTTTAGGTAATATCTTGACAAAGACATTTTCTTTAGTTTCTTAGTATTAAATATGTTTGCTTTTATTAGATTATCTGACATGATGCAAAAATGATTCCATTTTAAGTTACAACAATATACATGGCTGTAATTAGACTATTGAATTAATAAACAGGTCGAGTTTTTTGTTTGAATAAATTAATATTTGTGAAAAAGTATTTATTACTTACGATTTTCACCTGACCTGAAAAAGAACCTGACGTAATTTTGTGAAGTCAATAACATCTATTTAAAATTATTTTTGATACAACTTACCTGGCATCCTGTTTCGGGATCTGCATAATAGCCTGTTGACTTTTCTTTGCACGTGAAGTGTGTTTTGGGTATGGAATGCAACCTTGGATATTCAGGCTCTTCAGGAGAACTAAATGAATGTTTCCAGTCATCGCTTTCGAAACGAAACACAGGCTTTGCTTTCGATTCTTTGCGATAAGTTATAGAATTTTTGGGGAAGTCGTTTTGGTCGTCATGTGGCAGGAGTATACCATCATTTGGAGAATAGCGAGAATCACTTTCGGCATCCGCGTTCTCTGCTGTATATTCATCATGTTCTTCTTCATCATTCAGTTTCTCCATGTCGGATTGTTTATTTCTAGTCCCATCGTATTCAGAAAATGACTTTTTTCCATCAGGTATAGCCGCTTGACCACTTTTACGAAAAAATGTCTTGATTACTGGTTCATTCGTATTGGCTTCCATCAATATTTTATCAGAACTCATTTCAGCCAATGTCTTGCGTTCATTTGGTTTGTTAAAGGTGCCCTTTGATTTTGCATCTCGAGTTTCTTTGCTGCTTTCTCCTTTCTTAAAGAAGAATTTATTGATATCAGCCGAAGACTGAACAACTTCTGTTTCTGTATTATCTGTTAACCTTTGATGCCCGTTATTATTTCGTTGCAAGTTACTGTAGCTTGGTTTTAAACGTTGCAAACTTTTCATATTAGTTTTATCAAATATTCTACGGTCTTGCTTCGTGTCTATATTCTTAACATTGTAAAATGTTTCAATTTGGGATTTAGGTTTTTGATCTCTTTTCGGTTCTTTGTAGGAATGAAATATTTGATAATTTTTTAATTCCCGAACTGGTTTTGCGTATTCATCGAAGGGAGATGCTTCAGTGCTTTTCTTTATATGGAATTCTTTTGCAAGTTTTCTCATTTTCTTTTCATATTCCGGTTTATGGTAATAAGTTCGAAAATTTCCAGCATTTCTCCCTTTGTCATCATTTAATTCTGATTGTCGAGCAGCATTACGGTAATGTGTTTGCGCTGGAGTGATGTGTGCTGCATTTCCAGAAAGCCTGCTGCCTGCAACAGGTTTCTGATGTTTGTCCAAAAATATTGGATTAGTTTGATTGCTAGATAAAGTAGACTGAAATGAAGTTTTGCTTTTTCCCATTGTAAAATGTGTCTTTATATAGGGGTCATGTGTTTTCTCAGTAGATCTCTTTTTTCTGTATGTATACTCTTCATTTTCTGAATGGTATTCATCATCCTCTGTAGAGCTAGATCCTCCACGAGCTTTTTCGTTCGCATCTTCTAAAGTTTTAATGCTTTCATCTACTCTCGTAAAAAAGTCTTTTTCTCTCGTGAATGTTTTGCTGACCTTAGGCCAGCTATCGATGGCTCTTTCTATTTGGGCATTCGTATCATCTTCATCCCAACTTAATTTCATAGATGATACATAGCCATCACCTTCAGGGATTTCATCACTGTTAATATCAAAATCTTCTTTACTTACTTCTCCCATTCTTCTAAACACATGAACAAAATACTTGCCATTTTCGTTACCTGTTGAGTAGCTGGGCGCTGATTTCCTAGTAATGCTTTTTAAATTTTGGTCATAATGAGAGAATGCTGGTTCACCATTCTTTGATTTTAAAAGCAGACTTTCCTCTTTGTTTTGTAGAAAACTGTTATTATCAGATTCTTGATTATCTAGATAAGGGTCTTCATAATTTTCTCTTTCGGAAACATTTTCATCATATTGTATTTTCTTTTTCAACGGCTTAAGTCCTGAGATATGTACAGGCTCTCCTGGTTGCCAATGAGGTTTTCTATTTTGACTTGTAGATTTCTTTTTGAAACTAATCGAAGCCACGTCTAATTTAGCTCTATCGTTTTCAGGGAATACTTTGCGAACTATTTTTTTCTCCATCTGTTTTTCGTGAATACCTTCCAAATCCTTTTTACCAGCTTCTAGTAGTTTATAATTAGTTACTTTGTTCCATTTAACTGGACTTTTCCCTGTTTCAGAATTAGATCTCAAAATTTTTTCAGATGAATAGCTTCGTGCATCATGTGTTTGGAAATTTCTATTTTTCTGAAAAGGTGTTTTCTTTTCTGACGAATCGAAAACTTTCTTTTGTGGTTCGTTTCTAAGAGATGTCCACTGTATCAGTTTTATCATATCTTTCGCTTCTTTATTTTGGTCACCCCTATAATTAAAACTTTGTACATAATAATTGTTGTTGGCTTCTCCATCTTCAGTTTTATACATCGACACCCACTCGGGTTTGGAACTTTGTTTGACAGGTTTGTAATCACTGAGCAGTTTTTCACCAATTCTACGTAAAAATGTAACCACATAATCCTTACGTTCTTTTGAAGTACTTTGCTCCGGTGAATTTATTTCACGATGGGTTTGCTGTTTGTTTCCAAGCTCGCTGTGGAAATCAATAGCAGACTCTTTTTCAAGTCTTTTAACTTTTATAGTCGTATTAGGCAATTCTGCGGAAAGGTTGGTTTCTGGTAATGTCTCTTTTTCTATTGGCTGGTGAGATTTCAGGAAGTTTAATATTGGTCTATCAGATTTTAAACGATTTTCCTCTTTGTCCTTTCGTTCCATATTAATATTCATATTGGTTTGATTTTGTTCTTTAAGTATTTTTGATTCAGGTTTTGTTTGATTGTTTTTATTCTTAAATCCTGGTCGCTTTTTAACCCGAAGTACTTTTCGCCGTTTAGTTTTGTTATTTTTCGTAGTGTCTTTAATTTTCCCGTCAGTTTCTTGTTTATTGGCTACTTGTTTTGCATTTGCCTCTTCATCAGCGGATACTTCTTTTGGTGAGGTAATTTTTTCTTGCTGCTTTTCACTAGCCAGCCATACATTGTCGTATTTTTCTGAATGAAGATTTGAATATGTTTTATATATTCCAGCATTTTTATTCAAAAATTCTGACTTTGGAATATTTTGTATCCTTTGAGAATCATAATGCAAATCTTCGGGAGTAATTTCCATTGCCTCTTCATTATCATCTAAATAAATTAAAATAAAAGTCATAAATAAGAGTTTTAAGTTTGCAAATTTTTTAGACAGTTTACTAGGAAAATAATAATAATAATAATAAAAAGCCTGGAGTAAATTTTGCATTTAGATCTGATTCCTCACTTGTACATTTTATTGATTATTATTTTGAAGTTAACAGATTATAATAAATTATCGCCTGTAATGTTAGATAAGCGTAATACATGCTCTCTGTATATTATAAGTATTATACATTCCCCCAAGCCATGCTTCTTTGGAGAATGTTATTTAAAATTATTAGAGTTTACGCATTAAAGTACTTAAGTGTAAAGGTGTAAAATGTAGCAGAAACATGGCTGTTGAAACCTGTAATTTTCCTTTGATTCATAATTATTAAAAGATGCTGCAGCAGTATAGATCTAATTTTGTAGAGGGAAAATACTATTTTCTGTTTTCTTAAATTAAATAAAAAAACCAGAAATAATTAATTTTTAAATATTAATCTTTTGCAAATTTTGAAAAGAAATTATTTGATAAATTGACAGATGTGCTTCGAACAATTTTTCGTATTCTTAGACAAAAGCAGAAAAATCTTTGAATTAGAATATGTATTCTAATTTAAAGATATGATAATTAAAGATATGGGCATATGTCCATCAAGGTTTAGGTAAAATGAGTAAAACGGTTTGACATTATTTAACTTTCCTGTCGAAGGTATTCGGTTTATTTTATTATTTCTAAAACTATTATATCTCCTGCTTTAATATTTAATCTTTAATAGATACTCTATCCAATGCAAAAGTTGAAATATTAATGTGTGTGCAGTACATAAATGTATTGATTACAGTCCATCGAAAATTAGGGAGAGAAGAATAACAAATAAGAAATACATGTGTATTTTTAATGAAAACAAATGAACAAATACGTATATCTATATATTCAAACTTCATTCTTTTAATAATGCTATCGTGACCATATTAGTAGTTAGCGGAGGCTGACTGCTAGTTTGAAATTAAGACCACGCAGCTGAACAGACATCATTCGGAGCCACGCAAGCACTGTATCTCCAAAACTAAACTGTTCGGAGAAAAACGCATTTAAAGATATGATTTGCGCTTCGATTTGGGAGGAGAAAATTCGAATCTTGTTTCTGAAAAGAATATACATCTCTCCGTTTTAGCATATTTGTACAATATTCGAAAAATCTAGAATGACTGTAATGTGGAAATCGAAAAATGCAGATATGTGGTTTTTTTGTCTTGGTACCGACAATATATAGTTAGGAAAGCTTTCTCAATATAGGAAAGTGAAGAAAACGTTCTCATTACAGAAAATGCGATTAAAAATTAAGATAAAATTAAACAGGAATATATGAGGCTACTTATAAATATAAGTAGAGAGGCAAAACATGTGCTGTTCTAAAGTCATCAGGTTTATTTCAAAGCAAGAAACGTAAAGAATAAGCGATGTTCTCGCCGGAATTTGAACTCCACATCTTTCGATTGCTCGCTCGAAGTACTTTGAATTATGCCACAAAGGTACGCGATAAGGAAAGAGAAAATTCCTTACATTCTCACGCATTTGAAGGATGGTTGGAGAGGAGGGGAATCAGTCGCCAAACCCAGATGATAACGAATTATATATATATAACGAATGCCATATTTTAGCTCCGACAGCACTTGTAGAGACATATAGAACTTTTCTAACCCGGGAAACATAAAGAATCAACAATGCCCTCGCTGGAACTCGAACTCCGGACCTTCCGATTGCTAGCCGGCCATGCTTTAAATTATGCTAGGAAGGAGCGCGGCAAGAAGTAGAAAGTTTCTTACATTGGTTAAATGTAAGAATAAATGTAAATGTAAGATGTCTTACATGTTTAAAATACACTCATGTG
Source organism: Stegodyphus dumicola (assembly GCF_044657685.1). NCBI lineage: Eukaryota > Metazoa > Arthropoda > Arachnida > Araneae > Eresidae > Stegodyphus > Stegodyphus dumicola. The sequence continues at coordinate 120,244,917 of NC_140771.1, forward strand.
CCAGAAAAAATTTATATCGAAGAGCTTATGCAAAATACATATCAACGCCACGTCGGCATATATTCAGTATGCCTAAGTCCGCCAGTTTGTATGATATAAAGTGATAAACATCCCTGCCAGCTATCAAAGCTGTTAAAGGCATGAAAATGACTACTCATAATTTCTAAAAGTGATTTTCAACGTAGTGTCATAGTTAGCACTCGTAAGATAGACTAGAGCAGGGGTTCTCAACCGGTGATACGCGTACCACTGGTGGTACGCAAAGAAGTAAAGTATTTTTAACTAAAATAAAAAATTAAAACCCCCAACATCCTGATTGAGTTTTTCCTCTAACAATCGTAAATTTATGCGATCTGAGCTTTGTTCAAGAGTGGTGGTGGGAGTAGTACTTTAAAGTGGTGGTACTAAACTTTTCAATTTTTGTTTAGATGGTACGCGTTAGTCAAAACGTAGAGAACCACTGGACTAGAGCATTTCGGAAGTGGAAAAGTTCATACTTTCATAGATACCATTGTAAAGGTGTACCGAGAATTCCGGTAAAGCATTAAGTTTATGGGTGAACGTGACCATCAATGACTTCAACTGACACACCTGACAAGCGTGCAAGACTCTCAGATAGCATCAGAGTTCAGTGCAGAAGCCTGAATAAGGTTTAGCGTCCGGATTGTGCAATGTACTGTGAAGGTATGGACTTTTAAGAGCTGACGGCTAACTCGAGTTCGTTTGATGACTGTACGACATAAACCTATGCGTCTTCTTAGGCACTGTATTAAACATCTGATGATTGGATACAAGTAGCGTGATCTGACGAGCCGCATTTCCAGCTGTATCAAGTAGATAAAAAAATGTGTGTGTAGCGCGTATGTATGTTTGTGTACCATATGTATGCGAAAACATCACGGAAGAAAACGTCTAGAAGAAAACAACGCAAAGCAAAAATGTCGCCGGGCAAAACATGGTGGCAGAAAAGAAAGCAAGGAGAAAATATCGCAGTTATAAAAGCATTTCGTACAAAATATCATCATCGAAAATAAAGCGGTTCAAAAACTTCCCAGTTTATTAACATTTTCGTTGAAAGTGGTACGATAGAGAACCTACAATTCATCGCATAAGAATAAAATCGCAGAGGTATGTTTTTAAGGCTTTAAATTTGTAAATGCATATACGAATAATGATCTGTGAGAGCAAGAAGACATGAGGAATATTTTTACTTTTATATTTCATAGTTCTGAATCAAGTGAATTTTTGCTGAAAAAATAAGAAGGAAAACTAAGCATTATAAAATGAAATTAGTAATTAATAGAGATTTGAACTTACATTGGTAATTAATAATATCATAAATTAATTAATTTCTTTTATAAAGTTTTATTTATAATCTTTTCAATAAGTTTTTTATGAAAATTAAAAAACTCTTTAAGTTTTTCAATGGAATTTTAAGTTAATTGGTAATTTTTCCATTTGTTTTCTACTCATTTTCAGTTTTTGAATGCTTAATTTTCCTTCTTTTTTTTCAGCTAAAAATTATTAGTTAATTCAAAAATACGAAATATGGAAGTTCTCATTCTTCCTTGCGCTCACAAATGATTATGTGAAAATGCCTGAAATTGCCCTTTTATAGCCTGAAAAAGCATGTCTGCGACGTTATGGTCCTGCGTTGATTTGTAGGTGCCTTATTTATACTACGATATTTTCGACGACAATTATTTTAAACTGCGACTTTTTGAACCGTTTTATTTTCGACGACGATGTTTTTTACCAAGAGGTTTTCTGCTTGCTTTCTTTTCTCCCATGATGTTTTGTACAACGCCGTTTTTGCCTTGCGTTGTCTTCTCCGTGACGTTTTCGTCCGAAATGCTTTCACCTGTAATCTGCATATGAAGCCAAAGATCCCATTTGTTAACGGAATGTTTGTCAGTTTTTCGTAGTGGCTTCGTTATGGTACATTGTTTGTTTACTTGAAAATAAATTGAGACCCTTGGGTACATCTACATACGTCAGTGAATGGTCAACAGTATGTGTTCTTCCTCGACGATTCATATCCGTCCATGTCCTGAATTCATGGTATTGGATTAGGCCTGTTCCATCAAATAATGCACTTTTGCACAAGTACCGAGACATCACATTATGGTTGCAGGAGCATTTATCTGAGTTTGGAGTTTGCCATTCCCATTCGGGTTTCCAGATTTGAACCTGATAAAAGGGATAACTTGATCCTTTTAGGGATGCCATGCAGTGAGTTATCGAAGAGAGAAATCTAAGATCTCGAGATACATCCGGATTGTGGAGCGGGTTTTTAGGAACTATGGTGTGCTTTGCTTGCAGCATATTTCCAGAAGTTCGTGAAGTCCACGCCCAATCGTATTTTTGCAGTCCTTTGCTCTTGTGATGGGCCTACCAAGTACTATACCAGTGTACCAGTTTTTCTAACCCTTGAGTATATATTATATAGCTAACCAGTACAAATAAATCAAGGAATATTTACATTTGTGTAACAGTACAACAGTGAATTTTAGAATCGTATTTTCATTACAGAAAATTACGTATGACAACTGGTGAATTTAAAATGGTAGGCCGAAGATGAAACGTAAAACGAATATCAAATAATGTAAGAAGAGACAGATAAAGTGAGAATCAAAACGAATGTAAAATAAATAGATGCAGATGAGTAAATGTTAGTAGGAACTACAAGTAAAAATGAACAAGCGTATTTTAAGCAACATCGAGTTCGCAAGTGGCTGAATATTTAGTATGTTAAACACTGATAATTCTTCCCGGGTTCAAAAGCAAACACATTATGTATGTTACACGAACAATCCCCTGAACTTGAATGAACTAGAGCAAGGATGTCAAACTCGCGGCCCGCGGGCCTCATGCGGGCCACAACAAATATTTTTGCGGCCCGGCCAATATATCGGCAAATAATAATATATAACAATAAAATAACATATCGACGAAGAAAAAAATGAAATGTTTACTGCTAAGTAATTAACGATAATTTATTCAGTGTTGTTAGATTACTCACAGCGAGCTGACACACACACTACACTACTACAAATGTGTGTGAGTAGCTTGCGTTCAGCTACCTTCGGCTTTTGGGGAACACGTGCACTCAGAACTTGTACGCATCCCCCGATAGCCGAATGTGGCCGAACTCATGGTCTCAGTTTTCCAATCATAGTTTTGTACGATATATTGGTGCATGCATGCGCATGCACTTTGCTTTATTACTAATTATTACTTAATTCATATTGTTACGGATTTCATAGTTATTTATTTATTTAGTTTTTTTATTTAGAATTGTAATTAGATTTGCTTCATGTTGCCTTAGCAACGTAGACGATTTTTGAAAAGACCGCTGCGTTGGAAGATTAAAAATAGAACAGCGCGTGCATTTAATACCTAATAAATAAATATCTCGTAATTGCTGTTGCCATCCACAAGAATACAGATATTTATAGATGTTTCCAGTATATTCGAGAAATTAATTATAAAGTTTATAAAAGCCGAGAACAAACAACTCATCTCAGTAGTAGCTGTAGTTCTAGCGAAATGTTTGTTTACTTAATGCTGTGATTGATTTGTAGCGATTTCGCTGTGAGATAGAATTAGTTTCTCTGTTTTCTCTAAAATACAAGACTTTGGAGTTGGTGTATACAGTAAACCCTTTTCCCAATGTACTTCTTTGGGACACTTCATGTCGAATTTGGATGCAAAGATCCTTGCAATCTCACTAGCTCTAGAAAACCTCAAATAAAGATCGATTGTTTCTCTAAAGCAGTTATTCTAGTCGATTCCAAAGCAGCCATGCAGGCTGTAGTTATAAATCATGACACAGATACTCAGATTATCTCAGAAATACGACAAACCTTGAACTTTCTATATAAATACAAGGCAATCATTTTCAATAGATCCCTTCACATGTAGGTATCGACCGTAACGAAAAGGCAGATTCACTAGCTAAGAGAAGAATGCTTGAGCCACAAGACAGCAAACCAGAGTCACTTAAACAGCATATTTTTGCGAAATTAATGGATACGCTTAAATCTGACCAGACAGCAAAATCAACAGGCAAGTCCTGGGCAAGCATTCAAGATACATGGAAAAATGTTGTCAAAAACCCTGTAAAGAGGCTGTGGCAAACTTAAGATTGCAAATAGGCCACGATTGTATGGCAAATCATCTTAATAAAATTGGCATCCTTCCATTTAATATATGTCAGATTTGTAATTCGGGCATCATGAATGCAGAGCATCTTCTTTTATGCCCAGAACTACATAAAGAATCTCAGAAACGTGGTGAGATATGCAAACTATACTGGAATCCCAAAACTTTCATAAATTTCTTGTAAAGACTATATCTCTTATGTTCCTTTCCTTGTTGTTTAAATTTTTAACTTTTTGCTTTTGTTCCCATGTTCATTTGTTCTGGTTCTTACCTTAAATTTTTTTTATTATATATCATTGTTCTTGCGTGATACTTGAGATGTTTTATATGTTTGGACTGATCTTCCCAATAAAACCATAAGTAACAAAAACATAATTACAGTATAAAAATTTTCAAATTACTAGTTTAAACTGAAATACTATTGTTGTTAATAAAGAAAAGTCGATTATTAAAAGAAATATTTGCTAGGTGTATTTTAGTGCTTAAGTTCATTCATTTTATTTTCTTAAAATCTCAGCCATTTTCTTTGTTGGTTGGAATGAAATTTAGGGGTGATTCCTAGAATCGATGCCATTTTAGATTGAAAGAAATAAAATATAAGTATTATAATTTTTAACACCCAAATAGAAACTAGCAGACCCAAATGGAATACATGATAATAATATATGCGAGAACAATCAAAGGAAGAAGCTGAAAATACAACTGAAGATGAACTGAAAATCAACTCATATATTCCGTCAAATGCAAATGACGGAAATAATGGGATCTGACGGAAATAATGGGAACTTCAGATGCAGAAAACTCTTTAAGAATATTTTGATTTTGTTTACATTTGTTAAAAACGTAAGAGATGGCAATACATTTTTGCACGATTTAGGAAGTTATTATTTTTAGTTGCACATTTTTATGTCCTGCTCGAAAATCTGGTGCAGACTGGAGATAGCTGTATAATATTCCTGCAAAGCATCAGTGTTCTGTAACTTTTTTGAATGTTCAAGCCCTGAAAATTGCTTGCCTGTTTACGTCTGCCATCGTAATATTTATGCCTTCTTTTCATAACAAAGCGTGGTTAAAAATGCCTATTTTTATCTGAACTATCCCTTTCTTGATCTGCATTGTTTTCCAGAGTATTTTATTTCATATGCTTTACGAAAACTGTGAATTTTTCTCACCGCCTTATGCGTAAGCAAAAACCAATGTCACTTATGTTTGAGAACAAATGCATTACTATTTGACAGCCATTTTGTTTTCGCGGGCCATCCGAGCAAAGCGAAGTAACACTGCTAGAGGTCGATAAATAGCAATTCTGCATTAACAGAGAAGAACGTGTAAGCCAACCTCAACATCTAAACGGAGCTGAAAATCCGGGCAGAGGATGCAGCAATCTGATTTATAAGAACTGTCCAAGGAGGAGCAAATCTGATCAATTAGAGAAAGGAAAGAAATTTTGAGGTGTAAAGATGTGTTTGAGCGATGCATGTTAGTATTACTCTTATAATATGCATATAATACCAGAATGGAAATAAACATCAGCACTGTAGATAAATGCCTTAAAATAACTGAAAAAAACCACCGAATTATACGTAATGTGCAACGTAAAGATTGATAAACGCGAAGAATATAAATAAAACTAAAATGCTTCTTACAATTTGCATTTTTCTCCGGTTGTACTACATATTAAACTAAACTTAATTTTATTATTTCACATATTTTTATAAATCTTAATTGACTGTTCAATCAAAATAATTCATGAAAGGAAAGATAATTCATGAAGATAATTTTCACAAAAAAGGAAATTTCCAGATACTGCACATTACCTGAAACTCTAAGCTGCGATTCGTCTTCTTCTTTAAATACATCTTTTATGGATTTAGAAGGTTGATCATCTTCCTCTTCTTCACTCTCATCTATGAACATGCGTTTTATGAACTTGGAAGCTTGTTCAACTTCTTTTGCTCTGAGAGTTTCGGAAACGAGAGTCTCTGGAAGGCTTTGTGATCTTTCAGCTGACAGAGAAGTGCTGACTTTTCGAGTCTCTAGAGGTAATTTGGCACTTGATTGACTGACATCCATTCTCTGGGATTCGAATCCATACTCATAGATATCTGTAGGAAACTTATGGCTCTGAAATTTAAAAAAAAAGTGAAGTCAGTTGATTTTAAGTATTTGTTTGCGCCGCGAAAGAGTCTGAAAACCGATGATAATTGTAACTTTAAACATTGCCATTTTACATATGTTAAACGATTTATTTTTACAAATATAAACAATGATCTATTTTGAATTTGTAAACAAGTCTAGAAAATGGTAGGTAACAGCGGACTTCTTAACCGATCGCTAATTTTTTAATTAACTTTTTATAGTTATAAAAGTCATATTCAACTGCTCAATTCACAGCATTGAAAAAATATTCCCAGTCTCATAGGAGCCCAATAAATTTTATGTCTCATATAAGATGAATCGAACTTTGCTTACTTCTATTCTATAAATATCTGTGTGCTTATATTCCTTTTTAATTGGGTAAAAAAGTGTGTAAGGTAAAGTTTTGTGATCAATGAATAAAATGTTTTTTTTTTCAACTTCTAGGAAATATCGGAATTATTTGGTTAATGCGTACACTGAAAGTAATTCTGTAGCAGATGCATCTGTGTTCTGTACCTGCGTTTGTGTTTCAGAGGTGAAAAGTTTTAAGAATAAAATGCAAGGTTTGGGGTTTCCATTCAATTGTCTGAACAGAGTATGGTCGGAGTATGTATATATTGCTGTATATATTGCGAAATTAATTTTCGGACATACTCAAAATACTGTATTCCATATAAATGCTTTCATATCAGTTTTGAACTTTTTCCTGGCTTTAATACATCTTTTTGTTTTCACTAGTGTCCTTTTTCTTCGTTACTTTTAAAGTGACGAAACACCACTTTTTATGTGTCGCATGTGGTATGAAACTGCGAAAAAAGTTTAAAAGCTTAGAGAAAACTTCTAAGATCTTTAATTGTTTCGGTTCGAGGGAAATTTAAGATAAACTCATCTGTTAAGTAAAAGAGATCTAACTTCCTTCTTTAAAAATTAAATATTCTAAAAACGAGATTTCAGATATTCTAAAAGTGCATTTTGAAACATTAATTATAAGGTTGTAAGATTTTATGTTCATGAATACAGTTAGCATTTGATTTTGTATTTATTATCACTTCTCTTTTCGTCCACTCTCACTAGGACGCAAATTAGTTCACGTGTAAAAGCGCCGAGTTGAGTTATTGTTCAGAGATTGTGCTGTGTTATATTTTTAAGTTTTGTGTAACCGTCAGGCTGGCGATAAATAAAATGGTTTATTTTAAGCCGTCATCTGAGTTTGTGGTTACTGTACTTTAGAAGATAAGACAGAGCGATAAGTAACCTGTTTGTCTGTATGGTGTAAGGAATTAGCATTGGAAGTAGTGTAGACCCTGTAGGATAATATACAAGATATCCCATAAGTCTGTAAATATTTTAAAAATTCGTAAAAATCGGAGGAATTGAACGCGGTTTGTGGAAACGTTATTTTCTTGAAGGGGGATTTTTGTTTTTTGGATGAAGGAAAAAAATAGTTAAAATTTTCGTCAATAGCGGGAATCGCACAGACGCAGTAACAAGAAATATGTAAATAAGAGTTCTATAAATTATAGGTTTTATGATTAACAACTCATTTATGTCTTTTACCCCTACTTGCTGGTACTTAAAGGTTTAATTGTGATGCTGACATTAGTGAATAAAGCGTTATTAGTGAAGCTGTTTTACCTCAGTCAAGAAGCGAAGTCTGAAGCTTTACGAAGGTTTTGGACACAGAAAGGATGGAACAAGGGTTCAGGTACGATCACTTTTGCCGGACTGACTTTCCTGGTACGACTTTCGAAGAAACGGGAAGTTTGTGTCATCGCCTTCGTAGTTGTGCACCAAGTTTATCAGAGACCCGTTTTTCCGATGTGGCTTTGCAGATTGACCCTCTAAAGTTACAATCAACCGGTGCAGTAAGTAGCACATGAGAAGTAGCTTGGAACACTGGTACACCGAAAAACATCGGTAATCCGCATCCTCCACAATGTTTTAAAATTGTACCCCTACAAGTTATAATCAGTTCACCAGCTCTTATTAAATGACAAAATAAAGCGATATGAATTCCCAAATTGGGCTTTGTCGAAAATCGATGACGATCCACAATGGTTCTCAATATCTCGAGGACAGGTGAGGCTCATTTTTACTTGCATGGAACAATCAACACCCATAACCTTTCTAATCTGGTTTCAACATTTCCTTAATCTGGGCAAAGGAGAACCAACGTGCCTATATTGAGGAGCCTCTACATTCACCGCTTTTAACTGTTTAGTGTGGTTTCATTGCGTCCATTATTGTGGGCCCTTTTTGTTTCAAGAGCGCTGTGCAAAAGTTGGCTGGGAGAACAGCTCAATTACTGCAAAACGCTACTTGCAACTGCTGCAGGAGAAAGTGATATCTCATTTACTGGACCATAATGTCCCTGACACAGTGACGTTTATGCAAGAGGAGACAACTTCCTATATCAAAACTGAAGTGAAGACATTCCTAAGAAGAATTTTCACCGACGAGCGGTTAATTAGCCGTCATCGTAGGAATGAGAATTCCCGTCGATCACAGGACTGAACAACGGGATGTATGGCTTTGGAGTTATGTCAAGTTCAGAGTGTAGCCCATCTTTTTTGGTGCAGTTAAAGGACGCCATTCATCACGAAATCTCTTACATCCATTCGGATATGCTACATGCTGAAGTTAATGGTGTTGTAACTCGCTTGCAAAGTGTAGTTTGTGGGGATGGCATATATGCTTTCAAACATTTGCCTGCATGCAAATAAATATAATTTTCCTTGAAATGCGTGATTTGTGCCCTATATCGATGAAATCTATTGTACAGTGTCTCTGTCGACTAAAGTTTTGACAATTTTTTCTTTATCCCCCCCCCCCCAAAATCCCCTTCACGAGAATAACGTTTTTGCAAACCGTGTTCAATTCTATCCCATCCTTCAATTTTTATGAATTAAAAAAAATATTTACAGACTTATAGGAAACCTTGTACATTCAGGTATTCAAGAAAACTTAGAGAATGCGAATTTCGTGTACTGTTTAGTTTCACTGAAATTTAATGCATCATTTAAATATACTTAGCAAAATTTAAGGTCACCCAATGTATAGATCATGAGCCGTTGAAAAGTCTGAGTAGCTGCATATAATTCAATACTGAGGAAATTCAAGCAACCGAAGAGGATACATACAGCCAGCCATTTTGAGAATGAATAGTAATTTGAAGATTGAACAATACCGATATTCGAGATTATGTTTTTGTTTAGAGAATTTATTTTGTGAGATAATGCGATAATTCTTGTCAAGGCAATTTTGTCATATCATCTGTGAGTTTGTGTTTTAAAGTCAATTACGACTCAAAAGTATTCTAAAAACATCTGGTCTTATAATTAATCTGGGGTTGGCAATAAGCAATGGCCCTGGAAATTTGGCAATTAACATTAATACTGGCGCTGGGTATTAACGCTGATATTACAAACTGAATCTATACCCATAAACCTAAATCTACACTACATCCAATAGACTGAAATCGTAAGCATAAATTTTGAAATTATGGTAAGCAAACAATTGTAAGAAAACGGGAAATTAATTTATTGTAACATCAGATGCTGAAATGCACAAAATATGGAACTGAACAAAAAAAAAAAAAAAAAAAAGGATAAGAAAAGTAACTGTTTATCAAATGTAACTGTTAAGGGTTTGGCAAATGAAGACAAGTGACAGAAATTAAATTAATTATGGAAAAAAATAACGAAACTAAAATCATTCCTGATCAACAGTATAAATGTACATTGTTGAAAATGGAGTAAAATCGCATTAATCTCCTTTATTATTTAAAAGAATTCGTAAAGCGAGTTGTTTATACTTCGTGTTTATGTTATCTGAAAGCTTTTATACTTTCTTCGATGAGATATTGTACAGTGTTCTCCACTGTCGTGCTGAGCCACAGTGATATGATTATATTTGCATTTAAAGAACATTTTGAGATGCAGCCCATTTTAATGTTTCACAGTCTGTAATGTCAGCACAGGTTGTATATTCATGTAGAAACTAATCAAACAGGAAGGTGTAAAGATGTTTCTCCCTAGATATTTTTGGTTTTGCTTTCGAGTATTTTTAATATCATACTTGTTTTCCACTGTTCTTTGTTGAATGTTAAGAGACAATAAACTCGTATAGCTGATAAGTAATCCTTATATTTCTTTGTAAGTGAGAGAAGGACTTATTATTGTGATATCTGGCGACTGTTTGGCGATCAACAGAGCATGCTTGGCGCAGGTAGCTCTTCTTCGAGAAGGGTTAATGTATTTATTAGGAGTTGCATGTTAGCCTCGGAAGAGGAAGGTAGTAGATTGTACTACGCGGTAGGAGCGACATACTGCTCTGAGTAACTATTATATTATGATTTGAATTATATATTTAATAAATGTTTGTTTCGTCTTGCTAAATGGTGCCTTGTTAAACCACGAAGTCATCACAACACGCTCTCTTTCGAGAAAACCAGAGAGGTTAGAAGCTTAGAGCGTTGAAAACGGAAGAGGCGTAAAGTTAAGCCTAACTAACGAAAGAAGTGTTCATTTGCAAAAGAGAGTAAAAACGTGAGAATTATTTAATCGAGAGTTTGAAAGGCTTGATTCTAAAGGAAAATAGAAGAAAATGTTCAAAAACGCAAAGAAAGAGGATTTAGTAACAGTTCTATTGGAAATTGGCGAAGAAGCATCCCCAGATTTGAAGCTGGTAGAACTGAAACACAAACTCCAGAATAGCAAGGAATACATCGAAGATGCTGATTTCGTGAAAGAAATTCATGAGTCAACATTTCAACAACTGAAGGAACGATTAGCGATGTCAACGGAGCTGATCACCCCAACACTGCAGGATCCGTTTGTCATTCATTCTGATGCATCCCAAATCGGAATAGGTGCATGTTTGTCACAGCAAAGGGGAGAGAAGCAATTTCCCATCTGCTACGCGAGCAAGAAATTATCGAAACCTCAACAGAGCTGGCCGACTATAGAGCGTGAAGCTTATGCTATAGTATGGGCACTGAAGAAGTTTGAACCTTGGATATTCGGTTCATCGGTGAAAATTGTGACTGATCATAATCCTCTAGCCTTTATAGTGAGAAATGCTCCGCAATCGTCCAAATTACAACGATGGGCCATAGCTTTGCAGAAATATAATCTCGAAATAGAACATTGCCCTGGAAAAAAAACTGTCAAACGCGGATGCATTATCCAGACTTCCCACTTGTGAACTTTGAACATTAATTTACTGTTCATCTTCACGAACATTTTGTATAGTTAATAATTAGATAGTTTTCTTTGCTTTTCATAATCATTTTACAATTTTGTGCAAATAAGATGTTTATGTAATTTGAAATAGATAGAGAAATTATTGGATAACAAATATTCGAGGTAAGTGGTAAATTTAGATATTTGTTTCCCAAGGATTTAAATCATGCTGCAGCATCATTAATTAAAAGGAATGTTAAGAATATAATTTTATATATATATATAAGAAACTTAATAATTTTACTGTCATCATTGGAATAATACTAGGGTATATTTTAACATGTTTATAAAAGAAAATATCAACTTGGTTTCTTTGAATTAAGAATTGATAAATTGTTACAATAATAATAAGGTTCGGAACAAGTGAAGTTAAAAATGATTTATCTATGTTTATATATAAAAATGTGTTATCTATGTTTATGTAGTAAATTGAGGTATGTCTATAGTAATTGAGATTTGAAAATTAGGATAGAATGTATAAAAGTATATGTAGTTTTTTTTTTCTATTTCACGTTGATCGCAAACAGTTGCTAGATTTTAGTTTCCAGATTGCTGATTGATTTGTAAATAATATCAACAACAATCTTACGACGGGGGTGTGATATCTGGCGACTGTTTGGCGATCAACAGAGCATGCTTGGCGCAGGTAGCTCTTCTTCGAGAAGGGTTAATGTATTTATTAGGAGTTGCATGTTAGCCTCGGAAGAGGAAGGTAGTAGATTGTACTACGCAGTAGGAGCGACGTACTGCTCTGAGTAACTATTATATTATGCTTTGAATTATATATTTAATAAATGTTTGTTTCGTCTTGCTAAATGGTGCCTTGTTAAACCACGAAGTCATCACAATTATGTCTTAGGTTTCAGTGAAAAGTGTACTATTTGATATTTCAGTTTTCTGCGAGCCTGTTAAAAAATTAAAATCTTAGGCTGAATGAGCTACATCCTGAAATGCCATTAGTCAGAAGCAAAGATAACACCACACTTTAAATCATGTCATCCGACTAAACAAAACTTAGCTTCATTTTATTCCTATGTTTTCCGTGCTCTTCAAGTTTGCTCCTTCAAACTAGCCCTTGATGAAGAATTAAATTATTTAAAAGCAATAGCTATTGACAGGGGCTTTTCACCCAACATTATTAATCAAGCAGTTAAAAAATTCTCATCTCAACACACTAAAAGGCACACTCTTGTTTTAGGAGATTATAAAAATTCTGTTGTCATTCCCTTCTTCCCATCAATTAGCTATAAAGTTGTACATATTTTGCAGAAATTTAACTTTCGGGTTGTTTATTCTCCCATCAATAAAATTCCGAGTTTCATACTCAAAGACCCCATTCCGGATATGAATTCCTGGGGTATTTATAGGATTCCTTGCCAGTGTGGTTTAATTTACATTGGCCAAACTAAGAGAGCCTTAAAATTTCGCGTCAAGGAACATGAGGCATATGTTAGAAAAAAGGAAACACAGAAGTCTTCTGTTGCTCAACATTGTTGGTCCGAAAATCACACTTTCAATTTCTCTGCTGCCAAAATTATTCCCAAAACATCTTCCATTGGAGAACTGGATTTTCTAGAGGCATTTCACATTCATAAAAATCTTCCTGTTCTAGTTAACGATCCTAATTCCAATCCAAATTTGCCTTCGGCCTTTAAAGAAATTATGTTTTAATTCTAGTTTCACCAACAGATGGCGCCACTTGCTTATTCTTGTCCAGGCTTTCTTGTCTTATCTAATCATTATTTCCTGTCCTGTTCATTTGCAGTTTTGCAGCTGAGGATGGTGGTTCGGTAAAACCATCGAAACTAGTCCTGTGAAAATTTTGTAAATATAACGCTCATTTTTGTTGTTTGACTTCTGAATTAGTATTTGTTCGGCGTGTTATTGTGTCTTAATCAAAGGTAACAGTATGCAAGCTGAGCCCTTTAGGACTTCATAATTTCGTCGTTTAGCAAACGTAGAAGAATCTACTCATTCTGCAATTTCCATGAGCGTTGATTCTAATTATTTTATTTTATTTGAACATTTCTCTTTTCTTATGTTTACACAATGCTCAAGTCTTGTACACGCTATTCACTTTTTAATGAATTACCCCGTGGAAATAACAAACTTATTTCTTTCTCGAAAAAATTAATTTGCGGGAATTTGCAACCAACAAAAATGTGACAGAAAGTTCTAATCTAACTGTTTAAAATTTCGTTTACGTATCTGTTGCTAAAAAATTTGCTTGGTCCACCTGTGGCTGAGTGCACATTTAAACGTTTGACCCGTGTTCGAATTGCAGTGAATAAATTTGCTGCTTGGATATTTTCACCCTAAGGAGTAACGAGGGTATAAGCCTAGAGGATATAAAGAGGATATAATGAGGATATAAGCTAATCTTCTCTTTAAATATCGTCTCGATAATAGCCCTTCTGTCATACAAGTAGCTCTTGTGTGCTTGCTAAATTCAGCTGCATAAAATATTATTTTCTTATTGTTTATATTATTTTAGTTTATGGTTTAATTATTATTTTTTAAAATTTTACGTGCTCATTTAGTTTGCATATTTAATTGGCAAGAACAATTAAAAGAGAATACAGGTTTTGCAGTTGTATAAAAAATTATTCGGCTAATTCATCTGATTTTGATAATGATAGTTTTGAAAATGAGAATATTTTAATTTTAAACCCAATAAATGTAAAGAAATTTATCTTTCATAAAAGGAAAAAAAAGTTGTATATTTTAGTTCTAGATATTTATGAATAATAAAGAGCTAATAAAATTGTTCAATTGTTTTCTTTGTAACAATATTAATTTCAAAATCCTGGCAATCAGTTCAGTGAAGAGAGGATCAAGTTTTTCTTTAATTCAGCGAATTGTTTTCATCTTTTTATCAATGAAGGTGTAATTTGTCAAGTTTGGGAAATTCATTAGAATGCTGCTAATTTTTCTGATCACCTTCCCTAAAGAATACTCTTTTAATGTTTATTTAAATTAAAACAGAAAATTCAATTGAAAATGCCAATAAAATATGTTATATGTCAAAATATGCAGGAAAGAAGAGAAACTTTCTAATTTCCCAATGATTGAATTCCATTTCTTAAAATCAGATTTCTGTAGCGTGAAAAGGCACATAAGAACAGTATCTCATTTTTAAGAATTTGGTGTTTCATATTTAGGAATTTGCTCCTAAATAAAATACACAGTTTTTTATTTGTCACAGTGTGCGATTATATTGCAGTGTTGTTAGGTTATTTTGAAACAGGAGTACACGAGAGATGAAAGCACTCCTCTTGCCGGGACCTCTCGAATACGCACCGAGTGTGCTTCCAGTTACACCACGAAGGTATGCTGGAAGGAGGGAGAAAATACCTTATAATATTATTGAATTATTTTCATGATGCTGTTTAATGCGAATTTTTCACGAGATATCGAATGAATCTTAAGATAGTGAAATGTCCTTTCATATACCTCAAATATAATAAAAGTGTCTCTAAATTCGCAGACTCTATGTTGAATGACCCATTCTAATCGTTACTGCAGATTTTCAGTTTTGGGTTTCAATATTTTTTAATGAATTCGTGATATAGGCTGTTGGTTTCATTTAAAAAGGATGATATATGGCTAACATACACAACCTATCAGTAATGTATAACTGTATCTGTAAGTTATGGTGTTATGCAAAACTAGCTGCATAAAAATGTTATAAATTTTCGTTTTAACCCTTTATACAATATATCTTTCATTTGCGAATTTTATAATTAAATCAAATATTCCGGTGATAGCAGTACACTTCTCGAATTCTGCAGACGTAGATAGCGTTACCATATTAATATTTATTACAGTTTGGCAACCCTTCAGTTGCTCTGGCTTTTTGAAATTTGCGTGCGCTTCAAGAAGTACTACATTACTGGGAATTTTGAAGTTTCATGTTCTTACAGCAACAGTTGCGTACAAAGAATAATCTTTTACTTAATTCTCTGATATGTGCAAATGAATGATAGTGAGGAAATTGGGAATACAAACTACATTGTTCATTTAATTTACCATACTAAGATCTTTTACATAACAACCTGTAAACTTATTCACAACTTTTAACTTTTAAACACTTTATCTATGAAAGATAACTGCTAATATTTTTTAGCATTTAGCATTTAAAAGAACCAAGTCTTAAAATGAACTTAAAAAACTCATGAATGATGACGCTATATAATACTACTAGACATAATTTCTACATCAAAAATAAAATAATAATTTGAAATTGTGAGTTTATAAGGTATTTTGTCTCTCGTTTGCGGATGCCTTTGGGGTTAAATTGGAAGCATATTCGACGCATATTTGATATCCCCAGGTTCGAGCCCCGGGAAGGGCATTACTCATTTTTCATGTCTCCTACTTCATAAAAACCTAAAGACTCTACAAGTTTATACTAATTAGTTTTAATTCATTTAAAATATGGGAGTATTAACATAGAAAAATTCAAAGATTTTATTAAGGTGAAAGGTCTTATTCTGCAGTTATTCTAAATTTGATATTCTAATTTTTTAAAAGACTTCTTCCAAAGGTGTTTCTTTAAGAAGGACTTGGAATAGCATTTTACGATCCTTTTCTTTTTTAGATTTCTGAGGCTTTTATTAATCAGTTATCTTATCGTTTTGGTTTTATTATACTTCGACTTTCATAAATTTCCACCAGAATGCAAATTAGTGTACAGCACAAGTTTTCAATGTTTATTTTCAAAAGTAATAGCATAATCGTATAGATTGCTTTTTTCATTAAATACACTTATAATGAAATAATTACATTAAGCAAATACAAATTGTAATGTATATTAAGTAACTAAATTTACATTAAGTATAAATTTTATACGTGGAGCTATATCATAAAATAATTCTTTGTATAAGAAAAAAATTGAATCAATAGTATATTAAAATATGTAGAATATTAAATATATTTCATTTACTTTTTATGGGATATTTAATTGCTTTTATTACTACATCTTTGGAAGTTCTTTGAAAATTTCTTCAGTTCACTGAAACAGCCCATAAAGGAAATAAATTCTAACAAATTGCGTAGTTTCTTTTAAGGAAACTTAAACTTAATTTCTTATGTGAATACAAATAAGTGCTATTTATTTAAGAAATTATTTGAATATCTTTTATTAAAAAGTCGTAATTTAAAACTTTTATTTTACCAGCACATACTTTAAGAGGGCAATATGGGGTGGTGAACTTACTTCTCACATGAGAAGATACCTGCTCTCAATTCAGAGACAGCAGCTACTTCGTAGAAACTTTCCTGCAGCTGCTTATAATCTCTTCGACGTCATCGACGACCCAATTCCAAAGTTCTGTTTAATAACCTTCTTATAAAAGAGGGCTCCAAAACTGAGAACAGCACGGGAAGTGCTTTCTGCACACTGGAAAATGGTACTGTAATATTTGAATGGAAGAGGAAACTAGGATTGAACAACTCGGTATACCAAGTACAGCTTCTATCTATCAGCGCATCAGCACTGCAATTAGGCACACTAACACATATCAGCAGCAGAAATACTCCATACTCAGCGATTCAGCGTCAAGTCTAGCGGCTATCGCAAGACAAAACAGTAGGAGTCCTTTGATATACCGAATTCAAAAACAGCTTCTGGCTATGCCTGTCTCACAAAGACTCGCTCTAAAATGAGTTTCCACTCATACAGAGATTCAAGGCAATGAAGCTGCCAAGCAGGCAGATAATAGCACGGAATTACTAGAACAACCTAATAAATTTCCTTCATCTCAAGTTAAAAAAAACTTTGATAAGCTTGCTACAAAACTGACAAAATGGATGTTCAGAGGCAGAGGTAGGACGAAGGATTGCCAAAAGTTAGCATGGAAGTCGACCCATCGTGCTAGCCTAACACACAATTCTTGACAGGTCATGGGCCATTCCCAGTATACCTCAACAGATTCAGACTTAGGGATACTCCGGAGAGGAAGGTGACACGGACCGTTATTACTTTAATTGTGTTAATACAAGAATCTGGCAGTTAAAAAGAAACCAGCGGACTGTGCCCGGGCAACGTGGACGTCCAATACACTCAAAAATAGAGTAGTCATAAAAATAGAGTAGACGTGGTAAAATAAGAGAAAATCTCAAGACACTGCATAAGCAGAAACCACTGTTTTTAGTTTAAGTTTTGTCTGTTTTAGACAAAATTTTAGTCCTTGAATTGCTAAATATGTGATATATGCCTTTTCATTTTCACTAGGCTGTCCAGTTCTTAAACGCGTATTTTGCTTTCAATATATTCATTGATAATTTAACTTAAAAATAGCGAAATTTACTTTTCATTAATATTTAACAGAAAGGAATATCGACTTACATTTGATTCAGACGCAGCAGAGCTTAGCAAACCTGAAAATAGAAGTAAGTTCATCTACACTTATGTAATGGGTAAACACATTCAGAAACACATTTCTCAATGTAAATTATTTCTTCAGGGTTATAATGAAAATATATTTCGTTACCTTATTCAAAATAACAAAGCTAAAAGACTAACTAATAACTACCTAAGAGAAGCAGTAATTTATTCCAAGTCAGTTCCATCGCTCTTGCTGGGATGCCTCTATGAAAGAGAATAAACACAAGTTAGAATAAAATTTCTTAGAGCAAAATATTTTCTGAATAAAACTGAGGTTGAACAAAATTCATTTTTTCAAACATAAACATCATTCGAATTCGATACATATAATGTCATATACTAAAATATCACTTGTCGAATGCGCACGACCTATGGTACTGAAACAATATACACTGGTGTGCAAAAATTAAGGACGAGACGGTTTTTTCAATATAACTTTGTACAAAAGCTTTCCAAATCAACACATTTAATACCGTAAGATCAACAATACGTAAGGACATGAGTAATGTAAGCAACACTTACTAAAAGAGAAATCAGAGGGATAAAAAGAAGCTTTATTGAAAAAGTAGCGTGGAGCGCAATGCGACTGAAGGCCGAAACATCCCTGTGATGGGTGTATAGCAAGAAGCATCCGGTCTTTAATAGGGGATATGATCTCCCCTGACTGCTAGGCAGGTTTCACAGCGTCTGCCCATGCTGAGAATGAGGGTGTCAATGAGTTGTTGAGGCATTGCTGCCCATTCGTCTTGCAGCGCCAATCGAAGCTCCGGAATCGTTACTGGTGGTAAGGTACGAGCTGCCAAGCGTTTGCCTAGAAAATCCCATACATGCTCGATGGAATTTAGATCCGGAGATCGTGCCGGCCAATCCATACGTTCAATATCCTCACTCTCTAAGAGATGTTCGGCAGCTACTGTGCGATGACATGGTGCATTGTCGTCCATGAAAAGGAACTGCGGACTCATAGCGCCTCTAAAAAGACGCACATATGGAAGAAGATTCTCGTTACAATAACGGGTCCCGTTGACTGAACCTGCGTCGAAGATGTGAAGGTCTGTACGACTACCAAGCATGATGCCTCCCCAAACGAGGACACCGCCACCTCTATACCTGTCCCTTTCAATGATGTTCGAGGGATGATTGCGGCTTCCCCGCTCTCTCCAGATGAGTATGCGATGAGAATCGCTACTCAGGCTGAATCTGCTCTCATCTCTAAAGAGTACTCGTCCCCATTCATTGTCTCTCCGATTCCGGTGTTCCCGGCACCACAGAAAACGCCTTCTCCTATGGGCAGGCTTTAGAGGTACACACTGTACAGGGCGTCGTGCAAACAGACCACCACCGTGCAGTCTTCTGGCCACGGTAAAACGCGATATCGGTCGTCCAGTCGCCTGTGTCAAGTGTCTAGCGATTTCTCCCGCTGTCTGCCGCCTGTTTCTTCTGGCCTGTAAGGTAATATACCGGTCATCTGCGGGTGTGGTTCCTCGTGGACGACCACTACTAAACCCCCGGATAGCTGTTCCTGTAGTTTGAAATTGTCTCCAAAGTCGTGAAACGATGCTGTGAGCAATTCCAAACTCTGCAGCCACACTTGTCACACTTCGGCCTTCCTCCAACTTCCCAATGATTCGACCTCGGGTAAAAGCATCCAGGTGTCGTCTAACAAATTGATTATTCGCCATTTCTCGCTGAGGCAGCAACTCGGTGTGATTTTAACTGCTATACGGCGTGCAATCTCTTTGCCAGAAATACTGATCTTACACCGACAACATGCTTTATACTACTCAGACACTCCTCCATTACGTCTACCTGCATATCTGCGCATGCGCTACCGTACACCACCTTACTTAATCTCCTGATTGGTCTTTCTGTCCGCTCTGCCTCTTCGTTCAGCTGATATGCTAATTTTTCGATTTCGTCCTTAATTTTTGCACACCAGTGTATTTTGGATAAATGTTTCAAAGGATGTGGAGGATCACATTTTCACTCTTTTCGTACTTTGAATATTGAAAAGATTATATTCTAATACATTAAGCTATTAGAAAATTTACTATTTCATTTAAGCATATATATCCGAAACTGAAGATGATTATTATAAGCAAAATAGCGAACTTGACAAGTAACATGTTGTTTTGCAAACTTAAAAAGACGGTGTTTATGCGCATTTAAACGATTCTTGAAGAAACTCTAAATATATGTATATATTGCAGCAAATGAACGAGAAATCGCTCCAGACTATGGCTTAGCTCTTAAATTATGATTGGGTTCGTAAGTGGGCTCGAGGATATTCCGACAGCTAACCGCTGTTTAAACAGATTATTGCATACTCTGCAGGTCATTATCGAAACATCTTTTATGGATTATAAAGCCACGCTTCATCGAACCTAAGAAATACGAAAAGTCTTAGAGGACGAAAAGACATTCGTTGAATCGACTGGCTTGCATTCTGTCCCAAACTCTCTTGAAAATACACGAGACGTTAGGGTAAGACGTATTACAGCTTGCAGTCCTACATTAGAAACACACTTTTTTAACATGGGCATTCACGAACTTTTGTGTCTAACTTTTCTGCAAAAAACAGGCTACCATTGTATAGATTTGTTATTTATAACTGGTTGTTGTTTCTTATCTTGCAATAAATATCAGAGAAAAAATAAATCACTATAGTTGCCTCCATTGATGTACGCTGTCTCTATTTTCATGCAAAAATGTCGTTCCTTTTTAAAGTTCTTGATATGTGTGCATGACCATTGGATGTAGGGGTACCTTGTTTGAAGATATTATATTTCGACATTTCCTTAAAATTTTCCCTGTGATGTAGTCTATTCTTGGAGCTAATAACAATACATCGGAGTAAAATAAAAACTATTTTCCATTTACATCCTTTTAGTGTGTCTTCGCCTTCCTAAGAATTATTTGGGTCTTTAAGGATTACAGTTTAACTTAAAAATCTCTTTAACTGTGATGGGGTGCTAGATTCTTAGGTGTGCCGCATAGTAATGTTTTGGTACTAGAATCGTGATGCCCTTAGTTATTATAATTATGTGATACCTTATGGTTTATATTTTATCTTTATGCATTGAACATTTTGTGAGGAAATATGCAGCAGGTTCTAGAAAAGCACTGTTAGCTATTTATTTAGGTTGACTCTGCAAAGCGCAGAAACATTTGAGAATTATAAACTCACGTAACATTTTTATTTCTATTTTTCAGTATGCTTTAATTTAATTTACCTTTACGCTTGATTAGTTTATTTTTTGCAGTTATAATTTAATTATGTTATTACCAATAAAGTCATCAATGTTCGCATTTTGCGTTATAGTGTATATATCATTAAAAAAAGAAATAACTAAACGGCCAACAACAATTTTCTAAAATCTGCTGTTTTTCGTATAAAACTGTAGTTTTTTAAATTTTAAATCAACGAAAGAGACGTTTTAAAGGAAAATACAGTGCTATGAAAGCGTCACATCGTATTTGCAACATATTTTTCATCTGTGCTAAAACGCATATTAAGATATAAGGAATAATCCTGTGAAATCTCATTATGAACTTTCATAGAGAATGTGAGCACAACAGAAATGCATAAAAAATGCATAAAAATAAACATATTCATATTTCTGGGTTGTAGTTTGACATTAGAAATAATGAGGAGAAATCAAAAAGAATTAATTACGGTTACCCGAATTTCGAAATAATCAAGAGCAATATTAGAAAACTGTAAGAGAAGCATATATTTTTACTTAAAAAAAAGATTAATTTAAAAATAATGATAATCCATATATTCCCATTTTTTTTCCGGAAAATATAGTTACTATTCCTCGTATAATTGGTGAACGAAAAAGGTGGAGCTCAAAAATTAGTTATAGATTAACATTTTAAAAACTTTCTGCTTTGCCAGAATGTATCAAATTATACAGTTTAAAATATTCTCGTTAAATGCTCAGTTTAGAATTTCGAAGTTTTATAGTATCAAATCTTCAAAATTCCAAACTTTGCTCAAAGCGTTTTAAATAGCAAACCATAAAATTTACGAAAAAAAGAGAAAACTTTAAAGTTGAAATGTATAAATAACAGAAACAAATTTATTCTTCAAAAAAATTCCCCCCCCCCAAAAAAAAATCTAAAAGGTTTCAGATATTAAATTACATCAGATTTTAAATTACGTACGGAAAGTTCAGTGTGTTCTGTGGCTTGCTAAATTCGAATCCGTGATCAAAAATGCAACGTGAATATCGTCGCGTGTACAACGAACCGCCACTACATAGAAATGACATTAATCGGTGGGCAAGCAGTTGAAGGATACCGGCAGTTGTTGGACAAACCCTGTTTTGGCTGGCCATCGGTCAGCGACGAGTCTGTAAAGGCTATGTGGAAGAGTTACCCAAGAAGCCCTTACAAATTGCAGCTGTTACACGCTATCAAACCGACAAATAGACCCAAACGATTTGCGTTTGCTACAGACATGTTTCACGAGGTCGACAGTGATAACCGATTTCTGCAGAAGATTGTGTTTATCAATGAGGCGACATTCCCTGTTAGTGGACATGGTCATCGCCATAACATCCGAATATGGGCTGCTGAAAATCCTCATGCCCACGTAGAGTACGAACTTAAAAACCCTAAAGTGAACGTGTGGTGTGGCCTGATGCATGATAAAATGATAGGGCCATTTTTCTTTGCGGAGTAGACTGTGACGGCATGGATGGAGCCCACATCGAACTGCACTGAACAGGTATGAAACTGTAAGAGGTTTTCTTTTGTTTTGTGAAGATTTCACATTTCTATCTTGTTTTGTTGCTTTTCTGCGACCGATCAAAAGTGCACCATGACTTTACGGGCACACTGTATAGGGTGTCAATGGTTTGAAAAGAGATATAGCCTTTTAAAGTTTTCGACGTAAAATGCCAAAACGAAATTAATAGTTCTTTAGGGAAAAGTGCCCCTTTGAACTAATAAGTTGGTTCTTTGGACTGATAAGGACCTACTTCAAATTCGCTGCTAAAGTAGGAATTAAACGCTCTTTCTCATACTATGGAATTTCATGCTAAAGAATATTACATACTAAGGAAATAAGTATTGACATCTAGCAGAAATTATTGTTCATTGCATTCAATCAAAACCAACCTCCTGTATTGAAATGTAGAGGCTCTGTAAACAGTATTTTAAGTATTTAATGAAAATTCTCTAAAGCTTCAATTGCGTACGCTAAAAATCATTCTGTATATTTTTTTCTCACTTCTGTAGCAAAAAAGAACTTGCTTTTATAAAAATACATTTTTGTGCGAGAAATTCATGCTTATCTAGATCATTAATCCTTCATTTGTTCGCCTAGAAAACGAAGCCTAAGGCTATTGTATTTTGCAAATTAAATAGTTTTCCCTTTTTCTAGAAATGAACCGGATAAACCTTAAGGTTAGTCATTTTTAGGTCTTTTAAATCTCTTCCAAATTGATGGATGAAGCGATATAATTGATGGATGAAGTGGATAATTGCTCTATCACTTGTACTTTAACGTTTAATCGTTAAGGTTAAAGCTTATATGTACCCGATTATTCTGATTTTGTTACCTTTTCAACCGTCTCGATATGCTTCTTTCTTAAGCTTCTTATTTCATAGAGCGTTTTGCGTTTTAATTGTACATTTACTTCAGTAAAAGCGAGAATTTCTGTTTTCTATTGCGCTTTGCTTTGGTTATTTATCAAACTTGCAACTATACATACAAAATATTATTTTTTTATCAAGCATTTTTGCATTAATCTTTATAATAAATATTTTTCTCCTGAATGTAAATATTACATAATGCGAATACGTTAGAAATTAAAATGATGTTCTCTATAAATTTAATAAAAGACAAACCTTAATCTCGCTAGAAAAATCTTCAGATTGATGCACAAATCGTTTGAATTTTCTACTTAAAATAATTTCGGAAATTTTATCAAAACGCATATTCTTCATAATAAACGCATAATAATGAGTAAATTTGACATGCACAGATATGATTTGTTTACGTTACTATAGGCCGTTACTTCAAAAAAAGCACGCCTTTCCAAATGTTATAAACTTATATATTCATTATTAAAGAATTTACACAACGTTTACGAGAAAAAACACAAAATTACTTGAAAGTCTATAGTTACAGCGCAGATTCTTAATTTAATAGTGGTAAAAGGCGTAGTGACGTTCATGGGCAGTCGCAGTATTGTCTCCAAAGAGGTAAACAAATGGAGTGCACGCAGAGGTGACCGACCAATCGAACTCGAATTGTATTTCAAACAAATATCATAAGCTAAACAAGAATTTTAGCATCTAAACAGGATATATACCAAGCTGGACGTATTTAAAAGTAAACGTATACAGAGGTACCACTTCATTGGAAGATAGGAAACGGAAGAAAGGTGCTGTGTTCACAGTTTATGTTATAAGCAGCTACAAATCTTTTAGAGTTTCTCATAGTTCATCTTCAGTACGCACAGTAACTTATTTATTGTTTCACAAAGTGGAAATGTCATTTTCTTTCGCTTTTTATGCTATCCGAAGCCAAATGCCCCATAAACCCGTCTTTCGTGCTCGACAGAAGTGCCATATGCTCCAAGGGGATTTGTAGGCTGAATCCAGCAGCAATGTACTTTGACAAGAAACACTTCTCATACCTGATGAACGAAATAGTTATGTCATTCTGCATTTTAATATCACTAAATGCGTTAACATTTAGTAATGATCCCGTTGTAACGGGATCATGCGACAAGACGACCACTTGTCCAAGACAAATGCTCAATGCCTAGAAAGCAGATATAGGAGTATTGCAAGCCATGGCTCACTGAGTGCTGTTGCTCCACTGAGTTTAGTTTTACATGCGGTTAACTGCGTGTTTCATTATATTCTCCTTCGAATGATCATTATGCATGCAATCTCCGCAATATTAGATCCCTATATTTATATTTATTAGATCAATATATTTCCTGAAGAGGATTTGGATGTAAAAAAGATTCTGAAATTTGTCATAGGATACTCTGTAGGGTTCTACAGTTCTACTGTCATAGGATACTCTGTACTGTTCTACTGTAGGGTTTTACGGTATGTAGAATCTTTATCAAAGTTCTGCAGGCCCCATTTGACTGACAGCAAGTTATCTCTTAGTCTGAAACAAAATACAGAGTTTGAAGAAGGTTAAAATAACCTTTTCGTTTAAGTTTAAATAAACAGAAAGGTACAGCTTGTGCGACAGACAAACTTCCGCATATTTAAATTCATCTAACGAAGTGCAACTGATATTTTGATTTCAGTTGCAGCTCACGTAGTCGGAGAATGCACATAAAAAATAGACTACTGGAAGCTGGCTGAGATATTCAGTGGGACGTATTTTAAAACGTTGGCTAGCAAGGCTAAAAATCGGAATACAGCTTAAACAGAGCGTTGGCGTTTGTAAGTAACAGCCAGACGAGGCTACCAGAAGCTCTAATCTAAGCATTCGAAAACCCCAGCTAAAATAAATATGGCTACTAATTTTCATTTGGTTAAAACTACGAAAAAATTAAAGGTTTAAATCATAGTAATTGGTTAGTTAGCATAAAATACCCAATAACTCAATAACATGAAGAAGCAGAGGCAGCTAGCTTCCACATCTCTTTTTGCTGATTTTATACGTTCCATAATTTGTAAACTTTGAATTTTCAGTAATATGTTGTTCACAAGACATTATTGGCCCACCAGCGGCCGAGCGGTAAAGTCGCTGAACACTGGCGCTCAACTTCAGGACACCAAAATGGGAAAGTCAGTTTGAAATTGAATCAGACAATGACAAAGTGAGAAACAGCTCAGTTTGCGGTAAGAAATCAAACTAGGGAGAATTTACCAGCGCAAAGGCAGTGGTTTTAATTTCTCATTCGCTTGTGTTAGCCCACCAGCGGCCGAGCGGTAAAGTCGCCGAACACTGGTAGTTCGGTCCGAGGTTCGAATCCCGCGAACGGGCTGGCTGCATGGGTGTTTTCGTGGTTTTCCCCATGTGTAACGTGTATACGAGACAGTTTCCTGTAGAACGTCCTCCACGAAGGCATCCCTCCCCTTAGACTTCGAGGCTTTGCCGTAATTAAATAACCTAACCATTCGCTTGTGAATCCTGATTAAGTGTGACTGCGATAATATAGGAAATGACAATTTTTAGGAAAAAATATCAGTGCTAAAAGTCTGGAGATAAAAGTGTCTAGTTACTCATCGTAACAAAATCCTTAAATGCATAAAAGGTAAACTAATAGGCGAATTTCAATAGGCTAAAATGTTTTTCTATTCAAATTCAGATCGAATGAATAGTCGAGAATTAAAGGTAAAGTGTAATAACATCTGAATTTATACTGTTTGCGGTAATCGGTGAGAGAATTCAAAATTAGTTATTTTTCATTCGAAGCTCTGTGTTAGTAACATGATTTGAAGCTGAATACATGTGACGTTCTCTGCGTCGACAAAGTTATGATAGTCTTCAAATTTTGTCCGTTCAGAGAAAGGGCAGAACTATTATTTTATTTATTTATTTATTTTCTTGAATATTTACAATAGCCAATGTAGTAAATGTTATCTAAGCACTGAAAATGCATCACTGTGACATGTATTTTATATGGAAAATGAAAATAAAGTCATTATTTCTTGAGATGGAAAATTCAAATTTCACGAAGTTCGTAAAAGGTTAAAAGGTCTTTGATTTTAAAGCACAATTCAAAAATTCTCTGCACTTTTTTTTACTCGAAACTCTTGGATTCTGAACTAAAATATGTTAAATGTTTTAACTCTGAACCTTGTAAAAATTAGTTTAATTTATACGGAATTATCCCCTCCCCCCATGCTATCTCTCGTGGGATAACTGGAGCATGTCCAGCTAGCAGTCAGATAATCCATGGTTTGTATCGCAGCGAAGGCGTAGTCAGTCACATTCCTTGTTCTAGGGTGGGGGAAATCCCTTCGTTTGTACATTCTGGCATTTAACAGAAGCATTCAATTAAAAAAAAAAATCGTTGCAAATTCAGTGCACCTGATCACCAATATCGCCTCGTGGCGACTCTGAGTAAATATTCTTAGTTTCCTGAAGACAATTTGATCTTACCAGTAAGGCTGCTGAATAGTAGTTCGACCCGGGTTCGTATCTAGGCTAATGAGCTAATTGCATAATTAGGTTTCGTTATTTTCCACGTGTGTATAATGTGAATACGAATCAGTTTTCCTTAGAAAGTTTTCCAGGAAGGCACCTCTTCTCTTAGGCAGATAGACTTCGTATACCTTGCCATTTCCAAATAACTTATCCTAACTATTAGTTTAGAGAGAGTTTATTGTTTAATGATTAAAATTTACAGGGCTATCTTTTGAAATTATCCTAGAGCAGAAATGTCTTAGCTTCTGAAGAAGAGAGAACAGTGTCTGATCGTTCTCAAAATGGATAGAGTTTCATTCTTGACTGAAGAATCTCGAAATGTATAGAGTAAAACACACTTATTTTATGCTACCATTTTAAGTAATAACTGCAATCAAAATAAATATATTATAATTCAATTAGTTTAGAAATTTAAATTTTCTTTTACGTGGTGCTGAAATGTTCTTTCGTACTTTGATTTTAACTTGTGGAACCTCTAAATGTTTGGTTTATTCAGTTACGGCAAAGCGTACTAGGATTATCTGCCTAAGGGAATGAATGTCTTTGTGGAGGACTTTCTAAGGAAAACTGACTTGTATTCACATTTCGCACGGGGAAAACCGCGAAAACGCCCATGTAGCCAGCCCGTTCGCCTGAGATCGAATCCATGTCGACCGACCGGTGTTCAGCAGATTTACCGCTTCGAAGCTGTTGCGCAGAACCCAAGGGAGTTCCGCAGGACACAGTTAAATGACCATTGATTTACGAACTAAAACTTTCTCCTAATAGAAATAGAATTTATACATTTACATATATTTTGAAATGTAACATTTACTAATTTCACACATGAAAGCATCGTAAATAGTAAATCTTATAGACGTAATTTACATGAGGAATATACTATAGCTTGATACGATTATTGAAAAAAAAAAAAAAAAAAAACAGCAGATTACGTTATCATCGTACCATTTATTATATGACTTCGAAGCTAAAACATCAAAATCAATTTAAATATTTTCAGAATTATTTAACAGGTTAGGGATTAGAGAAAACGGAAATCATCCAAATTAGAGTCTAAACCTTTACTTTCTTGCTTGTAAAGGTAATTTTAGATTTGAAAAAACTTAAATTACGCTTTATGTACGGTGATTCAAAGATATTGCACGAATATCTAACTATTGAATGATTAATCATAGGAATATGGCTCCAATTTAATAAACAATTCAAATAATGTTGGTTTTAAGCTTATTATGATTTTGCCACTTAGCATCTTTAAGTACACTATATCAAACTTAGAATTTCATTCATATATACTCTCACTGAAGAAAGTTATAATTAGTGTAAGTACCTTCCTTTTCTAAAAGAACTTTTAGGGGGAAAAGTCAATATGAAATGTACAGTATTGGTCCCAAAAGATATGTCAGAGTTATACAATGTTAGTAATTTTCAGGAGATGGAAAATTAGTTATATAGGGATTGTACGAAACTGAATTCCATTAAATACATAATTACAAATTATAACTTACCCATGTAATTTGGTAATTCAAAACCGTTATTTCTAACGTAATTAGTTATTAAATTATTCACTTAATTAAAAGGTATTTTATAGAAATTAGCTTTCAGAAATTTTGCATGCCTAATAACATTTAGTAGTCTGTGATAATATTTTTATATGACTCTTCGAAATTTTAATTGATTTTTGTAAATCAGATATTAGTGTAATCTTGATCCTAATAAGGATATCATTTGATTTGATTAATTTGGCTGTGAAAAATATTTTTCTCCTTCACACTTATAAGGCTTCAAGATATATGTAGAGTTTCGCATACTTTTGTTAAGATGTATCACCAGAGAAAAATTAATGGAATCTATAAGCTTACCGCAATTGATTCATTACTTAAACTAGAACCACTGGCGCATGCTTCAGTCATTTGAGAGAAAATATATTTAAGCAATCTTATTAAAATTCCCTGCAGATATTTGCGAATACTGGTGAAATCTTATTAATATATTTTATTAGTACAAAATGCAGAAAATAAACTTAAGGCTACTTATAAATTTACGAAATATGACAAAATAATTCAAAAAGCAATTTACATATAGCGTGTAGAGATTTCGGGTGTAAATAAAAAGGGTCGAAAGAGCAAATTACGGAGAAAAGGACTATCGGAAAAGCTGGTGACGATTGTAGCCGTGCTGGTAAATTTACAATCCATAAATTATTTATAACTGATGTGAATCTACTTTTTAAAATAAATTGTCAGTAAACTAATAATGTAGATTATTTTTAAGTGAAACATAGCATTCTATTTATGAAATTTTGCATATAACCAACGCAAGAAATTTCCAGATTTTCGCAAAATAACAACGCAAAACATGTTCAGTTAGGGATCGAGTCCATCAGTGGCCGTAGAAGTCGCTGAACGCTGGTAGTCGGACCGCGCTCTAAATTCGGTTTCGGTGAAAGGGCTGGCTGCATGGGCGTTTTTGTTGATTTCTCCATGTGTAACGTGATTACGAGTCAGTTTCCTTTAGAAAATCGTCCATGAAAGTATCTCTCCTTAGGCAGACAGCCAAAATGAACTAATGAAATAGCCAAAATGAATCAGAAAATCTTAATTTTTTTATTCGTATTTTTCTATCCACTAATTTTATATAAGGTAAATATTAACAGGGAATAAATTTTTAAATTTTACAGCATATTGCGTACTCCTAATCTGAATGAAGTGAAGCATTTTTAACTAAAGAAATCAATAAGTTGCAAATTTTTAAAAGTTTCTTACAGTAAATTTCAAAATTTCCATAAAAGTGCAGCTTATGCTTGCTAAACAATTGCTTATGCTAAACAAATAATACAGAGTGAAAAGAGATTTAATTTAATTTATTTATTTTTATTTTTAATGGCAAATTATAAAGACAGCTATTGACAGAACCAACTATAAATGGAAAAAAATGGACTGAAAAACGGATTAAAAATTATTTTCGTCTTTTGTTTAGCTTATGCAATTATTTTTTAGTAAAAGTAGTCTTTTGTTTAGCTTATGCAATTATTTTTTAGTAAAAGTAGTTTATAAGTAATAACTAGCTTCATTGTATTATTTGCAGATAAAAAGGCAGTATGCATAACAATAATTTTCCCGTATTCAAAACTTCATAGTATTTTTTAATTAATTATATATCTTGTAACATTTCTTACGTTACACTATGAAACTGATTTAAAAGTCAAACTAAGTGATTTGTTTTAAAAATTTGTATATTCACTTTTACTTCCATTTATAATTATTAAATTTTAATGCTGATACCTAAACAATTCCAGAAAAGGCGTGACATGTGAATTCATATCTGCTCACTTTCTTAGTTATTTAATATACTTCATTTCTATAAAAGAAATCTCTCTTCAAATTGCCGAGATATAAAACGGGAGTTTCCTGAGCAAATTATGCTTTATTTTACTTACTTTTAAGATAGAAGTAAAGAATAAATCAGTTTATAAACAAAGTATCACTTACCCAAATTCTGTTTGCTAGATGTATGTATGCACTTATTCCAACATGTTGGAGACAGAAAGGTAGCTTATTGAGATTTCACTTTCTCTCGTTCACGAGTCGAAATGGAACTAACTAGCGCTCGGAACAACTGAACTGCACTTTCTGAAGTATCTGGACCAACAGCCACCGATCATCTTGGAAAGGAATTATCCCATACCAGACTAGTCAAAACGATTGAGGAAATCGTCACGAAACTCTTGGGAATTGATGTCTAATCCTAGGCCTGAGAAGTGGAGGAAAAACTCGAGCAAATGGTACGGTAGCATTAATTGGAGATCGGGAGAAGAATTTTTGAAACATTTTTGCGCTGCTTTAAAT
This sequence comes from Stegodyphus dumicola, assembly GCF_044657685.1. NCBI lineage: Eukaryota > Metazoa > Arthropoda > Arachnida > Araneae > Eresidae > Stegodyphus > Stegodyphus dumicola. The sequence goes on from NC_140771.1 coordinate 120,275,835, forward strand.
ATCACAGTTCAACGCTTCGCCTCCGGGGTCCTCTTCCCAAACGTTTATGGATTTTAAGAAGGATTGTGGGATGTTTGAGAATGAGCAGTATTAGAAGTTATTACAATTTGTAATAATTTATAATCATAAAGTAGCGAGTAAAGTGTTAATTGATTTAACTTGTGGTATAATAAATCTTAACGCTGGCATCTTTAGCTGCTCGAATGGATTACGATATATAAGCATGTTGTAGAATGACGTTATATTGTGAAAAGAATAGAAATTTGAATGGGAAAAATAATTTGGAAACCAACTCTCCCATGGAGTAGAATACAGATTTCAGAATAATCATTCCGTTTCGCTAACTGCTGCACCACAGACGCTCATAGAAATGAACAATTTACAGTTTTACAAAATATATTTATATAGCTTACGTTGCAGACTTTTTTCTTCCAAACAAAATGGAATATTTCAGATGACATAATGCATTTGGAAATGGTGTTAATCATCATAAAATTTCATTATCTTTTATAAAGTATTGAAACAACAAGGTTAACTCAAATTATGAAGGGGTTTATATTAATTTAAAACAGTTTAAATATATTTAGAATAAAACATTTGCATGGAATGTGTACAGGACTATGCATGTTTTATTGTATATATTTACATAAAATATCCATAGACCTGTGCTCAATTTACATATATACATACATAAGCATGCATAGTCCTGTACTCATTCCATGCAAATGTTTTATTCAAAATTTATTTAAACTGTTTTAAAGTAATGTAAGCCCATTCATATTTTGAGGTAAATATAACTTGTTTATATTTATTCATATTTTGAGTGTAAACCCATTCATAGTTTTAGTTAACTATATATAAATATATATATATAACAAAGATATATGTATGTAATAATAAAATTCTAACTGTATGTTCTTTTCATTTTTAATGGCGACGTTCTCTTATTTGAAAGTACGTGGATTTAAATCCACAGCCCCGTAGTCAAGTTGTTTTTCCCGCCTTTTCTACACGTACAGTAATAGAATGTTCTGGAAATATTTAAAGCGAACTGGATTGGCTAACGAGGCTGACGTCATTTCTTGGAAGTTCCGCCTTTCCAGAGGCTATAAAAGGACTCGCAAAAGAATATCGGGGGCTTTTCTTAAATGTCACGATGCAGTAAACTTCATACAAAAAAGTTATTAGTAATTCTTTTTATTTACTCCGGATATCTGATTTTGTAACTGCTATTTTCTCCTGAATAATAATAAATGGATCCTGTTTTGTAAACTTGTCGTCTGATAATTTAAGCTACGACTACATTTATGATTCTTCACCATTCGATTTATGCCGGACAAAAGCTGGTACATTACATATATATATATATATAGATATATAGATAGTTAGATAGATAGATGCAGATAGATAGGGCAAAGATATATATATATGTATATAGGTAGATAGATGCAAAGATATATATATATATATATATATATACATAGGTAGATAGATGCAAAGATATATATATATATATATATATATAACTTTGCATTTCAAAAATTTTTATAACATGTTTATAATTATATAATTATACATGTATACATACTGATAGATATTTACATTTAAGCCATTTTATGACAAATGTCGACAGTGTTATAGATACGAGAAATGATATAGTGCCCCTCGGAAGTGAATTTACCAAGCTGAAGAATACAACTGAGTAGGTTTACTTTCTTCTTTTTATCTAGGGGTTCTTGTAATTTTATCTTATTCAGGATCCCACAAACATTATTAATTATCTTAGCTTGCATTCCACAAATGCTGTTTTTTGCTTCAGCATTACTGCGAGTCTTTTCAAGAAATTTTCTTTTCTAAATGTTCTCCGGTTTAAGCATAAGTTTTATCTACTTTTTAATAGGCGGTGGTAACAATGCTATGTTACCTCCATCACCGGTCTCAATACTTCACGATCATTCCGGTATGCAGTAGTCCACAATATAACTGTAATTTGCTATTGCATGCTTAGCGCAGGCCGTCCATTCGATATACGGGTTAATTAATAACGCTGACTGTATTACCGATTGGCCTGAGTTCGAATCACGGAGAAAGCATGGATGTTTGTAAGCGTATAGTGTCTGTGCGGCAAAGGGGCACCCAAAATACACGATGAGCCGAAAGATGTCTGTAAAGGTTGATGGTAGGGAAAGAGGAGTGGGAGACCCCCGGAATTCCTCTCGATGTGTTCTTCCTCAAAATTGGAAGCTTAACAGATAGCTAGATTTAGCAATATCTGAATGTGACAGATGTGCTGGCTAAGCTGCTACCTGTACCTGCATGTTAAGGGCTATTGAAGCTAATGAGGTAATCTCTGGCATATAACTCGCATTTGAAATGTAAAAATAATGTCTCAAGTTTAATATACCAAATACCATTTTGCTCTACAGTTGACTACATTTATTTCAAACATATAGCCATATTTGTGACTCACCGTGTAATTATTTAGTTTTAAGATAAAGAAATCTAGTGTTATTTTTGCAACGCTGGAGGTGATTGGAAAATTAAATTCTTATTATTAGCCTCCGGCGGCTTTATAGTGAAATTGGAAAGACATCTGTTAGAAAAATCGAATATTTATATAAGATAGAAGTATTCCATACTCACGTATTAAAAAGTAAAATTCAGAAACCATCTATATGCATTTAAGTCAAGAATTTATATAAGGAAAAAGCAGCAAATGAAACGAAGAAATGCAAACTGCAATACTTAACAAAGTAAAAAAAATAAATAAAAAGACAAGACGCTTGATTGATGCATGAGTAGCTACTAAATCACAATTGTATCAAGCCACTATCTAAACGTGTTAATAGCTTCTTGCATCTGCTGATAAGAAAGAATAATTATTGTTTCGTGGTCTTGCTTTTTGCGAAATTCTGGTATATTTGTTGGAGCTTTTAAAAATGCATGCATTAGAAACATTGCTCAGAAGATTACCTCTTATTATTTTACTTTGAATATGATAAAAAAGTTAGGTCTAGTGATCTTATTTTTGTTATTTAGAACATAAATATATTTCCTACTGCCACTAAACTAAATTACTTTTAGAATAGTAGAAAATGATTATTGCACAAGTAAACCCTTATTTTAAATGCTGTTTATTATGTTTTGAGTCTTTTTTCGCTCAAAATGGTTTTAATCTCGAAATATTATTTTGCGTTTGTTCACTTTAAATGTCGTCCACTGCAAATGCGTAGTTTCACTTTTCATTCGAGTCAGCTGTCATTCGCCAGATATTTATTTTTCAAACTGAAGCTCTCTGTTCGGGCTTAACAAACTAAGCTGTTTAAAAGCAATGTATGCAGTTCTTAAGAATATTGTGTTTTTAAATTATTTTTGAATCTGACTGATTTAAATAAAAATGCATTTTATTCAAGATAAATCTAACTAAAAATATAAATATTTTTATAGAATTACATTACATATATTTTTACTTTTCAATTATATATAAGATATATAACTTTCTTGTATTAGTCTAAGTGTATATTTATCTAGTATCCTTTAAAATGTTTTGGAGCCATCTATGTTGCTATCTGCACTAATAAACTATATTAATCTTTAGGAGATCCCTTTTGAGTGACTGTTAAAATCTGAAATCGTTTTAGGTATTTTTTTCTTTTTCTCCCCTCCCCATCCCATTTTTTCATCGTAACCCCTTAAACATGAATTTCAAAGGAGTTTTACATTTTATATAATTGTCACTTCGAAATGATGAAAAGCAAAAAACTTAAAATCTAAATAACATGCTAAACGTTAAGCAAATAAGCAAAATATTCTTAGGAAAATGATATATAGAAACAAAATGCATGCAAAATAACTATCATTTCTGCATTAATCGTTTTTCTTCATTTAAATTTGTTGTGATATTAAGATATTGGGAATTTATTTTATACATTAAAAGTGATACATTTAAAAAAGTAGTGTTTTTATGTTAAAAAGTACTGTGAAACACGATTATTAAGTTTCAAATTATCCGTATACCCTTTCCCAAAGAAGGAAGAAGTTTTCAAACTGATATTTGAAGAATACGATAAACTTGCAACTTTTTCGATGAACTCGAGATTTTCAACGCAATAAATCTCATTAATAAGGCTTAAATACTGTTTAAATTTTAATGTTAATTTATGACTTTGAAACACTGGTCTTTTTTCCTGGTGTTCAAGGACTTGAAACTATAGATGAAGAACTTTAGACTGAGATACAGAATGATCAAAGCTGTAAGTTTTATTAGATCTAGCCTTTTCTGACACAAGGTCTAAGTCAAGTACATCCTATCACCGGAATGTAACATTAACCCAGACCTGCCCCCGACAAGAAGACCCCCATTTCGAACATTGTAAGCCAGGACAGAGTACCCACAGCCGAGTACTGTTTTGGGATTGTGATGTTTAACTATACCACTAAGATTTGCTCAAGGCCCCGATGCTGAAAGGCCACTGGCAACTTGGTGGCGGGCGCGTTAGCCGCTCCTCGTCCGGGGAACTTTGAGATCCCTTCTCCTCTCTGAGGTCGACCCACCGAGGGTCGAAGCATCTGAACCTTGATGGTTGTTGGAAAAGCTTAAAGCGTATTGTAATCTTGATCGCTCACCATAAACTTGATTTTTCTTGTACTTTATACTTTGCGTTACAACTTCGTATAAAAATTACTGAATGCATTTTAGTACAAGCATTTGTCTTGCCAATTTGGTTTATCTTTAAGTTCGTGGATTTCTTCCATTCATCAGACAATGAAAATACTATATATTCTATGTGTTATTATTGTTAGTTAGTAATTTCATCCAATGATTCCCACTTCATTTTTCCATTTTATTCCCTCGAAAGCATTTTTAGAAATAGACTTTGTATAATTTTTTCTTAGTATTCTCTCATCCGTCAGGGACTTGCACTTACCTTTAGAGGAAAGGTTTGAATGTAGACTTACTTACTTTGAAAACTGGAACTCCTAGTTTCACCAAAGCCGTAGTGAGGTTTCGATTTTGCTTGTTTGCTCCTGAAGGCTCAGGTGCTGGGCACTTCAATAGGCTCCTAGGCTGGGAAAACCCCATCCTGTATGTAGCACGTGTACGATGGCATATCGTTTTTGGGCATATCATGGCAAAGTTCATAATAGAGAAAACTTTCTCGTGATGAGCAGTGGACTTGATAAGCAATGGGTGAGCCTTGCGCATGTACAGTACAAAGAGTTAGTCGAATCCTAAGCTTGGAGATGTAAAAAGCATAAGTTAGAGTAACAGATGCTACTGCTACGTCGTCCGGCGCTCAAATGATGAAGGAATAGATTGCAGAGTAGGTCTAGGAGGTGCAGGCAGGAGCTACTGGGTCACGCGTGTTTGCTCCTGAAATGAAGGCACGTGAAAAGATTGTTTTCTTTGCGTTTCCTCTCTTGAGGGTTTTTGTGTTACATAAAGAGTCACTGGGGCTACATCGATGCTCATATGCCACTCTGATCGATTTGATGGTTAGTGGTACCAGTTGCCATACTGTTTGACTCTGAATAAGATCCCGGAGGAAACATGAAAGCGCGTAATAGCATGAGGTTTTTGTAGCATGAGGAATTTTAAAATACCGTCAAGCTGAGACCTTCTTCGAGAAGTTGTAGTAGCCAATGAGCAACAGGAGACTCTTAGATCCATCCCACAGGTTGTTCTCCATCAGATTGGCATTGAATTGTGCAGAAGCTTACTATCACATATCAAATGCCCAAGATAGTGGTCAACAACAAGTCTACGGTCTCCCTCTTGAACACGATGAATTAGTGGACCTGATTTGGATTATGATTGACCAGGAGGATTAGTAACAACAACAGCATGATGTTCATAAGAGAGAAAAGAAAGAAAAAGATGCTGAGTAAGTAAATAGGGGGGAAAGTCGATAAAAGATACCGCGTAGATATCGCGTCTATAAAAACGTGTTATAAAATATGTTTAATTTGCTTTATTTGATACCCTGACATATGCGTCTGAATCTAGCTTAATAAATAACAACTATTCATTTTCCTGGTAATCAGTTATTAATAGCAAAATGGGTAAATCTAGCGAACAAAACGTAGCGAATTATTGGTAGGAAGAGCACAATAATTAATCTGCAGGAGAGCATATCATGATGCATTATAAATGCTTCTTATTTAGATTTTTTTTAACTTAGTTTTTTTTGGGGGGGGGAATCAAATCTTGAAATTAATTTTTGACCTCATCCTGCCTACCCAATGTTTTACTTCCTTGTACGAAGTAAAAAGGAAGTATTGTAATCGCGAAAAATTTCAGGCAGCATATTTCAACGAAAATATCCATTTTGACCGCTATCGAATGCAATTTAACGATGTTCCTGCGTGACAGCTGTATTTAAGGACAGAATAAAAGCCTCTTTCTCTCAAATAAAATTATAAAACTGCTTCAAAATGAATTCTGAATAGAATTTTTCGTGGTGTCTGTGCGTATGTACGTACATACGTACATATGTAGCTCGCATAACTCAAAAACGAGTAGTCTCAGAACGTTCAAATTTTAAATATAGGACTGCTATAACATGTAGATGTACACCTCGTATTTTGGTTGCAATCGGCCTCACCAAACGTATATAAATATATTTATTTATATATTCACTCTGTTACCTGGCTCAGTGATCTCAGTTTCTTTACTCTTATATGTTTGTAACTTGTGCATTTTTTGTTTTAAAAATTATTGAATTATGTTGTTCTTATCTTCCGGTTAAGGTTTTTATGCCTTTAAGAAATATGCAAGCAATATTTGTAGAATTATCAACAATTTAAAAGCTGTTTAAGTGCGGTTAAGCCTAATTTTTAAATAACATGGCGGAAATGTTTGTTTACATTTGAAACAGCAGAATATTATATTTATTGCCAATCTAGAGAGACTAAGCTTCGCAACAACAAAGATAACGCCTTCATTTATTATTGCGAATTAAATCATGTTTAATCCTGTCTGGAATTTTTTTGAGAAAATAAGCGTTTAAGATTTACTTCGTAATTTTTAATAGAGATATTTGGAGTTTTTATGTATTTTTGCCTTGTCGCGAGGTAAGAACTGAATTAATTGAATGACAAATACTGAATCGTCTGTGGAAAACTGTTTCTTTCTTGTTTTGTGTGCTTAATTTCTTTTATACATCGTTCTAGATTTGTTACGGTATTTGAATAGAATATGTGACAATGATTAGATGATTCTTCAAATGATATAAATTTTGTGCATTCTGAGTTATAATATAAACGAAATATAACGCTGTTAGTGAACCTAGCGTCAGAGTGTCGCTATGGTAAACAAATATAGTGAATTTTAAAGAGTGTATTTATTCTGTTGTGGTTTATGCGCTATCGACGAAGTAGATTTAATTCAAACCAATAAGTTCAAATGAAATGCAAGAAAAAATGCATATAATTTAATATTCCGTACAAGGAAGTCATGTGGTGTACACATCAGATTTTTTTTAAAGTTTTTCCACACATGTATTTGTAACGACAATACAGCATTCCACAGGAAAATTTTTCAAAATTCAATTTAAGAATTTAAAAAGTTTTATTCTGAACTTTTCTCACAAATTCTTGTTTAACATTCAAATTAGTTATCTCAGAAGTTTGATCCTTATAGCATCGGATGCAGCTAGAGTGCTTTCAAATGAATCTTTCCTGAAGTTTCTGATCCCATTTGCTAAATTGTTTTGTATCGTGAATGATTACACATATGCTAAGATACATAAAACAGTTACTGATATAAATTAATTCCATCTCAAAAAATGCATTACTTTTTCTAAGCGATATCAAATAAAACTTTCTATAGAATTTTTTAAAAGCAACTCTCTGAATATAAGAGTCATTGCACTCGTTTTTCCAGTTTTAATCTCTGAAGTATTAAAATTTAACGCGTTAAGAAACTGTTGTTGAAAATTCTGATTTTTAACTAATGGGCTGGTAACAATAATAAGATATCTACAGTGCCTACGTCGTGGTACAGATTATAGATTTACTTAGCTGTAATCATTTAATTGAGGCACTTTGCAAGTATTTCTATGATAGTTAAGTCTATGAAATCTATTACTAGTTTGAAGCTTACATTTAAAAATTATCCCAGCTGTTTAGTTTATGGGAGTTTCTAGCCTTTGGTTAAAGTTGATTAGCACGTACGGCAGGGGAAAATAATTCCTTTGTTTTCCTTCTGAAAAGATGGTTATTTGCTTTCACACTCGAGTTAGCTTCTCACTTCAACCGTAACGGAGTTTTCTTTTTAATATTTTTTCCTCTAGTGTTGTCTGTAAAATGAATTTTACATCCGATCTTGAGATCAACGTAATGTAGACTGCTGGTTGTATTCTTTTTTTTTTTCCGAATGATTTTATGATGGGTAAAAGTTATTGATCTTTTAATCCATTTTAGAGTGTGGTTTAAAACTTTCACTGTGACAGGAGACGACATCACTCTCTTTGAAGATAAAAACAGTATTTATCCTAATAACATAAAAGATTCTTTGTCAAAGGCGTGTTTCTTCGTTCTATTCTGGTTAAACGACCTTGTATAAAAATTCATGAATCTTTCAGAATATATGTCATACGCACTATGTTATTTACTCACGTACATTGTTATCTTTCCTATATATTTTCACTTATAATTTAAAGAGATAAAATCATATTCCTTATTTAACTTTTTTAAAACTTTATGACAGAGGGAATAACACTTTTATGCCATATATTGATAATATACAAATGACATTTACGAGGTTACCAAAAATAATGCATTCCTTATTGCAAAATACGAATGAATGGTTTAATAAACTGAGTTGTTTCTAACTAAACAATAAGTGATTTATAAAATTCAAAGAGAGATTAATAAAATTATAACAGAAACTCAATAAGCTGATAAACGAGTAGAATCTGATGTATCCATATCACATTTTAATATCATCATTACACACATTTTTCATCATATTTACACACATTTTTCACTTAGCTTTCATAAATTAATCAGTTTGATTTATTTGCATAATTTTTAATTTTCTTCGGTAATTCAGAATCTGGACTATTCATTTCTTTTGTCTTTCAAAAATAGCAAAATTCCTTCATACACGTAATGTAAAAATAGGTACAGTATGGTAACTAAAAATTGAAGACAATGTAACGCAACTATTTTGCAATATGCAATACCAATCATATTAATACGTCTATTCATATTACTTCTTTTAAATTTCCGTTTAATTCTTTTAAGACTTTCCCTTAGGTGTGCATCAGTTATGATCAACCCTCCAATTTGTGACTCACATGCGCCTTCGAAGTCCTTTACTTTGGCCTGCTACAAGATTACAAAAAAATTATTAATATTATTGACCCATTTCTTGATGCCTTTGTATTTATGTATGCTTTTCTGTTAACTTATATTAGAAAAGCACACAGTTCATGTATAGATTTCTTTTAGCATGTAGTTTACTTTGATGAACTTTTTTCTTTTCTTGAGTGCCTGTAATATTCTTGTTCACTTTCTTTTGATCATGCTCTAATCTGTTTGCAAAACTGCATAACAATTGCAGTTTGTAACACATTTAAATATTTGAAAAAAGCGTTATTTTCATTGCAAGATATGCTCTAATAAAATAAACAATCCAGCCGGCAGAGTGAGTATGTATTCTATTGATCCTTCTATGTATGGAAGTTTACTGCTGCACTTCTCTTTTCTCGTATTTTAGTTGTTGAAAATTTATTCGAGAAAAGGGGAATGATGTTTGATGCAGAAATTTTATAGAGTGCATCGTAACGGACCTATTTATTTCACAAAGAAGCAGTTTTATTATTATTATTTATATATGACTCCCTATTTTAATAATGTCTCTTAGATAGCTTTTTGTATTCAACATTTCCGTTTATACAACCTTCACACAGTCCCATTTATGTCGAATAGTCAACACTGTATTGTACTTCGCGATGGGTGCAAATTAATTAAACAATGAGATAAAGTAATGAGGATTTTTAAAAAGCGAGTTCGTAGGGGAATACATTCATGAAGCATGTTTTTTTCATAGTAGAAACAAATCAAATTTTATGACTATGCTATTTGTCTACTACATAAGACGATATATTCCAAGATAATCAATAGTGGGAAGTTTGATTTAAAACAGAGCGAATGAAATAATCCAGGGAATTTTTTTTATTGCCAATATTTCATTGAATCAGCATGAAGATTGTCAAATAAATTTTCATAGAATGATTATGAGATGTATATTTTAAATTACCTAATACGGTGCGAGAAAATAGGCAATAAAACATAGAAACACATTCGTTTCCTTGCAAGAAATGCGTTTTTATTCGAATTTTAAGACTTCACCTCCCTCTCTTTGAATGCTTCATCTCCCTTGTCTGTCGTCTGCAATCAGACAAGTATTTGTACGGTAGTGTTTCAGCTGTAGATAGTATCAAAAGTCGATCTAAATAACTGATATTATGGAAAACAATCTACACTGGATGTATTTTTCTGAAAATGTACTTTTGAAAGCTGTTAAATCTAATACGTAAACTTAATTAAAAACGAAGGCAAACCGAGACTTGTCTCTGTTGGCAAAGAAAAAAGAACTTGAAAGAAAAAAATATGAAGTTTAAAGATTTATTGATTGATTACTGCATTATTGAAACATTGTAGCAAAACTGATCTCTGGAAGCCGAAAGGATAGAAAATTTTTCAACGCTTTGTCTTATAACACGCTAAAAATGAAGTACCTTTCATTAAAATGTTTTATCACAACTTTTTGAGATTGACTTTGATCTTTCCAATTCAGTCAGAGTGAGAAGATGGACTGTTAAGAGCTGGTAATTAAAATTTCAACTTTTATTTGGTGAGATTTTAAAGTTTTCTAACTGAAGTACTCACCGTATGATTTAAAAATGGCTTTTAATATTTATTATGCTAACAGCATATATGTTAATATAACCTGTTGTCATCGTTGAATTCCAAGTTAGTACATGGCAAATATACTGATTTTAAATCTATCCAACATTATGTTATTTGAAAGAAAAGCTAAAGACCTTAAGCTGCCTAGTTTAGCAATATGTCTGCTAACTCCGAATGATGAATGTGGTGAATTAGCAACGTGACATTTCGCTTGGGATTTCATTGATGATGATTTGATGAAGTATTGTAGCATAGCATGAAGCAAAACGTAGAATGAATAATATATTCTCCAGTTTGAGAGAGAAACGAAGAGGTTGAATCTTAAAAAGCAATATATTCTGAGAAGCAAAATCATCTTGCATGTTTTTACTATTTAAATAAATTGTATATTTTCATTTGAAGCGAACGTTAGAACATTTACTGAATTATCGTATTTAATAATGGTTTTAGTTATTAAAAGCCATAAACTTTAATTAAAATTGCGGCTATTGGGAAGGTCTAAACTTTGCATTAAATAACTAAAGCTAACATCCGGTGGGTTTTAGTATTGAAAGATACTAAAGACAGTAAGAAGAAAACTTAAGTAACTGATTTATTCGTAAAATATGTTCACGCGTCGCCCAGTTTATACTTTGTTTACTCTGTAAAATGTGTCATAGTTTTGTTTAATTGCATATACCAAACACATTATCTATCAGCTTCTGTTCTACTAATAAGAACTTAGAATGTTTTGAAGACATTGAGATTCCAGTTAACTTTCAAAGTAACGGTCAATAAACAGTATCTTAAATAGAGTAAATATTATGAGCACTGTAATATTCAGACAGATTTCGCTGAAGCATACCAGAACAAGCTAATTCATGGAACAGGAATTTTTTGTTTTATCTATTATGGCAAAGCACGGTAATGCTATCTGTCTTTGAATAGGAAAGCTTTCATGGAGGATTTACTAAGAGAATCTAACTTTTATTTATACATTGCGTATGGAGAAAACACCAAGAAAAAGCCTAGCCTTTTTCGTAAGATTTCATAAGAAACCGGGTCGAACTATCAGCGGTTTTATAGATTGGGCAACTTAAAGCTCCTGTGGAACTTGGAAGTCTGTATATTGTTGCCATTAGCAGAAAAAAAACTTGAAGCAGTAATTATTTGTATCTCTTAAATAGAATTCTAAAAGATAAAAAGAAATCTCTTACCTTTTCTGTCGCCCGGGAGCCGAGCTCGTTCCATTCCGATCGTTGACATATCTAAACTTAAAACATTCTGCCGAAAGACTGACACTTCTGTACAATATAACCAGATTAGATTTATATATATTTTATATACAATTACTGGACTATATTTACATAAATATTACTCGCTCTCCTTCATACAGTCCTTCAAGTTCAGGTTCAGAGTTCTAACTGTGTTTTCCCATTCGGATTAATTTATTAATTCGGATTAGAGTTTAGATGTAATGGTGCTAATAGGCCGGAGTTTAGATGCAACAAATTTGTTATTTGTATTTATTTCAAAAATCTGTTTGTTGTTAAAAGAATGACCCACTGAAAGGCAAAGTCCAATAACATAATTTTGAGAGAACTACATCTAAAAGATTATTCTTCATTATTTCTTCAATTATATGCGCATATTTTTCCAGTGTAATATAAATTTTAACATAAATTTCAGAGTGCCTAATACTGTTATGTGAAAATAATGTAAGTGGTAAATAATATTCTTTTGCATTTTTATATATAGAAAATATTCCTCTAAAGCAATATTTTCCCCTTGATTTTGACTGTGATTCTTTTTATTTAGAAATTATTATTAATAAATTTGAATTTATATAAAATTCAGTTTAACAACAAAATCAGAAGATATTTAAAAACAGCGCATCTTTGACTTTCTGATAGACAGTCTCGCGCCCAGGAGATAAAAATGTTTTGTTCCATGCAGTGTTGCCACTAATCGCTTTCAAATCGTTGAATCTGCTGATCAAAACTTCATTGAAGTGTGAAATACAAAATTCGAAATTCAAAATTCAGTGAGGGGAACATACATACACACATGCAGATTTTTCATTATTTAATTTCTTAAAAAATAAAACAGGGCAATAATATTTGGTGGCAACAACTTGAAAAGCGATACAGCCGTTTATAGTCGCATATTTGTTATGATTAAGCTTCGCTTTTATTGCCTTATAACATGTTGCTCTTTATGATTTATTGCTCAAATCATTACTCACTATGTAATTTTATTACATTATTTTCCGAGAATTCCGAAATTTATGCTGGCGGGTAACGAACTTTCATAAGTTGCATAAGTTTCAAGAACTTGCATAAGTTGTCATAAGAAGAACGACGCACTCTAGCTTTGAAACGTTGAAAAATAATTGTTCCTATGCATAAGGAATTAACTTTGCATTTAAATCTTCTAGAAGGAAAATCTGGTAGTAATTGCATCTCCCAAATGAAGAGGTACACATCAATTTCGTTTAGATAGTGGACACTTCTAGCACAGAAAATCTCTTAAAGCAACAAAATGTTTCTTCGAAACTAGCAAATTAACTTCTGTGAAAGTTCATGAAAGTCTAAAATGATCTAAAGAATGCTTTCACTGATTTATAATGAAAATAATTTCAAAATTTCATCGAAAACGATCAATAAATTTAAATGACCGTTTAACTTAAAGCATGTTTCTTACTTTTTTAAAGTAATGATATCATTCGAAACTAACAAAAAATAGCAAATATAGGAAATCTGTCCTTTTTATTCTGCGATTTTTAAAACATGCAGATCCTAAAAAGCTTTTAGAATTTCTGTTCAAAAACACAGAAAACTTTTATTGCTTTCATACAAATTATTAAGTAATATATATTGATTATATAAAATGCCTATTAATTATCAAACATTATTGTGTGCATTACAATACTTAATAGTAATTGCTATTAGAAAACACATAATGTTACACAATTGCTTAAACGAATTTCGAGATCATAGTGTTTTGAGGAACATGGTGTTATTGAATATTATTTATATCGAATTATATTGTTATAAATTTTAAATGGTGTTTAAACTGCAGCTTGGGCATTCATATTGACTATCATTTTATTAAATAATAATTATTTTATTAATTATCATTTTATTAAATACTATCATTTACTATCATTTTATTAAATAATAATAAATAATCTTGTTGATAATAACAGAAATAATCTAAAAAACTGAACTGCTTTTCTTGCTAAATTTTCGCAGTATTTAATAATGTCATTAGTATTTAGTTTATCTTAATTTAATCAACTTCGACTAGCTGAATTTTTCTTCAGAGATTTTATTGAGCCTGGTTTCGTGCCGTGGTAAATATTCTTTCTAAGGGAATACCAGTTGTTCATAAAACGAGAACATCCGTCATACAAATGTTTTCCATAAACTTCTATCGTAAGGAATCGCTTTGGTGATCCATTTCTTTCTTGCATTTCGTACGTCACGATGCGGCAAACTGTGCACGCATATCCGAAAAGAAAAGAATTTTCTAAATTATAACTTTATACTTCAATTATTATGCAGTGGCTTTTCGGAGCTGACTTTCGTGCAGCCAGTAAACAGTTGTCTGATTTGACAGAATAAATAAATAGGTTGATATTACAGAACTAAAAGGAACGCTTCGTTTCTTTGTACATTACCAATAGCCTATTTGCTCAACAATTTTGACACCGGCTACTTATTTCTCACTTTAGTTTTTCGAGGTTAATTGGTAATAATCTAAAAACAAATTTATTTTGTGTTGCTTATATTATATATGTAACTTATTCTTTTCCAAATTAGGATAGTCGTTTGAATAAATAAAAATCCCTATTATATAATTTTCTCATTCTTTTTGCCAAATTCAAAGAAATATTTGACTGAAAATGAATATATTTATGTTATATGGTATGTTTTTGGAATACATTTTTATAATGAAAATATTTTTATCTTATAAATCAATCAGCAATATTATTGAAATGATAATAAAAACAAAACAAGAATAACAATAAAATGAGTGTATAAATGAGTATGATTTCCCTTTTTCTTGAGATAGTGAAGCTTATGGCCTTATGGATTACTGTACCGCTTAATTTTTTCTTGAGATAGTAAAGCTTATGGGTTTATGGATTACTGTACCGGTTAATTTATATTTAAGTTTTATTTCAAATTTTGGAGTTTGAAGACAATTGATTAGCTGGCAAGTTTCCAATGAGGGCGTTTTGTGCACAGATAATTAACCTCCAAATCGTATGATAAAAATGTATGCATAAATGATACGATGGCGTCTTAAGAATGAAAAGCTAAACTTCACTTTTGTTCAACATATATAGTATAAGTAATAATGTTTCTTTGAAAAATTGATTATGAACATATAATTAGTTGCTTATTAAAAAAATTGTGATTTTGTTCACTAAGATAAAATAGGTGAAATATTTTCATTAAAAGTGATCGATATATTGGATTGCACATTATATTTATCTGATAGATGACAGAAATCGTTAGGTAGAAAGTTTTGCTCTGATCCCTGAGAATGTGTCATCCGAATTAAAGATTAAGCCAGTTTTAAGAGAAAATTTGAACCCCAAAGATCTAATGGTAAAGCACATTGGGGTTATTTCGCTAAAAAGACCTCAAAAGAAAAAAAATCAAATAATTTTATTACTTCAAATATCTGGTATTATTTTTTTTAAAATTATGCATGATTCCATTGCTTCCAATAAATAATTCATTAAAATTAGTTGCTACTTGACACAGCCTAGCTGGCTTAATAGAACAGTGGCCAAAACTGAGATTACATAACTTTCAAATTGTTTTTATCAAGAGAATAATTTTCAGCATTGAAATTCCAGCAAACGACAGTCTTCTTGTTGTTATAATTACCTTTAGCTTACAATAAAATCAATATTTGGTAAAAGCCCTTAAAGTGTTTTTGTGTGTTGTATCTTATCAATGAATTGTTAGGCTCGAATTCTTGTGAGAGAAGAATAAATTTTAGTTTTTCATTCTAATTCTATGTAACTATGGAGCAGGCTTTAGAACTAAAATTGGAAAACTCTCGATATTGTGCCAATATTTGCTTATAACACAGATTGAAATGATCCTATGCGCAATAATTTTTTCGTTTAGAACGGAGGTTTTTCAAACTTTTTTCTCTCGCCTACCCCTTCATCAGACTGTGTATATTGACCTTAAATGTTACTTAATTCGTAATGTTTAAATTATTGAACTAAATATAAGCAGAGAGGTTCAAAATAAATTAAAATGCTTTTCTTTTCGTTATAGACTGGACAGCTCTTTCACCTTTCGTGCATAACAGCCTTGATAAAATTAAAAACGTTGTTTTATCTGCTACATTCAGAAATCTTCGGTAGTTTCATGTAATCGGTGTAAAAGTACCATTACGCAGGTTGGAGATTTTAGCATAAAAATGATCGGTCCGATATGTAAATTATTTTGAGTAAAAATGTCATGATTCTATTTATCCGCTCAACACAGTAAAGATTGTGAGCACCGTATTAAGGATTAACGTTTTCGTATAAAATACAGATTCAAAAAAGGTATCACTATCTTAATACCGAGAACTTTTACGAGAGTTTTTTTTTTTCTCTTAAGCTCAGTACCTTAATGCTGGATCACCCGTACTCATCTCATATTGAAGATACTTCGCTTGATGATGAACTCAATACAGGTATAATTTTTAGGAGGCGGATGAAAATAAACATGTACATTAATAATAATATAATGAATAACTATCAACGTGTGTATTTTTCTTTCCTTCTAATTTGTTGAATATTACGATCCCATAATTTACTTTTATTAATAATTTAACAGCTAAATTTGGGAAAGTGTTTTTAAATTCATATATATCCTCTGACTCGCATTTTAAAGAACGACTAAGAAGCAAACATTTGACTCAACTAAGAGTCATTTTATTGAAATCTAATGCAAGTTGTTAAAAATTATTTTATCTATTAAGGAAGTTAACTGAACAAAAGAATAAAGAAATACCGCTGATTCTCATTAACAGTATGTGTTGTTCCTCTGTTCACTTTCGCCACATGTAATGATTGCAGTATAGTTGATAGCGTGTTATTTCTCAGAAGGAAAATCAATGAAAAGAAGCGTAAATTAATTACGTTATATAATTTTTTTCTGTAAGTATTTGCGTTTTTCTATGACGCAAGAAGAAGACAAATCTCACTTTGCAATATCTTTTTTTCTTTCTCATTAAGAAATGCTGAGAGTAAAGTTGAAATACGAAGCGACGTTATGTTTTTCTGTACAATCTTTGTCACTGCAATAATTATATAGTAAAATTCAAATGTCTGCACTCCGATATTAAAGTCCGTCAGGATGTTTGGAATCTGAAAATAATTGGATTGTGTTTTTTCATAGGCTTAATAAAGTTTGGTTTTCATAAATATCATAAATTCTATCCCAAACTCTAGGTAGACTGATAGCGAATTATCTCTGAACCTTGAGAAGGGTATAAAGAACCCTTAATTATTACTAAAGTAGAACAGAAAGCACACCTGATGCTCACACGCTCAGCCAGCACTTATGGCGAGATAACTTAAAATAACAGTCAAATGTAAATTTAAATTAAATAAACTAGCAGTCAGTTCAGTTTAACGCGAAGTGGCACACAGACCTAACCAAATAGCGGCAGAAAATAATGCAAAGCCCAGCTTTTAAGTACTCCAATCGACGAGGAAACGAAGGGAGAAGTGACAGTTAAGATCCAAAATACAAAATAACTGGTTAATGGAAAATAATAGTAAGCGTTAGAGCCTTCACGACTTTACACACACACATATATATATATATTCATTTCAGATTTCGTTGTAAGATTAATTTAGTTAGCTATCGAGTTACACGAGTTTCATCTCTCTTGTCTTTTGCATGTAATAGAATTCTAAACTTCTGTAACACAAGCAAGAGATAAAGCTTAACTAAATAATTTATCAAAAATTACGTCTTATGGTACAACTAAAATTTAACAAATAACAGCTATTATTACTTTTAGAGCCTGAGTAATTCTAGTATTTAGATCCTTACAACATAAAAGCTAACGTTCAATGATTGACTTTCTCGGTTCCAGGCTAATATGATTTCTAGCCGTTTGGGCTAACAGAATCAAAATTCACTCACCAAATATGCAGGTCGGCTACGGATGAGCATCTCAGGATAAACAGCTTATTAGCTAGTTTTTACAACTCGCGCTCTCTAAACGAAAAATTAGTTCGCAATTTAAACTCAATATAATTTGCATTCTACTAACAGAAGAAATGGAAAGTACAGAAAATAATTAACAAAAAATGATGTATTAGTTAAAATAAACCTTACAAGTGAGAGAATCTTATTTTCTTTGTTTTGTTTATTACATTTTATTCCATCAAATATTGTGCAGTAAAAATATGAATATTTCCCTAAACGGAATGCAAAACACAATTTATTCCACACAGTTAAACTCTAATAATATTTGCCTAGAGCATAACCTACTTATATATTAACACAATTAAAATTTTATTTTCATAGACATTAAAATAAACACATAAACGTGCTTATTTTTGCATTGTAAATAAAATCAGGCAAAAGAAAGCCACATTTTATTTGCATGAAAGAAGATGCAAGTCTTAATTTTTTTCGACTGAAGTTAGACACAATTTCTTCTTTGTTGTTAATTAATAAAATAACGAAGTTAAAAATCCAAAATAGATGAAAAAATTTTTAAATCACCTATTTGCGATAAATCTATAATTTTTTAAAAAAGATGCAGGGAGACCAATAAATTTCCTTGCAAAAACTAATTAAGGAATTTAAACAGACTAAGTAAATTTATAACTAAGTTTCTAATTTTATATTGGTCATGTTGCTTTATGTGGGTTACTGACCTTCGTTATATTGACGACAGATTACTCATCTTCTGTTCAGGCAAACATCTATTTCTGTATCGAAAAAAATATGTGTTTGAGTTACTCTTGATATTTCCTATACACCTTTTTCTTTTCCGTGAATTAAAATGACAAATTTCTATAAAATAAAATGTTAAATTCCTATCAAGGAAGGGATGGCTACAGTTTTAGGTAAATTTATAAATTTATTTTTAAACTGAAACTGGAAAGCATAGAATATGTAGTCCTTATTAGTATATAAGGTATTTCTCCCGCCTTCTTGGCATGCCTTCGTTGTGTTGGTCTGCACGCTGGGCGCGTATTCTAGAGATCTGTGGTTCGATTCCCGGCGAAGGCGTTGCATATTTTTCATCTTGCCTGCTTCTAAAAAATACCTAATGTCTCTACAGTGGCGACCGAACTAAAAGGGTAGTGGATGATGATTCTCCACACTCAGGATTTGGCGATTGGGTTCCCTAAGACTCCAGTCGCCCTTTGAAAGGGGAAGTATATAAGGTATTTCTCCCGCCTTCTTGGCATGCCTTCGTGGTGTGGTGGTCTGCACGCTGGGCATGTATTCTAGCGGTCCGCTGTTCGATATCCGGCGAAGGTGCTTGTTCATTTTTCATCATTCCTGCTTCCAAAAGAATACCTAATGTCTCTACAAGTGTGTGTGGGAAGAATAATTGAAATTAAAGTAAGCTATGTGTTGATAAGTTAACTGACAAAAAGGCTGATAAACAATTCTCTCAATTACAACAGCTGAAATTTATTTTTGGACTCATAGGTATTTGAAATTCATTCTCAAAAAATTATATATTAAATACTAAAAAAAGAGTTTTTTTACATGTACTGTCTTTTGTGTGTTTCAACATTCGCATCTTAGAAAATTATGTTCAAAACCGTTCTAAAAGTAAAATAAATTACTCAAGAATTGTTGAAGAACAACTTTTAGAATAATTCGGACACTCAAACCTTTGAGTTTATTTCCAGGCTATGGTCTCTGTCACATTTTTGGATTTCAAATGAAAATACATCAACAGAATTATTATCTGTAGTTTGAAACCATTAATTCAAAGTACTCCATTGATTCTATCAAAATTATCTCAAAAACTGTAATTCGTTTCTTTTTTAATGTTTGAAACGCTGGATATTGGGTTTAAGAGCTGAGAAGGCCTTAAGAATGCGGACACAATTTCAAGCAAAACACCATGGAGTCACAGGTGTATTCTGAGGAAAAGGAAGCAAACTCAAGGCTTAGTGTTGCAAACTTTGCAGCTGAAATAAAAGAAAGTTTTACAATGCTAGCTAATCCTGGCGTTGATAAAATACATGTTGAGAAAAGATTTATTTCTTGGCATAGTATCGTATTTGCAGTGAAATGAAATGTTAATTTATATGGATTCGACAAACGAATTACTGTGGACAACAAGGAAATATGAAGCTTCTTTAGAAGCCCAAAATAAGTAATTTTGACAGAGGAATGGAACAAAACTGAACATTTCTTCTCCAAATAATTAATGGAATCCATGCCAAAATACAGGATGTGGAGATAAAGGCCAGCAGTTTTTGAATAAATTATTTTAATTTAAAAGCGTTTTGAAATAAGCAGATTCTGAAAGATGCAAACTACGTGAAAAAATTCTTTAATATTTAATAGTTCTTTATAATAAAATTTAATAAGTTAGTTAACATTTTACAAAGTTTCTTAATATTTAACAGAGACATTTTGCAAATAAATTTCAAAAGCACAATCAATGTACGTGACAAAAAATTTCACATTCAGTTTTTCAATATTTTATAAGGTATTTCTCCTGCCTTCCTAGCGTGCCTTCGTGGCCAGAAACGAATATCAACCACTGTAAATGAAAACATCGGCAAAGCATAATCAAATAACTGATAACATTTCATAAATAAATAGTGTAATTACAAATATATGAAAATCTGTGATGATAACGTGTTGCAATAAATGAATGAGAAATGTGTTTAAAAATAAATTTAAAAGTAAAATGTGTTACAGCAAATACCTTTCTTATTTTCAGAAGAAAAAATTAAATTTTGCTTATTTAAAACCACATTAATGATCAGTGCAAGCAATAATTAATAAATTTACAAAGATCGCAGACTGAGCTTCCGGGTAAGTCAGTATAGAAAATGGACAGAATGTCTCTTCTGTACGAAGGCAAGAAAGTAATTTGGCATCAAAGTGTCATTTTCTGCTTGAATGATCCAAGTTCTACCATTTTTAAAATAATTAAATAATTGGAAAGTATGTTTTTCTTGGAGAAGGAACATATGAATCGAATGAAAGCAGCAACACGGCTACAGAAATATACAGAAATAGTTCGTGACCATTGAGGAAAAGGAAAAACAAATACCTGCGAAAGTGGACAGAACACGAAAGTATTTCCGTACCTTTCCAAATGCAGTGAAAACTGTCACCTACGTGACAGAAAAACGGAAGTCTTCATGTACGTGAGATGACCGCTTGTGAAAGAAAGTAAATTTGTTACCCTCCTTCTTTATTGTACTGGTAAAGAATTTATTTGTTCGCATTATTTAGTTTTCATCCGGAACTTTTTGGAAAGAAATTACTTCCGAATGGGTTCGGAAGAAGCACACAGAATTAGAGCACAGTAATATCTGCGGCATGCTAACAGAATTTGTAAAAGTTTTTGAAGAATTTAAATTAAAAAAAGCAGATGCGATTTCTTATCTAACTAATCGATGCTAATTTTCTTATCTAACTGGATTGTTTGGTTTATGCATTTTGTACATTTTTGTAAGTAAATGCTACACAATTATTTTAGATTGCATAATAATGCATTATGTGAATATTTTATGCTTCTAAATGAGAAATTAAGATTATATTAGTATAGAAATTTCAAATGAAAGCAATTAAAAGAAAAATACTTTCTCATCCTTCAATGAGTATATTTCAGATAAGAATGAAGCATAACATTACATAAATAAAACATGAATTCTCTAACTACACATGCTGTGAGCTGAAGCTTAGATTCTACTGTAAAATGCTTCATTTTATACTATACTAGAATTAAAGTTACTTTTTGCTGTCATATCGTTCATTTTAATTTAGATCACGTATTCATTAACGGATGAAATAATAAAAGGATCATGTACAGATTATATATATGATCTGAATATAATATTTGTTGAGTAATATTTAAATTTGCTATCAAAGTAACTGAACTTGTGTAAAGTTCATCTGTCCTTAATTTAACGTTTATTCCGTAACTAAAGCGAATGAAGTTAATTTTATGAACCAAATATTTCAAGTACTCATTGTTGAGATGTGGTTAAACGATAATATACGTACTTTATGTTTTTGCTACTACCTCAAGGTACCTCCACAAGGACCAATGGTTTCACTTTAGCTATAAAACACCGTAGATAGGTATGTCAAAGGTCAGGAAGATTTCAACACCACGTTTTAGAAGGCCGCCTCTTGGTTAACCAAAACGATGCGTCCTTCTAATATAAAAAGCTCTCTTTAAAAGATACAGAAAGCTGCTTGCTGTTATTACAATGAAGAATTTCATATAAGCATACATCTCATAGGCGCAAAACATTGTTCTAAAACACCACAGCTATAAAACGACATTGCAGTGTATGTCAAGGGCAGGAACCTAGTTATACACAACATTAAGTGAACACCATTGTGAAAAATAGGTGCAAATTACCATTATAAAACATCATAGCTGTAAAACACTATTAAAAAATGAGTCAAACGTTTTCAGCATTAGAAGATCGTATCTTATTTAGTAATAATGATATGGCCGTATGAGGCTTAGAGATAGGACACAACTGAGCTAATTGCCAAATTTTACTGATTTCACTGAAATATAATCTATTTAACAAATTGAATAACCTCGCAACTGTAAGCAAAGTTTTAAATACATGCTTAGCTTCAATTTTTGCGCCCTGTTTCTTCAGTTATTATTTATAAATCTTCAACATTTCCAGAAGATCTTTTTCATGTTCTTGAAAGTCAAAGTGTTTTTGAATGCTGTTGGGCTGTAGGCAAATTAAGAAAATTATAATAGGTTTTGTGCGGTATCAAATATCAATTATTTGCTAATTAGTTTACTACGACAAACTTTTGCTTGTATTTTACTCAAATATAATCACTTGCTTGCAGCTTGTAATGAAAAGGAAGAAATCCTTAATATTACTTTCCACAGTAACTAAGTTTCAGTACTTTACTAATCTGCAAGAATCACGATGTGGAACTGGCACAAGTTTCGAATATTGTCCTTCATTGAAATATGTAATTTATTAATTAATTTCGGCTTCAAAGATGCATGTTTAATTCATTTAGACGATAAATTGTATCCACTTAAAATGCCAAATTATTCGTTTACGTATTCAAAGTGGCATGCTCTCATCCATCTTCAGTTTTCTGTTATATGATGAGGGTCTCCTCAATGGCCTTCCCAACAACTGCTCATCAACGGAATGTAAGTTTTATGATAACATCATGAGACCCACGATTTGGATATCATCAATTATCATCTATTATTGTATAGGGAATTTCAGTAAAAAAATCAGTCAAGATATTTAATTGATCCAGAAAACATAATAACATACATAAATAAAGAGTACGAGATCTCAGATCATCCATCTTAGACAGCTCGAGCAATTTTTATGTGACATGAATGAATTTATTAATTATAACAGGCTGTATCGCAAGAGAATATTTGTGGTGAAGCACGGACGTATTCACAATGAAGCACTGGCATTATGACGAGGCACTCGATATACTATTTGAAAAGATTCTTGCAAAATATTTTTATTTTTTATTAAACATTATTGTTAAAATATTAAATGTTTTTTTGTCTCGCTGTGAAAAGATGATGGCACTTAAAGCCATTAAATTTTCAACGCACATAATCTTGCATCAGAACATGTGTACCTCAAAGCCCGAATTTTGAATTTCGAATTTGTTTTTGAATTTTAACGAATTTTGATTAATGAACGCAGCGATATAAAACAGACGCATTAACAGCGCTCTAAATAAAGCATTTTTGATCCTCCTCCGGCCAGTAGTTTGCCATTACGCAAAGTGTAACAGATTTCTCCTTCAAAGTTATCCAACAAACTCAACTTTCGTTCTTAACTCGGAATGTAATATATTTTTATGCCTTATAAAACAAGAAGCATTGATTGCTTCTCTAACAACTTTATTTTGCAGAATTTTTATTTTACACAGATTTGTTTTTGCGGCATGTCCTAATATACGCTCATTTCCAAAAGTTAAGCACGAAGAGGTAAAATGCAAAACAATCAACAAATACTGCTTTGATTGACACAAAATTCGGCAGGAAAGTAGCATATATATTTATGCATAAAACAAAATCAATAATTATATGCAGAAATGAAAACAATATTAAATTTTTGTAAGTTATCAGATAATGACATACTGAAGACTTTAACAGAATTATGTATAAAGTGAAAATAAACAGCATAAACTGAAAAAAAAGCACATTAATAGGGTATGTGATCCCCCCCTCATCTGTATGCAAAGTTTGAACCTTGTGATTATGCTTTCAATTAGGTGGTAAACCACCGCAGAAATAAGCAATCACCATTCTCTTCTCGTAGAGCAGTTTCCAGCTCAATAAGAATGGCTGGAGGTGGGAAACGTGAAGGTACAGCACGGCCGAGAGCATCCCAAAGATTTTCAATGGGATTAAGGTGGGGGAATATGCTGGCCACGCCATACGCCCTTCACTCTCCAGGTAATCTTCGACGATGTCAGCTGTATGGGAACGTGCGTTATTGTCCATTAAAACAAAAGTAGGGACATTAAGACACAATAACACGCCGAGTAAATACTAATTCAGAAGTCAAACAACAAAAATCAGCGTTAATTTACAAAATTTTCACAGGACTAGTTTCGATGGTTTTACCGAACCATCATCTTCAGCTGCAAAACCGCAAATGAACAAGATAGGAAATAATGTTTAGATAAGATAAGAAAGCCTGGACAAGAATAAGCAAGTGGCGCCATCTGTTGGCGAAACCAGAACTAAAACATAATTTCTCTAAAAGCCGAAGGCAAATTTGGATTGGAATTAGGATCGTTAACTAGAACAGAAAGATTTTTATGAATGTGAAATGCCTCTAGAAAATCCAGTTCTCCAATGGAAGATGTTTTTTGAATAATTTTGGCAGCAGAAAAATTGAAAGTGAAAAATTTTAACTTCTCACAAACCTGTAAACCCTCGATTCCAAAGATTTTGGCTCCTATCGAAAAAGCTTTCAAGTTCAGTAAAGTTTCAGATTCAGAGAAAGAAATGATTAGGCATCTTATCGCTCATAATGTGAAATTCAATAATAAACCTTTGAAACCAAATCTAACTGCGAGAGAAAGAGCTACAATGCGCGAGATTCATTCTAACCCGGATATTGTCATTTCAAAAGCCGACAAAGGTGGCCAGATAGTCGTCATGGATAAGAACACTTACATCGATGGTGTCACTAAACTCTTAAACGAAGGACCATATAATCCGATCCCTAAAGATCCTTCACCTTCGGACTTATCCAAAATAAAAACTGCGATCAAATCTTCGCAAATCATTTCAAGCAACTTAAAACATTCGCTTATCCCATCTGTTGCGAATTGTGCCAGATTATATGCTCTTCCCAAAATTCATAAAAGTGGTATTCCTTTCCGCCCTATTGTATCAAATTTAGGTACTGCCTCGTATCCATTAGCTAAATATTTAGTTTCTAGATTTTCCACTCTATTAGACAATAACATTTACACCATAAAAAATTCAATAGAGTTTGTAAAAAAGGTTAAAAACATTTCTCCTCGTAATTTACTCATGGTTTCTTTTGATGTAAAATCATTATTCACCAATGTCCCAGTGGAGGGTGCATTAAGATGTCTAGAAACCAGACTTCGCGAATTTCATTTCTCTTGCATCGAAATTGATGAGCTAATTTCTCTCACTCAACTCTGTTTGAAACAAACACATTTTGTTTTCCAAAATAAATATTACAAGCAAACTGAGGGATTAGCCATGGGAAGCCCCCTCAGTCCCATCCTGGCTGATATCTACATGCATTATTATGAATCAAAATTGTTTGAAACTTTAAACTTCCCGGCATGGTTCCGCTACGTAGACGATACTTTTACCCTGTTTGAAGGTAATAAAGATGATTTAAATAGAGTTCTTTCAACAATGAATTCTATTGATCCTGCTATTCAGTTCACTTTTGAACTTGAGACTTGCAATTCTCTTCCGTTTCTCGACATTCTGGTCACACGTAACACATCCAACTTCAGTACTACAGTTTACCGTAAACCTTCATCGGTTTGCCTTCCACCACATTTTAAATCATGTCATCCGACTAAACAAAAGTTAGCTTCATTTTATTCCTATGTTTTCCGTGCTCTTCAAGTTTGCTCCTCCAAACTAGCCCTTGATGAAGAACTAAATTATTTAAAAGCAATAGCTATTGACAGGGGCTTTTCACCCAACATTATTAATCAAGCAGTTAAAAAATTCTCATCTCAACACACTAAAAGCCACACTCTTATTTTAGGAGATTATAAAAATTCTGTTGTCATTCCCTTCTTTCCATCAATTAGCTATAAAGTTGCACATATTTTGCAGAAATTTAACTTTCGGGTTGTTTACTCTCCCATCAATAAAATTCCAACTTCTATACTCAAGGACCCCATTCCGGATATGAATTCCTGGGGTATTTATAGGATTCCTTGCCAGTGCGGTTTAATTTACATTGGCCAAACTAAGAGAGCCTTAAAATTTCGCGTCAAAGAACATGAGGCATATGTTAGAAAAAAGGAAACACAGAAGTCTTCTGTTGCTCAACATTGTTGGTCCGAAAATCACACTTTCAATTTTTCTGCTGCCAAAATTATTCAAAAAACATCTTCCATTGGAGAACTGGATTTTCTAGAGGCATTTCACATTCATAAAAATCTTTCTGTTCTAGTTAACGATCCTAATTCCAATCCAAATTTGCCTTCGGCTTTTAGAGAAATTATGTTTTAGTTCTGGTTTCGCCAACAGATGGCGCCACTTGCTTATTCTTGTCCAGGCTTTCTTATCTTATCTAAACATTATTTCCTATCTTGTTCATTTGCGGTTTTGCAGCTGAAGATGATGGTTCGGTAAAACCATCGAAACTAGTCCTGTGAAAATTTTGTAAATTAACGCTGATTTTTGTTGTTTGACTTCTGAATTAGTAAAAGTAGGGACAACTGGTGCATCGCACAATCTCACAATGGATTCTAGGACTTCATCTCGATACCAGACAGCAGTCAAAGAATCGGTGTCGGTGTGGTATCCTAATGAAATCCCTGCCCACATCATAATGCTTCCGCCTGGGAATGCGTGATGTTCGGTGATGTTTTGGGACTCATTGCGTGTTCGTTGTTTACCTCATATCCTTACATGCTTGTCATCTGGCTCCAGAGCAAATCTTGACTCATCAGTAAACATAACATTGCCCCAGTCAGACACATTCCAATTGACAGGTTCCCGGCACCACTGTAATCGTGCCCCTCTTGATTAGACGAATAGAGAAACACAAACTCGACGTACCCGGGCGTACATTCCACTCATATGTAATCTTCGGTGTACAGTAGCTGCAGATATCACCTTACCAATGGACGCTGTAACCATAGATGTCGCTCTGCGATTCCGCTTGGCTACAATAGCAATATATCGATCTTCCGCGGGGGTTGTAACCCTTGGGTGACCGGCTACGGGCCTTCGGACAACTGTCTGTGTGGTTTGGAATTGTTTCCATAAACGTGAAATTACCGAATGATGAACGTCAAAGAAAAAAGCAACATCTGTGATCAACTGTCCTGCTTCAATGCGCCCTACAGCACGCCAGCGCTCAGAATCTTCCATTCTTCTTCTGGAAGTCATAGAAACACTATGTCTTGAAAAAAATTGTACGAAAGTTTTAAACACCTTCTATCAGCACTTACGATCAACTTCTGTAACACTTCATAAAGCTGGCTTCTTATAAGATTGCCTTTTTTGATTATTTCTTGACATGAAAGCGCGCTTGGCGGTTACCTAACATATTTGCATACTTCCATCTACCTCTGCAGCGAATTGCATCCTCTTCAATTCCGACTGGCTTCTGGAAATTAGCATTTTCCTTTCCGTGCTCAACTTTTGGAAGTGAGTGTAGTTGAAGCATAAAGCAAGTCACTCAAACAGCTAGACGGATTATTGTTTTATATAATACTAGCGTACGTATCCGACGCCAGTTTAGTTAGATTGAGAGTAATGTATCCAAAAACAGAAACAACTATACCTATGTAATCCTTCTCTAATGCAAAAAATAAGAAGTCATACATATACATTTTTCAGTCTGATGCGATATGTAACCCACACAAAAAATTTTGATAGAAAAATAAGCTAATTCTCTCTCATTCTATCAGCAACAACGGCTAGCAGTTTTTAATGATTTTCGTCTTTCTAATCAAATGGTCATAAAAGCTCAAGTATTTCACCTATATTCAATTTTATTCGATTAAATGTGGGACAAAATTTATCATAATTGATCAGAAATCAATAACGCGAACAAACAAACAAACAATCATCCTTTTTGTTTTAAGTTATTCGATACAAAAAGGAAAGGAACACAAAACTGCGCATTCAGGCAAACACATCTGATTGCTTTATAACGAAAGCTTGTCTTCGTATAATGAGCTTATTGTCATTGCATTTAGCATAATTACAACAGTATATCTAACGCTTATAAATGTAATACGTTTTTCTCAATCACATACCTCTTTTAAATATCGAATTCGAGAAATTTTCGTTTATCTCATAATATGTATTTTCAACGAGTCAGTTCAAAGCTTCAAGTAAAGTATCACTTCAAGTTCATAATTTTAGCCCAAATCTAGTATGTTGTTCTTATTGATATAAAAGTTTTAAATACTGAAACTGAAAAGTTCTGGACTACATTTTAACATTTTAACATTTAACAGTTTTTCATTAAAATTTGATATGAGTTTGAGTAAATTACCATTTCCGGTTCTCCATTACTACGGGCTTCCCGTAAAGTATTACTTCCCTTTGTCCAGTTTTACTTCAAATCCAATGAAGATTATGAGTGTAGGAAGTTTAAATATGAAAATAAAAGAGCTTTTGGTGTTCATATAATTCATATAAGTGTTTTCTTGGACAAGAAGACCGTCACTCACATGCACACGCAAAGATACCATTGTAAAATAATAAAAACGTGCTGTGGGAGCCCCAAATCTTGCTTATTCCCAGAAAAATCACTATCGAATTTTTGGACCGAAAACATTACTTTCCTTACCTACGTACGTAAATGAGCGGGAGGTAAAAATAAAAGAATAACGTGTGCCCCTTTATCCCTTTAGCAGAGACGTCAAGTTCACGAGCTTTTCTTGAGCTTAAAGTCTTAAAGTCTCGATAGTCTAAACAGTTCTTTTTGGGTTTCCAAGTAAAGTGCCACTTTCGGTTCTCTACCCAAAAATCTAATCAACTATTTATATGAATGTAGAAAGGATAAATACAGAAAAATATAAATTTTTAGAAGCTTCATATAAGAGTTATCAAAGACGAAAAAATTGTCACATGGTTTCAGATACACAGACAGACAGATATCATTGTAAAAATAGCAAAAACCTATTCTGGGGCCTCTAATTTGAACTCATTCAAGAAACACTCATTATCGAATATTTGGACCGAAAACATTATTTTCCTTACTCAGCTATAAGTTGCCGGGAGGTAAAAAACGTTTCTCTTACATTTGTAAAAAGCGTTTTGTTGCAGAGTTATTCTTTCAACTGAAACTGTGGTTATTTTAGTATCAGCTGAAGCAGCTTGCACATTTTGACTTTTGAGATGTCAAGATCATAAAAATGTATAAATAAAACATATTCCTGGGATCATTTGATCATGATGCTCACAAGGGCAAATCGTGATGCTCAGAAGTCTAGGTCAGAATATTTTCGGTACATTAAGGCTTTGTGGATACATGAAAGTAGTGTTTCGAAAAGTGGTCCAAGGGGACGAAATTACGAACAGAATGTCAAGGCCGCAAATGATAGATGATAGAAATGAGCAAAAGCTCTCATATGGTCCTTCCATTACAGTTCGAAGAAATTGTGGCGAAAAAAGGCAATCATTTTATTTCTGGCTATGAGAATCACATATTCAATATTTTTTAAACAACACTGTGTTGAAAAGATGTCTGTTAACCTTGGTTTAAAATGGAAAACACCTGCAAGGAGCACTTGATCATCAAAAAGAACCTTGAGCGATTGGAAACAGGTCATTTAGTTCAATGAACCTCATTCCTATTGCACGATGTTGAAAAATCCAGTATATGAACATCCATTACCTAAGAAAGTTACTAAAATTGGATTCAGGATTCACAAGTAAAATAAATATATAAGTAACTAAATAAAAAGAGCTTTTGTAAAGCGATTGTTTCACTTTGCATTGAAAAACTGCAAAAAATAAATAATAAATAAAATTTGAGCCACCTTTGAGGGAAAAAAAAGTTAAGTTCAGGTAAGGTTTTGAGCAGGTGTGTGCTTTAAAATCCTATGCTTAGTCATCCATACGCAGAATTAATTTAATGAATACTACTAACTTACACATATAGCAACACACAGTAGTACCACTAACGTAAACACACAGTCTTGTAACTTACAGTTTCGGAGGTAAACATTCTGGAAAGTCTTTTACTGTAAATGATTCTTCAGTATTTGGTAGGATAACCTTGTCAGATAGCATCATTGTATTAAGTGCTTCAAAATGTTTCTTTTCTTGTTACTTGAAAAAAATGTTTTTCTATCCAAGATTTTTCTATCCAGTCTATTTAAAGTTTCTCTGTTCTTCCTTAGCAAAAATTTGCTAACAACATAGAAACAGAGATTCAGCCATTTTCTTAATATATGCTTTTTGTTAGACAAATATCTCCAACGTGCTTTGTTATAATCTGTTGCACAGTCAAATTATATTGTTCTTTATCTACAAATTGTTGATCAATGAAACTGGAATATCTTTGACTTGAATCCCTTTGAAAATGCATTTGAACTTATTGTACATACCTGCGTTATCTGCGAACTTATTGTTCCGGAGTTCGAAATCCGGGCAGGGTATTGCGGGTATTTTCAGTTTCATGGCTTCAAGAAAAATTTCAAATTGATTTTGTGGGTTTCTTAAATTTCATACAGGTTAAGCATCACTGTATATTGCTTCCTTTTTACCCTCAAATTCTGGTTCGATAATGCAAAAGTGAAGTCAAAAGCTAACTTATTCAATAACATTGTTATACAAATCTTCAGATTCGAAATCCTATGATTTATAACTAGAGGACTACCTGCATAAAGATCATCTAATATCACTGGCAAAGAGAAAATGTAAAATGGTATATATCAATGAATTTATAGAAATGATATATCCATATGTCTTAGGCTGTTTTCAGGAAGTGCTTGGTAATAATTGCTGCCATTAAGATGTTTGTGTTTATATGTATAAACAATCAAAAATATTATCAAAAACATATCAGTCAAACAACGATAAACTTCAATTGCAGCTGAAAATTAGTCTTAGAAAATTAGTCGTGTATATTTGCATACACGAACATTCTTGTACACCAGGAATTGCTAAAGTGCTAGATTCTTGCGAATTTGTCTGAAATGACATGGAATATCCAATATCTTCTGTGCAAATCTAACCGCATTAATTTTTTTAATAACAAAACTTATGAATTTATGAAACTTATAAATGCTAATTTACGTAATAAAATTCTTAATTATTTTCCCTTTTTCTTATATCCTCTTTATTCCTTCATGATTTTTGTCATTATTTTGTTTATTTGTTATTTGTGTATTATAAGTCAATTTACTCGATTATGGAACCTCAGACCTGAGACCAGCAGTTATGGAACCTCAGACCAGCATCTTATATATTTGCCTACAAACCATTAAAAAAATAGAATATAAGAAAGAAAACATTACTTCTGATATCGATGCTGAGGAAAATGCGTAACAACTGAGAAAATATTTCACAGGGCAAAAATAATTGTTTGGGGTACAGCGAAGTATCATATAGCTAACGAGTCATAACCGCAAGTATGAGATTTCTAAGTTATAATTTCAAAATTTGTTTAATCATATGTGTTCTTTGTGCATCCCCCCACCCTCCAGCGTAC
This sequence comes from Stegodyphus dumicola, assembly GCF_044657685.1. Taxonomy (NCBI): domain Eukaryota; kingdom Metazoa; phylum Arthropoda; class Arachnida; order Araneae; family Eresidae; genus Stegodyphus; species Stegodyphus dumicola. Next base: position 120,307,870 of record NC_140771.1, read on the forward strand.
AAGTGGATAAGATCGCCGAACAATGATACTGGGTTCGACCGGATTGAAAATTCGGTTCGACCAGGTTGCATAATATGAATACGACGCGGGTTCCACGAAGTAATTCCTTTCTGTAAGATAACGCTCGTGTTCTTTGAAATAAATTTAATAAATTAGATTTTTTTAATTATTAGTAAATTACAATAGTAATTTCTTTAGCAATTTTTATTTTCGGAAATGAGATATGAAATGCTTTGTATGACAATATACAACTATCACTTTCGCGAGGGTTTTGAAAAACAATGAAGTGATCCAAAACTTCCTTCTTTATAATAGAACAATTACCTGAAAACAATCTTCGAGTAAAAAAAAAAATACCCAACGCCGATATTTTGAGAACGCTGTAAAATAAATAGTTACGTAAGTTTTTCAGGGAAAGCAGTATTCAAAGATACTTTTCAATAGCTATTATTTTCAAAATGTATATAAACTGTGCTACTTTTGAATGATGAATGCTTTTCCAATGAAATATAGTATTACATCTAAGAGCCTTTTAAAATGTTTTGATGAGCTTGCCTTATTCAAACAAGCTATTACATTTTGCAGTTTCTTTGCTTAAGTTATGTGTCTTAACTATTTAATTAAACACTTACTTTTAGTTATGCCCATTTAGTATATCTAAGCTGAACTTAGGTCCAAACTAGAAATTGCTGTAGCTCAGTTTCGTTGCTTAAAGCAGATATTATGAATAACTGATAATTTGATAAATTTTTACTCGAGACGCGAAGAGGAATTTCTGGGTCGACACTGAACTGATGACTTAGGTCTTAACGTTAAACGGGGTCATAATTACACATATATTTCTCCAATAAACTGAAAACCTATTTGTTTAATTCCGCAGTTTTCTTAACGCTGGTCCTGTTTAAGTTATAGGACGCATTGCGTATTTTTATTATTCTGCAAGAAATGGAAAGAATTCATTTACATACCTTTCTAGTTAAAACTAAATTTACTTTTAATCTTTGCAAAAAAATTGTTTACTTTATTATAAGCAGCTGAAGGGCGGTTAAAAATATTTAAAGGTACAGCACATACAGTAGCTATTAAAATTAAGCAAAAGGTTACGCATTTTTTGTATTACGTTTATCTTTAAAGCCAACAAAGATCTAAGGCTGAGTTTTGTTTAGCTTTAATTTTTAAATTGGAGTATTTCACTTTTATGTATTAATTATTATGTACGTGTTAATGTTTTTAAAGTGATACTTCTGTATGAGGATCATCCATACTTTCACTCAAGTTTGGCCTTTGGTGAGTGTCGCTCATATTATGACTGTTGATGATGTTTAGTACTGTTATTTAAGTATTTTCTCTGAAATTCTGGATACTTTCGATGGTGATCCACTTAGGCATTGATCACAGTGACATGTTTCAGTATAATTATTTGAACTGGTTGTTTCAAAAGCAAAAATTTAAACTATGAAACGTCAAAACGCTGAAGGTTTACTGTGTAAAACTGATATAGTTTCCTGTATCAAACTGATCTAGATAATTTGGGAAAGTATAACCCTTTTAAATTATAAAAAAATAAATAATTATAAATTATTAAATTACATAAATTCTTAAATGCATAAAATTTAAGTAAGAGCACTTTTCAAAACAACGGCATTTATTTTGTAAAAGAAAACATAGTATTTCTGCTTTAATGTAAGTTTGACTGATTTTTTGGGAAGTTAAATTACACTGACTGACGAGAGTTTATGTTGACTACGGAAAATAATTATAAAATCTGGATTATGTTCTCGCAGCATTATACGCTATTAATTAGGAAGTTTAAAAAAAATGGAATTTCTGAAGACGATGAATGTGATTTTAATGCTCACGGAGTGCTGATATAATATGGGAGAACTGAAATGCGTTAAACGAATAGACTGCAGATAAAATACAGAGTACGAATAGACGTACGTGTAGAAAACGAAATAGAGTGCGAATCCGAGTGGATTATTCCTGAAGAATGATTTTAGATTCTGTGAACGAGCTGATTTCGCATCATGGTGCCTCTGGTCGGTGAATAATAAACCAGTACTGTAGAGAAAAGTTTCCTTTTTTAAAATAATATTTTATTGGTATGTCTTAAATAACTTTTATTTTATTTTTATATGTATTTTTTCAATATTTTATTTAGGCTCAGTCAGCCTAGGTTTTGATTTATACCATTATTGTTCGAACGTGTATTAAAATTGTAATGTAAACTGTATTAAAATAAGTTCATATTAAAATTACAATAGTTAAGAAGCAGGATTAAATAAAAAAAAAAAAAAGAAAGGAAAAGAAAGAAAAGAAAAGTTCTATTCAATGTTATGTTGGTATTTTAATCGTATATCACTGATATTCCTTATTAAATTCAATAATTTATTGATTTTAGAAATGCATTTGATATCTTCTTTCTTTAACAAGACGTAGACTACCATACTAGAAGTCCGCTTATCTTTCTAGAGAACTTCGTTTCAGTTATTATAAAGTAAAAGTAATTTTAAACAGTTATTCTTGAATCCGCTGTGTAGGCCATATGCTTTCATTAATATCTCTTTGAACTAAATAACAGCAAATATTTGATTACTGTAGCTAATACAACCATAATAACTTTCCTGTTGATCTCTAGGGTCTAAAAACTACTTTAATATGCTCTTTCAAAGTAGAATACAGGGCAGTAAAATAATGCCACGATATATGAATCCGCTAAACCAATCGAAATGAAATTTCAGATATAGTTATTTGAAGGTACAGTCTCGAGTTGTGATGACTTAGAATACTACAGCTGTCACGATAACGGATGCTGAGAAAAAATATCGAAATTTTCAAAGAGCAACAAGCACTTTTTTTCCCTGCGCAAACTGATCGGCGCATCGAAAAAACATGAATTGCGTTGGAACGATACACGTATGATAAAAATTGCTGGCGTAAAACATTTGCAAAGAAGAATATTGTAAAGAACCAATGACAACACAAGCGGAGAGGAGGGGGAAAAGACTTTTATTGGAATTATAAGTTTTAGTAGAAAATATCAATAATAATAATCTTCAATATGTATATTAATATATATTAATAGATACATATAATAATTTATCCAATAATATAATAGATACTTATAATAATATCTCTTATAATATATATGGAAAATATCTATAGTAATATATATCTTCAATACAGATATATTATATATTAATATCTTCATTTCTGCTTCCTGTACCTCGAATCTCGCCCAACGTTATTGTTGTCGGCTGCTATTCCCCACTTTTTAAATAATTTAACACTGCTGGAATTGATAATACTGCTCAAATAATAACTTGTCAAATAATACTTTAATACTGCTCAAATAATTTAATACTGCTGGAATTGCTGTCTATGTAGTTTGCTGCAGATTACGAGTCGTCTCCATAGTCACCGTGATCATCGTCTTTGTCATCGTTCAGTCTCTGTTCCCACATATAATGATTATTAGAACCATCATGAAAATTCAGCAATTCTATAAACGCATTAGATATTTTTATTTTAAAATTTAGTAAAACTTGCTTTCCGAGCCCTTTGAGGGAAGAGAAAATTTTGCAAATACTGTGAAATTTTTCGAAACTATTACGCTAAAAAGCTGAAGAGGAAAATGTGCGAGTATACGGTATAACGGTCAAATATACGGTATGTATTCAATTTTCATTCATCTTGACAGATTGATGTTTTCGATAACTTCTGTCTAACTATTTTCACGGCCCACTAGCTTTTTCCGAAAATTGGATTGATATCAACATGTTTCATCATACTGCTTTAAAACTCGACAAATTTTTATTTCCGACGTTTAATTATTTTTATAATGTTTAAACGCAGCAAATTTACTTCCTTTGACATGAATATTTGTAGAGGTTATTTTAAGTTTCTAACAGTTGTTTTAAGTTTAAATATGCTGTACTGTCTATTCTCGTTTCCCATTTTTTATTCCCTACCAGCAGGAGTTTTTAGTATCGCTTTGTAAGCAAATGAGTTAGAAGGAGTATCCAAGGATTGTTCAGTTTACTTAAAGAGAGATAGAGATAGCTCAGAAGTCGTTAGTGGCGCGTGTTTGCCATTAAGGTTGTTCCGTTATTAAATCTACTACTCTCGGCCGTATTGTACGTGTCTGTTGATACTCGCCGGATAGGTTAAATTAAAGGCCAACTATATTAGGTATTTGTGTCTAGTTTCGGCAAAGTCAGTTCAGTTTAGTTTAGTTTCTTCTTCTTCTTTTTTTTTTATTAGAAACCAGAGTGGAGGCTTCAATGTACGCCCGAGAAGAGGACCGACTGCTCCTATTTCTTTGAGTGAATAACGGTTATTTTAACCCTTATCTGGACTTTGTCATTACCAACTTAGCGATAAATCGTTCCACAATTCAGCCAGTTCGTCTACGTTCAGCATAGACCAAGCAGAGAGGAAAATTATATATTATAAAATTATACTTTATCGTTCTTAACAGCTTTCATTAAAATAAAAAGAAAGAAAAGGTGCCGTGTTTTAAATAGGTTCAGCATTAAATTGAAACTGATATTGTTTTGAAGGATTTGAATCGTTGCTAATGTGAGACCATAAAAATGTACCTATTTATCTTTATCAACTCATGCTTATCCAATATAGTTACGAGACTTTCTTTATGTAAATTAAAATAAATAGAAGAAAAGAAATGTAAAAGAAGACATTTGCTATAGGGAATTCCAGTGATTTACAATCAAGAAAAACAACATCCAATTTAATAATTGTAAGCCCAGTTTTTAACGTCTGTTACTTCAAAATAGACTATTACGTCTGTTATGTAAATTATTATGACTGATGCTTCAAAATACACACTTCAAGGTCTGACGACGCTTCACTCTGCGGTCGTAATAGTTACCCTGAATGTATTTTCGTTAGCCCTCAATAGTACCCAAAACTAGCCTCCATTTAATCGCTATTTTGAATTCAACTGTAAAAAATATGGAATACGTTGTGTTTGAATTAAGTTAATGATCTTTTCGTTGCTTATCTGTTAAATACAGGTTTGAAGATAGGCACTTCAAGCCAAAACAAGTAACTCTAACTTCTACAAGATACACCGGCAAAAAAACAATAAATGAATAAATAAAACTAAGTATGAAAAAATCTGAAAAGATTCAGATTTTAACAATCCCCAAAAAGGTCTCTTTTAAAGTTTAATAAGCTTTATCAATAATCAATCGAGATGGCTCAGGTAGAATAGCAAAACATTTTATAGGCTACTAGATGCATATACATTTAGACTAACATGGGAACGTTATATATCAGAGTTGGCCAAACTTCATGTCAGTAAGAGCCGCACGTTTGAATTCAGGAATGTTCGACATCCGCATCTAGATTTCCTAAAAGCAACAAGTTCATAGTTACATCATTATAGAAGTAGTGGAGGAGGTTTTAAATAGAAAGAAATTCCTGGTGACTTTGTAAAATGAGTCTAAACTAATCAATTACTTCCTTTTGGACACTGAATAGTTTTAGTTTACCATATTTCACACATATATTTTATATGCATGAGCCGCACAAATTGCCTGTGAGAGCCGCATCAGGCTCGCGAGCCACACTTTAGCCACCCTGATATACTATATCTTCTTTATGTTTGAAAATTGAAAACACGTATAACGCCATTCTATAAAAATTGTAATATTTTTAATTAAACATATCATGATTTAAATGCATTTATTGAAAGCAATCATAAATGATATTCTTAAGAATTTCATCTACTGCTTTTAAAAAACAATAATTTGTTAATCTATAACGGCCAGATTCATTTAAAAAGATAAATATCTTTCATTTTGCTGAATGCAACAGACTCGAATGAAAAGCAAAATAACGTATTTAAATTTTACGACATTTAAATTGAATTAACACAAATCTTATTTCGAGACTTTGGGGCTAATAATTCAGCAGCATTCGTGTTTACACTCAGTGTAGTAGCGAGCATAACTGCCGCCCGGGGAAAAATACCTTTTTGCGCCTCCCTCCAAAAAAAAAAAAAAAAAAAAAAACAGTTATATGATGAAAATTTTGTTTGGAGACCATTTGGCGCCCCTCTGTGAGCGGCACCCGGGGCATCATACACCCCTTGCCCCCCCTCCGCGCTACGCCACTTCTTAAACTGGACGTTAACTCAGGTTTTCTGACTTTTTTACCTGATGGATCGCATAGAAATTTAGCACAGTTTTCGTGGGCTCGAGCAGGACTTCGAAGAGAAGGGCTAGCTCATAGAGCTTTTCCCTCTGAAGCAGATAGTGAGAAGTGATGATGTAGTCATGATGACACTCAGCGCGCAGATGCAATTCACAGCTTGAAAATTAGCGATTTTGAACCAGCGTTTGAAATGAGCTGTGTGTGAAAGATAGCTATAATCTGTAAGAGACAATGTTACTGCTTTATGCATTTTAGACTGAACCATTAAAAAATTTAATAATACTTACTCAATTTTAAAATAATAGATAAAATGTGCTACTCTTTTAACATAAAGTTCCGTGGGTTTTTTTAAATTTTTATTTGCAGGTTTTTTATTTAATGAACGTTTATTTCTAATAATTTCTTTATCTGCATGTGTACTGAGAGGATTTTTATACTGCTTCTAAGATAACTATAATAGCAGCTATTTAAATTTACTCAAGAAACAGTTTTACATTGACATAGTTTTAAACATATATGACATATATGGCAACATTTCTGCTAACCTACGTTTGATTTTCTGCCTAATTGTAAATTTTACATTGTTATAATTCTCTTCCGATTCAATATAATAATTTTTTTAAATAATTTTGTAATTTATACTTATATCTATATTACAATTAAATAAATGTATGTAAGATTGTTACCTTAATTTTGACAAAATAGCTTTACTCAGAGTACCTAATACAGTTATTTAATTTTTCAAAAGTGTGAGTAAAGGAAGCAAGTCTTTTTATGCCAATTACTTTAATGTTTTATACTATTATATTTTATCTAGAATGCTAATTTAGCATAAAATCTAATCAATAATTAGTTACAAAGGATACAATAAGAATAACTTTAACAAGTACTTAACAAAATTAGTTTGCTAAATACTTGTTATTCTCGTTGGTACTATTCATAATACCGAAGATATTATCGATTAACTCATAGAAGACAGATGCTTTTTGATTTCCTGTGGGGTGGAGTATACCTTTTGCGGTACTTTTTGAAAATAATGTTTTCTCTGGAGCGACTTTCTGTTTCTCGTTTTCCTTGACCATTAAATAATTCGGTTTTAGTTTGTGACATAATTTGATTTCTTCACAATCTCTAGTTAAAACCTCTTTAATAATAACAAAATTTAAAACAATTCCATCTTCTAAAACAAATCCTTTATCTAAAACGTGGTTTCTCAGTAATTTGAGGCAGAGCGTGAAATGAGACCTCTGATTAAAACAAACTGCACATTTTGAAAAGAACCGAGAACTTGGTCCAGTTTAGAGTCATAGCAGAGTTTTCAATCTATATGCATTTCATCGAAACTGAGAACGCATATTTTTTCTACAGAATACAAATATTCGCCTCTTTCCTTTTTTAGAGTAAGAACATCATTTTGAATTCTTGGACTACACTAAAATTTAGCGCACCATTTCTTTAATTTGCTAATACTAGGTAAAGATATTCCAGTTTTTTTTCTTGATTTTTTTCTTTCCAAAAATCATAGCTTTAAGATGACAGAGCTCTTATGACAATGCAACGTGAAATATCTTCACTAGTCCACCTGATTTTTTCCTTCTTTTTCAGTAATACATTAATCTGCGTCTTTATAAAGATAGGCTTTAGACATTTTTTCAAATTCTCCGATTTGTGCTTTCCCCCCCCAAATTTCGCTATTTGAGATTTTAATTTCTGATACCAATTTCTGTCTAGATGTCGTCCACCTTCTTTGCCGCTGAAGAAACATTCTAAAATTTTTCTTTTCTCTATTTTTCAATACTTTAATACAATTTTCTAAGGATATTATTTTGTTCTTCAAATTATCAATGCATTCTTGCTTATCCTTGAACTTAGGGCATTCAGGAATATCTAAATTTTCATTTGTGAGTTTTATTTCAAAATCATTAAAATTTGATTTACTATTGTCATCATCAATTTCGATTTATTATTGTCATCATAATTTACTTTCGGAACAGCATTCCATTTCAACAGTTTCTTTTTGTGGCTATCCAAACAAGCGATTTTTCATATCATCTTCATAAACACTTTCGTCAAAAGCAAAACCTCATTTGGATCCTTTGGTCCCATGAAATAAAATATCTCATCCTTTCGTACTTCTGTAAGTGCTACGGCAAGTTACTACAGCGCAAAAAGCCATATTACGTAAATGGTATTTTACAATATAGAATTTAAAATAAAAACTGACTAAAATTACATATACATAAATTATTTTAAATATATACATTATTAGAAAACTGATATATATATGATTAAAATTAATTTGGGATATGTAACCTCTAGAAAATCGTCTCGCAGCTGAATGAAACTACAGTTTTAAACGCGGAAAATCAGAACAGGTGGCATCACAGTGACGTCAGATTACTGCCTGTTAATTTTCCCCATTAGGCTCGCGTCGGCGAGGAGTCGAACAGAGAAATGAGCTAGCCCTTTCTATTTATCCCTGGGCTCGAGACTTTCCCATAATAAGTAAAATAATATTAAGGAAAAAAAAAAAAAAATTACAAGTTGATCTTAAGCTGATACGTTATGAATTTTCACATGTTTTACGTTTATTATTTTTCCCAATAAAACATAATAAAAACAAAAATGTTAGGAAGGAAATTTTAATCTTATCTGAAAGTAAATGTTTTGATGTTATTTATTTATTTATTTTGTTTTAATTCAAATTAGAAGGAAGGGAGTCTTTCAGCTAGCCAGGCAAGGATGTCGCTTCTCACACATTTAAAAAAATTGGATTGTGGCGCCATCTGTTGTGATATGTTGTAAGTTATCTATGAAAGTGTCTTTTTTCATTAGATATTTTTATAATGCCATTAAATGCAGTTTTTCTCCTGTCATGTATTGGATCACCTTATTTAGATCTTCCCAAACTCCGTTGATTATTTCTTTAAGTTCAATTAATTATAACAACGGCAAATAATCTTAGGAAAAGCAAAATTTGCTTTCACATGTAATTTAATGACTAATCGACTAACTTTCTTCCTTACCTTCTTATTTTAATAAATGAAAAAATTAGTATTACTGCTATAATGAATAATGTAAGAATACATTTGTCTTTTACCGGTGGGGACACATTTTAATTATAGTTTTAATTCAAGAGTACTTTTCGTTTTTTCTAAGGAGCTTCACTGTTATATTATTAACGGTTAAAAAGTGTTAGACATGTCAATTAAGTCAACTGTCATACTTTCTTTATAAAAAGGTTTTCAGAATGCTAGTTTCTTTCTTTCTTTCTTTTTCATTACATAACTACCAGACTAATTTCTTACCTTGCATTTCTTTAGTTAAATTTTCTTTCATTGCATCAAACGTTTATTTTTTAAAGACAGCCATAGCAATTCGATTCTCCTTCTCTCTTTCTGTTTTGTTATTTTTTTAAATGTATTCTTTTCTGGAGATATTTTTGATTTATGTTATAAAAAGTGCTAGCTGGCTATCAAGTAATTTGAGTAAAATGTAAAAAAATGGGACTTTAACATCTATCGCTTGCACATCATTACATATTTAAGGAAAGACTGACTAGGATTCGAAGAAATAGCAAAAATCTTCTTTGATGTGAAGTCGTTTAAAATTTCGTGTTAAGTAAATTGACACATAGATATCCCTCCTCCTAAATGAGGAAGCAAATTATAATATAATGATCATAATTAATGCACATACGTGAAAGTAAATATCAAAGTGTTTACAATCCTTTATATCAGTTCATTCAAGTCATGTTTCATCATTTTTGGTGATCAGGTACCACTATAAACTAAGCATATTAATAATTCAAAGGCAAAATATACCTTTTTAGTTGCAGCATAGGAGAACAACTTAGCTAGCAACCCCCAAAAATTGGCACTACATGTTTTAGAGTGTATCATTACATGTTGCACTACATGTGGACCCTTAAATGAGTTTTAGAACAAATAAAATCATTAGACCATCCGGATGCTACATTGAACAAGTTACAGATAATCACTCTTTGGCAGACAAAAGTTCATCGTTTGCATATTCTATCGTAATTTCGTTCTATTCTGATAACGCCTTCTTGGAGCGTCGCTTTTTGTGTTATAGTGTGTATATACATATAGAGAGACAGACACACAGAGAGAGATAAGCTAATTAATTTTTTATTCATACAATATATGGTTATGTATAATACAAAATTACAAAATTTATTTTGTAATTATGGCTTAATTGCTGACGAAATCTAATTATCTCACATAATCACATCTGCATATTTATATGTTTTCTATGATTTAGCAAAGTAATAAAAGATTTAAAAGTATATATGTTCTTATCAAATACGTTCTCCTCTTTGGCCATCACTTATAAATTTTCAGAAGTAAAGTACGATTTCCACTGGCTAATGATCCTTGGACCAGCCCTTTTATAAAAAGGCTGTTTAATGAATACGTCTTATTGATTACTGATATAACGTTTTCTTGGAAAGTCAATATACTCTCTATTAAAGATACTCTTCCATTTGTAAAAGTTGTCTTCAAAATGAGGATGTGTCGGTGTCTGGTTAAGTAATCGATGCAAAAAAACAGGGAATTTTCTAAGCACCGGAAAGCAGTGCTCTTCAGTTCATCAAGACTAGGAGTAGAGAATACGTCAATTTTTAGAATTATCTGATCCCAAAAGAGAAGGCTCGCAAGTGGAACTTTTGCTCACCTTAAAATTTGCTGCTGCGGCCAGATAGCATTTGCTGTTTATTGCGGAAACACGCAACAAATTCCTCGATGAGATAGTATTCGATTCATAGAAGATGAAAATGACTCGCTTTTTTTTAATCTATTGTTGCAAGGGATGAATCCATTTATCATTGTTTAAACGTATCAATAATTGTAGAATTTCTTGTAATTGGGAATGCTACTGTAAACTCCTGCTCGTTATAAATTAAAGGGTAAAGAGATGGCAAATTGAAATCTGAGCAAAGGTGATATCTTCTTGAAAAATCATAAAATTTAGTAATGCAATATATCTCATAAATTTAGAAGTTAATGATAGAAAAAAAGGAGGCAAAGGGATAGGTCTTAATGCTTTTTTATTAATTCAAAATCCTCGTTTCTAAACCTTTTTTTTTTATTTAGTCATTATTCGTGCTTTCGAAGTTGGATCCTATTATATCTGTACTCATTTATTTCCCGCTGCACCCATAAATTCACCTAACTGCTCGGTTTATAGTTCTGAGAACCTGTGAATAAAGAATATCTTGATATTCATTCTGAGCTTGGCGGTTTTAAATTGTGTTAAATTACTTGGAAACCAGAATAACTTAAGCCGGTGGTATTCAAACTCAAATTGCATGCGGGCTAGATGCACCACATGAAGGCAGCTGGCGAGCCGCATGCACGACCTCAAAGCAGCTGGCGAACCAGATTTTTTTAACAAAATTTCAAATAACTGACTAGTTTTACTTAACTTCAAATCTGACTTGTTAATTATTTATCAAAGCAAACATTAACAATAATTATCATAACACAAGAAAATATTCAAATTTATCGTGCTTATTTTCTGTCTGTAACAAATTCCTGTTGGTTACTTCCATAATTCAAATATACTACCAGCTGCATACTAAATGTTTGGAGATATTTATTTTAAATAAATCTAGTGTTCTGTATTGATCATTAACTAACTTGCTTTTAACACAATGTAAAATAGACAAATTATGAAAATTTATGAAATTTTGAGAATACTTTCCCTGTGGAACTGGAAATTGTATAACAACAATCTATTCTCTTCCTTTTATGCATAATATTCCAAGAACTGTAACACCCCGAAAGGAGTATTAGTAGTCTCGCCACTCGTCGACCTATGGAGGACCGTTATTCATGTGAGAGTTGCCAATGTGAGTGATAAAGCGAAAATCATTAGGAAAGGTGAAGTGGTGACAGCATGTTTTCCGTGACATGCTTTAAACGAAATAGTAACCTTCCATAATCTGTGCCTTAAGAGAGCCTAACATCGGAGTTATTGCAAAATGCACAACTAAGCGATGAAGAGAGGAGGGATGCCGAAAGTCTTAATGAAGAAATCAAGATGTTTTCTCCCGCTCTCGTCTGATAAAGGTGAGATCATTTTGATGCTGCATAGAATTGATACAGAGGATCATCCATTAATAAAGCAGCATCTAACAGGTCTACCGATTGCTATGCAGGAAGAGGTTTGAAAGATTCTGAAGGATGTGCAAGAAAGCAATGTTATCGAGCGTTCAGCAAGCCCTTGGGCCTCTCCCATCGTCCTGGTCAGAAAGAAAATGGTTCCACTAGATTTTGCATTGACTATCTCCGGTTGAACGAGATTACGAAGAAACACATTTAGCCTCTTCCTAGAACTAACGATATTCTGGACACTTTTTCTGGAATCAAGTGTTTTTCGATTTTTTATTTAAAGAGTAAATATTGACGGTTAGAGATACTACTGATAACCAATAAAAGACGATAATTACTACCTGACAAGAACTTTGGCTGTTCAAGGTGATGCCATTTGGATTATGTAATTCGCAAGCAATGTTCGAAAGCCTCATGGAGATCGTTTTGAGAGGTCTCTCCTACGAGGCTTGTATGTTACATCTGGATGACATCACCATCGTCGGGAAGAGTATTGTATTTAGAAAATATTATGAAAGTACTTCAGAAATTGAAGTAAGCCAATCTAAATTAAGTCCTGCCAAATGTATATTGTTCAGACCAGAAGTGACTTAGCTTACACATGTCAGCTCTGCCGAAGACTGGGGACGCTCCTAAAGTGTCCATCAGCTGAGAAGTTTCCTATAGCTTTATATCTACTACAGGAGATTTTTAAAGGATATTTCTTCTATCGCATTGTAGTTCGGATACGTAAGTCGTCAAATTCTAAGCCTAAAGTCATTCCTTACTACAGACTAACACCTTACTATGGCCATAGTCCGTAGTCCCAGTTGTGTATATAATGTAAATAGTGTACTAAGACCATGATCCTATTTATATATGAATTTGTAAATTTATGTATTTATTTGTTGACTTAGTGTTTGATTTGTTATTTATTCAAATTATTGTTTTAGTATTGCACTGATTTTTCTCACTTGCAAGTATGACTTCCTGTCAGGGGATCCTACTGTCCATGAAATGCAGTCCTTGGAGGGAGAAATGTTACGAATTTTGTACATATGTAGATAATTTTAGCGAAATTATATATGTTGTAAATTGTAGGGTGTTTTTTAATTTTAATTTTAATTTTTTATATTTATTTATTTATTTATTTATTTTTGTGTGTGTAATGCAACTTGAAAATCTAAAGAAACGATGCTCTGAAGGGAAAATGAGAATACAGGGGCAAATCCTATTTAACATTGAGGCAATAGCTATCTCGCCAATTTAGCGATATGCGGCAAGGCTGGCGATGATTTTTGCGACTAATTTTGTCACCAAATCAACCTTGACGACATTCTGGTCCGATCCCTGTATAACTGTGATGAATATTGTTGCGTGCGTACGCGTTCGTTATGAAATGAATGCACAAGTCCGATGAAAAATGAACAAAAATTTATTATTATCACAACAAAAATGCTTAAATTTTCTCAAATTATCATGCAGTATTACCATATCTCACAGTAGTTATCTTTTAACTACTCAAATGTCCAATAGAACGTAATTCAAAACAGCTAAAGAACGCTAATCCGCGAATTCTCTACAATCAACAAGAGCAATTTTCTAAACAACAACAAACTAAGCAACTAACTACCAACTGAGATGTTTTCCTCCTTTTATAAGATTTTAAAATCACGCGCTAGAATTTTCCAGTACTTTCTCGAAATCAAAAAGAGATATTTATTTATTTAATGCACGCGCTCTTGTATTTTCAATTTTCCGGCTTAGCTTTCTTTTAATATTCGTCACGCGCTGCACTGCGCGAGAAATAAAACCCTTTAATTTATAACTGAACTAACATTAGCTTTTCTAAATACCAAATTCGTAACACTGCCCCCTTCCCAAGGACTGCACGTCCCGGGCAGTACAATCCCTGGACAGGAAGCTAAACTTACAACTGTGGCATAAATGCAACTGAGGCATAAACATTACATTACAATATCAAACAACATGAACAATAAATGCAATAACTAACTTAAACAAATCAAATGCTAAATGCATATCAAATACTAAATACAAATCAAATCAAATACACATTTGAAAACAAAAAGGACCATGTCTTATACTATTTACAATTATTTACATTACGCACTATGGCCATAGTAATGAGCTAACCTGTCGTAATGAACGACTTTAGGTTTAGAGCAGGACTTAGAAGAGAAGGGCTAGCTCATACAGCTTTTCCCTCTGAAGCAGAAAGTGAGAAGTGATGACGTAGTCATGATGACACTGAGCGCGCAAATGCAATTCACAGCTTGAAAATTAGCGATTTTGAACCAGCGTTTGAAATGAGCTGTGTGTGAAAGATAGCTATAATCTGTAAGAGACAATGTTACTGCTTTATGCATTTTAGACTGAACCATTAAAAAATTTAATAATACTTACTCAATTTTAAAATAATAGATAAAATGTGCTACTCTTTTAACATAAAGTTCCGTGGGTCTTTTTCAATTTTTATTTGCAGGTTTTTTATTTAATGAATGTTTATTTCTAATCATTTCTTTATGTGCATATGAACTGAGAGAATTTTTATACTGCTTCTAAGATAACTATAATAGCAGCTATTTAAATTTACTCAAGAAACAGTTTTACATTGACATAGTTTTAAACATATATGACATATATGGCAACATTTTTGCTAACCTACGTTTGATTTTTTGCCTAATTGTAAATTTTACATTGTTATAATTCTCTTCCGATTCAATATAATAATTTTTTTAAATAATTTTGTAATTTATACTTATATCTATATTACAATTAAATAAATGTATGTAAGATTGTTACCTTAATTTTGACAAAATAGCTTTACTCAGAGTACCTAATACAGTTATTTAATTTTTCAAAAGTGTGAGTAAAGGAAGCAAGCCTTTTTATGCCAATTACTTTAATGTTTTATACTATTATATTTCATCTAGAATGCTAATTTAGCACAAAATCTAATCAATAATTAGTTACAAAGGATACAATAAGAATAACTTTAACAAGTACTTAACAAAATTAGTTTGTTAAATACTTGTTATTCTTGTTGGTACTATTCATAATACCGAAGATATTATCGATTAACTCATAGAAGTTAGATGCTTTTTGATTTCCTGTGGGGTGGAGTATACCTTTTGCGGTACTTTTTGAAAATAATGTTTTCTCTGGAGCGACTTTTTGTCTCTCGTTTTCCTTGACCATTAAATAATTCGGTTTTAGTTTGTGACATAATTTGATTTCTTTTCAATCTCTATTTAAAACCTCTTTAATAATAACAAAATTTAAAACAGTTCCATCTTCTAAAACAAATCCTTTATCTAAAACTTGGTTTCTCAATAATTTGAGGCAGAGCGCGAAATGAGACCTCTGATTAAAACAAACTGCACATTTTGAAAAGAACCGAGAACTTGGTCCAATTTAGAGTCATAGCAGAGTTTTCAATCTATATGCATTTCATCGAAACTGAGAACGCATATTTTTTCTACAGAATACAAATATTCGCCTCTTTCCTTTTTTAGAGTAAGAACATCACTTTGAATTCTTGGACTACACTAAAATTTAGCGCACCATTTCTTTAATTTGCTAATACTAGGTAAAGATATTCCAGTTTTTTTCTTGATTTTTTTCTTACCAAAAATCATAGCTTTAAGATGACAGAGCTCTTATGACAATGCAACGTGAAATATCTTCACTAGTCCACCTGATTTTTTCCTTCTTTTTCAGTAATACATTAATCTGCGTCTTTATAAAGATAGGCTTTATACATTTTTTTCAAATTCTCCGATTTGTGCTTCCCCCTAAAAAAAAAAAAAAAAAAAAAATTCGCTATTTGAGATTTTGATTTCTGATACCAATTTCCGTCTAGGTGTCGTCCACCTTCTTTGTCGCTGAACAAAGATTCTAAAATTTTTCTTTTCACTATTTTTCAATACTTTAATACAATTTTCTACGGATATTATTTTGTTCTTCAAATTATCAATGCATTCTTGCTTATCCTTAAACTTAGGGCATTCAGGAATATCTATATTTTCATTTGTGAGTTTTATTTCAAAATCATTAAAATTTGATTTACTATTGTTATCATCAATTTCGATTTATTATTGTCATTATAATTTACTTTCGGAACAGCATTCCATTTCAAGAGTTTCTTTTTGTGGCTATCCAAACAAGCGATTGTTCATATCATCTTCATAAACACTGCATAGAAAATGTTCGCTGCAGATTTTTGCGCTCTTCGAATTAATAGAATCTTGTCTTTGACATTTGTGTATCCATTCTTTCGTCAAAAGCAAAACCTCATTTGGATCCTTTGGTCCCATGAAATAAAATATCTCATCCTTTCGTACTTCTGTAAATGCTACGGCAAGTTACTACAGCGCAAAAAGCCATATTACGTAAATGGTATTTTTCAATATAGAATTTAAAATAAAAACTGACTAAAATTACATATACATAAATTATTTTAAATATATACATTATTAGAAAACTGATATATATATGATTAAAATTAATTTGGGATATGTAACCTCTAGAAAATCGTCTCGCAGCTGAATGAAACTACAGTTTTAAACGCGGAAAATCAGAACAGGTGGCATCACAGTGACGTCAGATTACTGCCTGTTAATTTTCCCCATTAGGCTCGCGTCGGCGAGGAGTCGAACAGAGAAATGAGCTAGCCCTTTCTATTTATCCCTGGGTTTAGAGTTCGAGTACTTACGGAGCCGAACCACGACGTCATTCAGTCTGTTTAGGACCGTGTACGGACCATCCCAAGGTGACTGTAATTTCGGACAGAGTCCTTTCCGTCAAGTCGGATTCCACAACCACACCGTGTCTCCTTCGTGGAATTGATGTTCAGTAGCTCTTATGTCGTATCTGGACTTCACTTTCTCCGTCGCCAAATTGACTCGGTTTCGTGCGGAACGGTGCATCAATTCGAAACGGGCCTGGACATCTTGGATGTATTCCTCAGGCGATGAAGGCGCATCCGTATGGCGATCAAACAGGCGGTCACAAAGCACACGAAGGTCACTACCGAAGAGCATTTGTGGTGGAGAACAGTTGGTAGTCTTGCGTTTCTTTTCAACCCTAGTATGATTTCGGCAGCTTCCCGAGCTGGGTCTTTCGGACAAGGCGTCGGCATTTCCAGGTGAGGATCCCTTTTGAGGATGGATAGTCATGCCATCAGATGCTGAAGCAGTTTGTTGTTTTTCAAGTCTAAGGAAAAATTGTATTTCCTTAAAAAGTCCAATCCGAGTATGCATGGATCTGTGATATCCTCCACATAAGCCGTGTGATGGTAGGCGGCATTTCCTAACGTGATGCTTACGTTTAACTTCCCAGTTATGTCGATCTTATCATCAGACGCAGTCTGAAGGGTAACACAGGATGGCGTCCAAATAAATTTATCTTTAAACTGTTCAGCTAAATCTTTCCTAATGATGGTAACATTAGCTCCTGTGTCAATGATCATATTGCAAGGAACTCCATCGATATTCCGATTAATGGACAGTCCGTTACTGTTGCCACTCACTGTATAAATTTTAAGCGCTTTAAAACAAGGTTTTTCATTATCTGGCAACCTCCATTTTCATTATCTGGCAACAAATTAGTGACCATCCGTTCCTCGATATGGTCACTAATTTGTTTACTGCGTCGTTGCTGGGAAATGGTCTTATTTTCCGTACCTCGGGGTGTTCTGCAGTTTCTTCGTATGTGGCCTTCAACTCCGCAGTTCCAGCACTTTAGAATTAGTTTCTTTTCAGTTCTATTCAGTCTCAAGCCACTGACTTGTCTGGTAAAATCATCTGCTTTATAATCCGTACCCTGGGGTGTTCTGCAATTCCGTCTTAGGTGACCTTCACTACCACATCTCCAACACCTTACAGCCACTTTCTTCTCGCTCCTACTCCGTATCAAAGCGGCGACTTGTCTGGCTAAATCATCTAAACGAGCCATCAGTTGATCCACTGGCTCATGGACTCGCACAGCTCTAACTGGGTAGCGATCTCTACTAGTTGCTTGCTGGGCTGCCTCGAACCTTATGACGTACAACAGAGCGCTTTTTATGTCCTTTACATCTGCCATTCGAAGAGCTTTCTGTATTTCATGATCCCGGATGCCGTCGATGAAATATTGCAGCGACAGGATTTCTCTTGTTTCTGTCGGGCACTCCGAAAAGGCGTGATGTGACAGCCTTTCAACATCCGTGGCGAGCTCCTGAAGTGTTTCGGTGGGCTTCTGCTGACGGGATTTTAGTTGAAGGCTGCTGTAGTCTTTCAAACACTTTTCAAAGCGCAGTTCCAATGCGCCGGATAGAGCTTCAAAGTCTAGTCTCTGGTTTTCGGGAAGCGTCTGCAGGATATCCGCTGCGTCTGCTCTCAGAGAAGCGGCGAGATGACAGGCCTTAGCTTGGGAATCTCATCCATTCGCATCCACAGCGATAGAAAACTGGGTCTTATACACTTGCCAGGATGTCTTCCCATCATATGTGGATAGCTTCAGAGATGGACGAGCAGGCATCGGTAGGAATTTAAAATCATCACTCTTGCTCCCTGCCGTCGCTAAGAATTTCTTTAAAGTTTCCATTTCTTTGGCAACTGCAGAAACTCTCTCATCAATTTGTTGTTCGATTTGGTGTTGGACGGCACAAACTCTTCCTTCAATTCGTTCCTCCACAGCAGAAACTCTCCCTTCTATATGCTCTTTTACAGAAGAAACTCTTTTTTATATTTCTTCTTTCACCGAAGAAACTCTTTCTTCAATTTGATCTTTTACGAAAGAAACTTTTTCTTCAATTTGTCCAACTTTATTTTCAACTGTGTCAATTCTGCCTTCCATAGCTTCAAATTTATTTTCTATTATGCAGGTAATTTCTCTTTTCATTTCTTCTTGACATGCTTCAATCTTTTCTTGACCAGCTTGAACGGCTTTCATTTCGTTCTTAACGGAGTTGATGGCCCCTTCCATCTTTCCTTGGCTAGATTTCATCTCTTCTTTCATTTCTTCTTTAAACGAGGCAAAGGCTGTTATCAACTGCCTTAACTGCTCTTTCATCGCTCTTATTATTGGCATTCAAATCCCACTTCTGACACCAAAAATTGTTGCGTGCGTACGGGTTCGTTATGAAATGAATGCACAAGTCCGATGAAAAATGAACAAAAAATTATTATCATCACAACAAAAATGCTTAAATTTTCTCAAATTATCATGCAGTATTACTATAACTCACAGTAGTTATCTTTTAACTACTCTGTCCAATAGAACGCAATTCAAAACAGCTAAAGAACGCTAATCCGCGAATTCGCTACAATCAACAAGAGCAGTTTTCTAAACAACAACAAACTAAGCAATTACTACAAGCTGAGATGTTTTCCTCCTTTTATAAGATTTTAAAATCACGCGCTAGAATTTTCCAGTACTTTCTCGAAATCAAAAAGAGATATTTATTTATTTAATGCACGCGCTCTTGTATTTTCAATTTTCCGGCTTAGTTTTCTTTTAATATTCGTCACGCGCTGCACTGCGCGAGACATAAAACCATTTAACTTATAATTGAACTAGCTTTTTTAAATACCAAATTCGTAACAATATTGTAACTGAATAACTGTAATTCATCCAAATATGCAAGCTTCTCTCTAGTTGTGCTTTACATTGCGTTGTGTTTAACATTTTTATAATTTGAAGTGTAATTACTGATTGTATTCTGTGATACTGAGAGGAGCTGTACGATTACCTTTGTGGTCAGTTCTAGAACTGTGAAGTGTTCCTTTTGATAAAATACATTTCATCAATTCTGTGTGCATTCAGTCTGTTACTAATCTGTACGCACGCAATGCGTTTTTCATTCAACTGACATCATATTACATTAGGGATTTAATACGTTTTGGTACTGTATTGAATGACAAATTATTATTTTTAAATAATTTTTTTTTTGTCAGGACAATGGCCTTTTTCAACGATGGGAGCAAGAGCAAAACTTGTGTTAACTGCCGCTTCACTGGATTTAGTTGATTCCGTAAAAACATTCTATTGTTGTGCCCCAGATTAAAAAAAAAATTAACTTTATTTCTTTTGTTTACCTTTCAGCATTTCAAATTCTTTTCTATAATTCGTTTCGTAATGGTGACGTAAGTGGTATTCTTTTGGAGCTGATATTTTCTTATCACAAATAAAACAGACAATTTTACTACGCAGAACACCCTACGTAATTTGCCATTTATCTCGAAAACCATTTCCTTCTTTTGATACTTTCCGTTTACCCTTTGTGAAAAACATGGCTCGCAATTTATCTCTTAATTAAAATTTCAATTAGAATTTTGTTTACTTTAACTTAACAACATGAATTTTCATATGAAAGCAGCCCTCAAACGTTGTACACAGTTTTGACTGGTTGGTATACATGCAAAGTAGATCTAACGACAAGTACAAATAATAGGTTTTATAAGTTAATTTGGTTCCAACAATTCATATTATATTAGTTGTGAAGCTGTTACTTTAGCTTAACTAGTTAAAGCAAAAATACCAGCTTGTTAGGAGGAGGCGGTCAAAAACCAGAATATAAAAGTTTTAACACCTGTCAGCTGACCAATAAATTTATTTATTGTATCGACATCCGACATTAGACGAATCATGCGGCTTGGCATGCAAGTATACAAATTCTATATTTATTTTCATTTAACGAACATCGCAAATCTATTCATTCTGTTTCGTTTTCATCCGATATCAATCGCGCGTATAAACACAATCCATATATCTCTAATGTTGTTTATTATTTTAAATTGCCAGTTCCTGAGATTCGATGATTAATGCCCTTGTTCCCCCTCAGCTTCGTCTGTGAGTCTGTTAGAGCACTGTTGCACGCTTTACATACGTGATGGTTGTGCGCCAACAATGTAATGATTGTTGAAACGTTTGTTAGCGCATTTTACTCTATTGCAACTGAAATGCATTGGGTGGGCGCATAAAATTGCTTCGAGCCCCGCCAGTCTCATATCTGTGGTTTCTAAGCATTAGTCGACTACTAGGATATGCCCAGCAATGTGTTTTTGTGATTTCACAGCTCCGCAGTTTCAAATCGTATTATACCTCATTATCCTCGCTTTCTACCTGCACTGATTTTCGCGCAATGCTTATTATTTCATCAGTGCAGATACTAGAAACTCACCTTTACATTCACGCATTCAGCGAAAAAAATCCCATGTTGTTAATATTTAAATGCTATCTATTTTTAGTTTTGGAATTTTGTCACGATATTAGCTAAAAGAATTTCCTTCTTCCGCAGTGCATTTTATTGGGGCCTTTACCTTGAAGGAATCTTGGATGCATGCCAAACTCCGCATAAACTTCTGGAAAATGTTTATTAAACTAGTCACTGATATGTGTTAGGTTTTCATCCTAATAAGATTTAAGTTCATGGGTCAAGCATATTTTTTAGACGGCAGAACTTGCTACACCACAAAGTAACATTATAATGACATTGTTTATTTTCCTTCCTAACGTGGTAACCTTTTTCCTGAAAATTGACAATTTTCAGATATTTAAAATATTCAATTTTTTAAAAATAAATATGCTAATTTTGATAAAAATTAAAACCCAAGAAATTTTCGATGTCATATGTGCCTTTCTTTCAAAATATAAATTAAATAATTTTTGTAGTAAATTGAATGTTGAGTAACCAACCATTCCGAAATTTTTAACCGCTACTACAGTAAATTGAATCGTGGGTTCACAATGCGCTTAACAAATTTGTTTCAAGCGATTTTGTTTCAGACGTAGACTCTGCCAGAATTCGCGAAGTGAACGGAATTTAATCCCATCGTAGGAGAATGTACGACACGTTTCTCTTTCCAGCTGATTTTGTTGGTCATTTCGAACTTGGCACTGAAATCTTCTTTGAATTCATGTTATAGATGTTCATTTAAAAATTTTTCTTTTGTTTTTAATATTTTTTTTTAAAACCTCAATTTTTTTTAAACTATGCTAGCAAATGGCTTTCTCTGAGTGATGTTTGAATTTATTTTGAAGCATGAACTCTGAAATCAGATTTTTTTTGACGTAATAAATGCAAAATGTGTAAACGTTTCGTAACTGGTAAATACGTGATGTTTTGCAACTATGGTATCCTCTCATCTACTGGTAGAGATTTTCAATTCAAATGGTAATAAGTTTGTTTCCCATATGTATTTAAAATCCATGCAATTTATAAATACATAGAATTACAGAAATCTGAAATTAGACTGTCATGCAATATTAAGGCAGTTCAGCGTTGGAGAGATGAAGATCTAATATGTTTATAATTTTATTCTGTGTTTATAATTTTCCTGTACTTTTTGGAGGGAAAAAAGACAGTGTTGTGTATATTTTTAGAATTTGTTATGCGTGTATAAGAGAATTTGTTATGTTAAAGTCATCGTCTTAGTTATAATATATTTTTGTAATAAGAAATAAATTCATTTTTAAAGAAATCATCTAAAAATCTCTCTATATATGAAGTCTAGGTATGTAATGCATGCTCTCCATATTTCTGTTCTTTTACAAAATTTGCCTGTGATCCGCGGATCTTTGTCTTTCTCATTTGTTTACTTCTGATTGCTCTTCATGAAAATCTCTTTTCATGCATAGCAATTAAAAATCAACAAACTGAGTAGCTGAACATGTTAAGCCGTTTTGGAAATTTTTAGGGTACAGTTCTAACTTAGGCAATGAATTTAAAAGATAAAGTTTTTACCACCATCATTGTTTTTACTACCGTGACTTTTTTACCATCATCTTGAATAATTCATAGTCTCTCTACGAAGCTCTAAGTTGCATTTTAAATGAAATAAACGAGTATCAACCGAGTAACACAAATGTGATTGCTAAATATAATAAATAACTGTAATTAAACCTACATAACTACAGAAAAGTTCATATTGCATGCACAGCTAAATCAATCTGTGTGCATTTTCGAAAGTCATCACAATCACGTTCAAATTTGCAAATATATCTTATGCTAATAAATATTATAAAAGGTACCAGATCTTCATTTCTGTGTTCCATTGTCATGCAGTTGTTGTAAGAAAACGTAATAGAACAGTTTCAAGAGGCAAAAGATGGCAAGCAGTACAATGTTAAACAAGATCCGCAACTAAATGGAATATTCAAAATAATTCAACACTCGGTAAGATTCAGAAAATAGTATTCCATATATCAAATTTCAGTCAAATTCATTTCTAGAATGAATTTGTTAGTAGTCGGAGTTTGAAATTCGAAAGTATAGGTATCTGCAAAGTAAGAAAACCTATAGAGTACATTGCTGCACGTGAGTAACCGCTTGTGACGGAGTATGGATTATAAAAGTACCGTTAAAAGCATACTCAGTGCGCCTTTTACTTAAAATTATAAATATGCTTGCGTTTTTGTTACTTTTTCTTATTCAGTTATTTAACTTTATGATTTGCTATGGAAAAGTTTTAAGAATTTTATAAATCATTTCAACTATCGTAGTCTGTATCGTGGGAATATCATCACTAATCACAACCTCTCAAAGGATTCGCTACTTTACTACTTATAGGACTTCACGAGGTCAGGGGAAGATAAGGGCCAGAAAGTTCTTCGGAAAAATTCTGCAATTTGAGACATGGAAACTGATCTAATGTTCTTACTTATGAATTCAAATACTGTTTGCAGAAAACTGCTTGTCAAGTTGTTCTGTGAAGAAGGAGGAACGTTGGTCATTTGTAGCCATAATAGAATCAAGGAACATTTAGAAAAGGTCTTACGACAGGTACAAGTAAAAGTGTTGGGAGCACTAGAAATTTCATTAAAGTTCGGACAGGTGTAGCTCCCAGTAACTAACCGACTATAAGAAGAAGAATAAAGTTGACAATACTTCTTTAGAGGTTTAGAAGTTTATTATTAAGAGAGGAGATCTAAAAAGCGAGAAAGGTTATTAGAAGAAAAATAAAAAGAAGAAAACTAGAAGAAGGATTACTGTGTAATGGATGAATCAATTATCAGCCCACCAGACCCTTTGTACCTTTGGGAATATTGTCATATGACATAGTCTATGCTAGCTTAATGTAAAACAAGTTTTACATTAAGCTAGCATAGACTATGTCATATGACAAATTTTGGAATAACACTATAAAAAAACAGAAAATAAAATATAGAATAATGCATGAAGTATAGAATAATACATAATGTGCCATAAAATAAAATTTTGAATTTTCCAAGTTTAGAGTAAAATGCTAAAACATAGAATATATCATATGACAGATTTAACATAATACTTAAAATATAGAAAATAAAATATAGAATAATACATAAAGTATAGAATATTATATCATATAATAAAATTTAGAATTTAGAATAAAATGTTAAAACATAGGATAATAATAAATTGTTAATTAAATAGGAATAAATATTAAAACATAGGTCTTACGACAGAAATTCAGTTACTCAGAATTACCGAATTTATCAGTGCAGGCCAAGCATAACGAGAAAGTGAGGCATTCTTCATGTTCTCTGCGGCCAACACCTTTGACTATGTCTGACATCAAGGCCTTATCTAAAATTTTGCCAAATTTAACGTTGAAAAAAAATCATACTCTGTCTTTCTAACAAACATATCTTTTTGTATAAATCAAATCAGCTGAAAATCATTGATCAAAAGAATTAAGACTGGGTTCCCCATTGCTCCCTTTTGTACATATATTATATCCCTTTTATAAACATGGTTTCCCTGACTTTAGAAAAGACAAACAGAATCTTAATGCCTGGTATACCTTGTTCGGATGATGCCACTATGGTGACTGTGAGGTAAATCTCCCATTTCAACTCAGATTATTGTCATCGGTATCGTTTTCGCACCACGAGGAAGAATTCTGGTGTTACTAGCAGCTGAGAAACAAGGCACGTAGAAGGAAGAGGACTTGACGTCGTTTCTCTTCCTACGGCTGTCGCCTATGAAGAATCTTCTACTAGAATAGATATCTGAAAAAGAAACTTGGCTGAAGATGCAGCGACTTCCTTTAGTATACGCAAATGAATTTTTCGCAATTTAACTCAATCCAGATGGTAGGAAGAGAATAATACGTCTTGAGATTTGAAGATGTAGCTCTACGCGTGCGCTAGCACCTGTTATTTTTCTTTAGTGATGTTGATATTCATAAGTATCAGCAAAGTCAAATACTTTGTCCCTTTTAATGAGAATAATGATTCTGCATTAATTCAAATCGTTGCACTAGATGAAGTCTTGTAAAAATTAACAAGCACATGGTAAAACTTCGATGACGAAGATAGTAAGCCGAGCTTAGGACGCAGATAGTAAGCCGAGGAGTCAGGGCTAACTATAGTGTTAGTGAATTTGCAATTCTAATCTGAGTCATCGGCAGGTAGATTGAATTTCTCCTTGTGTTAAAGTGACTGACCGCTGTTTAATATCTAACCAAGATTCTGTACTTTATTTTAAGCATTGTTTTACCCCACAGTACTTGATTTACTCTAATAAATATCCTCACATGTGAATGAATACTATTTCTTCGATGGTGTTGCATCCTTCTGAGTAAGCAAGAAAAATGTTTTAACACATCATTAATTTTGAGGGTTACTGCATACAGACCGTGATATTCAACGTCCAATACAATTAAAATATAATAAGGTTTTCAACATTTCTAGTATATCGTTGTTCGTAGTAAAGTTAATAAGAGAGCCATTAATTTGAAACAAAAAAACAAAGAAATGCATACTTTTATTAACAGAGACTAAATCCAGAAATTCAAACTATGCTGCAAGAAGACTTGAAGAGAAAATTTCTTGCATAGAAGACTGGTAAAGACAGTAAAATCTTCCTATGGATACGGATAAATTGGAAGTTTTAACCGACAGAAAGATATAATTGCAAATGAGACATAATGACATAATTACATAACTATATTGCAAGTAATTCTGACAAGTAACAAAGAAGGCAAATTATTTTAGGTATGCTCACGAATAAAATTTTTATAGAGAAAAACCATATGAAGAGTGTTAAAGGCAAAGCTCGCGGTATAGTAATACAGCTGACACTTTTACTAAACGCAAATTCTGAACTTGACCTAGCGTGCAAACAGCATCTCTATGCAATTGTGCTTGCCCAGTCATCTTTTATTTAGACCAGCTTAGGCTTCCATTTCAGATAAAGAGCTGCTTCCTCTACAAGTGTTTTAAAACAATTTCTTGAGGACAATTATTGGTGCTTCTTATTTTATAAGCAACTCAGCATTCGACAGCGATTTGATGCTTAAACATTCCCTGTGCAGAGACACGAGCAGACTTTTCGGAGCTCAATAACTTGTGGTACACTTAATCTTAAGCAGATTTTTAACTTTGAAGCAATACTTGCGGAGTTTAATAAAGGTCATACACAATATGCTTATTCAAAGGTCTCATATTAACATAATCTTCTTCAACTGAAAAATATGCATTTCTTCTAGATCTCCTAGAAACCAATTTATTCCTACACAATATGGCTGTATTTTGCCTATTTTCTAACTTTTGCTAGCTGCTCTTTTAGGGTCCACAGTTCGGATGATTATTCAGGAAAACATGTTGAAATAAAAGCTCCTGCGTTGGCAAGTTCAACATATACCGAATACAAAAATTCAACAGCATAGTACTGATGGCATCTTGTGATGCAAAATACTGTTTTGTATTATTATTTGTATTGCTAAGTTACTGTTAGGTATAATAATTCTCATAGATTATAGTAATAATGTCGTACCCAAAATATTTTATTTCAAAAATTACATATACAACTTTAATTAAAAATTTTGTGCATTTCTTTTTAGGTATTTTTGGACGTATCAGTAATGCATGGCTGTTTTTTTGTTTCCTGGGGCGAGCATTAGATCAGAACATCCTGAATCTGCCACACGATAAAAAGGTGCCTAAAAGGGCAAGAGTCTTGCCTCGTGTATTTTTAGGCGATGACGCATTTGGTTTAAAAAAGCACTTTTTGAGACCATATCCTCGAACCAGAAGCAATATATCATGCTCAGAGAAAATTTATAACTATGGAGTCTCTCGAGAAAGAAGATGCATCGAAAATGCGTTTGGCATATTGTCATCTCGCTGGCAGGTTTTAAGAAAACCACTTCTTTTTAACCCCAGCAAACAGTGAGAGAATTGTAAATGCCTGTTGTTGCCCCCATGATTTTTTAATTAAAGATGGGATTGAGAATGACAACAAATTATATTGTCCCCAAAAGTGTGTTGATAACCCTTTGTTGTGTGGAGAGGTCCAGGATGGGCTCTGGAGATCTACTGAAAGTTTAAAATCTGTTTCTCAACAATCTTCAAACAACTCCACAAGTATCGCAAAAAATATCAGAGATAATTATGCCGAGTATTTTGTGAATGAAGGTTCTGTTCCCTAGCAAGAAAAGTATATTTGATTTTTTTCCCCGAGAGCTATAGGGCTCATGGCGATTCTCACTAAACAAACAAACAAAACAAAAAAAAAAAAAAAAAAACAAAAAAAACCCGAGGGCTTTTTATATTCAAACAAAACAATCATATTAAGAAAGTATGAGAGATACCCTTTTTTAATGACAACTCAGAAACATACTTTGACAATAGACTTAATTGCTATATAAATACATTAAATATCTGCATTGGCATTTTTGAAAGAAACTTACAGAATGCCATATTGAAATATGTATAGAACAACATGTTTCTGTGCAAAGCAGTATGGAATATTTTTGCATTGCACTGTAGTACTCTCTATACTATAAACATAAACATGCACATGCATATTTATATATATATAAAACCTTCTTCAATTTTTATATGTAATTTCTCTTCGGAGAAATATGATATTCTAAATATGCCTAATTAAAAACAAATCTTGAGGATAACTGACAGATAGCCTGTATATAATATTTTTCCATTTTGCAGGTGTTTTTTTTAAATTTTCAATCAAAAGGAACACGTTTCTGTGCTTAGCACTCCTTATTCACTGTCACTTTCGATCACTACAGTAGTTGGCTGCACTACCACTCTCAATTATCACTAGTACTAGTATCCCATAACTGGTCACCATAACCAGCAACCACAACTAAACTTGTACAATACTATGAAACGTTCACCCAACAATATATTTTATACTCAATCATTAAATATATTTTGTTGTGTTGCCAGCTGTTTGTATACATCTATTTCTAATCATCTGCATGTATAAGCACTTGAATTTCACATACTTTTTCTGGAAGAAAAAGGGGTTTACACTCGAGAGAATACAGTACAAAGTAAACACTAACTTTCAGGAATTTTTGTGGATAATTCTGCAAACTGGTATGTGTATATCACATGGGTAATTCAAATTACTCTGCTCTGCTGTGAAATGTCATAAATGTAAGTTTAATCCACGTCTGTTGTAATTACTTTTAATGATTTTTCATTTGCTGACAGAGTACGACAATTCTTCACTCACTGGCAGACATGCATATTAAAGCACCAAAAAGAGTTTAATTTCAACATGTACTGTCATTTCTAATTACGCCCAATACCTCAAATGTAATTTCAAATTGACAAATTTTAGGTACCCAAGTCTTCAAATACGACAAAATTATAAACATTCATACCTTATCCAATAATTTCTACCAGAGAAATAGCATGAATTTAATGATCAAAATTCCATTCAAATGCTATTAATAAAACGTGGATAATAACTAATAAATACTATTCATTAAATTATAATTCATGTTATGAAATGTGTGTGCTATTCAGTTTCCTTAAAAGTAAATTCATTTCCTGCAGAACGTAATTAAAAAACAGAACAAATTGAACAGGAGACAAAACTTTCTAGACTGTTGATTGTCGTTTTAAGGATATTTCACTACATTTTTTCCTTCTTGGACTTCATAAGAACATTTTCTCAAAAGATTAATTTTTCATTACTTATACAAAGCTTACACCATTGTATTGACTATTGTGACTATTCTTTAATAAGTGAAAATAACTTTTTCTTTCTTTTAAAAGTAATATTTTTACTGAAAAAAAAAGCAGATTCTTGATATTGCTTTGATGTTTAGTAAAATTAATTCATGAAGTTTGTTTGGAAAGAAAATCAGCATTTGAAGCAAATAGCAATACATTATTTAAAGCTTTCCCAATAAATTTATTCTTAAATACAAAAATAATTAAACAGGAAGAAAATGTTAGTAATAATTTATACAAAAATAATAAACAGAAAGAAAGTAATAATAATAATTTACAATAAAATAAAATAAAATAAAATAAAATAAAATAAAATAAATAAATAAATAAAATTTTTGCAAGCATGCACTTTTTAAAGAATTTTCATAATAAAAGGAAAAATAATGGATGGGATCAATCATCTACAGGATCATACACAGCGTGCATGAACCTGAGCTTAACTTTCGCTTTACGAGTTTCATCCAATTTATTGTAAACACTCATTAAAAAATGCATGTCATCATCGTATGTTTCTTACGAAATCATTATTTCGTTCGGATACGATTACAACTCATTCGGATACGATGTGCTCCATATTAAAAGAAAACGTCATCTTCGATGTGACAGAGAAATCATCTGCACTTCGTTTTAGCTTCGCTCTGATTGGTCGATGCTTATCCCAAACTCTGCGTAAAATTGAAAACTTGGAACCTTATGCCACGAGCCCTAAACCAGATTTTGTGACGTAGCACAGACTGGTTGCCTTAGCAACGCAGCTCAACTTTAACGACTTATGCCCTTGTCTCAACGCGGCCTTAGTGTGACGGCAAGTGGCATAATCTCTTACAGCGTGTAGCAGTCATGAGTACAGCTTTAATATCGCAGCGGTATGTTGAAAATATACTGCGGGCAGTTGTGTTCCCCTTCTTATAGCCAGTGTCCAACAGAATAATGCTTGGACTCATACGGTTCACATTCTATGGAGTGTCTCCATGCTATTCCAACTCTTCCTTAGCCAAAAGGATCCTTAGATCTTTCTCCGTTTGAACATAAATGGGATAAGTTAATCCGTAAAGTAAGAGACATGCAGATTATCTAAGATCCGGAACAATGTTTTAGGTAAGCCTGGCGAAATCTATCGCAATGTGACATTAGGAATCTGTATCCTTCTGTACCTCGTTGTATTGCAGCATACATCAGAGATAATGGATATTTCCCAAATTACTAATCATAATATTTAAAATACAACTACTAATTTTTACTCTAGAACTTTGAAACTATGTATGTAGCTCACATATGTATAATTCTATTAAAAATAGACACTTCTTTCTTAATGTTTCTTACCTCTAAAAGTGAGTATATTATACTTCTTTCTTAAATAATTAAATTCTCACGGAATAATTAAATAACTAAAATCACGGGAAATAATAATGCACTCAAATATTACAGATAGTATGCTTCACAACTCTGACCTGTTCCTACTTATGGTGATTAAATTAAAAGGAATTAAATCCACATGTATCTCACAATGAGTATTTCTGCCTCTTACCCTTGTATACGTTAATCTGTTCTGGCATCTGAACTGCCGCCCCGGTGCCGAATGTATTTCAGCCAGTACCAGGCACGGCTCTGAATTCAGTGCGTAATGCAGTAGGTCAAGGTAAACAGACATCTCTACCATAACGGCTGGTGAGATTCCCTTTCCCGTCGAGGATTTAGTCCTTGGTTCAACCATTTATAGAGTGCTTCCAAAAACCACTTTCTTTTCTTCTTTCCGCTTTGTTAATTGGAAGCATTTCGCTTTCACTTTCTGACCTTCCGGAGTAGTTAGTTGGGAAAGAGCAGAGAACAAATGAACGCAGTGTTACGCCATTTAAAGCGGCACACCCGAATTGAGAAATAAACTTATGTAAAATTTGAAACTTCACAAACTTTTAAGACCAAAATGAATTAAATCCATATGATTTCTTTCCAATATATTAAAAAAAAACGGCATTTGTTTCCAAGAGAAAATATAACAGTAGCAAAATCGCATACAAAATGTTTGGAGCGGTAAGAGAATTGTCGCTTTACTGCCCTGAAATAGAGGTTCAAAATGTAGTTGAACCTCAGTCTTAATTCCGAATCTTAAAAGCTATATATTTAGTCTAAATCAATGAAAGCTTCTGTAAAATCACACAGATCAATTAATTACCAAGTGCATCAAAATCAGCAGCAATGAGGAACTAACTGAGAAATTCTTACAGAATGCATTAAAATGACAAGAATATGAGAGCGGAAAATTACTTTGGAAGAAATGTAACTTCTAAAACAGGTGGTAACAAAATATGTGGCATGAAAGTAATATTCATTTACCGATCAGATAAAAATTGATAAGTAAATTCCTTATGTATTTAAATTCTTTCAAATCCTAAGTGTTTCAATCTATTTTGCATTTTAAGCAATTTGAAAACAGATTTAGCTGGCTTGCTCTATTTTCAAAAGCATATGAGTTAGTTATTTGCGAACGGCTTAAATTAAAATATTTTATTTATTTAAAGTTATTGTTCACATTTCCATTCTAATCAAACTTGAAAATAGCAACAAACATTTAAATAACTACAGTGGTGAACATAAATAAAAGGTTACATTTCGTGTGTCATAGAAAAATTAATTTTAATAAATTTTCTCAGAAGGAATGAGATCGTACGTGTGGTAGGTTTCTAATAAGTTCATTACATACGTCATTCGCGACATCTGAAATTTGCACATTACAGACCGGTGATAAACATTTCATGTTTTTGAGATTATAATTGGCTACCACTTTAACAAGGAAGTAACTCCATAACCGCACTTCATATGATATCCGGATTTCCAACTATCCGAACTGCTTGTTTTTCTCTCATAGCAAGTAAAATTAAACTAGAAGAGAAACACGCTAATGTGACAATCAAAATCGTAAAAAACAACCTTATATTTAGCGTAGGTATAATGAAACACTCAATCGATTTCGAGGGCAGCTAAAGGTCCCTCCTCATCAGGAGAAAGCTATGGGTAATCCTCTCAGTCCGGTACTTGCTGACATTTATATGCACTATTTTGAGATGAAATTATTTGATAAATTATCTTTTCGTCTTTGGATTCGGTATGTTGACGACACTTTCGCACTTTTTGACGGTTATAAAGAGGATTTATCCGAGATTCTATCTATTATGAATTCAATTGATCCAGCCATCCAATTCACTCTTGAAATTGAATCCAACAATTCCCTCCCCTTCCTCGATATTCTTATAATCCGCAATGAAACCGATTTTAACACCACTGTGTACCGTAAACCCTTTGCAGTTTGTTTACCACCCCATGCCAAGTCATGCCACCCTGTTAAGCAAAAAATGGCTTCTTTTTACTATTATGTTTTCCGCGCGCTAAAAGTTTGTTCCTCTGAATCTTTGCTTACCAATGAACTTAATTATTTGAGAGCAGTTGCGATTGACCGTGGATTTTCTCCCGTGATTATTGATAAAGCCGTCAAAAATTTTCAGATTCCCATCAAAGAAGACATTCCACTGTTAGAAATAATATTAATGACCTTGTCGTGCTTCCATTTTATCCTTCTGTTAGCTATAAAATTGCACGGATTCTCCAGAAATTCAATTTTCAAGTCGGTTTCTTCCCTATTAATAAAATTCACCCTTCGATTCTAAAAGATTGCGTTTCTGTCTTGAATTCTTGGGGAATTTATAGTATATCATGTCAGTGTGGTTTAAGATATATTGGCCAAATAAAAAGAGCGTTGAAGTTTCGTATCAAGGAACATGAATCTTATGTCAAAAAAGGCGAAATTAACAAGTCTTCAATAGCGTATCATAGCTGGACTTTTAACCATAATTTTGATTTTGGGTCTGCAAAAATCATCCAAAAGGCTTCTTCCATAGGCGAATTGGATTTTCTTGAGGCTTTTCACATTCACAAAGATTTAGAAAGTTTAGTTAATGATTTGAAGTCCAATCCAGTCCTTCCTAATGCCTTTAAAATTCTACTATCTTAATTCAATTATTTTTGCCGATAGATGGCGTTACCTCCTCGCGCTTGGTACTACCAGAGGGTATAAAAATCCGTTCAGTGGTTGCTTTCCATTATTTGAAGTTCAGATTTTGAGCGTAATGTGCATTTGCCCCTCGCTCCCTATTTTAACTTCGCTAATATTTCTTTATGCTTGATCAGACAGCCTGCTCAGTAAAAGTAGGCGGCCAGTGCAACTCTGATTAAAAATCTAGTTATAACCACGTGCAGTGCTGATAAGCACTACGTGTTTCTGTGACTCCTTCTCCTATTTTCCTCTTTCTATGTATTTCTTTCTCCTGATGAGGAGGGACCTTTAGCTGCCCTCGAAATCGATTGAGTGTTTCATTATACCTAAGCTAAATATAAGGTTGTTTTTTACGATTTTGAAGTAAAATTAAATTTGAGTATAATTCATGCATTTAATTTTTTCATTGATTGAAATAATATGAAAAGATAATCAGTACTATAATGCTTTTTTGTTAATATTTTTATTTAATTTAAATTACAAGCTGTAGACTTGTATTAGGAATTATCGTATTCCCTTTGCATACTGTCTCGGTATGTTCAGCCACAAACTGGAAAATAATGGGTTTCGAATTTCGGTGAAGGAAGAGTTGATTTCTTACGTTTCCTGTCTCCGAAATATTTAATAAACTCTACATATTTAACGTTTATTCAGTGTATGATATAGATTTACCGACAAATTTTGGACAAACATCCAGCTTATATACATGAAAGGAAAAGTATAGTAGTCTTTTAAATCGAATATTTTAGAAACAGAAATTTGGAAAAGGTGCAAAATTCTAGAAAATAAAATTTCCTTGCATTAAAATACACACTTTGTTTAAGGAGGGAGGGAATTCATTTATTCAGATTTTTTCGAGAAGCTGAATGCGGTCCACTGAGGTTATTTGAGACTCTATATTAGAATTTGAGAACTTTTGTTTTAACTCTGATCTAAGTTTCTTAAAATAATAAGTTGTAGAGACATTAGGATTTTTTGGAAGCAGGAGACTTAAAATGAGCAGTTTGGATAACGTTCCTAGCCGGAAATCGGACCACGGACCTCTCGAATACGCGCCGAGCGTGCAGATCACTACACTTAGAAGGCACGTTAAAAAGGCGGTTCTTCCGCCTTATAAAGTGTTATACATATTCGAAAAGATTTTCCATTAAAACTTAAACTATAAAAAATTCTAAATCTGTGAACACAGTCTATAACACAGTAGCCATCAAATTTTGGCGACTCATGAAGTCTCTAAAAATATAGAATTTTGTAGACATCTTATAATTTTTGGAGCCCCTTCTACCTCTGGCAAATAAAAGTTAAAAAAAAAAAAGAGTCAAAACGTATCAGTGCTGTGTGCAAGTTATCTGGTAAATGTAAGGGAAATTATTTTTTTACTAAACATTTACTCATAAAAACAAATTTATTAATTTAGATAACAATAGTAGTAGCAATTATCTTATTAATTATTCTAGATGTAGATGTTTAATTTTGAGGTTCAGGTAGTGTTAATAAATTCTTTCGAATTTTGATCTGGGCTTGCGAAACTTCAAGGAGCTGTTGCTTGAAGTCCTGACGTTTCACAGAACACACTTTGAAGACTTGATGTCTAACGAGACTGAAATAGTTTTATGTTTACAGTATTGTAGTATTTTTATTTGTCTCACTTTATTCTGAAATGACATTGAACAATATTCGTCCCTTTCTGAACTAAATTGTAAAATGAATGTAGTAATGAACTAAATCAGTCGTCTCATTACCGAGGAGGCAATACTGTGAGGGTACCCACTGAAGAAATTTTCTAGTGTCTAATTTTAAGAATTCCAAGATAGCACATAACTTCTTTAAATCATATTGAGTCTGCATATGAGGGTGAATAAATAGCGTGAATTGCTAGTATCGATTCGTAAAAAAATATACCATTTTCAAAGATTTCTACTCTTGTAATAAATGTTGAGCAACGAATCGGATAGCTTCTCCCTACCCATCAAAGAAAGGGACATTTGATTCAAGCAAGCAACGATGTGTAAAGACTAATCCAGAGAAAAGAATGTAAAGAATGTAAGATGTGTAAAGAATCCTGAACCAGTATTTTCTTCTTGTATAAGTTGGAAACAGTCAGTACAGACATTGATCTAGTGCGTTTGAAGATATATAGCCGATAAGCTAAGACTAGAGTTAAGGACTTCAAAGCATTTTCATTTGTTTGTCCTTTCTGAAATATTCCCTTGGGCTACATAGCCCAATAAATGCAACCAACGCACAGGCTTTTCGCAAGTTCTCATTAAAGCAACGGCATCTAGTCAGACAAGTGACGAAGATCATGGAAAAACTCCACAGTCTTGGCACAGATCTCTGCCAAACAGACTTTAACCGAAATTTTAACCACCAAACAACTTGGAAGAGTTTACGTTAAGTTCTACCTGGTAAGTTCTTTTTTAATTTAAAATATACTGTTTTTAATTTTTTTCTATTCTAAATAGTAGTGATGTGATTTTGTTCTCAGGGTTTTCAGAACGTCTTCGCGAAGCTCTTCAGATCTTTCAGGCTCCTTAAGATGTTTTCTCGGCGTGAGGGGTCAATGGATGTAGGTAACACTTCAAGTTTAAGAGTAAGATCTAAATGTGCTTTAATACATTTAATTTCTGTAAATGTCCAGCTTAAAATTCTAATTCTTTTTCCTTTGACAAGCCATAGTTCCATCAATAAGTGTAAGAGGGTAATCGTATAAGTTTCCATATAAACTCCAGGAATTTTGCTTGATTATTTCATCTAGAGTAGATGTTCTCAACAAGGGAGCGAATTAATCCATGGAAAAGTGATTTCAGAAAGGGCATGTGGTCGGTCTTTTATTTTGGTTTAAATAACTCAATTTTAATTTATGAATATTAAAAATTACTTTTTTATTCACGTTTTGGTATTTATCAATATTTTCTTTACTTTTATTTAATCTGTAAAATGCGTTTAAAAATAATCTAAATCTGAATAAATGCATCTGTATTTTTCAAGTTTTGGAGAGGAGGCCTAGATCTCATAACAATGGTGAAAGGGGTGCATGCTGGAAAAAAAAAAAAAAAAAAAAAAAAAAAAAAGAGGCTGAGAACCGCTCTTTTAGCCCTATGATCGGCCAGGGGTGTCGCTGAAAAAGCACAAAGTTTCCAAAATTACTATGAGAAAAAATTATTTTCTTGATTTTAATATAAAACTTCTGGTATTTTATACCTGGATTAGTGTACTTTTAATATATTGCCTTAGTTTCTTTGACATATTTTAATATGCGTTCTTAGGGATATCACAAAAATATTCTTGCCGGTTAGAATGATAGAGGTTTACTTTTAGTGAAGATCAGCATTTTTTGTACAGGGTGGGGAAAATAAAAGTGGTCCGGTGAACAGAGTTCCAGGTTACAAAGAAACACAGCAAAGGGAAGTAAATAAAAGTGGCCTGGACGAGTAGATACGATTGGACGTGAATATATGCCTATAACCACACCACGTTATCCAAAGCAGTTTAGAGCTTAGTGTGGACTGTGTCAGTGTGAGTTGAGCAGTATAAAGGTGAAGATGATACTCACAGAGCAGCAGACGACGTCTGCTGCGGAAAGTTACAACAAAGTCGTGGAAACAGTGTGGTTAGTTGTTTGCTCATAAGTTTAACGGTGTCAGAGTGCCATCAAAAAGTGCCATGGAACGATTAGTCAGAAAATGGCGTCAGACAGGATATGTTTTGAACAAGTCAAAAAACTCTCCCAAACGTGTCCGAACACCAGAAAATGTGGCTGAAGTTCAGCAAAAAGTGCTTCACCAAATCCTACCAAACCAACCAAATCCTACCAATTCCTACCAAAGCAACCCGACGCCTGTCGCAAGAGACCGACATATCACGTCGATCGTGAGGACTGTTAAATATTTGCATAATCGCCTGTAGTAACGGCAACCGCCGTCAATAAAAGGAGGTGCTTTCCTTAGTAGCACCGCAGTTCATTTTAGTTCGAGCCAGAATAGACCTACTTGGGGGAGAAGCCAGGGGATGATGGATTCCGGTTCCCATCTTGTTCCGGTTCCAGTCTTGTTCCGGTTCCCGTCCTGTTCCGGTTTCCGTCTTGTTCCGGATCCAGTCCTGTTCCAGCTCCAGTCCGCCGTTTATGTCCAAAACACGTAGGAGCGGAAGTCTGAATCCAGCTAATGGAGATATATGCCGAAAGGGCTAGATGGATTTTGTCTTTTAAAAGAAAGTGTTCTTCACCTTGCCGGCATAGCTGTTACTTTAAAGCACTTTGAATTTTTTCCACCTAAGATGTTAAGTTTTCGTTTATGATGTTAAGTTTACATCATTTTTGAAGTTGCAGTTGAATAAACCTTTAAGTTTTAGACAAGGTTTTTGTGTTCTTCAGAAAATTTTAGATTCGAAGTCAGATATAACACATAGGATTATTACCGGAAAAATCAACATTTGGCATCAAGCGACAGGATATTGTCTGCAAGGTAAGCGACTTTTTTATTTTTAAACCATGGAAGCTTTAAAATTAGCAAGAACTCAATATAGAAGACTATTCAGTAAAGCTTGTAATGAATTTGACAATGAAGAAACTAAATTTAATCAGGAAGAAAAATTAATTAAAATAAAAGTTATTGCCGAGAAAGCTAAAGTTTTGTTTGATACTGAAATGAAAATACGAGAATTAATGTTTAAAGAAATTACAGATGAGACTTTACTTATTAAGGAAATAGATGAATCTGAATTATATTTTGATAGGTGGAGACTTATGGAAAGTAAACTAAAAGATCTTACTTCTGGTAATGTAACTTTAATTGATCCATCCTTTGTTCAGAATAAAATGTTACATTATCCGAAGATTAAATTGCGTATCTTTGACGACAACGTGAAGAAATGGCTAGGATTTTGGGGGCAATTCCAAAAGATTGATAAAGATCCTACATTAGATAATAATGATAAATTTGCTTATTTGGCACAGGCTATGGAGAAGAATTAATTCTCCCGCAGAGGAAATAGTTAAAAGCTTTCCGCCAACTGGCGATAGTTACAAGAGCGCAACTGAAGCATTGCAAACGCGTTTTGGTAACAAAGAATTACTAACGGAGATTTATATTCGTGATTTGTTAACCCTTGTTATTCAAAAACAAGGTACACACTCTTTACGGAAACTATACGATGAACTCGAATCTAATCCAAGAGCCTTGGAGATATTGGGAATAAATAGAGGCAAATATTGCGCGATATTATATCCATTGGTAGAATCAGAATTGCAGAATGAAGTCTTAAAAACGTGGGAGAGACTTAGGTTTTCGCGTAAAGGATCAGAAAGTTTAACCGGCGAAAACGCCGAGTTAAGAGAAAGGGAATCTGACCTTGAGCGCCTTTTATGTTTCTTGCGCGGTGAAACTGAAAGTGAGGAAAGAATTCTTTTAGCAGCTAAATCTTTCAATGTTTTCGATCGATTGGCTCACGGTAATAAGAAAGGAAATTCGGGTTTAAAGATAAGAGAACCACACTTAAAATCTACGGCAGCTGAACTGTTTACTTCTTCTCATGAAGCTAGAAAAGGCTGCATATTTTGTTCCAGTATAAATCATGGTTCTGCGGAATGTTTTCAGGCACGTAATTTATCGTTGTCGGAAAGAGAAGTTTTGGTCCAAAGGACACGCTCTTGTTATCTGTGTCTGAAATCTGGACATTCTGTCAGGAGGTGTAGATTAAAAACAGTTTGTTTTACATGCAGTAAAAGGCATCATATTTTTCTATGTAAGGGCCATTCACAAATGAGTGAGACAAGGGCAACGGAACAGCCTCCAAATCAGGCTGAAACACTCGCCAACATTTCTTCAAGGTCTCCTAAAGTTTGCTGCAAACAATAAGAGTAATAATTAAAGGAGATAAAAAATCTCGTTCGGCTCGAGCTATAATTGATACTGGATCTCAAAGGTGATATATTCTGCAAAGCACAGCTCAAGATATGGGTTATAGGTATACGGTAAAGGAATACCTTAGCCACGCATTATTTGGCGGTACGACGACCAGTTTGTGTGAGCATAAAGTTTACAAAATTCATTTATCTAATACGTCTGGCTCGTACGGCTGTAATTTTGATACGTTAAGTCAGCCTGTTATTTGTAATAATATACCTTCTATTGGAGTTGAGTTGAGTTGAGTTGAGAGCAGAATCTGGACACCCGTGCGGCTTACTAAGACTATTCGGGTCTAGTCCAGGTTCCGCAACTATCCGGGGCAACACCTCATGGGGCCTATAAGGGCATACATTGGTCCTGTATACATGCTTACATAGTTCATAATATATGCTTACATAGTTACATAGTTCATAGTACATGCTTATATACAAGTAGTTCATAATACATAGATCTTTCATAATACTTGCTTACATAGTTCATACATATACATGCTTACATATGTAGTTCATACATATACATGCTTACATAGTACATAATATATTGAGCCTGTTACATAATACATACATATAGTTCATAATAATTTTCATTGGCCATAGTACATACGTGTTTCATAATATATTGAGCCTGTTACATAATACATACATAGTAGTTCATAATAATTTTCATTGGTCATAGTACATACATGTTTCAGAATATATACAGTGGGCCGTAATACATACATGTTTCATAATATATACAATAATAATAATAATAATAATAATAATAATAATAATAATAATAATAAATAAATAAATAAATAAATAAAAAGATAGAAGAGAGAGAGAAGAGAGATTGACAGGGAACTACTCCACACTGCACAAATGTGTTCCCATTTCCTCCAGTTTCTGCATTATCTTGCATATTTTGATGCGAAATGCTGGCTGTTTGATCAGATAACCCTTATGAGAAGTTGCCTGTTCCGGAAGCTGCACATGCCACTGTGCGGTTAAAGGGCATTGGGTCAAGTAATGGTCTGGTTTACCAATGCCTCCACAGACACAACTTTCGGTATTTGCAATTCCTCTCTCATAGTAATAGGAGGCTAAAGGCCCGTGGCCCGTCACAAATCTCGTTATTTGTGGGGATGACTCGAGACGATCGAGCGAAACTTTAATATTCATAGGTCTTCCTGCTTTGTTCGGTAGAGTCCCATTCCCATTGCCACTGGTGCTGAGCTGCTGTCCTTGTCACTTTTTTAAGGTGAGACCACGGGATTACGCATTGTGCATCTATATTGTGAGCTGCTTCTTTTGATAGCCTGTCGGCTTCCTCATTACCTTGAATGCCGGCATGTGCCTTTATCCAAGATATGAGGATATTTATTGTCGACGAACGCTCCTTCAGCGTGTCCTGAATCTCCGCTATGATAGGAGAAGGATGTCTGGGATTCCGTAAGGCATATATGACCGAGAGGCTGTCTGTAAGAATATTAACAGTGGATCTTACTGGGGGCTTGTTAACAGGATAGCTTTACGAATCGCAATTGCTTCAGCCTGGAAAACTGAATTATTCTGTCCCATATGACCTTTCCATGTTATCAGCGTTTCCTTGTTCTTAAATACTATAAGGCCACAGCCTACTTGTCCGTCAACTTTTGAACCATCCGTATAAACATAATAATGATCTTTATGTCAGAGTCATCTTTCCATGATGTGTGGGCCGAGACTCCTTTTCCGTAGTTAGACGAATGGATGACATTTACTGGCCTTATTTTTTCGCGGAGGCTGTGCTGAGAGGTGGTGTGTGCTACAACCCCTTTTCCATGGTGTGAAGGATGAGTTGCATTTATGAGACGTTTTGTTTCATACTCCTCTGGGTCATAGCATAGCGGTCCAAAAGTAGTGCAGAGATGTAATTGGAGAACAGTCGTTACTGCTGCTTCTTGTGCTGCTCTAATATGTAATGGCAAAAGTCCCGCTAGTATTGTGGCTGCCGCTGTCGATGTTGTACGGTATCCTTTTGTAATAGCCAGAGCCAAGGGTTGTATACTACTGAGCAATTTCCTTTTCCTTTCGTTCATTGGAGTTGCCCAGATTGCCGCTCCATAGAGGGCCATTTTTTCCACGACGGACTGATAGAGGATTTTTAGGATATGTGGATATACCTTCTATTGGACAAGGAATATGGCTTAAAGAGCTTGCTGACTGTGGAATAAGTTTAACAGATCGTTTAGAAGGACCTATAGAAATTTTAATAGGAGCCGATGTTGCAGGACGATTATTAACGGGAAATCGTAAACAAATTTCAAACGGTCTTGTAGCTATTGAGACAAAGTTAGGATGGACGGTTATGGGAAAAACCGGGGAGTTGAATAGTGAAGGTTCAACATTCTTAGTTACTTCAATGTTGAATAAAGAGGCTTGTATTTCTGATTTATGGGCCCTCGACTCACTTGGTATTACGGACCCATCCGAACAAAAGAGTAAATTGGAATTGTATGAGGCTACCAGGCAACATTTTCTTGATACTGTAAAAATAGAAGATAACCGCTTTGTAGTGTCTTTGCCTTGGTTGGAAGGGCACCCTCCCCTGTCGGATAATTTTGAGTTATCGCTTAAAAGGTTGCACGGTACGATTAGGCAACTTGAACTGGATAATCTTCGCCAAGAGTATAAAAATATATTCCAAGAATGGCTCAAAGAGGGCATAATAGAGGAAGTACCCGTAAATGAATTGGATTTACCCCATCATTATTTGCCACATAGACATGTTGTTAAGGAACATAGTACTACGAAGTTACGGCCGGTATTTGAAGCTTCGTCTAAAAAAGCAGGGGGTTCTCCGAGTCTCAACGATTGTCTTGAAAAGGGATTTAACCTTATTGCATTTATTCCTACAATCTTAAATAGATTTCGCCAAGAAAAAATAGTGGTGATTTCTGATATTCGTAAGGCCTTTCTACAAATTGGCCTGAATTCTAGTGACAGAAACTTCCTCCGATTTCTTTGGATAAAGGGTGAAGATGGCTTGAAGCATTTTCGTCATTCTCG
Organism: Stegodyphus dumicola; assembly: GCF_044657685.1. Classification (NCBI taxonomy): domain Eukaryota; kingdom Metazoa; phylum Arthropoda; class Arachnida; order Araneae; family Eresidae; genus Stegodyphus; species Stegodyphus dumicola. The sequence goes on from NC_140771.1 coordinate 120,350,129, forward strand.
ATTCGTGTTTGGTGTAACCAGTAGTCCATTTTTACTTGGAGCTGTTATTAAATGTCACCTGAATTCAATTTTAGAGAAAAATGATGCAGATGTAAAATATCCTTCCAACATTATTTTTAAATTAATGAATATTTTCTATGTTGATAACTGTGTAACAAATGTCGGAAGTGAAGATGAATTACAGCGCTTCATGAAAGTATCTTCAGATGTTATGGCAGAACGAAAATTTGAATTACGGGGTTGGCAATATACCGACTGTAGTTTAGAAACAGAAACTATTGCGAATGTATTAGGTTTGTTATGGAAAAGACAAGGCGATACTCTTCAAATAAATGTTGCTAATTTACAAAATCTTTGTTTCGAGAAAGTGACGAAAAGAAGTATTTTGGCAATAGCCTATAAAGTATTTGATCCCATCGGTATAGCATGCCCAGTCCTTATATTACTTAAGATGTTATTACAGAGTACATGGGAAACAAAAGTAAAATGGGACGAAGAAGTTAACACTGAAATTAAAATTAAATTTTTGAAATGGGTAAAAGACATTTCTCTTTTGAAAAACATTAAAATTCCAAGGTAGATACGATATCAGCGAAAACAGTGTTCAATACATGTTTTCCGTGACGCCAGTCAAGCAGCATATGCGGCAGTAGTTTTCATTCGTGTAGAAGAAACTGAATCAGTTAAAGTCCAGTTGCTTCAGGCTAGGTCTAAAGTTTCCCCTTGTGGTAAAAAGGAAACGACTATTGTAAGATTAGAATTGTTAGCAGCAACTATTGCATCTCGTTTTGCTGCAGACGTTCTAAAAGACTTTGAGGCCAGAAGTGCATTTTTCTGGACAGATTCAACTACTGTCCTTGCATGGATAAAAAGGGAAGAACTATGGGGGACATTTGTAGAAAATAGAGCACAGGAAATAAGGCTTTTTCACACGTGTGGAGGATTGGAGGCATATACCTGGTCACCTTAACCATGCAGATCTTCCAAGTAGAGGGTGTTCAGTTCGCCAACTTGTAAGGATCTTAAGTTTTACTAACGTTTATTTTATTTTAAATCTTTACTATCACTTCTTATTTTCTACTTCCGGCCAGAATTAAAAGCTTTAACTTATTTATGCAAATTTGTCTGGCGAACGCCAAGTACTTAAGTTGTGGCTTTTTGCCAAGCGAGAGAGAAAGAGGACATAGTAGAAGCAGGTCGCGTGCCTTAGCAGTTTACTCGGTTGCTGGTTGCCTTCCAGGCCAGAGGTTTAATCCTCTTGATAATTTTAAACGTATTGTAGTGTTAACAGTTCTCTGTACTACATACGGCTTCCTGTTAATATACGGCCAATCTTCCACGTAGGCCCTTGTTTATTATTCCAAAGTTAAGTTAGAGTTTAGTTAATATTTTTATATTCTTACGTTCAGACCACAAGTGGTTGGTCTCTGTATTCCGAAGTCCGGAAATTATTGTAAAGAGTGAAAAATAGAGGGTTTCGTATACCCTTCCTGTGTATCTTGTCTACTTCCCACATTTATTGAACATAGCTTTAGTAAGCTCCCTCTTCCGAGTCAGGTCTTTGCATGTTCCCAAAGCAAGTAAGGCGGAACATTGAACCTGATAGTGGCGCCCGACGAAGAAGAATAACCATGGCCGAGTTTCAACAAGAACCTGTGCTGCCTGTAGAAGCGGCTCAGAATCCAGAAATGCCAGCTGCCGCCCTGGAAGGATTTGGTTACATCGTCCAGATTATGCGCGCAGCGATGAAACCAGAAGCAACATTTAATGGAAACTCATCGGTAACCAGTTTTTTGGAAAAACTAGAGGACCACTTCATGATGTATCCCGTGCACGAGTTCCAGAAAGTTACCTTAGCTACCAGCGCTTTGAGGGGCCAAGCGCTTAATTGGTTCAAATGTATAGGCAGAAGTCTCTTGGGTCAAGCAGGAAGTCCCACCTATACTTACGAAAATTTCAAGACTGCCCTAGTAAAAGCCTTCCCTCTCGTAAGGGATCGTGCGAAATTAGAAACGGAACTTTTCAGCATATATCAGCAAAGAATCGAAAATCTTTCCACCTTTATTTTAAGAAAAATTCACGTCTTCAAACTCTTGTATGGAAATCGTCCTGATCCTGAGATAATTCAAGTGATTTTGCCGAGGTTACTTCCCCAAGTGCAAGACTTTATTGAATTAAGGAATCCGACTACAATGGAAAAGTTATTTGAGCTAGCAATCCAGTTTGAAAGTAGAAGAACGGCGGACATTGAAAGAAGACGCCAATATCAACAAGGAAACCAATTTAGTGAGCCAAGACCACAGCAAAGTCAAGCACACGGCTACGGAAGCAAAGCGAATCAGTGGGCAAGGAAACCCGATCATCCAAAAACAGCCGGCGAACGTCGACAGTTCAATAGCAGTCCAGGAAAAAAGTCTCAAGGCCAGTGGAAAAAGAAGGAAAGCATGGAAAGAAAAAAGGATTTAAACTAAAACGGATTTCTGCTGACGGGAGGGTGCGGAAATCCGAAGGCCAAGAAAACCCCTCTTCCTTCAAGTTAAATACAGAAATGGTGAAAAATTTGACTCTTCCGAAGATTGAAGTGTTGGTGAATAACATCCCAGCCACCGCACTCCTGGATACAGGCGCGCAGTGTTCCTGTGTGGCAGATGATTTTTTTAGGAAGTATTTTCGGAAATACCGCATATATAATTCGGATAATACGACAGTGTTAGCTGCGCAGGGAGAAAGATGTAAGTGCATAGGTAAATTACCGCTATACGTTCGTATCAAGGACGAACAAGTAAAAATTATGTTTTTTATAGTAAAGAATCTGCAAGCACATATCATCTTAGGAATAGATTTTCTTTCAGACGCAGAAGCAACGCTGGATTTTAATGAAGCGTCCCTTAAGCTGACGATGAAACCAGTTCGAGAAGAAAAAACGGAACCGCCAATGTTAAACCTTAACCACCTGCTTAAGGAAGAGCAACAAAGAATCCGACAAGTGAATTTGCTTCGTTATTTAGTGATATTCCAGGATTTACTCAAGTTACTAACCATAGTATCGACACCGGAGATTCAATGCCAGTTCGCCACAAAGCATACCGGTATGATAAGAATAAAGAAAAAAATATAGAATGGCACATTAGAGATATGTTACGGAAAAAGTTCATAATGCCCATCTCAAGTAGTTATGGTAGCCCGGTGGTTTTATGTAAGAAAAACAATGACTATCCAGTAACAAATCCAAAAATGTGGCGTTTTGCGATTGAATATCGTAAATTAAACAAATTAAACTCCATAACTAAATATCCGGTATATCCGTTACCTATTATTGAAGAAATTCTAAGGAACATAACGTCTACCAAATATATGACGACTTTAGACTTAACGACTGGTTATTTTCAAATAGGGTTTAGACCGCAGGACGTGCCTAAGACTGCTTTTATAACCAAGTCTGGCACTTATGCATTCCTGCGTATGCCGTTTGGCCTTTCAGGGGCACCGGCAACATTTCAGCGATGTATGGACATTGTGTTAAGGCCTGTTCTTGGAAAGTCCACATTTATCTATTTAGACGATATCATTATTACTAGTGATAATCTGGACCAACATGTACAGGATTTAAGACAGGTGTTTTCTTTATTAAATGTGGCCGGTCTAAAAGTTAATGTCGAAAAGTGCAACTTTGCAGCCCCTGAATTAAAATATTTAGGTTACAAAATATCTCAGAAAGGAATCGAGACAGACGAATAAAAAATAATCGCTATGCAAAAGTATCCGCCGCCAAATACGGCGAAGAAGCTCTCTTCTTTTCTAGGACTTTATTCATATTATAGGTCCTTTATAAAAGATTTTGCAGCTATTGCTGAACCATTGTTAAAAATAAAAAGGAAAAAGGCAAGATTCTCGTGGACGGCCGAAACCAACAGTGCTTTCGAAAAATTAAAGCAAGCATTAACGCAAGCCCCTGTGTTGAAATTTCCTCAAAAGGATGAGAATTTAGAAATTTCAGCGGATGCTTCGGATTATGCGGTAGGAGCGGTACTTTCGCAAAATCAGCAGCCCGTGGCATTTTTTAGTCGAACTTAAAATCAAACACAAAGAAATTATTCCGCGACTGAGAGAGAGGCACTTGCAGTTCTGTTAGCAGTGCAAAAGTTCCGAGTCTATTTTGGAAGAGCGCCAATAACAGTGTATTCTGATCATGCGGCGGTAACTAGATTGTACTCAAGGAAAAACTTATCCCCAAGGTTAATAAGATGGGCACTCAAGCTACAAGAATATAATCTGGTAATCAAGCATACCCCCGGAAAGGAAAATATCGTAGCAGATGCCCTATCCAGAATAAAAATAGATGAAGAAGGTAATACTGTAAAGGTGGCAATGCTCACAGCATGTACATAAAATTCCCGAGAAACTGTAATAACCGAACTGGGCAAGGATTCTGAGTTTGGAAACATTTATGAGTATTTAAAGGATCCTGAAAATTTTAGCCACCAAGATATTGTGGCGATAAGAAATAGGGCGGCCCATTACGAACTAATAGATGGTCTATTATTTTATACAAAAACTACAAATTCCAACAACGAATTTCGACCTGTTATCCCAGCTAGTCTTAGATTAAATATCCTGCAGGAGTTACACGACAGCCCTTTAGCTTCTCATGCTGGTATTCGAAAAACTATCCAACGCGTACGCGAGGCAGTCTATTTTCCTGAACTGCAAAAGTTAACAAGGGCGTATGTCCAGTCCTGCCCAACATGTCAAGCAGTTAATTATATTAATTTCCGCCCGGCCGGGTTTCTAAATAGTATTAAATCCGAATTTCCAAATGAAATAATTGGCATCGATTTATTGGGTCCTTTCCCAAAAAGTCAGTTAAATAAAAGTCGGTATCTCCTTGTTATGGTTGATCATTTTAGTAAGTGGACCGAAATTGTTCCCTTAAAACGAGCCTCCGCGAAATTAGTTACTGATTCTATTTTAAATAAATATATTTTAAAATACGGGGCGCCCCTAAAAGTTATATCGGATAATGGTCCTCAATTTGTAAGTAATATATTTGAAGACATGTGCCAAAAACTGGGCATACGTCATTTAAAAGTGGTCCCGTATCGGCCGCAATCAAATATAGCGGAACGGGTCAATAGAAATATAGTGAAAATCATCCGTAGTTATGTTAAAAATTTTCATAAAAGCTGGGATAACAATGTCAATGAATTTGCTTTCGCCCTTAGGACCGCAAAACATGATAACACGGGCGAAACTCCTGCTGAGTTATTTTTAGGCAGAAAGATTATAACGCCGTTAGATAAATTATTTTATGTTCAACAAAGAGCTCCAGAATTTAAAATGGGTGATATAGAAAAATTAATTAAAGAAGCAAAAAAGAACACTGAAGGAGCACAAAGAAAACAGAAGCTCTATTATGATATGAAACGGCGGGGAGTAACTTATAAAGTAGGAGATGAAGTATTAAAAATTAAGCATTCACTTTCTTCAGCACCAGAAGATAAGACCGCCAAATTTTTTCCACGATTTGAAGGACCATATGTCATAGAAAAAATAACTCACGCTGTAGTGGTGTTAAAGGCCAGGAATGGTGAAACATGCTCCGCAAACATTGACCAAATAAAACCATACTATGACCGTAATAAAATGCAAATATTTAAAGATCTTTTGCAGGATCCGGCACGGCAGGCAGTGCAGGCACAAGCTCCAGAGGTGGAACAACGACAAGTACAAGGACAAGCCATTAGGAGGCAGGAGCAATTGAAAAGAAAGTTTCCTCGTTGGAAAATTGAAGGTAACAAGAAAAAGAAGCCGTTCCATCGACCAGAAAAGAGAGTGCACGACCACCCCCAGAATAAAGAAGGGAGAAGTACGACGAATGCAAAGAGAGCCAGGAGAAATAACGGCAACTATAACCCGGCTCCCAAACGGAAGATCTACTCATCGGACAGGACTCTACGCGGCAAATGTCGCCGAATCGCGGAAGGACCACCAGCGGCGGAGGAAAAGATACAAGGAAAATTTGAACGGCCAGCAACGAGATCCAAGCAGGAATGAGAGAGAAGTGTCCCGGTTCCGCCAAGACCAGCGGCCATCAAACGGCCAAGACCACAGGCAGAGGCGAAAAAGAAGGTATTCAATGGTGACCGAACTGGAGGGAAAAGAAAGCTCCTAGAGGAAGGAACTGAAGGGCGAGCTCGCACAAGAAGGAGGATAAATCAAACACGAATCGTTGCTACCTTCCAGGACTGGGCAGAGAAAAGAATGTCCGAATATCACTAAGATAAGTAAAATTTTATGTTACTTTGCAAACTTAAGTTAATCTTTCATTCTTACTGCAAGTGGCAGATTTCAAGAAGTTTTACCTCATGTGAGGTCTACCTTTATCGCCAAAAAGGCGAGAAATGAGTTGTTACCTATTTTGGTATTATGTTTTTCAATTACTCGCGAGTAAAACTAAAGTTGATGTATAATAGGAATGTGTAAATACTTCAATATTGTAAAAGTTATTGTATAAATTTTATTTAAAACATTCTGGCAAGAAAGAAGTTTTAGTCTGAAAGACTTTTGAAATGTAGTGTTTCAATGTAGAAGAATTGGCACTTGCTTGGAAAAGAATAGAAGTTAACAATCAAACAATGTACTACTAATGTATGTTTTAAATTGCGTAAAATTAACGGCATGTTAATATGTTCTTATATACAATGTGAGCTGTTATTTTAAATGTTAAGAAATACTGTGATATGGTAAAAGTGAAAGTAATGCCAAAAGTTTTAAACTTATTCGTGTGACTGAAAAAAAAAAAGAGAAAAGTATTGTGAATATGTGTTAAAGGTTGAATGAATGTAGTTAGGCTCTCTGACGCTACACTTCAGAGTTAGCCACTTTCAGAATAGTACCTCAGGGTTTAGAGATGAAGATAGGGTGTGTTACGAGGTCTTGTTATGTTGAATTTTAACACGTTAGTGTTTTGATTGTAGGCGGCAGTGTTGAACACGTACACATAAACACATTCGTGTTTGGTGTTTTCTTTTACAACACATGTCAGAGAGCACGGGGAGAGATAATTAAAATAAAGTCATGAATGAAATAAGAATGTTAAGAGAAATATAAATATTCATGTTACTTGCCATTTCATTGTGTAACATTTCATTAAACTAGTTTTCCTTCCAGATCTCTGGAAGGAACCAGATTTCAACTAAAAGCTCCTGTTTAGATGCAGTACAGATGAAAAGTAATTGTCCATGGAGCTGATAATGTAAAAAACAATTTTTTTTAAAAAATTTCTAGTTTCTAGTGAGAAATGTTTGTAAAAGATTGGCCTCGCGTTAGATTGTAGAGCTAAAAGTTTTCAACAAGGTCGTTTTAGACCTCAGTTTCAAACTAATTAACTCTGGCGGGAAGTATGTAAGGATCTTAAGTTTTACTAACGTTTATTTTATTTTAAATCTTTACTATCACTTCTTATTTTCTACTTCCGGCCAGAATTAAAAGCTTTAACTTATTTATGCAAATTTGTCTGGCGAACGCCAAGTACTTAAGTTGTGCCTTTTTTCCAAGCGAGAGAGAGGAAGGAGTTAGTAGAAGCAGGCCGCTTGCCTTATGTTAGTGTTATGATGTCTCCCATCATAACAATCGTCGGCTTCACATTTTGATAAATGTCAGACAAAAACTTATGAAGCTTGGCTCAGATGTCTAGTATCCCTTTCATATTCATTAGCTTTCCTACTTCAGATTTTCATAGCTTCAAGTGACTTCAGAATTCTCTGAACCGCCTGCGTACTTCTCTGTGTATCGTCAAACAGGACCTCAATAACTTCTTTACGAATAAATCTAATGCCTGAGTTTTCTAAGTTTGGAGAGATGACAAAAAGCCTCAGAACAAAACCGTGCTTATGAGACTTAATGTATTTTTCATGTATTTTTGTATTGCTTCATTTGTATTTATCATCGAAAAACCACAGAACTTTCCATTTAATCCATTGGATTAACTTTTTATGAAATACAAGGGTTCCGTAGAACACCTTTTGAGAAAAGCTTCATTAAAGAATTTAGATGAAACTTATTTTGAGAAAATGAGTAATCTTCAAGTGTTAGACACAGAAATTAAAGCATCCAGATACATCTCAAAAATCTGGAACTCAAATAAACGTCTGTGAGTTTTTATATTGAAATTTTTAACAAGACAAAGAGTAGATTTATTTATCGTTAAAAGGGAAAATTAAGAGATTTAAAAACTAACGCTTTGGCTACACTCATATATTTAAAGACAAATTTGTGAAGTTTGGGTGAAGAATGACTGTACAATAAACATATATCGTGACTTCAAGCCGAAACTGCCCAAATGTGTTATAGATAAGAGGAAAAAAAACATTTACAACCCTATCTAGATATTATCTACGTTTGTAAAAAAATATTGCTTTTCGTGAGACGAAGTGCAGATAAGGAAATTTATGCTGTGCGAAGAGCAGAATTTTAACCGAGCGAAATAAGAATGCCTTTATAAAGCACTACTTCTAGCTATGCCATTTGTAACTCATTTTGATTGCAATTAGCCAGAACATTCAAAAGTTAATGAGATAGCGAAGTTGCCAGTTTTGTGTTGATTCAAGGGTAAAAACTGGTGTATTAACAGACATCGAATGCTGCTATGTGCAGTGTGGACTATGACAGAATTTAAAGTAACGGTGACTTGGGGATTCAGTCATTCCGTATCAGAAAAAAAAATTGAATCATAAAACAATTATATCTTCTGAAAAATAAAAATAAAAATTTAAGCATTATGAACAATTAAAATATTTAAATGAAATAAACTTGTACAAACATGTTTGAAGTAAAAAAGCAACAAACATTTCAGCAAGATGGGAATAAAATATGATAAGATATTTAAAAGGGTAAAAGGTGAAGAGTTTATCTTTCAGGGCAATGTTCAATGGACATAAGTGAGGAGTATATTTCCAACAGAGCAAAATATTATAGTACATATGTTTTACGAAATGAAGTAAACTTCCATGCTACGGAAAGATCTTTATAGCTCCAATTTAAGAAATGCTACACACATCAGTGTAAAAAATATCTGAATTCACTTTAAAAATGGTCGTTGCTGTGTGACTTTATGCTTCCTCGTTCAAAATGGAGTAGATATGATTCTTAAATTTAAAAACTTAATATTATTCTTTATGCAGACAAAAGTAAAAACTTAATCGCAGAATTATTGGTGCAAAATAAGTACTATTTTCAAATCAGTTTGTGTTTGTGCTTTAAATTATGCAACTACTACTATTAAATTACTTAAAAGTTATGTAAAGTAATATTAGTAAATTACGTACTTACGTAATTACTTAATCCTTTGCACATTAAAAGTGAATTCTATTAAATATTTTTTATTCTATAAAAAATAGTAATTCTATAAAAATATTTAGCGTTTTTAATTAAACATATCATAAAATAATAATAATAATCTTAAGAACTCCATCTATTGCTGTTGTAGTCGTGGCCGTATTACATGGAAGAATGGTTTCCAGATCCTACTTCAAAGAGAGGTTGGACTTACTTCAAAGAGAGGTTTTTCAACCTCTCTTATTTCCCCAATTTCGAGAGGGAACACCCGGGGTTCTCCCACTCCTTTCCCCTTCCACCAAACCACACGAGAGGACTTATGGCTTGCCGCATATGTAGAATGCCCCCATTCCGCACGGACACTATACATTTAGAAACATCCGTGTCTTCTCCGGAATTCGAACTCGGGCCCTTCGTTACAGCAATAGGCTCACCTAACCACTATACCATCTGGGCGACAACTCAATCTCTCGCTCTTTAGTTTAGTTTGCTTATTAAAAATACAGATTAAATATGAAAGAATATCTTACGTTTTTCCGAATGGCAACAGACTCGAATGAAAGGTGAAACAGTGCATTAAAATGTAACAATGCAAAATCGTGTTTCGACTCTTTTGGGTTTGATATTCATGCATACTTCAGAATTTGCTTTTAAAGTATGCATAAATGGATACTCGAGAAACACGAAATTGCAGCATCAAGAAATATTGAAGATGATAATGGACTAGTATATACACGAGGAAATATTATATTTACTGCGTACAATTAATCGCCCAGTGACTGTCATGATATAGGGTGGCGTATAGTCGATTTGTATTCTCATTTCATCTCACTGATCGCTGTTTTGTTTTGCACATCCTGCAATTCAATCATGCCTTCAACTCTCAGCTCACTTTTATCATGCCGTCCTTCTCAGGCTGTGTGGTCGAATACCAAAGTTCATGTCAACTAGCTCACATTATTTGAAGCTGTCCACAAAAATGAAAATTTTCGTATTCACCGCCTTGTTGAAATATATCTCCTTTACGTTATGAGTATGAAAGAAAAAGCATTTATGGACCGATGAAATTGGAAAGAGATTTATGAATGTTTTCTTTCGTTTTGGAAGGAAAATTTTGCGTTCTTTTGTTAGAACTTGCAAGTTTTTTCAATTCGAGGTCTATCAATGACACTAGTTAGAAGCTGATTATACTTGTACGTCAACTGTAAAAGAAATTCGGATTGCGAGACCATATAAATAATAACGATAAATAAATAAAAGTAAAATCGACGTCTTGAGAAATCACGTAGGCCGCGACCTTCGACTAAGTGACTGAGGCGGTTTGATTTAGTAAGCTGAAGGTATTCTTCAAGGATAAGAAGTAGGTGATTTTAAATAAGATGAGAAAATGCGGGAAACCCCGTTATTCAGATCACAGAAGAAACAAACATCAGTTTGGAGAGAAAGGAATGTCGCTATGAAAGAATGAGTACATACTTCTTTCTACTTAAAGTAACTTAAGAAAATTTATTGTACTTTTGATTTTTTTAAACCTTTTTTACGATGCATTATTTGATCAGCGAAAATCATTTTGATGTTTCCTTTTCAACTGTTTCAAAGAAATGTTATAAAGCTGTATACCTAACAAAGGGTCAGATTAGTAGTTAAAATGTTAATCCCTAGCCATTAAGTTTAGCATCTTTAGACTCACAATAATAATCTTCCAAAGATGTATTTAGGCCATGGGTTCTCAACCTTTTTGTTCCTATGAGCACATTCGAGAGTATCTGTTGGAGGGCGGGCACTATTTAGGTTTTCAAGGCGAATTTATACTTGGATAGAGTTGATAATGCTTGCACAAAATAAAGAAATCGGTCTCATTTCGCTTTGGGCTGGTATCTGTGTTGAACACAGGTTCTGTCATTAAAAATGAAAAAAAAAAAAAAAACTTTCACATAGAATTTTATTGAAAACTAAAACATTTTTATTGCGATCGCACATCTGCGGGCATATGCTAAAAGATCCACCGGAGCTATGGTGCCCGAGTGCAAGGGTTGGAACCCCTGATTTAGGGATTTGTTAGTATTATATCAGTTATATATTAATAACACTTATATCAAAATATCAGTTAACTATTATCAAAAATAATCTCGAGTTGCTGTAAATTTAAATCAAATTAAGTTATAATTTAGTCAGGTTATAAATTATTAAAATAACACGGAATAGAGTAAAATCTTAAAAATATACATGACAAAGTTTTTAAATTTAAGCAGTGTTTTGGCATGATTAGGGCTTTAGATTTAGAAAAGATAAAAAGGTATAATTTTTCAGCACAGAAGGCGGTTACTTGATCTTGATTAAATTATAAACCTCAGTTTATGAAAATGTGAAGAATAAATTTTCATTTTTATATCAGTCTACCGAATTATATTTTGAGATGACTTGGAATACAATTTATTTTTTTGGTATATCAGTACGTTATCTTTCTTTTTAACTTGGTCTTCAGCGGTGAGTAAGCAAAATTTCAATAAACGTTTAGCAGGGTTGCGCAAATATACTATAACCACGTGATACAGATTAACGACTATCAACCAAAGGTAATCTCTTGTTTTTCATACCGAGAAGCCCAATAAGATTAAAGCAATTAAATCTAATATTAGGGAAACATTTACTTTCTTCTCTGTGTACTAATATGGGGAGCAAGGTTTCTTATGACTTTAGCTTGAATAGGGTGTCACAAATCTACATATCTTCTACAAGATAACCGGATAAAACTAAGTTTAGAAACTCGACGTAAAGTATAAGCTATATATACTTTGTTTTTCAATTTTAATTTGTATGGAGTTACTCTTACTTTGTCTTAGTGTCTGAGGGGAAATAGATACTCTAGTTCAACGATCCTCAACCGGTGGTAGGCAAGAGAAAAATAGGTGGTACGCCAAAGAAACAAAGTATTTTTTTTTAACTAAGCTAAAAAATCTCGTGAAGAAAAAGAACAATTGATAGAAATTTCCTGTGATCGAACTCTAACTGAAGATTTCAAAAATAACACACTTGTTAACTTTTGGCTGAAACGATAAAAAGAATTTAAAGGCATTTCAAATAAAGCTATTAAATTTTATTGCCTTTTTTCACAACTTATTTGTGTGAACAAGGATTTTCTTCAATGTTATATTTGAAAAATAAATACAGAAGTTGAGTTAACACAAAATTTATTTATACGAGTTTTAAATTATCTAATCACATAATAGACAGCATGAAAAACCAATTTACATATATGTTTGTTGTTTAGTTAATGATTATTAAGATTCAGTTTATTGATGAAATTTTAGTAATTCAGCAGTTGAAAATCGAACAGATTCTAACTTTCTGAAACGGAAGAAAAGATGAACATGCATGACATGAAGTTACCATTTAATTAATCTCTTTTATGGAGTTGCATTGGTAGTTTTTCATGAAAAATGTATTCTTAAGATATTAGAAAACAGTTATCTAAGTAATTGAATAGAATCAAGATTAAAATAATATAAACCTATATAAAAGTTATCTAAGTAATTGAATAGAAACAAAATTTAATTTTTACTGAAAGAATACCAAATTAACAAAGTAAAAGAAATTAATTTTACAATTTGATAATTAATTAAACAGTTTTAATATTAAACTGTTTAATATAGGAAGCTCATGCAGTTCCTCATCTTCCATTTTCTAATATTTAGACACTATTTTTCATAAAAAAATTCCAGTACAGTTTCATAAAAGAGCATAATTAAATAATGACTTGTTGTAGCTAAGTGCACAAATTAAAAATTTTATCAACTGCTTCTGTGTAGAATTGAAATTCTACTTTTTTTCAGTTTTTGAATGCTTAAGCTTCCTTCTTGTTTTTTTAACAAAAACATTATTAATTAATCCAAAAATATGAAAAATTCCTCATTTTTTCTTGCGCTCTCAAATTATTATACGAATACACATTTAAACCTTTTAACTTTTAAAACCTCAAAAACACATGTCTGCGATGTTATCGTTATGCAATGATTTGTAGATGCTTTGCTTTTTATCACGACTTTTTTCCTACAATGTTTTAAAACTGCGATGTTTTTGAACTACTTAATTTTCGACGACGATATTTTATACCATGATGTTTTTGAGCTATGATGATTTTTCCCTGCCCTTTTTTCTCCCACGATGTTTGGCTCGATAACATTTTCGCTTTGATTTATTTTCTCCTCAACGTCAATAGGTTTTATTATTGAGAAACCCACTCATAACAGTCACCATTTTTGCAGTCAGGGTGCGATTTTGTTCCTTATTTTGGAGAGACAATAGTAGTACGCATATGTTATAAAAATAGCACAGTTAGTAAGTTTAGAATAATCTAAAGTAATCCGTAGGTAATCATGCATATCAAATGCCAGATGAAGCAAAGAGAAATGGAATTGATCAAGGGGAAATCTATATTTTTCTAGCGTTTCCTTAGATAAACAGGAGCATAAGACAACATTCATTAACTTATTAGTTGGTAAAATGAACATGATATCTAAAAAAATTAATACTTCAGGCATGGCATTTCTTTAACCCAAATTTTACCAAAAAATCTAAAGAAGGTTATCTTAATTGTTTATGGTAATCCTACCATTAATGTAATATTCGTCTTACGTAAATTTGCAGTTAAGTAATTTTGCAAAAGCTGTAACATTCAGACTCTAACCAAATAGAACAGAGACTGCATAAAAGGTTCCTTCTTCCTACGATCATATTTCTTACATTTAAATAATACTTGTGCAATTTGTTAATTTAATTTTTTATCGCCGTAAATGTTTGTTTCTTAAATCCACCTACTTCTACAACGAATCTGATAGTGAAGGGTAAAAATCGCATTGTTGAAAGCATTAAAGGTAAATTAACTTTGAAATCAACAAACATTGCCAGCAAGAGGTTTTGTTCGATTTCACTGCATTGAGGATTTGACACAAAAGCAGATACTGTTGAGTTTTGATTATCTAAGAAATGGATAGCCCTTTACTGGAAGATTTACAAGAGAAGGTCGGCATCACGGATACAGAGAGTGCATTTAAAGTTAGTGCTATAGTTTTCGTATGATTGAAGAAGCATATGCATGTATACAGTATCAGAGTTACGGGTGAGGCAGTAAATGTAGATACTGATGGCGGCAAGTGATAAGGGCGCAGATGACAATATAATCTATTCTAGACATACCAGCGAGATGCACAATCATCCATCTCCATACTGACTGTTTTTATATTATTTTATACATTTTTTATATTTTTATGGTTTGCATCTGAGCAAACATTGCTGTATCATGTTTCATTTCTAAAATAATGCTGTGCAACTGATATAAATACATGCACTGTAAACGCGTTTAACCCCTTAACTGCCGCGGGCGTATATATACGCCTTGCTCAGCCGATGCGTTAACTGCCCCAGATGCGCCCAGATGCGCAGCCGATGCGTTAACTTTGCGAATAATTTTAGGTGTAGCAGCGCAAAGCAAATGATAGCAGTTTGGAAGGACGTATATATACGCCTGGGGCAGTTAACGCATCGGCTGAGCAAGGCGTATATATACGCCCGCGGTAGTTAAGGGGTTAATAAAAATTAAAGCTGCAGATTGTTACAAAGTTACAGTTACAAATTTGACTTAATAAAATTCTCTTACGCAAAGGTTACTGTATTACAAAACTTTCTTTGGGCCGCACTATTCCCGTTTCACTCTTAAATCTCAGAGTTATTACTTTAAAGAAGAAGTTGCTGAAAATGATTAGTGTCATTACACAATACTTAAACTGATCCAGTTCTCGACCATGATGCAATAAAATCACGGCATTATTGAATGCCAAGGTGGTGCATTACTAGCAGACAGAAATGCAGCCATTATTCAAACAGCAATAAAATATCTTACTATCGATGCGAAACTCTCGCATATGTGGGAGAAAAGTAATTAACACGTTTAATCCTAATATTTGCAGCTTTATTGAACTATATATTCTCTGATTTCGTTATCCAGTACTCAGGAGGCGGTGAGTAGAGAGGGTGATCCCAAACTTTGGGACATTCAAATACGTAATGACTGGGGTTATTAATCGGAGTCCACCATGAATTGGACATCTGTGAGGTGCTCAGTTAGAATCTCCGATCTCTCTCTCTCTCTATATATATATATATATCTAAACTAAACTCAGTGGCGCAACAGCCCTAGTAGGCCACGATCTGCAGTGCCCCGAAATCTGCTTTCTTGACCTTGGGCCCCGGAGTGCATCAGCATATGCCCTGGGCAAGTGGTCAGTTTGTCGCAGGCCCCTCGGTGTTTAGTTTTCAAGCGAACTTGGTACTTATTTTATCGACCCATTCAACGGATGAAAGGCAGAGTCAACCTTGCCTAGCCCGGAGATCGAACCCCGGACTTGTTGTGCAGCTGCGCGACGGGCTAGCCACTTGTCCACCGGCCAGTCTTTATATATATATGAATGTTCTAAATATTTGGGATCATCAGCTGGTGAAGTCCACCACTACACTGCTCCTAAATATTGTATCAACACAACTAGGACTGAAAGAACTATTAATTATTCTGCTTCCACATATTTGAGAATCTCGCATCGATAGTGAGGATTTCAGTCGATATCTGATAATGCATGTACGTTATCCACTTGAAGAGAAATATAAAGAATGAGAATAGAATTTCAGCTCTTTGTAGAGATACTAGTTATTTGGAGGTAGGAAAGATGAAAAATATGCAATCGCATCCGCCGGGAATCGAACCACGGACCTTTGAAATACCGGCTTAGTGTGCTGACCACTACATCACGAAGGCACGCTAAGAAGGCGGGAGAAATACCTTACATACTCCCCCTTTTAAAGGGCGACTGAGGTTTTTAGGGGACCCAATCGCCAAATCCTGGGTGTGGAGAGTCATCAATCCCCAACCCTTTTAGTTCGGGCGCCACTGCAGAGACATTAGGTTATTTGGAGGCAGGAAAGATGAAAATATGCAATCGCTTTCGCCGGGAGTCGAACCACGGACCTCTGAAATACCGGCTCACTGTGCTGATCGCTACACCACGAAGGCACGCTGGAAGGCGGGAGAAATACCTTACAAGTTTTAAGTTTAATATTTTATAACAAACACGTTGGTATCTGAGGAGGATTCTTTATTTTGAAAGTGCACTGCTAACAATGAATGAATATTCATAGACTTTTCAATAAATCTTTCCACTAAGATGATACTTAGTTTCGCATGGCTCAACCTAGAATAGATGCCATCTAGGTGGAGTTTGGCAGATTTTCTTTTTAAATTTTAGTTAGTAGATATTTTATTTCAGCTTCTTGACATCCTTTCTTTTTAGGATTAAACTTGTAATGTACTCTATATTAATTAACCAGTTATTATGATTTTGACATTTACTATAACAATTTCTTTCCATATTTCTCACTAGACTACAAATTAGCTGTGAGAGTATTTAAGCTGACGGTTTGAATCTTAGAAAGAGTGAATTTCAGGCAGTCGCGTCTCGCTGTTACAAATCCTGGCCACTTGCGTCTAAAAGTGATATTCAGGCTTTGGAATTTTTTACTAGCTCATTGCTTAAGTTTACGCGCCGGTGAAATATTGAACCAGTTTAGAGCTAATTTTGTTGAATGTCAACAAAACTACGTTACCCAACTTTGAATTAAATTGACTTTTACTGCTTAATTACATCGCCACCGGTGGGGCTTGTCTGCAGCACACATTGTGAGTTTTATCTTTAAAGTTCAGATTAAATAACAAGGTTGTTTTAACCTTTTCCTGCATTTGTGATTTTTATGACGTGGCGATTAGCTGCTAACCTGTTTAGTTGGGTATGCAGGTTTTAATTTAGTTTCCAGATCAATAACAACCCTTCTGACTTCCCTTCTTATCACAGTTTGAAGCTACATAAATTCGCTTTTGGAAATATATTGGAGCATAATTTATAATACTTGAGGAATTATAGGAAGAAATAGGAAATTTTGCATTCATAAATTTTTTCTCGACGCAGTACATTAAAAAGCTTTCTTACATGGGCAAGTATACATTTTATGTACTCAGAATGCAGGAATTTGTTAGCCAACCTGCGAAGTAGAGAAGACGCAATATTTATTATTTGGAAATATTATTTTTTCTCTCAATATAAAGGATTTAGTTAAAAGAAATTTTTTTTTCTAAATGGCAAATTCTTACGGTAAAGCATTCGCTATGTGAGGTTTTGTTACATTCATATTATTTAACGATTTTGCGTTTATAAGTGTAAGAAGAATAAGCATGTATAAACCTAAATACTTTTTAACACGAGTATCTTCTATTTGTATTGAACTGTCTTCTTCAGTTTATTGCCTTTCAATAAAAGATTCAAAAGTATTTGTAACAGATGATTTGATATGATGAACTAATTAGTGACACTCTAATAATAACAAATACTTTCAGATGTCCATGTAAAAAGTTCTAACAGAAGTTCTAACCATTAATAATAGCTGAATTCAAGATTTTATATTAATCTTTACAAATGAAGAACTTCATAATGGAAATCATATGTCAAGGTCACTTCCAAAGAACTGACAGACAGTGATTCGATGCATTGTACAACTATTCAAAAGGCGTTTCAGCTTTATGAATGATAGATAAGATTTATGATGATGCTTTTGCATATGACTGCAGGAACCCTCATTTTTCAGTCTCTATGTGTTTCAGATTGAAAATGAGAAGTTTTATGAGGTGATTGTCATCCCATTCGACCTACTATCGAGTTCTTTAAATCAATAAATCCTAGGAAGTGACAGATTGACGATTCATTTTCATGAAGATCTACTATGTTCCTTTTCAAACGGTTAGCTGATAGTGATGTACAGCGTTGTACAGTGATACTGTCTAGATACTTCAAATGTAATCTAAACAAAACATTATTTACAAAAATTTTACAGTATACATATCATTAACACGTGTAAGGATTTATTTATTTTTAACTATCTAGTTATTTTCTGTTCAATATTTTTGCTTCCATACTCGTTTTCCGCTTTCCTGGCAGAATGCAAATTTTAGTGATTCAGATGACATAGGAAGAGACAGTATTTAAAGGAAAGAGATAGTGTTCAAGAAATGTTTTAGATTGTTGCTTATTCTGGCTGCTGAAGATCACCAGTTGAAACTCTTCAATTGCAATCTGTCTGCAGCGTTACATTATTCTTGTCACGCCGGTATTAGGTTTGAGCCAACTCAAGTGTTATTCATTCTGCGTAGCCTTTGGCTATTTACGATTTAATTTGAATTCCTTACTTTGAGTTACGGGATGAATGCTGGTTGGTTTAGTAAGTACAAAAAAGGCCTTCTGTTAAATTATTTGAGCTTTAATAAAAATGTCTTTTACACCCTTCTTATGTTCTCTGTTTCCTTACTGGTCACAGTCATACGTCGCTTACGTTCAGCGTGAGTCTAGTTATAGTGTATGCTTCTAAAGAAGGTGAGACTCTACATACTATGCATATAGAATGTATCTGAAACTTGAATTTTCCTTCAAATATTGAATTTCTTTCATTTGAGGTATTTTATTTATTGACTGAAGTGCAGATTTAGTCATTTTCGTACAAGGGATCGTAAAGAACTCTACGGTCACCAGCCGGATGACTTCTTTCAGGTGTATATGTCATTTACCTGTTAATATGATAAGGAAAATATTTACATATATAGTATTGGCAATTATTAAACTATGAAAACCTCAAAATCTTTCAAACCTCATTCTTATCAGAAACTAATGACCCCCCCGAAAAAAAAACGTATTCTGGAAGAAGGGTCGAAATGCTTACAGATCTATATGAGAAACTTTATATGTGAATTTATTAACTATTTACACAGCCAAAACTAAAGCAAAAGCTTGTCCATTTTGAAGTTTGTTTTTCATATCTAAGCCTAGCAAAGTACTCTTACAGATTTGGATATAAAAACAAGACTGAAAAATGGACAAAATGCTTTGTATTTTTAACTGCATTAATTATATACAATAATTATGAATGCGTGTAATATTCCTAATGTATTCTATAAATACTTTAAAAGATTATCTACTTTCTAACAAAAATCTTAAATGTGGAAGTGGAAAATAATAGGTGAAAGCAATTGTAATAGATTGTCACAATAAATATGTTTCAAAATTAGTATGAAATAATATTTTTCCAATATTTTCATGAAAATAGATTTCTATACAATCATAATACAAGGAAACTGAAAGCCCTGTAATTTTTTATCCATCCAATAGATACTTTTGATATTAACTTAAAATGCTTATTCACTTAGCATTCACGCAATATTATCCTATATCAGTGTTTCTTAACTGCCGGGTGGCGTCTCATATCAATTATGGTGCACTGGCATTTGTATAGCATCTTTGGTCCCGCCATCAGTTAAAGAAAGCAAGGGAAATTTTTCTGTAATTTGCCATTTAGATTTGTAAAGAATTTTTTTATAAATAAATAATCTTTTATAGTAAAAATATAGTCTAGAGAATAATACCATAATCCTAGCACAATACGTTAGTTATGCGGAGTGTTGTTTTCTACAGCCTGTTAAGGGAGTAGTTTTATCCCAGTGTCTACTTTGGTTCGTATTCGCGAAGCACCCTAACAAAATTTAGAGAATATGGAAAACATCAGAAATTCTGGATATGTAATAAGGCTTTTTTTTAGCTCTGTTTACTTTGAGTCTTTCCAGTCTTCCAATTGGAGATAAAAGGCTTAGTTGCCGTTGCAACTTTTGCAAAGCTCTTGTTGGTTTTTGGAAGATCTGAGTTTAAGAAATTGTCTAAACTGGTTTAAACATTTCTGCTTGAAATGGCTCCTGGTGTAGCTCATGGCACAGTAATTGAACATATCAATAACTTCTCTTCGTTTTAGTTTAATTGAATGCCACTGCTTAGTTGTGACTTGGATTTCTTCCTACTTTTAATTAAGAAAATGTTCGCTTTAAGAAACTTAAATTCTGTATACATTTTACTTCTACAGAAAGTTTTTGATAGTTGCATAGGCATGTGTTCTCGTGTTCTTCACTAGAAGAAATTTACTTCTGGGTTTATTTTTATTCCTGATCAAGGGTAGCCGTCATTTCTTCAACGTTAACATAATATTAAGAAATCTGTTTCTTTATTGATTACTTTTGTTATTGCCTTTTACTGATTGTTTTTGTTAACGTGCAAAATACTTTTTGTATCTACACATCATTCATATACCATACTATACCGAAAGGAAAGTGAGCAACATTCAAACGTTTTGAATGTCTTTCAATCAAGTCTCCTCAGTTCCCTAATCAACAAGCCAGAGCAGCTATCACAATAACAATAACTGGCAATAATGGTTTCAATAATAACTGGCATTCATTCCTAATTACAGCAAGAAAGATCTAATTGCAATCTGCTTTAATAGTTTCAACTATCAAATACACATATGTTTACGCATCTCTCTCTGAAGATATTTTTTCATTGTTTCAGGATTTCAAAACCATCTTGTCTTCCTTTCAAACTCAACGCATTATTTGTGGAGATTTCAGTTTACACAATCAGCTTTGGGATTACACCTGCACAAGTCCAAGAGAAAGGTCACTCAAGAAAGTTTGCTACTAACACAACCTTGTCAGTCATAATCAAGTTTCCGGTTTACTTTCTTTAGAAACGATGTATCAGAGGGTATGGCCACATAGTTTCTTCTCGTCATCAGATTAATTTGATTTTAAATCGTAAAATCGAAGATGGCAACTCCCACTCAGATAAAAAAATATATTACTTTTGAAATTAAAGAGTCTTAATGAAACGTTTCAAAATTACTAAAAAGAAAGGAAAAAAAAACTTTATTAAGCAAATTCAGCAATTTACACGATCCATATCTTCCTTCTTCCAACTTAGTTCTACAAAGGAAGATTAAGTAAAGTAACAGAAGAATTTATGACAAAATTACAAGAAATCTGTGAGTATACCTTCCCAGTCAGATATGAGAAACCCTTCTTTTATATTAATTGGTGAATTGGAAAATGAAATCCGTTACTGACGGGGAATTAAGACCTAGATTAATTTCAAAAAGGAAAATGCAGAATACAAAAAGATGATTCTTGAAGCTTAATTAAGAAGTTGGCATAATTTTGTTAAAATAATAAAGCAATTTATGGCACCTTATATAAGATCGTCAGCAGCAAAATATTTAAATCTTGATAAATCCAACTTCTCTTAAATTTGCTTTTAAGTTCTGTTGACATTCAGGATGCTACTTTCTCAATCTTAAATGAAATTCTTGGCTGAGTCTTTCTAAAGGACGAACCAGCCGAGTATTCTGCTACTCAAACTAAAATTCGCAATTGCAGTGAGATTCCGTAAACAGGCAACGATATCCCGTTCTCAAAAAAAAAAAAAAAATGAGCTAATAAGTAAAAACCTAGCTTTAACAAAAGAACCATGTCCAGATAGAATCAATAATCACATTATAAAATTAATCATTCAACCTCATTCTGACATTATCTATTGCTTTTGCAACTGCTATTTAGAACGCTTGACTTTTCCCTGATTGTATGAAAATCATACTCTTCAACAAGAATCAATATACGTTATATCAGACTCTTCAATAAGAATAAAAGCTCCGATGAACCCAAATTTTAATCGTGAGATAAATTTCGTTCCAGGTTTTGGAAACGTTTTGGAGAGTGCCTTGTTGGACGCCTAAAATTTAATATTTACGCAATAACTCTATAAGTAATAATCAGTTTGGATTTTTAAGCTTACTTTCAACAAGTGATGCAATTAAGTTCTCCAAAAAGAACAGAGAAAAAAGAACGAAGCACCAGAACTTCGCCAGTGATTTTAGAGATATTGCTCCGCCATATTACTGTAACTACTGGACGCACAGTCAGACTATACTAGAAACCGGTCCAACGAAACATTTCACAGATATTCTTTACAGCAATATTAAAAATTTTTACACTGAATACGCAAATACACATTAATTGTATAATTATACGGTATATAACATTTGCAATGATCTTAACGAATGGATATATTATTTACGCATAATTACATTAAAACCTCAGATCTCAGTGTAAATCACGATATTACGTTGCAACGTGCACCTAGTTACGGTTAGCCGTTTACGTTACCATTCGCTACCATTGACAGCGGTATAATGATGCTTATAGCATACTGACCAGAATCACACCATTTAAATTCTTTTGTAATGTTTAAGTATGTATCTGTTTACAATTCCTTTCCTTAACGTTTATTAATACTGCGCTTTTCTTGGATACTCCTGTCTTGGAAGATTATAAGTTTTGATAACATCCTCTTGTATAGATATTCATGTTTATTTCATGGATAAGGTACGATGTAGTTGTTATCCATAACGGTTTTTATGTTGGCCAGTATTAATATTCATACGTTAAATGTTAATTGTAGTAAGTTAGTGTAGAAAAATATGCATGTACTTTTAACATTGTAAATAATACAGAAACTACGTTTCATAACGGTTGTTTTGACTTAAACCCTACTAAGACAAATTTCCCTAATTAGACAAATTACAAGATTTGCAGATAATATATGAAAGTTACAGTTCCGCATACTATTTTAGTAAACATTTCAGTGTTACAATATTATAATTTTAAGTTAAGCTTTATTAGCAACAGTGGCATCGTTGTTAACGACTGGATATATTGGCTCTCTTAATTTTTACATTTAAAATACTTGTTGATATCAATAGCAATTACACGGTAACTGAGGACTCTTGATATTTTGGTATCTTAATCTCACTTTTGATTACATACCTATTAAGTTTTTTGAAATTGTGGTCGTGTAGGTATTATAAATATAGTATTTTACATAAAAACATATATTTCGAATCAAGCTAAAATGTACCAAATAATTGACCCATTGCACTAATAATTATGAAATCAGTGTGTTTACTAATGTTCCAGTCGAAGGAACACTAAGTTGTCTTGAAACTAGGCTTCGAGAATTTTATTTCACATATACACACATTGAAGAGTTAATTTTTTCTCTTATTAAAATCTCTTTGAGTCAAACACACTTTGTTTTCCAAAATAAATATTATCTCCAAATTGAGGGATGCTATGCGTATTGCCCCTCAGTCCTGTACTAGCTGACATGCACTATTTTGAAGTCAAATTATTTGAGAAACTTTCCTGTCGTCTTTGGATTCGCTAAGTAACGCACTTTTGCTCTTTAGGATGACAATCAAGAAGATTTATCCCAAATTTTATCTATTATGAATTCGATTGATACAGCCTTCCAGTTCACTCTTGAAATTGAATCTGACAATTGCCTTCCCATCCTTAATATTCTTATAATTCGAAATAAATCCGATTTCAGCACTACTGTTTACCGTGCATCCTTTTTTGTTTGTTTACTGCCTCATGCTAAATCATGTCAGCCGGCTAAGCCAAAAATGGCTTCTCTCGCTATTAGTATTTCGCGCTATTCTCTTATGAATCTCGCGCTCTCATAATTGGTTCCTCCGAACCTCAGCTTGCTAATGAACTCAATTATTTGAATCGCAATTGACTGAAGATTTTCTCCTGTGGTCATTGATAAAGACCTTTAAAAGGTTTTCCACTGACCATCAAAGAAGACATTCTGATCTTAGAAATAACATTAATAATCTTGACGTGCTCACATTTTATCCTTTTGTCAGTTATAACATTGAACGGATTCTTCAGAAGCTCAATTCTAATGTCATTTCCTCGCTCATCATTAAAATCCATGGTTCAACGCTTAAAGATTTCATTTTTAACTTTAATTCTTGGGGAATTTGTTGCATACCGTGTCAGTGTGGTTTGGCATACATTGGCCAAACTAAAAGAATATTAAAGTTTCGTATCAACGAACACGAATCTTATGCTCGGAAAGGCAAAATTAACAAATCTTCGATAGCTAATCATTGTTCGAAATTTAATCATATTATCGATTTTAAGTCTGCAAAAATCTTTCAAAAGGCTTCTTCAGTTGCTGAATTGGATTTTCTTTGAGGCTTTTCACATGAAGCTTTTCACAAAGATTTAACTTGTTTAGTTAATGTCTTTAACTGCAATTCAGTCCTTTGTAACCCTTTTAAAATTCAATTATCTTAAATTTTGAATTTCGTTTATATTTTTTGCCGATAGATAGCACTATCTTCTCGTTTTACTGTGGAGCATAAATATGATCATTACGCCTCCTGCTTTCCAATTTTGCAGATTTCTTTGCTCCTGATGAAGACGGACTTTTACACGTTTGCCCTAGAAATCGATTGAGATACTGACTTAAATATACTCCGAACTGAAGGCTGTTGTGTTACTAATTTTATTCTAAAGAATGTCGACTTTCAATATTTTTAGCATATACGTTGTAATCATCCCTTTCCCTCAAAATAACTTTCTAAAATGTATATACATTTTTCAGTCCACCTTCTGTGTGAGTCAAAAGTGAATTTAGTCGGCAAATCTTTAAAGAGTAACTTAAATCTCACTTGGTAATTATACAAATGACATACACAAACCCATTTTTCTTCATATCAGTAGCAAAATTTGCGCGGAAATCCATTCACTCTTCAAATTTCCCAAAAAGCTGTCAGATTCAATTAGTAAACAAATAGCTTCTTTACTTCATAGTAAAATCGATAATGAGTAAAATCGATAATGCTAAGTAAAATCGATAATGAGTATCACACCAACCTGGTAGAAACTCTGCCGTTGTTAGGCTTCAAATAAAGGCTGAATTTTAACAATTGTTAACAATTATTTTGTAAGATATTTCCTCTCACCTTCCAACATGTCTTCGTGGCGTAATGGTAGCACACTAGGCGCGTATTCGAGAGGTCCAGGTCCGGCGAGTCCCGGCGAGCGAATTGCTCATTTTACACATCTCCCGATTAAAAAAAACCTAATGACTCTATAATTTACATTTATATGTGCATATATCGATCAAAATTCTCCATACTATAATTATACATTCTACACTAGGCATTGATCAAGGCCATTTAGTGACAGGGAAAAACGTGGGAGCATTTACATTTTCATTTCAAGGCAACAGCAAAAAGTGACGCTACATTTTTTAGCGTGGGTGGCAGATCGTCATCGAAGGTTAGATCTTCACAAGGACGAACTCTTGCAAATATTGCCATTTTGGATCTTTTCCGCCTATTCTGTGTGAGTAATCAATACGTTTTTTAACCTAGCGAAAGACTATGTTGACTATCTCCTTTTTAGCGACCGCTCTGTCATCAGAATTTTAAAGTGCAGTTCACTATTGAATCGATACATGAACTGCTTATTTGAATTAGGAAAATTATTTTGGAAATTCGTTTAAAATGGAAACGTATTTTAACTAATTGTTTTACACTTTCGGTTGAATAGTATTTCTTTACTCTTTAAAAGACCTACAGAATCATACAGATAGTGACTGCAATTACCAGTAGACATATTGTCTTTCAGAATTCTGCTTACTGTGACAGAAAATATACCTCATTTCATTATTTCTGCTCACATTTACAAATGATAAAATTACTACGAAAACTTAAGATTAGCTTTTAAGTAGATGAAATACAAAATAATTTCTATGTAATATGATATAAAAATTTCAGCTATTAAAACATTTTCATATTGATTAGATAATTGTTTTCCTTTGCAGTCAGTCCTTAAAGTAACGCATTTTAAGAAAACTGATTTCCTCAGATTACTGCTTTGTATCATTCTTTGGTTAAATGCTTCTAGATTTTCTTTTCAGAATCAAGTTACTAAATATTGTTTATTTAAATAATTCTAGTTATATAAGAAGAAAAAGAATAAGTTAAATCCTGCTCAAATTTTTAAATTAAGTCAAGACTTTCCATGATCTGTTTTATTCAAATTTACTTTCTACGCATTTGTAGTACTATGGAGATGCACAAATATTTCATCCAGAGAGGATCATGTGCCTGTATCTTACTGCGCACACAGGGGACCAAGGGATGATAAAGATTGCCAGTTCAAATCGTCATTGTCCTCAAATGCCAATTTTAAGCAGTATACAGCAGTTTGTTCTCCCTAAATCTAATATGTACGATAACATGCATAGTAAGTTGAATTCTTGCACAAGTATCTACTTATTCATTCGAACTACGAGGTAGGGAGTTAGGGTTGTACGGATCCCCATTCTAAATGTTATTTTATGAAATCATTAACACGATCAGAAAATTTATCGCCCCGTCGTAGCTTCTAAAGGCGCAGAGAAATGATCTTAGAAAAAGGTTTTAAACAAACTTCTTTATTTGCTTAACCTAGTAACATTAATAGATATCAAATCCGCGCAGCTTGCAGGATGCTAAAGAAAAAATTGCTAAAATAAAATAAAGTTATCAAGTACAAGTCAAAGTGAACAAATGCTAAAGAAAAAATTATAATATTAAATACAAGGTAAAGCGCCATTGCCAAACTTTGGCTGTGTTCTTAATCTTTTACGATAATTAATTTGAACTGGAGTTTCAGTAAAAAGGGATTAAATTTTATATATTTATAATTTTGTATATTTTACCTTTTTCACTTTTTTCGAGTTTGTTCTACTGATGAATTCTTATTTTAATTTTCATATGTTTAGATACTATGGTAAACCTCTTACCAACGGTTGCAATTATTAATAATGTTGAGGAATTACCTTGCTTTGATCCCAATTTAATTTAACATTTTTAACATTTTAGTTTAATGTTTTTAGTTTAGTTCAGGGTTTCTTAAACTTTTTCAGTCGCGACCCCTTTTTATCAATGAGATTTTTTCGTAACTCCCAGGACACTATAAAAACTATTACAAAACTTTTGTGGGACCCGATAAGTATTGCGCAAATCCAATACACGCGTAAGTGAAACTGCCAATTTTTTCACTTGTACTCTAATACACTTTTACAGTTTTAGGTCATTAACTTTAATTTCTAATTTTAAGACAGAACAATGTGAAAATTTTAAATAAGTAACAGACGAAATGACAGCGTCACGTGCAAAGCAAGGAAAATGAACGTTTATATTATAAAAAGAAATGCGTCGAAACGTTTTCGTTTTTTTCTTTGTCTGTATTATCTTACCTTTATCTATTTTCAGATACACTGTGTAAAAAGTATGGTAATTGTAAAATTATTATAAGTTAAAAAAATATCAAAACTGCTAAAATTTTTGGCGACCCCTTTGGGGGTCGCGACCTACATTTTAAGAAACCTTGGTTTAGTTCATATACATATATAAATATCTAATTAAAATTTTCTCTTGCACACACGCATATATATATATATATATATATATATATTATATATATGTATGTATATCTGTGTGTTTATAAAATAAAATTTTAATTTTAGACCCTTATCTTATGTTTAATTAAGAAATTCTCCCTACTGTATTTCAGCTAAAGTTTAACCTGCAATCATTTAGGTGGCGGCCTCATTGGGAAAAATGTTCAAGGTAACGAAACATATCTAACTGCTGTATAAATACCCTTGATACACGTATTTGGTCAATTACTAATGAGAAATACCTGAAAATTCTTGGTAATAGTATAAAAAGATCCAAATTCCATCCAATTCTATACAGACTGACATTATTATCATGTAAACTGACTCGTATTTTTGACATTTTTCAATCGTTCACATGTTTTGATAAAAATATTAATTTTGAGATATTTTTTCATAAAAGCTATAATTATGCTTAGTTACTAGTCAGACATAAATTACTATTTCAAATTTGAAACTATATATATAAAAAATCTATTCGTACTTGATTGCCATCTAATTATTGTTTAAAGAAAAAATGTCCTGTTACACTAAAATAAAGTTTGGAGATCTTGCTTTAAATTGTAGATGTCATTTGTAGATGTCACTGAAAAAGATAGTATTTAAGACAGCATTTCTAAGCTACAGAAATAATTTTGGTACGCACGGAGTATTAAAAAAATTTTTTTTTCAAATGGTGTCAAAAAAACAAGTAAATGTGATAGTAGATTTTGGAGACATCTATGTGGCTAAATATTTTGAGGGCGTGAAATATATCTATGAAAGAAGGCTAAAGTATAAGAGCAAGTGCCGGTACAGTTCAGGAAACACTTACTTTTGCACATTTTAAGTTGAAATGAATTATACTAGAGAAGACATCTGAATGAAAATAGGTGCGATAAAGATAGTCCGGCTTAGGAACTTATCGTAACTACCAAAACAGTAGAAACTGTTATATGAGATCAGAGACCATAGTAATGGAAAGACGTACAAGATTAGTTTGACTAAGGAAATTTTCATTTTCATCAAAACACTAAATAATCTTGCATTAGAGCTGTACTTTTAAAAACTCTTATATCAGTGACTGTAATGAAGGCATATGAGGTAGGTGAATTAGTGGAATGAAGAAAATGTTCTTATAACAATTAGATGAATATATACTTCTTTTTTAATTTGGGAAAGGAGTTAAAATTTTTGTAATGTTATGAAGTTTTTACCTTTTATTGCAGGCAGTACAATACTTATAGAAAAAATATTTTATTTTATTAAGAATATGTGGTCAAACGAGAAATCTGAGTTAATGATAGGATTATAAGTCTAAAATGTAGATATAATAAATTGAAGATTAAATTTGCTGTGTAAGGTAACTTAATCAGAGAAGCATACACGGTACAATTCTGACGGAATACAGTCTTCCTTTATGGAGCATTAAAAGTTTTAATGAAATTCTGGAATTCTATATCTGAAGAATGATTAGGATTTTTAAATAGGAAACACGAAAAATAAGCAATGCCCTCGCCGAGACTCGAACCTGGAACTTTCGAATACCCGCCGAGTGTGGTACCATTACACCATGAAGGCATGTAGAAAGGAGGGAGAAAATACCTTATATACTCCTCCTTTTACAGGGCTACTGGAGATTGGGGGACCCAATCGCTAAATTTAGGTAGTGAAGAATCATCCGTCACCTTTTAGTTCAGGCTCCACTGTACAGACATTAGGATATTTTTGAGACAGGAGATGTGAAAAATGAGTAATGCCCTCACTGGGACCGGAAGCTGGACCTCTCGAATACGCGCCGAATGTGCTACCTTTCCACTACGAAGGCAAAAAGGAGGGAGAAAATACCTTATAAGTTCAGCACCTCTGGCGCAGCTCGCAAAAATGCCATAGGGTGATGTAAAGTCTGCCAGGAGGGTCGGGCTGCGTCCTTTATATCATATCATAAGTTCAGCATATTTATACCATAAAACGTTTTAACCATCTTCTGCTTTTGCCATTACCTCATTTGTTTTCCTCACAGAAATGTTAGTCTCTTGATAACCAGTAGCATAATTCGGTAACAATACCCTCTAATTAAGGAAATTAAAAATCCTACATTCACTTGCAAAATTTCCTGTTGAAATTTCTTCATTTCTCATCATAGCTTTCTCCTTTTATCGTCAAGCAAGTATGTAAAACTTATGCCGGAAATTGTGAATAAATGGGCATACTCTCCACCTTATACGCTGATTATTAAAACTTACTTTTAATGCTTTTAAGCTTGAATCAAGTGCACTCAGAATGCGTCTTCATCGAAACTTCTCTCGCATTTTTACGTACCAGCATCATTTGTATGCCAGATTTATAAGTCATGCTGTGTTTAAAATAAATGTAAGTCAAGAAAGTACATGGCTTCTCACTATTAAAGAAAAATTGTCAATGAACAGGTTTTCCTTTGCTATTTGTGTCAAAACATCCAAAATCATTATTACATGTATGTGTATTTGATTAATTAGTATTCAATTATAGTTTAAGAATAAATACACTTCCAAATAGAAAAGTAACATTTTTAATAACTTTTACATCCTTATACATACAGAAATGCATAACATACAAAGTTGGACGTAATGAAAGCATAATTATTTCCACGGGCAGTAAAGATTCTGTGTGACACCAATTGTAAAGAGATTCGGAAAGTAGACTGTGTCTCATCAGAAGCTAGACATGCCGCCATGGAAAATAAAAAGAACAATGCTTCACCCTACGCTAGTTGCATATAATAAGAAATAAAAAACGACATTGTAATTAATATGGTGATGATACAAATAGTTAATTAAGCTTATTACTGTTGCAAAAGAAAGAAAATCCGTGTTACAGTGATAAAAATAACGTAAAGGTATTTTGCTGATTAAAAGGAATTTCTCATGAATTTTTTTTTTCTTGTGAAGTGTAAAACCCTGGCTGCCAGTTCAAACTACCGTAGGGAAAAGCAGGGCTCGCTTTAACAATAAGTTATTCAAATACCCCAGAAAAAAGCACAGCACAGACTTTTCGTCTGAGACATACAACATAGCTTGGACATACAGGAACATACAAAAATTAAACATACTCATTATAGAAATACTTATTTACACGTGTTTAAAATATTCGTATGTTGAAAAATTTTCACTCATATAATTATAAATATTTTTAATAAATTCACTCCATAAATATATATTTTAGAAAGATAAAAGTATTTTCTTGCGATTTTAAAAATATAGTAGTACAGCAAAAAAGTTTTTATTAAATTTTGGCATAAATGTAGCCATTTTTACAGAGTTAATTATTATGTTATCTTAATGAAACATTTTTTGATATAATGATTTTTTTTTCATGCCTTGGAAAGAGGTATGACCAGCAGTGTATTTGCATTCGGTTTGAAATAAATATAAACCATTGGTTATATGTCAATCTACCGGAAGATCAAAGTGAGATTATTAACTGTATACTACCAAATTATTTTTGTTATAGCTACATATTTTCCCGTTACAAAAATAAATCAAAACTTATGCAGTCTTAAAGTTCCCTTTTACGTTTCACAGTGTTTTGATTAAAATCGGAAGATACAGTGGGCTACAAGACGTACAACACAACTTTTGTGCGATTGGGGAAAACATTGAAACCGATACACATTCCATTTGCTTGGTTCTTTCCCATTGATTTTGAAATCAAATGTTCTCTCAAACGATTTACCATATCGGGCTAATAACCCCTACTGAAAACCCTCCAAGCAGTACAATTTTTTTTTCAAGAAAGGCCCGTTTATTCTGCGCCAACATCACCTAAGAGTGGCGAAGATGCTGGCTCTGGTTCTGGAAGCACTTTCTGTTCTTGAGTCTCAGATGCTGCTGCTTGGAAGCCTGCAGGAGGAGGGGGTCTATAGGCTCCACTACCCTTTATACTTTCATTTGGATGGTCTGGATTTTCTCTGTGTGGGAAGACTTGACGTTGATGAGGTGGTTGGTGTCCCGGAAGATCTCTATTAGGATAATCGGGTCGTACATGAACACCTGATCCTGAAGAAGCTGGAGATCCTTGGTATGCAGGCTTAATTTGTGTTTGTGTGATGGTATTTTGAGAGGGTGTGCCTTGCTTTGAAATTTGACTGCTACGAGACGGTGTTGATATAGGTTGATAGGGTGCACTTGGTTGTCCAAACTCTGGTTTAGGATAGATCTCTGGCCCTCTGGTATAACTAGAGCTTCCATCATATTCTGGTTTTAGTTGTTGCGGTCGGATAGCTTGATGAGAAGAAGATGGTTGCTGATATCCGGCAGTTTTTACGCCTGAACTCGTCTGAGGTACTTTTTGAGAGGATGTTATAGTATTAGCGGGAGGCCTGCGTTGAGGTTTAAAGTCCTGCTGCGTTTTGATTTGTTGTTGAGAGGGTCCATCATAGGAAGGTCGTGAAGGAGGAGAAGGATATCCGCTACTAATTGGCTGACGATGACCTGAAGAAGACGTTTTTTGCTCATAGGAAGTCGAGGGTGAAGATGGTGGGCCTGAAGGTCGGCTTATTTGTGAAATGCCGACAGGATGCGTTTGGGGTCTCGGTTGATTGTATCCAGGCCCACCTTTTATATTGGCATTAGGATGGTCAATTGGCTGATGTGATGGAAATCGGGATTGTGCAGAGGATGTCTGAATATGCTGAATTTGGGATTGACTGGGCTGCTTAACACGACTTATTGCTGGAGGCTGAGGACGGGGTTTATCATAGGCTTGAGTATCGGCTGGAGTCGTCTTCTTTATAGAAGTTGTAGGCAACGATGGTGGTTGTGGCCTTGACACAACAACCGGGGCTCTCGGTCTTTGTACTTGTGGTTTCTGATAGCCTCCGCTTGTTTGAGGACGCTTCACTCCCGAAACAGAAGTTGATGGAGATTTGATTCTTTGAGGTTGTTGCACAACGTTTGGAGCTTCATATCCATTACCTTTAATTTCAGCTTGAGGGTGATCAATTATTACTTGTCTTGGGGGCTGGTAAATGCTGCCAGTTGGTTCACTTGGTTTCTTAACGCGGCCTTGCTGTGGGGGTTTATATGAAGCAGATCCTGTACCAACAGGTCTTTTCTCGCCTACTGGTTTGACTGCAGTTGTCGTATCATATCCCCCTGCTGGCGGAGGTCGTGAGCGAGAAACTTGTGGCGGTACCTGATATCCACTTTGAGGAGTAGATGGTCTGCTGATGCGCGTAGGTTCAAACCTAGGAGGTTGTGGTGGAGGCTGTTGGTAACCTGGTCCACCTTTGATGTTTGCATTTGGATGATCAGAAGGTGGGGGGAAAACAGGCTTTGGTCTTGAGGGAGGCTGTGCGGCAACTGATACTTGCGGTCTGGACGGAGGTGGAATGGCAGGCTTTTGTCGTTCACTAATTATTGATGGAGCTACGGGTGGTTGAGGTTTACCATAATCTCTGTCGATTGGTTTCTGTGCAACAGGCGGTGGAGAAGGAATCCTTGATGGAGGTTGTGGAGGTTTAGTGAGAATAACTTCTTGTTGAACAGCAGGTGGGGGTACGTAGGAGTTGGTAGGTCTAGAGGGTTGTTTAGGAGGTGGTGGTGGCGGTGGAGGAACAAACGTGGTTGGTCTAGAAGGCTGTTTTGGAGGTGGTGGCGGTGGAATATACTCCGTATCAACATGCTCCCGTTGTACCGTTTGAGGAGGCTGATAAGGTGGCCTGCTAGAAGGTCTTCCAACAGGTTTTTGTGAAATATGCACCTGAGAAACAGGCCTTTGTGAAACCGGCACCTGAGAAACAGGTCTTTGTGAAACTGGCACCTGAGAAACAGGTCTTTGGGGAACTGGATAACTAGGATATTCTGAAACTACTGGTCGACTGGGTTGAGGTACGCGACCTTGCTGTGGCGGTCTGTAATCAATGTTGCCTTTTATATTCGAGTCTGGGTGATATTCTGGCCTGGTGCTAACTATAACAGGAACTCGAGGTCTTTCAGGTTGGCGAATAATTGCTGGTGTTAGTGGAGGACGGGAAATTCTTGGAGGGGAGGAGACAGGTGGAAAAACTGGACGAGGAGT
Organism: Stegodyphus dumicola; assembly: GCF_044657685.1. Classification (NCBI taxonomy): domain Eukaryota; kingdom Metazoa; phylum Arthropoda; class Arachnida; order Araneae; family Eresidae; genus Stegodyphus; species Stegodyphus dumicola. The sequence continues at coordinate 120,383,776 of NC_140771.1, forward strand.
CAAGGGGCTTGCAGGCTGAGGTGGTGGCAAAGACACTGGTTTTGAAGGTTGATAGCCATCAAATTGATATCCGTTTTCTTCTTGCTGTTGAATGGAAGGTGTTCGACCTCCGGCAGACGGACTTGGGTACTGAGGTTTTATGGAATCACGGGATGAATCGTATGGTGGTCTGAATGCAGGAGGTTGAGGACGAATTCTTGGTGGCTGAGGCTGGGAGATCGGTGTTTGGGGTTGGTATGCTGGCCTTTCTGGTTGCTGAACATGTATTACAGTACTTGGTGGTTGAATTCGTGGTGGTTGAGGTTGGATACTCGGTGGTTGAGGTTGGTATGTAGGCCTTTCTGGTTGCTGAACATGTGTTACAGTACTTGGTGGCTGAATTCGTGGTGGTTGAGGTTGGGGTGTGATTCGGGAGGGTGGTGGAGGTATGCTTATACTAGGAGGATAAGAACCAACTGATGGTGGCTGATCGGGTTGCCGAGGATAACTAGGATATGATGGCTGTTGTGTTCTAGTTTGATCTGGTTTGAATATTGTATCTGGTACTTTCCCAATGTCTTGATTAGCATTGAAAAAAGATGGACTTTCTTTACAATCAAAATTATACCAGAAATCACAAGCTAAAATTCTTTGATTGAAGGTTGTTCCTGGTCCACATAAGAAACTTTCTTGTCTGTCTTCAAAACATACGTGGTAGACCTGAAAAAATGTAAATTATGCAAATGTAAATTACAATACAACATTATTTCGGAAATACGTATAACACGAAGCAAATTTATTTATAATTTATGAAACTTTTTTAAATGGTTTTGTTTGCTTGAAAAATGCCTTTGAATATTTTATAAAGAAACTATTCGGAAAAACTGCTTTCCGAATAGTTTCTTTGAAACTTGTTTTAAATTCTTGGAGCAATAAAAACACATTTGTTATTTCAGATAGATTTCAGAATGGATATTTAGTTCCTAAATATACCCTGATTATTGCATGAAATGTAATGTTCTCTGATCATTGCATGAAACAAAATTCAAAAGTAGTAAGTGGCAGCAAAATTTTAGAAAATATGAAACTATCATGTTATTTGAATATTTCACTTAAAAAAAATATCAATTGTAAATTTCCGTTAATGGTCTGCTAATTCTTAGCAGCTGCATTATTATTGAATTTCTCAAATAGTTATGAATCTTTCGAAACTTATGGAAACAAAAATGAATATCTGAAGAATTTTAGCAGCGTTTTAATATAAAAAATTCACAAGTAGCTTATAGAAATTATTCAGAATGCAGTTCCAAGCAGAGAAGGTTATATAATTACTTGCTGCACACAGTTTTATTTATTTAAAAGCATTCATTAAAGAAAATGCATTTCAATGAAAATGTTCAGAAAATATGCAGTGAAACCTAACTCTGTACATAGACTGTTCAGAATTAAATTTCTTTTTAAATAATTAGCTGACTTTTCGTGTTTGCATAATATGAGTTAAAAAATATATTTGTGGATCCAGATTTTATGCAAAAGAAAATATTTTTGGAACTCAATTAGCAAGTCATTATTCTTTGTTCTTACCTGTCAATATATGTTCATGTTGCAGTAAAAAACTAAACATAATTTTTCTTCTTATACGCTAGACAATGATGGCCAGCTCATGAACTGCCGAACGGAACTCAAGGGCTAATGAGCGGTTTCTGAAAGTGCTCATGGGCTCAAGACTCCTTGAAAGGTTGTCAAAAATTATTATTATTCATGCCTGATAGTTGAAAATGTGTACTGAACTCCATACTTTAAAATATATCAACGCTTTCGAAAATCTCAAAAAAATGATTGCGAATGAAAGAACGTAGACCTCATTTAAGACAGTGTATTAGCTGAGGCTCTGTACTGCGTACTCCGAAGGAAACGTAACTACAGTGGATCATTACTTAGTTATTGGTGTTAAAAAGAGAATCGCTAGTAAGCAGTGTTTTGCCAGAAAGTTATTGTGAAGAAGTTTTGACATACTGTTAGAAGTTCATTTGTTTTCACAAATGGTTAAGCCAGTTGACAAAGACAAGGAATGAAACGTATGGAAATTCGAATATTTAATATTAGTGTATAACATATTGATTGTTACATGTAATGATGTATGCACATGAAATATTTCGAAGAGTCTTAAAACAGCAGTAGAAATCTTTTAAATTAGGCTCTTCCTAACCTTAAGCCAAAGTGGATTTCAAATAACATGATTCTGTGTTATTCTAAAAATATTATAGATGGAATCACTCACATCGTGAGCTAATATTATTCCATTGATAAGACGGGATAATATCTTTCAATCAAGATAAATTTGCTTTGAATGAGGAACATTTATGTCCTGCGAGCAACATATATTCCTGGTTCAGACTGTGTTTTGTCATATAGTATAATGAAATAAATAAAAATGTGTTATTCAAAATTACAGGAAGCTTGCTTTAATCTGATTAGTTCAACTTTTAAATTTGGCTGGTTTTAAAATTCGGGTTCAATGTTTTTCTTCTTCATATGTTATTCTAAGATATTTTATAAAGCGAATTAGAAAAATTTTTCGATATTATTCTCTAAGATATTTCCCCTTTTAAAAATTGTTTTCAAACATCAATTTAAAGCTTTCTAATGTAATCAACTGCCAGGATTCAAATATTTTTGACACGTATCAATACTTGATTATGTAACAATACATGCATTTTCATGTTTATTTTGATTTTTGGATAACATCAGATTAATTTATATGAAATTCTTGTTCTTATTTGTTTTTAGTCAACAGAAGAGAGTCTATTGAGATTGATAAAATTTCAACATGTTTTTAAGAAGTAAATCAATACTATTTTCTGTCACAAGTAAAATCTCATTTATTCTCTTTTTGCTTTGCACATTAGAGTTCATTTATTAATATTAAAAATTTAACATTGAATATTTTTGAAGTTCTACTTAAATATTTTGCGTTTTTACTTAACGCAACTACCTCTTAGAAATCGCCAAAATTTCAGAACTTGCCAAATTCTGGCGTCCATGCGCATGAGCATTCTTCCGGCAACCATGCTTATAACAATCCTTCAGCCATGGTTTTGGCTGAAGGAACGGCGCCATTTTTGTATGCGTTCTTTTTTGTTGTATTCAAAGTTCCAACTGTTTTTAATAAACAAATCGTGAATATATGAACTCGCGGAAATTACCAGCAATGGAAGATATTACAGTAAAATTTCTGCAGAAATACGGAATTTTGAGGACAATTTCTGAAAGGAACAACAATGAAATGCGTTTCCTAGATAGCACTGCTGCTGAGGGTTGCATGAAGCCGAGTCTCCGCAATTCTCAGATATTTTTAAGGGAAACCATGGCTGTGTAATTTGGGAGTAAATAGAGCAAAAAATAAATTGCAAGAAAATTTGAAAAAGAATGGAAGTGTTTTATTTTTTAAGTGTATCACGTAATACTTATTTAATAATTCAAATTTGTATTTTAAATTGCTCTTTTAATAATGTTTGCATGTGCGATAATACCGATAATCCGGCATGCATGTGCGATAAATACCGATATGTGCATGCATGTGCGATAAATACCGATGATCCGGCAAACGTTCCAAAGAATTGAGCAAAAACTACTAAATTTCATTCGATAAGTAACTTTTACCTTTTCATCTGTAAAAAATCGCTATATTGAGCCAAGGTGGTTGCTTTCATACGTAAGTACCTTCTTGAGTTTTATTAATGGCTCATTAACGATAAGAAATCAGTGAATAAGTTATAAATGCGGTGGGGTAACAAGAAATATTCAAGAGCACTTTCAGATAGTGCAAGGATGTCAAATTCGCGACCCGCGGGCCGCATGCGGCCCACAACAAATATTTTTGCGGCCCGGCCAATATATCGGCAAATAATAATATATAATAATAAAATAACATATCGACGAAGAAAAAAATTAAATGTTTACTGCTAAGTAATTAACGATAATTTATTCAGTGTTGTTAGATTACTCACAGCGAGCTGACACACACACTACTTAAATTACAAATGCGTGTGAGTAGCTTGCGTTCAGCTACCTTCGGCCTTTGGGGGACACGTGCACTCAGAACTTGTACGCGTCTCCCGATAGCCGAATGTGGCCAAACTCATGGTCTCAGTTTTCCAATCATAGTTTTGTACGATATATTGGTGCATGCATGTGCATGCGCTTTGCTTTATTATTAATTATTACTTAATTCATATTGTTACGGATTTCATAGTTATTTATTTAGTTAGATTTTTTTGTTTAGAATTGTAATTAGATTTGCTTCATGTTGCCTTAGCAACGCAGACGATTTTTGAAAAGACAGCTGCGTTGGAAGGTTAAAAATAGAAGTTAGGTGGATCCATACTAGGCGGCATTGGGGAGATTTAGGAGTGTCTAAAATGATGTCTAGTTCTGCAAAGCTTGTGAACTATTGATCTTCCACTGTTCTAAAATAATCATAGGTTATAACAACCGCTTCCGTTAATAACAACCTGAATTTCCGCTGAGCGAGCATGTCATTATAGTGTAAAATATACAGAAGGTTCGAAAGAAAGAACGCATTACAAAGCTGTTAAGAATAGTTGAAAACTTACCTGACAGTTTGTCTCTACGTCAGCATATAGACCAGGATTATAGGGTGTTGCGGAACAGCTGAAACTAGTCTGTGGTATTGTGGGAGTCTCGCCTTTAACGTAACCGTCGTGTCGTGTTACGACGCCGCTGAAGTCGAGACCAGCAGGATTGCCCCCTTCATCGCCCCTCGCTCCACCTTCGCCGTATGATTGCTGGAAGAAAAATGTTTATCACTTTAAAAATATCCCAAAAACTGCGGCTATAAATTTGTAAGCCATGAGATAAAAATAAAATTTCTTTTTACATCTAGTTTTCATGCCACTTATTTTTATTGAGAATGTTTTTCCATTTCGCTTTTTACAATTGCTCCAAAGCCAGTTTTGACTTTGGTTCTGCATTGCGTATCCAGGACTTTCTTATGAAAATGATATCTTCTGCACTGTAGTGGTATTTACATTTTATATCAGCTCTATACATTCTCGGATATTTTATAAAATTTTAAGCTCTTTTGAAGAAGAGAAAGCTTAAACAAATTATTATAGTGTGAAGCACGTCGTGACCTTTCTGGATTCTTTATAAAAATTAATAATTGAGTATATTATGAATAGTCTTCTGTTTCGTACTCCGCATTGGATATTTTGAATATTTCCTTTTGATTTATGTCTTGAAAATTTCCCTCTTGGACTAAAGTATTTAGGAAATAAATATTCAAATATTTTTTGTATCCACTAAAATGTAACGCGCATTTAGTTCCATCAAAATAAATTTAAAATGCTTATCTACGCATTGAACTGTAATTTTTATATTGGACTGCTGAAAATGAAATAGCAAAAGCTCTTCATATTTTAAATCGGAAAAAAATGGAGCGAAAAACCTTGCCTAATTAAAATAATCATTTATGGCATCAATTCACTAGTGACAGCTGGTGCAGGGAAGTCAATGGATCACGTAATTGGATCACCTACAGAACAGGGTACTTAGAAACATGCAGAATAAACAGCATACTGTTGTAATCAGCATAGACAGTTAAGGTGCCTTCGATTCGTTGTGGTGGCATTATTTTTTAAAATGTCTCAAAGATAGTAGTTGCCTCCAAACTTGATTTGAACTGATCTACAGCAATATGAGTGAAAGACAAATTCAAGCTACAACGGACGGAGATGTCCACATGCACAAGATGACGAACGGCTGCCCCGCAGGGCTCTTGACTAAGTCCATATCTGTGGACGCTGGTAGCAGACACCGCGCTCAACCTGTCTGATGACGATGAAACATCAGAAATACCACGTTTACTCGCTTAATAGTCGCACCTCCGTTTTGAAGCGGAAAAAGTCGCCGAAAGTGTACAATATTGTGTACTAGATTTCCCGTATAATAGTCGCACCAAGACTTCCACAATGAAAAATTGGCAAAAAGTGCGAATATTACGCGAGTAAATACGGTAATAGCATATGCTGACGACTTCTTGCTTGTTTCAAATGGTCACAGCCGTAAAAATTACGATGTAAATTCCCAAAAAGTGTTAGATAAAATAGTCCGCTGGGCCGATGAACATAAGCTCACCAAAAGAGCAAAAAGCTTCAAGAGCAAAACAAAAGGAATGTTTTTTAGCCTAAGAAAAAGGCACGAGCGTACCCCGTGCATAAACCTCCATGGCAGAAATATACAATTCGTGAGACATTTCCGCTACTTGGGTGATATAATAGACGACAGATTCTCCTGGCTTCCTGACATCAAGGACCTTAAAGAAAGACTGCATAAACTAACACAATGCGGACAACAGCTGCTCCTAGGTGGGGGTCTTCTCGCAGGTACTCAAGTTATAGTATGCCACCGTCACTGAACGAATAGGACTTCATGGCATCTGCATATAGGACGTTACGATCAACATACAACAAGTACTAAACTCGGCTCAACTACCATTTCTTCTGGGCATCTGCAGACGATTCCGCACTACTCCAACAACTGCATTGCATGTATTGGCAAGTCTTTGGCTCCTTCACTTGGCTTTACAGAGCGAGAGTGCTATGGTGAAAGAGATCAGACTAAAACACTAAGTAACAAAACTAACAAGTTGCTTTCTCAGATGAATCTGTCTACAGTCTGAAGTAGAATGATGGAAGAGTACGCATCAGACGTTACAGAGGGGAACGTCTGTGTCCCACAGTGTGTTATCCAGCGTCATACCGCACAAACGCCTGGTGTGTGGGGAGCTATTGTGTACAATTCTCGATTCCGTCTAGTGCAGATTGCGGGCAACCTCAACAGTGATCGCTAAGTAAGGGAAATTGTGGAGCCAGAAGTCCTGCCCATTCTTCGATGCATTTCGGGCGCTGAATATCAGCAGTAAAATGCCCGTGCACATGGTTCTCAAACTGCACAAGCCTCCTTTAGGTCACAATGGGTTTCGCATCTTCCATGGCCTGCTTATTCCCCTTTGCTATATGTCGGTCTTTGAGCATGTCTGGTATTTCATCGGTCGGAGACTCGCTCTCACAGCTGGTGCGGCACACACTAAGACTGAACTTTGGCGTTAAATGGAAGCCATACGGAATGCCGTTCCACAGGATTACATTCAGAACTTGTATGGTTCAATGCCACGGCGTACAGACTCTTATCGTTCAGCGTGTACTATGTCAGACGTTCGTTTTGGTTTCTTTTATCTTGTACTATATTTGATCGTTTATTTATACTACTATCGATAATATGTGGAATAGATTTCATTCATTTTCGATTCATTGCAATTCCTTCACGGTGTTGCGTTTTTTTTTACAAACATTAGTGTATATTGGTTGCAGTTTCTGCAAAATTCTCTAATCTAAACTTGTAAAGGGTACTTGGATTCAGATGATTATTTCTATGATTAAAGTATCTTAAAGGTATTCACAATTACTCCTTGCCACAGCCATTGTCTGCTTTTTATGTTGTTCGTACTTGCCATTTAGCTGGCATAGTCCTTAAAGACGTTGACTGCCAGACCGATGGGCCTGGGATCAAATTCCGGAAAAAGCAGGGATTTTGTTCTTTAAGCGTACAGTGTCCGTGCGACAATGGGGTATTCAAAATATACGGTGACCTGTAAATCCTCTTGAATGATTAGTGATAGGGGAAGAGGGGTAGGAAATATTGGGAACGTCCCGTAGGGTGTTCTCAGTCAAAACGGGAGCGAAAGTTAAATAGCTAGCAAGGCCGGCGCTGCGACCTAATATGCCTACGGAAATGCAAAGGTGTTGTCATTGCTTCAACCTGTCCTTGTTGCCCATGTCTGCAATTTTCTCCTGCTGTCACAAATTTTAATAATGTGTAGTTATACAACAGATTTCGGCGTACCTTCTACTGGTCGTTCCATTTATAACAATCAAATTATTTTGAACTGTACCTTTATTACATGACAAAATGACAAACAGCATGACAAAAAAAAATGACAAAAAGTATGGAATATTCATTCAAATAAATAATCGTAAATGAATAAAACGTTGAAAGAATCGTAAATGAATAAAACGTTGTTAAATGAATAAACGTTAAAGTAATGAGAATGCTCAATTTTTATTAATAATAACAGTAACATAATATGTTTTATTGCTCGTTTATTAAATTAACATTTCATATTTTTGCATTAGTTAGCATATACATTGATTATGATTGTCTCTAAGTAACAGAATCATGAAAGTATTTTTATGTTTCTATACTTCCTTTTATGTGAGTATAGTACGTAAAAGGAAATACAGAAATCATATAATACAGATTTAAATTAAAAACACTTCGCGTTAAGAATAAAACAATAAATTTGTATAGAAAGATAATATATTTAGTTTGATTTAGTAAAAATGTTACTTTCCCGAGCTGTTATGCGCTATCTGGGAAAAGGGGCATGAATTATATGTCCTTTCGCGAGATAATAATGACGACCCCGAGAACTCTGTGAATATCTTTAGCCATGGGCAGTGACGTTCCGAAATGATTGTTTGTAAACGTGGATCTCAAGTTGATGTGAAAAGAATGATTAGGATTTAAAAGCGTATCTACAGTCTATATTAATTAACAACTAATATAAATATGATAGTGTACTATTTAGGCAATGTAATGCTACCTTGTTTTATTTTTTTTTCTAATTGGAGGAATGCAATGGAGAACTCATTTCGTTGACAATTATGATAACCACTGCGCGTGTTAAAAAGAAATCAAAAGCACGGATGAAAACTTTGCGTCGTATAGCTCCTGAGCTGAAACTGAGCTATGCAGTTGTTGAATGTCTTAAGGTTTATTTTTTACAATATTCCAAGTTTTGCGTCATTTTGCTTCCATTGGCCTTATCTATCGAAGTGAACTTGCACTAATGGCTGCCTAATTGACCCAGAATGAACTAACAACAAGCAAAGCTTTCATACCAGGATTAGAGACTGTGACAAATACTATTTCATACTATGACAAAGCTTGGCTGTCCCACTTCGTTGTTACTTGCAAGAGAACTTCCATGCAACTGTCCTACGCTGTTTCATAGAAAGTAAAGAAATCATACGTTTGTTGGAGAATTCATGACATATAAGTTTTTTTAATTCGGCAAAGGGGATTTTAGTAGATTTCTTTGATCAGCAGTTTTGACTGCTGCTGTATTACATTGGAAAGTTTGCCTTAATCTTTCCAATGAAAAAGGGAATTTCTAAGAATAAGTGTCCTTTACGATAAAACTGAGTAGACTGCGCACCACTAATAACGTAGCATTTAACGCTGATGGAAATTATGGAGGAATCCTTGTATACAGGTGTAGGTTGAAGCAAGGTCGGCATCTGGGCATCCAAATGAACATATCAGCTACCGCCGAGTCTTCCTAACTGCTAAGCTTCCGTTCCAGTTGAAATATCAAAGGACAACGGACACTGCGGTCAGAGGCTCTCCTACCCCTCTTCCTTTACCTTGAACCTCTTGAACAGATTTCAACTAGCCATGTATTTTGAGTTATCTTTCGTCGCACAGGCAAATAATGTAAATTATGTAACATTAGTTCGAAGTTCGAAGGCAATTATGTAAATGATATATGCTCATTTACATAATTGCCTTCGAACTCGGGCCTTTCAATGCGACAATCATCAACATCACTAACTACTGTCTCCTATGGGCATATATCTCCTCTGGGCGTTATACATATAGAAGTTTTCATACCATTTTCATTCGGAAGATGGTATGATAGATATCTGACAGACGATTTTTCAGGGAATGGAATACGTAAAAATCACTAGAAGCCAAATACAGGTTCTGAGTCTCAGACACGCAGCTACAAGTCAGTATATTAGGAGGCACATTTCTGCTGAAAAGGCTTATCAGTGGATCCCTGAAATACCTAAATCATTACAATGAGTTCTTCAAGAAATGCTATTTCAAAGCTTTTACTGCATCAAACATGTCTTAGTCGATGCGTTTTCCATTCTCTTACATCAGTACGCAATCTTTTTTATGATTACCTTTTGTAATTGAGAATTAAAAGCAAATTAATTATAACAAAAATATATTAAAATCTGAAAGGTTTCAAATTTTAAAGGTCACCTAAAAGGGTTTGTTAAAGTTTTCTACGCTCTCGCTGAGCCATGCATCTATCTATCAGTCTGCTGTTATACTCGCATCTACTAAATTTTTTTGTGCCTTTTTAGCTTCATTATGAAACATCATTTTCTTCGCACTTACGCCATATGCAGTTTAACAACAAAACCACAAAAATTTTAAAAGCAGCATAGTGGTACACGTTTAGAATTGCTTATACAGCGTTAGGTGTTGCCATATATTTTTCTGTTTTTTCCAGACTTTTCTGAGTTTATCATATTAATATTCAGTTTTCTCACTAAAATGGCTTTACAAAGCTTTTTTTTTTTTTTTTCTCTTTTTATTCTTAATGCTTTGTGAGTTTTCTTTATTTAATAATATTGACTCCACATAAAATTCGATTCAATAACAAAATCATAAAATATTTGAAAATAGCATATCTTTAGAATTTCCGACAGACAGTCTCTCGCGCTGGAGATAAAACTGTTTTATTTCGTACAGTATTGATACTACTCGCTTTGAAATGTTGAGTTGTTCATCAAAAATTCGTTAAACTTTAACAAAATATGAAATAGATAATGAAAGAAGTTCGAAATTAGGGCTTCCAGATGCTCATACTCGGGTGGAGGATTACGTTATTCAAAATGTGATGTCTCTAGGTACCGTTGTTTTTTCACAGTGCGTGAAATATGCAGAAATTCATGTAGATTTTTCATTATTTGATTTCTTTAAATGTATTTTAAATGCAAGACAATTATGATAATTGTGATATTCTTTAAATTATGATAATTATGATAATTATGATATTCTTTAAATGTAAGACAATAATATTTGGTGGCAACAATTTGGAAAGTGATACAACGTATTTAAGTGTTTCGACACACTTATCTTAAAGGGGCTATCTTCTTTTCTTTTTCTTTAACCCAGAAAGGCTATTAGTCTCGAAACAGCATTTTTTTTGTCGAATTACTATAAACGGCTGTATCAGTTTTCAAAGTATTACCACCAAGTAGTATCACTCTGTATTATATTTAAAGCAACTGCATAATGAAGAGTCTACATGAATGTATGGATTTTAGTATTGTTAAAAAAGGCTTTTGGAGTCATGTAGCTTTGAATAACATGAGCACCTGGAATCTCGAATTTGGAAATTTGTTTTATTGTCTAGTTCATATTTTGTGAAAATTTAACGAATTTTCTCAAAAAAACTCAACAATTTCAAAACGAGCAGTAGCAACACTGTAGGGAATAAAATTGTTTTATCTCCAACGCGCTAGATTGTTTATCGGAAAATCTGAAGGTAGGTTGTTTTAAATATTTTAGCTCAAAATGTGGCGTTAGCGCAAATGCTCTTGAAACGTTTATGCGTCTGTAAATGAAAGGAGAAAAAAAGACCGTTTTGGTGTAATGTGAAATCTGAAAGCTTTCAAAATATTTTTTACTTTAATAACTTATGCCTGTAAATTTTTTTTCGCTTTTTTTTTTCTAAAAAGGTTCGTTTGTGAATACCGTTTGAAATTTCCCGTGTGCCTAAGTAAAAATGCGCGATCAGGTTTCCGGCATTTTTTGCGCAGAATCCAATGTCACTTGCATTTCCGTCGTTAGTCTTTATGCTTCGTAATGTGAGGTTAAAATCTTTTAGAAATTCGATTGCCTCACAGACAGTAAAATACTCTTCAGTCATCCAGTTCTTAACAGCAAGGCACATGAAGGCTGTGGATATTCATCGCCAGATTTGTGAAGTGCATGTGGACAATATCATCAGTGATAATAAAATATAAAAATTCATACTCGAAGGGAATCAACGCACTAATGGTAAGTGGAAACGACCGCAAGTAACTGACTATCATCGCAAAGGGGCAGGGTTATGTGAGGGCGGTTTCCGAAATTTATTGTTCGCTACGATAAATGCTTAAACCGAAAAAGAGAAAATGATGTAGAAGAATAGGTAACTGTTAATGAATCCAGAAAATAAATGATATTATTATTATTATTATGAAAATTTTACTTATTTCATTTTTATTGCAATATGGATCGTGTTTAAAAAATAGCCCTAGTATTTAGTACTGTAAAGCAAGATTTAATTACCACCTAGGCTTTGGACAAGCCCTGGACTTGGGGCCGACGGCCTTATAATCTACAAATCTAAATCATCCTACAGTTCCTCATAACCCTCATTTTCTATCATGAAAGCATGTAAGAAAGGGATTAGAGGATCTTGAAATACAAATATGCATGGTCCTCCTAGACTGGCTTAATTGGAGGCTGCTGTTAATTTTCTTTATGCATAACTGTTCTTCAGATTCAGCTTTATTTTTCTTTTTTATTCAAATTAATAGTATATTTGTGTAATAATGTATTTGGATTCGTTAATTTTCAAATTATAATTACTTAAATTTGGTCATTGACTTCTTTTATTAATGGAAAATTCTTAGCTGCGAAATTTATCTGCAAGCTCAAAACATGTGCTAAGTGTATTTTTTTGGAATTATTATAATGTATGTATGCTTTCAGAATTATTATTCTCATTCTAGTGTAAATTTAAAGAATTAGATCATATATTATTCTTATAGGTTATAGTAGAAATGTTTTTAAGTTTTTCAATTGTTGTAATTATAAATAACGGTATAAAATGGAATTCCTAATATTTGTCTGCATGTACGCTCAATTAATTTATATCCGTAATTAACTCAGAGTTAATAAAAATATCTAAAACAATTTAAGACAGTCATTGCTTCAAATAATGAACGCAATGTAGTGTCGCGCACACTTTTTAAATCGAAAATGTAACTTTCAGAATTCGTCAAAGAATTTTTCCTTTTGTTCCGGACATAGTATTGACATAACGATACACACTTTGCTACAATCTGAACTGACCTGCCAAACATTTGGTAACACTTAGTTCTGTCCAGGTCTTTCGTCTGGCTTTGTAACTATTCGAAGTAATACTGAGTGAACGAAGTGTCGAAGCCAATAGAGGACTGCAATGAACGAGACATATTGAACGCTGCGGCAATGTATTAAGTGAGGTGAGTTTAGTGAACTCATTAAAGTGATAAGAAAGCAGTAGTTTAAAATCCCGCGAACTTAAGAACAAGCGAAGAATTGAAATAAATAGTGATTATTAAACCACCAAAGGACTGATATTGCTGAAGAATTGCATTATTATGTTGATTTAAAGATTACCAGAGAAAATCATAACTTTCGTGAAAGGGTACAAATGATCTGTCGTCTGTCTGCTGAGCAAATCATTTCTGTCAACGAAGACTTAAGTTGCTTTAATGATACATACTCCGCACGAGTATTATCACGAGACTGTATCTGAATTAGAGATTCGTCTGGCAGTCATTCAGAGTCTGATGACATCTGACTCAAGCGAGACTTTAGAAACACGCATTGGCAAAAGTACCTGCATATAGTAACTGAAATAGGATTCAAGTCACCAATTTTACTTTTATGGTTTTTTGCTGTTCTTCCTAAAGTAACTGCTATGTTTTTCAGGTACCGCCAATTTCAGTTATACAGCGCGTGTTTATGCTGATTATTTTCACATACCGCGGCTGTCTGAAACTATCATATTCCTAGCGTACTGTTACCACTTTATCTCTGTTAAGACCCAAATAGCATTTGATACACAAAAGTGGAGATTGTACTGTCTTCTGGCATTCTGGCATTTACAATGTGCACATGTTAAAAAGATGATCGTTCATGCACGCAAAATATAGCTAGTAAAATTAAAACTTAAGTTTGGTTAGAAAGACTTACTATGATATATATTCTTAATTCGATTGCAATTAATTTTATGCTGGACAGGATCACAAGAAGCCAAGTCATGAAATTATAACTTAACACTTTAGTATGTATCGCTTGCAATGCATGTCTCTTTCATACTAAATTAATTATTGGAATATTGTCGAATTATATTCAATAACTATTAATCAAGTATTTTTTTATTTTTGTTACGAATATGTCAGGATCGCAAATTTTTTTATAATCCTTACCTGTAAACATGCATCTAATTCCCAACTATATTTACATTTTTATGTTTTCAGAATTTAAAAATATAATAAAACATGCATTATGAATATTTTCTTCTCATTTATTTACAAGTTTAAGGCAAGTTATTTATTTTTCAAGTTATATTACTGAAAGCAAATGGAACTTCTTGTAAAAACTTATATTTCTTGATTTGTGAGAATGTCTTAAGAATTAATTCTAAATGTATCTTAATTTCAAATAAAATATACTCGAAAATGGAACATATTGGTAAATGTTTCATAATTCAGAAACGTAAAATTTAGCGTGGTAAAACTAATTATTTTCTCTAAAATACTGAAAATGGCTTTTGGTTTCCTAAAATGCCCGGCAGAGTAACCAATGTTTCTACCAATGTTTGATAAAGCATCATTTTCTATTTATTATTAAGATAGTTTTTCGTTTAGTATTTTGCTTATTATTTTTCTAGATACTGAAAATAAGGAAACTGGAATTCGATTAACTTTATTCTAATTAATTAATTTATTAAAATGCCAGAGTTTGCTACTGTTTAATATTTGCCATAATTATTGTTGTTATTTTATTATTACTTTTGTTAACTAATAAAATTAAAGGAATCCAAATTATAGCAATTTATATTAAGAAGCATATTTTAAATATACTCACGCATACTGCTAGTGGAATGCAGAGATTTCCTAAAAAAGAAAATGCATATGTGTAAATTAAACCAGCAAACTAGTAGTAATGCTTCATAAATGCACATGAAATATATACTTCCAAAAAATAAAAAAAACAATTGATAGATAAAAGAATATATAGTGAACATTTCTTACAAGGAGAAAATTGTATTCGTTCAATAAGCTTATTTTTGTCTTTTCAAAACACTGAGATATGATTTTTTTATGAATCGGCTTGTAACTTAGTTATTGTAATTATTTCTGTTTTTTTTAAGAGTTTCGTAAATAAACTGCGCCTCAAAAACTTGATAAAATTATTAAACATTGAAAAGCTTCTTTTTAAAATTTTAAATCATTAAAACATTTTATGAAAAATCTTGCTTCTGTTCCACTTTTAGTAAATTGGTTTTGTTTTAGAAGAAGTAACAAGTTTTTATTTGTTTGATATAAGTTCTTTTGATGAATGTACATCTGTTATTAAACAGTACGGCAGTTTAATACTTATGATAAAAGAGAAACCAACAATGCGTGGAAATTTTCTGCCAAAGCTATAATATTTTAAAATTTAAAATTATAAATTTCCATCCCTGTTGCATTTTTTAAATTTTTCATTAAACCTTTTGCACTTTCGAAAGATTTTACAATTGTTTATAGTATGGTAATGAATAAATACCTATATGCCAGATTATTAATGTGCTTAAAGTCGTGCGTGTTGAAATGTTGCATGAAATTCATTTCTAAATATACTTCAAGAACACTTTCACACTATAACTACCAATTCCAAACCCTATCAGCAATTACAAGATTGTATTGCAATAAAGAATACAAAATTACCCTGTCTTATAAAAGGGTACAAATTTCGTTGTTTAAAATTTTAAATTAAATTATCTGAGTTATAGGGTTCTTTCTCTTTTCAAAGGTTTTACTACATATTAAGCATTTATTCAGGTAAATGAAGAAACTCCCCATAATATATTTCTGACTTTTGTATAAAATAAAATTAAAAAGTAAAGAAGTTTTCTATGCTGACATTCGACGAGTCTTCGAAGGACATTTAAAAAAACTACAGCCTTCGAGAAGGATATTATTCTTCTCAGAGGAAGAAATAGTAAATAAGATTATCTTTAAATTTATGAATCTGTATTAAGTGTCTGTCTTTGAAGAAGAAAAAAATTATAAATCTTTCCCAGGTTAGATTTTTCTTGACCGTTCTTCAACATTTCTTAAACTAGAAGTAAGAACAAGTATGAAATCCGGAGAAGAAATTTTCGAGGACAAGGAATACGATACATCTTTCTCAGAGCTAAATAACATAAATTTTATTGTTGAATTTTCTATGCTGCTGCCAGCAGACGTACGTAACATAAGTATTGTTGAAGGCCTTTAGCAGTGGCAACTGTAATCCAAAACTGAGACTGGAGATGACTAAGATTATTTCATTATGAAAATAACGTTGTGTAGATAAAAGAATAAAATATTTTAAAAATAGATAAAAAAATGGAAAGTTAAAATCTTTCTTTATGTTGCTGAAATAAGGAAATTACATTATTAAAGTTAATATACGTTAAGTGACTTGCAAATTTAATCCCGAAAAATACAATGAAAGGGAATTTGAAAGTATTTAAGCAAGCTCTTAACCAGAAAAAATTCGTCGCTGAAAGTTGTTATATGTACGGATATTTCAGAATATTTAAGATAAGAATTTTGCCTAACTCATGTCTTAAAGGCTAAAAATTACTTCATTTGATGACATGGATTATTTATTTTCCTGAAATCGAATTCAAACTTGTGCTTCAATTGAAAATCAAATGTAAACTTTATTTCATGAATCTGAATTCGAAAGCATGTTAGTTTATCTTGAAATCAGTTTAGACGCATACAAGACACCACAAAAATCACCATGAAGAATTATAACGCACAACAAAGCGTATATGATTAGCTTAATTAGGGTTAGCTGATAGAGTAATTATAAGGTAACTGACAGCTTCGGTCTTTTTTTTTTTTTTTTTTTGTTGTTGTTGTTGTTGTTGTTGACGTTAAACCAAAATGCTTAGAAAGTCATTATGCTGTTTAGAATATAGTTACTGTAATTATCAATAAACTGATGATTAAATAAGAGCGTAAAGGTCGTAAGTAACACAGAAATATCAATTTTGTAGAGAATAAAAAGTTCTTGCTCCATCGAACTTTTAAATTTATGCTCACGGGCTATTAGAATTCACAAAAAGTAGAAGATACTTCATGACGCTGAGCTGTCAAAATTATTTTTCACGAAATTTAAGTGATTATTTTAAACCTACTTATCATTCATTACCAGACAGGTAGTGCATGATATTTTGAAAATCTGACTGATATCACCCGGTTCCTTAACATTCATACATAGCCCGTATTTAACTAGAATCCTATAGAAAAAAATAATTTTTCCGAAGATGATTTTTAGTGATGTTATTTATATCTCGCGCTTCCACTGCTAAGTATTATTTTAGAAAAAATATTGTGGAGTATTTGTCAGTTCTAAACTTAGAAATAATATGAAATTTAATTAATTAATTTATATAAATTAGAAAAGCTTAAACAGCACCAAAAATGCGCATCTTGTCATGTTACCAATTGTACCAGGCTCATAGCTAAATTTGAACACCAAACAGCTGTGTCCAATGTCTGTCGCTGATGAGGTGGATTTTACTATATGCAGCTCATAGTAGGGTCACTGTGGCATACCCTCCACAAGAAGGGAATTCAAATTTCAAAATAGTTCTTAAAACAAAAGAATAATAAATGCTTTATTTTATGTACTCGATACCGAGATATAAATATCATTTGTTCAATAGACTTTAATTACCCATAATTAACCATGATTAGTAATAAAACACTGCAGAGTATTGAAACTTCAAGTAGATGGGGCTTCTCTGTCGGCCCTGAGAATCCGGCAAAAGTTATACTTTACTTTTCGAACTTTCATACAAAACTTTTATTCCGCGGGACAAAGTTCAAGATGAACACGTTTATAACTCCAAGGCTAAGAATTTAGTTTAGTTTTGGATATGATTTGTATATTACGGTGTTTAAATTACCTTTCAGCAATATGTTTCATACAACAAAAACCTTAGTGAAAACTTATTTGAAGGTTTCCAAGAGTACTTTAACAAAACCAATACATTAAACAAAAGCGTTTAAAATTATATATAATTTAATTCTTTATAAATCTGATGTAAAGGAAAGGCACCATCATAAAATAATCCTTTGCATATTTATATTTTTTACATCATTGCTTTAGCGGTTAATTAGCACTTATTTAAGTCAATATGACATGAAACTGATATCAATCAAGCTACAGTTGCCCGCAGAAAACTCGGTAACCATCCCCGCAGCGTAGACTGCAATTGAAAGTACTACTTAATCAATTATTTTGGGAGATTTTATTTTTTGCTGGTTTCTGCCCGAAGGAAACCTTTTCGACAGTAAAGGATTTGTAAGTGGAACAACGAATGTCTTGGAGCGTTCTATCGAACGTATTCTTCAGTCCATGCACCTGCCCGGGGTGCAGGTCGGACGTATTTAAGCGAAATATTTTTTTTTCCATATGTTTATTTTCTTTTTTGGTTCTTTCGTGACGGCTGATAGACACGGATTGCCCCGCTTTAATTGTTAGACATGGCTACTGTTTTGACATGAGAATAATAGCAGATAGTCTTTTTCATACAGGTCTTTTAATGCTGAGAGCTGACTCCTCACACATTAAAAAAATAAATAATAAAATTGTGAAAAAGTAAAGAAATGAGAAAGTAAAATTACTTTTATTTGCCTTAAGCAAACTTTTATTTTATTTTTTTTTTTTTTAGTTTGAAAGAGATTTTTAAAAAATATAGATTCAAGAAATTATAAAATTTATTATAAAGGAAATACCATTAAAATATTTTATGTATTACAAGGACCCTTTTTAATAATTCGTACATAAAGTCTACCGTATTCATTATGTTTTGCGTTTAGTGTATCCTTCATCTAATGTTATTATCATTAAGCTCCTTTACTGACCTTTTACCATGTTTTTTAAGAAAGATTCGCCAGTTTTCGTTGCAAAGATACAGAAAATTAAGGAATTTTATTGCAGAAATATTATATATGCTACTACTGAACGACTGTTGTATCTCTTTGTCTTCGAATTCTTTATCAAAAACAAAAGAGAAACAAATAATCGGTATTTGAACTAATATCAGTACTGACTATTTATAGTGAAAAATAGATTGACTTACTAAAAGTTTTAATATGTATGCAGTTAAGAGTTCAGATCTTCAAAACCTAATGCCTATATTATTATAATTAAGATAAGCTGATTCACATCTCGCTTTCCGAAATGAACTGTTAAATAATAAGATGCTTTTATGAGCTGAAAAGCAAAATAATGTATCTGCAGTAACGTTAGTAAATTATAGCAAATAAACTAAAAGTAGTATAAAGTAAAAAATGTAATATAAGAAAAACCTCTGTTTTACTCAATAAAAAGTTGCACATGAAAAAGTTCTTGAAACAGATATGTATTCTCTGATATTTTCAAATTTTAATCTCTTGTGCTGGAACTTATAATATATCATTATAACAATGCCTATGTGCTGAAATAACTTATCGATTTCATGACTCTTTTCAGATATGATTCGTTAAATTCGCGCAAAATGTAAATTAATAAAAGAAATATTCGAAATTCAAAATTCGTATTTCAAAGGGAGGCTGTTGGTTTCAGTACTACGTGTGTACAAAATTTGATAGCTGCAGATGCGTACTGTAGATTGTCTTTCCTAAGCGTTAGGAACTCATATACTCACTCATAGGTTCTTCATTTAATAATAAATAGAGATTTAAAACAAAGGCACGTGATATTTATTATGAATATTATGAATTTGGAATTTCAAGTAAGAACTGTAGCCTGAACTGGACGAAATATTTTTTTGCAATCAATTGAAATTCTGTTTCCATTAAATTTCTACATAGTGTCAATTTAAAAGTTTCTACATAGTGTCAATTTAGGATGAAATAATATCGTAGACCGTGTCTTATTCCTCTAATTTTCTGGTTTTATGAATGATCCAACGATTTCTAAAATTGAATTGTGGCTTAGTTTTCAATTTGTTTAATAGCATCAATCAAAATCATTACTGATTGAAGAAAAAAAAAGTACTAGAAGTATTCCTTGATATTGCGAGAGCGCAGCGAGCTTGGTACTAATAAAAATGAGGGTCATTTAAATTATTTTGTAAGTGAAATCTATATCTATGATTAAGGGTTAAACAAATAAAAGCATCATAAGTACATATGGGGATGTGATATATATTCGATATCAGATGGCAAAGTCAATTTATTTCATCTTCGAAGGAAATAAAACTTATAATGTAAATTTTTATATTTATAAGCTTTAAAAAGCTAGTAAAATTTCTTAAAATTATGTAATCTTGTTGTCATGAAATAACACTTCACAAGCAGAAAACGCACTCAGAATGCTAAGAAAAAACTTCATAACCAGGAAATCAGAACCAGAAGTTTCAAAATTTAAACAAACCTTACCTTTTTTTGAAGGGATAGAGAATTGAATACTAGCTTTGATTTTACATAAAACTCTATTTATTTGAAAGGAGACTCACACTAGTAACTTTTTTTCAAAAAGGAGAAGCTAATAAAGAAATTAAAATTTTGGCTGGTCATTCTTCTTCTTCTTCTTCTTTAAAAAAAAAAAATCGAGCATTAGAAAGTCTATATTTTAAACAATTATTTTTTTCCTTTCAAAGCAGAGTAATCTATTTCAGTAACTTTCAAAATTGACAGTTTTATGCAAAATTTAAGCCAATTTACATTTTTTTTACTTCGTTTTGTGTATGTTGTTTAGAAACACCAAAAATATCTATGATTTAAATCGGAATATTTAGGAATATTTAGAACTATTGAGAAATTTGAAATGTCTTGACTATTTAGAATTTTTTAAGAAAGTACAGTGGTACAACTAGATTTATTTTAGAATGCAGTGTGGATTACTGCCTTTTCACGTTGAAATGAGTTTCTGTTGTTATTTAATTTATTTTTTACTTTAAAATCTTTCAAAATTCAGTTAGAAAGTTCGCTGAGTAACGTTCAGTAATTTACTGGAAACATGTGTAACTGAGAATCTAATTTCCTAGTATTTCTTATAAGCGCAGAAATTTATCAATAAATTTCTTAAAAGAGAAAAGAACGTTCTTCATCGAAATGTTCGGAATAAATTAAAAGATATAATTTTTTTAAAATACTTACCAACAATTTAAAAACTCATTCAATATGACATTTGAAAATTAAGTCTGGTGTTAACTTAATCATCTCAAATTTGAAAAATCAGTATGTTCAAAGCAAAATAATTACAAATACCGTGACAAATATTCAAGAAATCATCAATCGTTGATCTTGATTTTGGGTTTTTCACTGATACATCATCTGTTTTGAACTATTAGCATAAGTGAAAGATAGCTGCCCTGCTTATGATGAAATATGAAAACAAAACCCGCACTTGCTCATAACTAGTCACGGAGCTTAGAAACAGCACGACATTCATTTTCGGTCATGCTTTTTTTATTCCAACGCTTTTAAGGAAATACAGTTACTCATTAAATATTTAATTGTTTAACTAGAACTGCAAAGAATTAATGCTTTATTTGATGTCTTTTTTTCTTAATAAATTATAGAGAAGAAATTATCAAATATGTCCTAACCTCAGTAAGAAAAGTGTTTAAAAGCATACGTCTTTCGTGACGAAAGAATTATGCTTTTTTGCGCTTCTCAGATTTGTTGTTTTGTTTTAGCAATGATAACAGGTAGATAATAAATATTATTATTCAGCAGTTTTTATTGTTTAAAACTTGACAGTACACATCATAACGTAAAGTCTAATTAAAATACAGCGTTTAAATCGTGCGGAAGTTGCAGGAAATGTATCAAGCTTAACTATATATATATTTTTTAAAAACTAGGAAGGTGATAATTACAATAATAGATTTAAATCTTAGTTAGTGATTATAATTGAAATTTTGTTCTACTTTCTTCTATTCCTTACGGTATTTTAATCAGGTATCATCATATCTTATTGACTGAAGGCGATAATTAGTGAGAGTATGTTTCATCTGCATTTAATATTTGCACATAAATTAATTTCAAATAGCAGGTGGAAATCTAACATTTTAAACTCAATAGCAAAGATATTGATTATTAGATCCCAGACATAATTGGCCTTAGTTTTTAAAATTAGGCATGCCAATCAAGATACAAATAATATGTAATATAAAGAAATAGAATAAAAATTTAAAAAAATTACTAATTTTCCTCTTTTTTTAATGTAGAGTTTAACACAGAGAGGAAAATGAGGAATGAAGTTAATACGTCAGCCTTTAATTCTGTCAAAGAAAATTACCATTAATTTATTATTTCAATCCACTGCATTCCGTTAAATGTGCTTCAATCTTCTGATATCAGTAGTTACATCCTTCTGTTGTGACACAGAGAAATGTAATATTCTTCAGAAGTTGTATCACATGAATAAATGTCCTTCAAATGCGAAACAAATCCAAATATACTTAAAACAAACTAAAAATTTATTAATTTAGGAATTATTTATTTTATTGGCACATGTTTAGATTCTCCAAGTTTATAACTATGAATTTTATTTCATTATAAAAAGATATATACTGTTAAAGGTAAACCTGCTACATGTAAATTTATATAAACGTTATCTACATAAAAGTAAATATGAAAAATCTATTATAAAATATTATACTATTTACATGAAAGAAAAATTTCCCAAAACGTAAGGTTGGTAGTTAAACTGAAGCATAAGAAAACAATAAACTGCCATAGTTTCAAGATTTTTCATTTTGTAAATTATTATAAAACTGTGAAATAAAAAAATATTATCATTGGCTGAAAACAAGAATTAGAAAGCTCTCGTTTATCGTTATAAAAATCAATTTGACATTCCGTGTTTTCACGTCTCGCTAGCATATTTAAAATTGAAGGGAAAACTAGGTCAAACAAATTAATTGCATATTTCCATTCACTTAAAAAAATCTTGTATATTGTTTAGTGCCTGGTACAACAATGATCAGGAAGCTAAAACCCTAAAACATTATTAGTTCAGCACACGTTCGGTTTTCAGCTATTGATTAGTTTAACAAGCAAGTGATTTTTAAGGTTTTTCCCATAACTCAATTTCCCTAGGAAATCTTCCACGAATTTTTTTTTTTTTTTTTTAAATCCAGATTAACTAATTTAGCACGTTTATGAGCACAGATTACATTATTTGCAAATCGTATATAAATGAAGTTAGCCGGTTGGGAATTTTCTTTACAGTTAAAGACGCGAAGGCTGCCTGCTTTAAGGGAGTATGTTTTAGCAGAGGACAGTTTGAATAAAATTGCCTCATAATCCTCTTGTACACGAGAAAAACCACGTAGATCTTATGCGATTGCTCCATTCCCAGGAACTGAAACCAGGATGAAGCACTGACGTTCATTTGTCTTATTCACTTGTTCAGCGATAAGTGTTCGAAAGAAGAAAGAATAACTGTGCTAATTTATTAATACCGGAAGAATTAGATAAGAAAGAGTCTACCAACTTATTTATTAGAGCATCTTTCATAGGAAATTTGATAATAAAAGGTATAACATGGTAAAGGTATACTATGGAGGTAAAATGGATTTTCTCTATCCAGTTTGTGAACGTTGTATCTGAATTATATAACGAGGCTCATGTGCCAAAGTAATGTTGTAACATTTCTTTATTATCTTCATCTACGATGATAATATTATGCAGACTTCCAGGGCTGTAATTTTGCTGCTGTTAAATATTGTTTGTTATATGCTACATGATAAATCTGTAGGTTTCTACATAATTTTTTCCTACAATTAAGTTTAATATCTTGACATTAAGGAACATTAAGAATATTAAGAAGTATAGAAAAGATCTTATTTTTATTACTTTCAGGAGAACTAAATCACCCAAGAAAAGTGCATAGTATGATGTTGAAGCATATGGATTATAACAAATGCGGCAGTGAAACGGACGATTTTGGAACCTCTACCAGCAAGACAAATTTATTCACAGCCATATAAAAATATTTAACATGAATTTACAATGCTTGCAATTTGTGAGAAATGCTTTGGACAACTTGCACATCTTGCAAAGACATTTCAGGGTACAAAACATCCATCGCTTGAAATTGACATCACGTAGGTAGTCCCAATTTTTTCACACATATTCTAAATCTTTAACAGAATTTTGACATCACATCGTGCAGTAGAGGCACTGGAATTCCATCAGTTCCTCCGAATTTGATCCTTCAATTCCTGGATGTGATTATTACGAATATTACGAGTGAGAATTATTATTATTATTACGACCTTAAGATTCTGAATATTGGATGCCCTTAAATGGGCTAATTCACAAAAGGCATTTTATAAATAAAGGCAGTTAAAATGTTAGCCCACAGGTAACAATGATTTGTCAGCAGTCTTCATGGATAAACGTGAATTTCTTATGCGTATGTGTTACTAGAGGTAAAACTCATTGGAAAAGTGCTAAATAAAAATCAGTTCAAGTTGTTTAGGTGATTTGTCGCCATTCGATCTGAATTCTTTGAATAGCGGTTGCTATATATAACACAAATAGCCAGCCATTTTTAACATAAATTTGATGTTTTCACCTTAATTTATTTAGTTTAATATAAATTTTCACAAAAGTTTTACAACAGAGTTTCAGTAGCAAAGAAATCATTTTGAAACTAATGACTGAAGTAACATTTCATTTTTCATGACAGTAATTATATGAAAAGAAATAATTGAAATGAGTTATAGAATGTATTCTGACTTCATTTATGTATAATATGTAATTCAGTAATCCCCATCCCTGCATTTCAAAGTCTTTGGGATAACTAACGTTGAATTATATTTAAAAATCATGAAAGGAAAAGAAAAAAATTGTGTGTTGATTTCATGTAACAATAAGTAAAGTTCGATATTTTTTCAAACGTATTGAACGATGATCAAGCAATTACCCTACTTTTTTAAACAAGGCCACTCACAGAACGTGACAAACAAAATTTCATGCGGGGATGTAAATAATACCCTTTCCCTAAGAAAACACAGGTTTTGTATCAGTTTAGTTTTTGACGTGGTTTGTTCAAACTTTTCCGCTTAGCAAGTAACTCTTCAACGTAAAAATCAACGTGTGAGGAAAATAGATGAGAAAATATAGTAACACTTCAGATACCAAACCAAGCTGATACGGAGGGGAGAAGAAGTTCAGAACAACTTTCTAGACAGATATGCTTGTTTATTTATTCATCTTAATCGAGAGATTGATCACGTGGTGCTTCTGATGCGCAAGCTAGGGCTTGTCAAACCCAAAGGCAGAAAACAAAAACATTAGAACAAGCCTTTTAACGATTTTGAAGTCGACTGTAGCAACCCGGAAGTCCACAGAAGGTGCTATAAAACAGGTGAGACAAGCAAATGCAATTACTAACTATTTAGAAAAACATAAGCTGCTGATATTGAGTCTTTTATTTATATTTTTTTCGAGTTCTTCTACTAATTCTATCTGACTGAAGCCTTTGGCAAAATTTCTCAAGTTGAAACTTGTCATTGTATTATATGTTTGTGTCTTGCCTTACAGAATATCAGTTTTAATTAGCTTGTAAATCCGCCATTTTTAGTATTACATAAGCAAAGTAATGTTTCAAAAATCTTTTGCGTCCTTAAAATAGATTTGAAATGCCTGTCAAATCTAAATTACATATGGAAATTACAAATCACGGTCAATATCTTAGTTTTACTTCTTGATAAAGATGACGATCACCTTTATAAACAGCTAAAATTGTAACAACTATCGAGCTAATTACGCTTTTAAAATTGGGTTTGCTTTTAGTATAATTTAAAAGGATCTATAGAATACTCTTCCTGATAAGATAAATTTCGTTGTAAATGGTTGAATCTGATTTTGCAACAGGTGTGGTTGAAGAAGTAAACCGAGTGCTTTCAGATGTGCTGCCATGAAGAACATTAAGTATGTGAGACTAGTTTTAATTCGGTAGGCATCAGGATAAGTCGGAAATGCATAGAAAAGTAGCTATTTTGAAATTCCTCCTTTTTTTTTTGTTTTAGTTACCTTTGATAATGCAAAGTTGATGAATTGGTTAAAATATTAGAATTGCTGCATAAATGATCCGATATTCAGCACAGAACAGAATAGTTACATCGCATAACTTGATTAGAATAATTAAGGTAAAATAATTCTATAATATTTTTAGACCGTTAACACTAATAATTCGGATAATATTGACATGCAAGTAATTGAAGTTACAATGGACTCAGCGATTTCATTTCTGGCGAAAACAGTTCTTGACATAAGCTTACACAGCTTAATGCAATCTACGCGTCCGTTCTTAATCACATTTATGCTTTTGTGCATATTATAACAATATATATAAATTTTAATGCTTAAAAGAGCAGAGGTCGGCAAGTGAGGGGACAGATAGAAGCGAGAGACAAAATGTGTTGTGTCTAAAATGAAAACCAGGTTCATAATGATCATAATGACTTAGTTTTGGTTTAACTTCGTTTTGGTTTATTAATTTTAAGCTTCTTTTAAAAAATTTGATATATGCGTCATAAACATTATAAAAATCATTTAAGAAGCATTATTTTTAAAATGACGTAGTTTAAAATAGTTTATTATAGATAGAAAGGGGGAAATAATCAGATTAAAAAGAAGATTTAAGGGTTTAGTGCAAATTAAGGTTAACATTTAAAGTTATATATTTTACATCTTACATAAATATATACATACATTTAATGGTCAGGAGTTCCCGAAGAAATATTCTTTTAGAATAATGGCCGAACCCAACGGTCATTCACTTTTCTTATCGTCAAGACTTTTGCCTGAAGTGGTGAGTGGTGATCAGTTTTATATCTGCAGAATAGGGGACCGAAATCAACAAGACTAACTGAATCTTAACGTTTGGAAGTCATCCGGGTCAGAATGGTCAGTGAGCCCAGTCATAATGGTAGTTGAAACATTTTGACTAGATGGATGTTAATTTACATTATTATTATTATTAACTCTAATTTCAACTTTTAGTGTTACAAATAGTATACTACGAGGCTTACACAAATAAGTTATGGTACTAACAAAATAAATAAACAATTGTACAATACCATGGCAAATGGAGAAGAATTATATTGAAAAATAAATAAAAACGCGGGAAAAAATACATTAGTTATTAAAAATAAATTTTATGTAAAGCATCTACAGATGTTTCAGATGATATGTATAAATCTCTTGTATGTTATGAGATTTGTTAATTATGTTTAATCACAGATTTACTTACAAAAACCTATAGTTTCCACTTCACGAATGGAAGATTAAACTTATTGTACGGTGCAAAAAACTTGTGGCATCATTGTGTAAGAACACTATGAATTGATGGAAATATTTTCGCATTTCGGTTTGCTCATAACTCGTATTAGTTTATAGATTTCCACCTTAATGTTTCAGTGGAACTAGCATTGATTGAGCCCTTTTCTTTTTAAATTATTTTCTTTTTACAATAATTTTTATTATGTTATCTTTTTTATTATATTTTACATAAACACTGAACTATGGTAGCCTGCACAACATTATTAGAAGGTCAGGTGGAAGAAAAGTAGGTTGGCCCTTCCTTCTGAAAAGGGCGGAAGAGGAGTCTGATGGGGGCAAAGAAAAAGGAGAGTGTTTGCAATGACGAATTTTCTCTGTGCTTCTCTTCCACTAATTGCTCTGTAACACCTTGACCCTTTTTCTGCAAGAGGCGCACCCGTGTTTTGTTCCATAGTGCACTCTGCCGTCACGCAATTGTTTCCTCTCATGCAGATTGACGGGAATTTAGAGAATGTGGTTCGTCCTCAGATTCTGGTTCATATTTCTAGCGTAGGTGTAACTTGGAATCATGGTTCACCTTGCCACCTTCTGCCAAAAACCGACACGAATGTTAGGTACTTTCCATATATCATTGCATCGTGATAATACTTCAGACGCGCAACTGGAGTTAAAAGACTGGTTTGTAGGGTGGTATATATTAACCTGAGGAACATCACGAATTTCAGAATCTCATATACCAGAACTATCCATTTTTCGTGAGAAAGTGTTCCCTTTTCACTCTTGTTTGATTATTCACGTTCTACTGCTTCCATTTATCTCTTTGGGTACATAACCTAGTGAAATCTTCAATCTTTGAAGTTAACAGGGCTTTCAACCAGATTAATAACGAAAACAAAACCAGGTTAGAGGCTAAGATGTTTGCAGCTAAATAGTTTTGTTTAATTTACGATTTAAAATGCTATTATATGCAGTTCACAATATCTAGAAAAGACTATGTATAAAGAGTCCTTGTTGCTAATATTTTTCCATTTTAGAACATCAAGCGATTCTCTTAAAGTCCGTCATCAATTAGCTTCTGCTTTATCACATAATGTCGTTGATGAATGTGTTCCTTTCGTCCTTTCTCAATGAATGTTGATATTGAGTTTAGGCTGCCATTCTTTGTTAATAAACTTGATAACGAAATGAGACATGAGAATTTATCATCTAATCTCTGTCATGAGGTATTGTAATAACTGTCAAATTACCAGCAGCCATGGTATTTATCATACCAGCTACAGTTATGAATTCTGGAGTATGCTCCCTTGAGTTTAAAATGGACCCTCATCAAAATGAACCCTGTTTCAAATGAACCCAAGGATGGAGGCTTCAAATGTAAATTTCGCAGAACATTGCATCAAAAAGTGAAATTTTGCTAATATATCCAAGCAGAGGAAAATATAGAAACAAAATTCGCTTTTCTTTTCTTTCAGGTTAAATAACAGGATACGCGACAAAAAATAATTAGTATAAAAAATTTAATGTATATTACTAGTAAATATGCTTAAGTGCTGCAAATGAATTTCTAATGGAGATTCGTACTGCTCCTGACCCTCAAAGGCGGAATGGACTGGCTGTTGGTTATATTCTTGGATTTCACTATTTGTATTATAAGTACGAGTTATGAGGTTTAGGAAACAAAACTACAATACCTGAACATGGAAAGCGTTTATTGATATCTATTGTTCTTTAAATATAAAAAAAAGGTTTATTCAATCATTAAAGGTGTTTTTAGCCATCTCTCTTGCAAAACAGTAGCTTTTTCCTGATACAGATAGTAGAGAAGAAAACCGTTTCATAATTCTTTCTTCTATCATATACCAGATAGGTTCAATTGCATTGAAACCAGGAGATTGTGCAAAATATGGAAAATGTTCAAGCTCATTTTCATGTTCTTCAAACCATTATGCTACCAGTTTTGTTGTGTGAATGGGTGCATTGTCACCCTGATACATGGCCTCTTTTTTTAAACTATGTTTTGACGCTGGGATTGCTTTAGCCCTTTAGAGTACATTCATGTCCTGGAGGAAAATCTAACTGTCAAAAACAAATAGTTTTTCTAAAGAATTTCACAACACTGCATTCCAAAGTTTAGTCAGTCCTCCTTGATCGCTTTTGTCGAAGCATGAAAGAATGTGGATCGTATACCTTTGGAGTTCTACTCACAAAAATTCTCCCAGAACTGGGAACGACAATAAAGATGAATTTATCAATGTTCAGTACACATTTTGCATATCTACTGACCAAATTTTGCTCTCGTGGCGGTGTTGACACCAATGTTCTCTGTGGGTAGCTTTTTTTTAAAAGTGTCCGTTTGGAAGAAGGCTGAATTCTGCCATTTTCTTAATGACCAATGTTTCCTGTTTTTTAGGTAAACATCCTTTTAATGCTGTAACAGATAAATTTCTGTTACCTCGGCAGTTCTTCCAATGAGACGTAGTTCTTTGTTTTCAGATGCTGTGGTCCTCGATATATGACAAAGACCTGCTGCATTCGTAACAGATACACTAGGTATTATTGGCTGTTTCAGTTTTATTATACAGCCTTTATCTTTGGGTAGTTCTCCATTAGTGCGTTACTGCCCTAGGGCCTATATCCATGGAGGATTCTGCCGTTATTAGTCAACTAAATAAAGGAATGTTCTGTTGAAGTTTGTCACGTTTGCGATGAGTTCAGTTTTGCTATTACGTTTAAGAAATTATATAGCGCACCGAAAACCAGAGATCACAAATTACTTTGTACAAAAAGTAAATAAAGGAATAATACTGAAAGCTTTCGAGTTAACGCTTCAAATCATGGATAATATCATGTTTTGTGTTGATCCTTTGAAAGATATATAAACAGTTGTTTATTGAATTACATATTTTCATAGTGTATTTGAAAATAAGCTCAGAAACTGCTTAAATAAGAAACGGGGATAAAACTTACAATGGCAAATGGAAATGGAATCTGTTTCATATATTATTCTGCATATTAATCTATTTATTTCTCAGCGGGTATTTCATTTCAATTATTATCATTCTTTGTTAGCTCTTACTTTATTTGCATTAAAGTGTAGAGCTATTGATTATTATACTAACCACTTTGTAGAATTAAAATGAAAGAATTTCAGTTTTGAGTCTCCTCATTTTTGATGATTTCAGCCACTTTCAACCTAAATATCTTTTACATAACTCCACTTTTGAAATATTGAATTTTTTCTTGAAATTTCGTTGTTTTTCCGATTACATTTATTTTCTTAGTGCTGTAAGGATAAGGACATCTGGAACTAAAATTTGAGAGATGCGTGAAACAAATACTGTGGACATTCTACGAGAAACAGGCTTGATAATAAGGATTTATTGTACAGAAGTTTTGCTTGTTTTGCTACATTTTCAAATATACAGCAAACTCATACTGATGTATTTTGGTTCATTTCAGAAACATCAGCTAGCTCGATTTTAAGGACTTTTCTAAACTAAGGGTAGAAGTACAAGGATAAATTCTAAAGAACGGCACAATGTTTCTAACGAATGGTGGATGGACTGTTCGCAAAATAACACAGCTTTGTTGGTTTTCAAAAAATGAGCTGCTGATATCAGCAGTTAGGATAAAAAATTGAGAGTTATTGTGTAAGATATGAATGTTTCACAAGTGCACTACAGTAACTACCACAGATTTTACTGGACTATATCAATCACACAATCATTTTTGTTTTAAATTTGAGCTAGACTGGTAACAAATCTATTTAAAAATGCAGTGATTTAAACCCAAATCTACTTATCTGGATCTCTATATTCTCTTTTTCTTATGTAATATGCTTGTCACTGAAAATGTAATTAAAAGTTTTCGTCAAAATGTTTTAATTAGAAAATTGGCACTGACTTATTTTCTTTGTAAGTAATCGATATTTATACAGAAAAGGGTTTACTCGCATTTTCAACTAAAAGCATTAATATATATATATATATATTTAATTCTGCTAAGCTATTTGCATTTAGCAGAAACATATTAAGTGGGAGTTGTTGAATACTAACAAGAGTTACTATCATTGTTGAGCTTACCAGATCTTTGCTGACGTAACATACATCAACAAATGGGTTACATAGATCACGTGACCTTTTGTTTCTCACACCACGTGACCTAACTCTTTCAAAAGATTCCAATAGTTACCCAAATTCTAAAGATTACGGAATGCAAACGTCTGTTGAATCCTGGGCGTTATCCTATGTTGTCTGATACTCAGAGGGTGGGCATTTTTTTACACCCCGAGGTGACGAAAACACGTCGAAATCCCTCCCCCGTTCATCGTTTTCCGGAAAGAAAAGGTCACGTAACCTTCTGAAACGATAGATTTTGGGGTACTCCCAAAGCAAGGATTTTAGTCGTTTGACCTCTGTTTTATCGCAGCTTGCGATCATCTGATAGGCAATTGGGAAACTTCGTTGGTTGGAGCGCGCATTTGCATTCGGCATTCGTTTCTAAACGTCAGCTTGTCATTGATTCGAATAGGAACACCCGGTTTCTTTAGTTTGCGGAAGAATCAGGACTCAATTACAATAAAAACATCTTCTTTTACTGAATGTAGGATTATCTGACACTAACAAGCTTTGCACAGCATTTCATAAAGTAGGCTTTTTTTGATTCATCACTGTCTTTAATTGAGAAGTAAAAAAGAAACATGACCTACGAAAGACACTGTCATTTAAATAAACACAGGAAATACTTTGTACTTCGGGTTGTTCACCAATCGGAAACTGCCCATTTTTATTCCCCCTTTTTTTATTTACGTTAGAAGAATATGAATTAAGATACGTTCATTTTGGCCTACTTGAAAAGATATGCTGTTAGAAATCGCATTGAAATATTTCCTGCTTGCTGAATATTTCAAATAAATATATGCATTTTCCAATTTCAGTCTGATGTGTGCAGCAAACTGAGCATGGATATCCATACACATTCTCATAAAAGAATGTAAAGGGTGGTAATGTTGTAAGAAATTTTCTCCTTTCTTATTCCAGGTCTTCGTGGTATGACTGGAACCATATCTGGCTATCCGGATTTCGAATCTTGGCTACGGCATTGTTGATTTTTCACGTTTCCCGACCCCGATAAATACCTAATAACTCTATAATCTTATATAGTGTAAGAAGAATTATGAGGTCAAAAGTTTCGGTGCTCTAAAAATTTATAAAAGTTTTGATCAGTTTCATGCCTTCTTTCATGCCTAGCTTTCTAGATTCTTTCATGATCAGTTTCATGCCCAGCTTTCTAGATTTAAGTTTAACTGCTCAAAATAATAGTTATGCTTTACTCTTCCAAATAATATTTCTTAGCTGGAGAACATTTTCGAAACAATGAAACGTTTGGTATGTCTGTATTAATTAAACATGCTTAGTAATTTCAGTACACCCAGGAATCCTGTCTAGCAATTTGTAAGGTCATTTCTCTCTGTTAAGTAAATTTAAAATTACAAATTCGTACTTTTTAATGTTCCATCTCTCCACCGTATTTAATCCTAATCTTATTCCCCTCTATTACGGTTTGAAAGATGGACATGCAGTAAATTATTTAATGGCAAAGCCTCATATGATCGATAACAACTAGTTGAGTGACGAAGGATTTATATTTTTTTGCTTTTTAGAAAGTTGTTTGTTACGAAATATGAGACCTGTTTGTCCTTGAAATGACCTTTTCTCTGGGAATCTGGGAAATGAAAGCTCCTGCAGATTGTTTCACGTGCATGGGAATAACTGCTGTTTCTATCTGACTGCTGTTCGTCTTGATATCTGAAGGGAGTGAGAAACTGGGTCAAGTTGCTGACTGCCTTTTAGCAAATGATGAGCTCTTATTTCACGATTCCGCCCTCCACCCTCTAAGTCTTTGCTTTAGAAACATAGCCTTGGATATTTAATATTTAATTGGGAAATCAGGATTTTTAATCAATCGCTTTGGTTTGGGAGTACGAAACTTGCAAGAGGAATTAATTTTCTTTTCATTAAAAAGAAAGCAAAATGGAAATGGTGCTATGAGTTAAAAAATAAGGGTTTGTACATGACATTGTGTTTTAGAATTTGAGCCTTGTAAGATTTATTTAAGTTAATTAATCAGTTATTTTATGTTTCGAATATGTACTGTCAATTCTGTCTTTCAGGTTTCCTACCAAAATACAAATTAGCTCACATGTACTTAAGTGAGGGTTGGACATTGTTTAGTCAGAGCGTATCTGCTGAAGACTATGTTACTTGTTGCATTCTATATTAATTGTTTCTGTCTACGGTGTTGCTTTATTTTTGGCGATAGAGCTGCCGTCATTTGGCTAATAAATACTTAGATTTAGTTTAAATTAAAATTCTACTTTATGAATTCACGCCATAAATGCTGGCTGATTTGTAAGCACCAGGTGTGCCTTTTATTCAACTTACTTAGTTTTAAATAAAAGGGTCTTTTACACCCTTCTTAAGTTCTCTTTCACATTAGGCATAGCGATAAGTCATATTACACATTTAGGCTGTTTGTAGGATTGCTACAAGTTACGTTTAGTTACGTTTAGTAACAATCTTCATTCAAAAATTAGTTTGAAAAATTTACATTTCTTTGGCATCAAAGGAAAAAAATGTGACTTCCAGTTACAGTGCAACTGTAGTTTTAAATCGGAAGTCCCAGGTATCAGGAATACAGAATATGGATTCTATTGACAATGAAATTACACTCCATAATATATTAATAGTATTGATTTAGTGAAAGACTTGTTTTTAACATTTGCAGAGCTAATTTATGCATGTTGTGTTTAGATGCACAGAAATCATACTGAAGTATTACTGATTTGAGATTAATTTTCGATCAAAGAAAGATATTTTTCTATATTAACCGCTTTATTTAGGGCTCAGTTTCCATATGAAATCAGTTATTGCAAAAGCGTTTTCATGACTTCTTTTTGTTTACTATAAATACATGTGAAATCACTTGACAGCACTTCACGAAAAACTCTTTTATTTTATATCAGATAGCCTTTTGTATTTTGCTATGAAAGCGATTAAATACTTATTTGGATTAATTTGCACTTCTAGTGCAATGCTCCTAGTTTAAAATATTTATATCATAGTTTGGAATTCATTACAAATATCGAGTCTTCGTGGAGTTTAGAATTCACGACATTTTGAGTAATGCGCAAGAATAACATTATAATAACTCCCTTGTAATTGGCTTAGGGTAATGAGAGAAATTACTAAGAAATGCTATACACAAGAAAAGCGCACTTACTTCAGTAGATAACTATAATGCCACAATAACTATGAAACACTTTAATATACAATGACAGCTTCTTATTTTTGAAATCGCAATAGAAATGATCAAAAAACAATAAAAATGTGCTACATTTGTCCCATGGAATAAAGTTTCAAAATCAGAATTTGAAGATGCGAACAAATGTTCACGATTCCTTTCCAATAATGGTATAACTTTCTATTTAAAAAGTTCCAAAGATGAAATTAGCGAAAATTTTCTGTTTTTCACAAGTCATTCTCAGACCTCTTTCATTTCTTATGGGCACTGCGAACAGTCAAAAATTAAAATGCAGGCAAAGATTTAGTTTCGAGAATAGCTGTAAAGGAAGTACCAGTACATTTAGTCACATATAATCGGCAAGAAATGATGTAAAATCTTGTTAATTTCATTTACAGTATGCTTTTGCAAATCTAAGAGGACCACAAGGGCAGGCTTCTAGGACCACTTGTGGTCCACAGATGAAGTTTGAGAAACGCTGGCGTAAATCATTTTATTGTTGCACTTTCCTTTTCTTAATCAGAGTTTTCATCTGCCTGTCGAGTAGGAAAAATTTTAATGTACCCGAGGGAAATCTTGAATGAATATAGCCAGTATTTAATTACTTTCCTTTGATTTGCATTCGCTGATGTTAGCCTGAACGGACTGTGGTCGCTATCGTGTTGAAAATGGATTAATTTTCGTTGTATCAGGGTTATTAATAACCGTTAACACACGCTTCTTACTTCCTAGGGCTGGGAATTAGAAAGAGGATGCTTTTTTTATCATACTGGGTATTCGGAACCCGTCATTAGGCACACAGAGAATAAATTACGCAGCTGTAAGGTCAAGAGCGCAGTATCATTACGTTTGAATGGGAATGGTAAGATGTAAATATTTTTCTCCCTGTTAGGTACGTTACCGGCAAGGTCAGCTGACTTTTCCCGGATACATCTGCATGTTTTCTAACCGAGAATCCAATGTAATTGATGCTACTATGGGAAATAAATTGCATGTAAAAACAGAACTTGTTTGCATAAATTTTTTATATTTTGAACTGGATCTTTGTTTTCTCCTGTTTGAATTGCATTTGATTAATGCGGTGCTAGTGGCTTTACTAAGCATTCAGATACTGGAACAATTTAATGAAAATAACGAAACATAATAATTTAAATTTTTTAACTGAAAGATGAACACGTCATTGTAAAACGCAAAATTAGGTAAAAAAGCAAGGTGAAAGTTGTCTTTGCGTGGAACAGCTTTTAAATTAAAATTCTGCATGCATTTGGAGGGTGATCTTACATAGGTAAGTGATATATGCAATATCATCCTGGAAATCGAAAGTTTTATAAATGTATGCCAATCTAACATTTCTCTTTTACCTACTTTTACAGCTCATATGTTTCTTAATTTGGTACTATTTTATGTTTTATTAAATGCTAATCAAACAACTAATGAATAATGACATGATTACGGAAAGCTGGAACCATCTGTTATAATCTTACCAAGTAAATAATAATTCCTAGTTTCATTATACGCTTCTTTCGAATAGTACTAACAATATGTGATTGCACACACCGTAGGTGTTTCGAACAGCTATTGAATTGCATAAAGATTTCGGTACCTTTATGCGAAGTTGCCTCATTAATTTCACAGTCTCAGCATCTAGAAATTTTTCGAAGAAGTACTGAAGAACGATATTGCGCCTGCAACAAGGGAAAGGTGAGGTAAAAAAAAACAGATGCCAATATCTTATCCACAACTATTCGTGTAAGAAATGCCTTCGTTAGAAACCATATAGAGAGTGTAAAAACTAAACTAAACTCAATGGCGCAACAGCCCTAGTGGGCCAATGCCTGCAGTGTCTCGAAATCTGCTTTCTTGACCGTGGGCCCGGGGTGAATACCCTGAACAAGTGGTCGCTTACGCAGAATCCCCAGTGTTTAGTCCCCAAGCGAACTTGGTACTCATTTTATCGACTCAAGCGATAGAAATCAAGGAGTCAAAGGCTGAGTCGACCTTGCCCAGCCTGGGGATTGAACCCCGGACCTGTGGTGCTGCTGCGCGATGCGCTAGCCATTGCGCCACCGGGCCTCATAGAGAGAGCGTAGTTCTTGTAAAAAGCTGGTCTTTTTCTTCAAAGTAGATGTTTTAGCAGCTTTTTCGCTTTTATAAAATAACCATCTCCATAAGGCATTACATTATTCTTTAGACCTTCCATTCAGTATTCTAAATGAAATCAAAAACTTTTCCTGCTTTTCGTTTTTAAAGTTATAAAAGGACATGATAGAACTTCACAGAAAATTTCGTAAACACACTATTTTCAGAACAGCACTTGATTTCTTAAATGTATTGTATCCGATCACATCCTTCGTTCTAAGTTTACAGTTTGATTGACAGTGAAGGCCTCTTTGTGAACGAGTTCAATCCGAGTGCAGCAAGCATATTTAAACTGAATGCAATCAAATCGAAATTAATACAGAAAACTGTGATAACAAGTGAATTTTCCGTTATCTGTCTATTAACTTTCAGAAAAAAAAATATGGTTTTTTTTTTTTTTTTTGCCTCGACTTTGTATGCAGAGGTAGCTGCTGAAAAATGCATTAATTAAAAATACTGTCCTCATGATCAGCAAAAAAAAAAAAAAAAAAAAAAAAAAAAAAAAGTGTCCTTGTGAAGGTTGTCCAAAACGACCTGGATCACTCTTATGACCTGAATGCCCATATAGGCTGAATGTGTTTTACGCTGAAGTGTCAAGAAAAGTACAGCGCGTGTAAGCGAAAAGGGTCAATCAGCCATAATTGATTGTGAATTTTAAAGCAACCTATATATTTGTTAACGATCGTTTTATGCTTTTTTTGTTTTTAAAAATGTGTTCTAGGTTATCATCACTCTCTATCGATAAGTCAAATGCTTTCTAGTCACATTTTAATGTAATTAATGAAAGGCGTAACGGAGGAAACTTCCTTGAACTCAAGCAGTGCATATTAAGTCCGGTAACCGAGCTGGTTTTCTAAGATTCCGCGATATATCATGCTTTCATGTTATTAAATTGCTGAGGTGAAAATGAATGGGTATAGACTTTTCATGAGAATATGAGAAATAAAATCATAAAATTCCAAGAAATCAATTATTGATCCTATAAAACAATTAATTTCAATTCATTTTGCTGTCAAATGTATTTTCGCTCACAGTTTGTGATACGGTATTTATATATTTTGTGATCTAATTTCTTGAAAACTTCTACAATTAGTTGCGACATTTATTATAGCAGTTTACTATTTTGCATAGCAGTTAATAGTTTAACATCTGGATAATTTGTTAATACATTTAGTAGAAGAAGACTAGAATTTACTGTACGTGTTGAACAAATTATGCTTTTTAATATTTTTTGTTTCCCCATTGTTAGGATTATTTGTGTGTGTGTAAATTCTCGATAATTCTAACATGTTGTTCTAGTAGATAATGCAATTTTCTCTAAATAAAAACAGTAAAAATCACAGATCTTTGCCACTGAAAATTCTAAATTATGCATTCGGAAATAGAAATATCTAATCGCATTATTTTATCTAGAGGCTGTACAGTTTAAACATTTTTTTCATTACATTTCAGAACTTACAAAATAGGAAGAACTGAATAATAATAATTAATTATGTTTTGCAGGATAATATTTTTGGAGGTAAATTATACGTTCTAAATTTTTTTCTTATTAAATGACTGCTTAATAATCTTAATAGAAACTGACTTTTACAAAAGCGTAAACGTTTTTTGTATGAAATGTATGTTTTTCCAAAAACTTTTTTTAAAAATTATTGATACAAATTTTTGTCTTATTTTTCAGGTATATGCTCTGCAAACTCTGTAGGCTGCTTATATATAGCAATAAAGGTTATTATAGGCTCTTGTTATATTTTATAAAATCATCTGCATTGTCAAGAAGAATTGTGCAGAAAAATAACTTCAAAGTATTTGCATTTTGGTTTATTTGCAAATTATTATTTTGATTTTAACAAAGAAATACACCGCAAAACGCAAAAAAAAAAAAAAGCATTAATGCATTTGTTAATGGATTAATTCTTCCCAGGGCTAAATTTTGTTCAGCTTTATGTAAGTCCATAATTATAATTCTTAAGGAGCTCATAAGAATTTACCATCAGAAATTATGTAATTGAAAAATCAAAAACATGAAAAATGTGGTATTATAAAAAAAGTGGTGAAATTTACATACCTAACTTCAATTAGTAAAGGTAAATTACTGAAATGTGAAGGCTGAGAAATACGTTTTTACACGAATCTAAACGTTTTCGAAACGACAAAAAATTACATTAGTCTTAAATAAATGTTTGTTTAGTTTTTAGTTACTAATCACTTACTATACGGTACGGCAGACAAGAAAATGATTTACGACTGCGTTTTGGAAAATGTCTAATTTTCAAGGTAGCACAGAAGTTCCTTTAAGTCTTTGATTTTCCTCTGACTGAAAAAATGAAATAACTAATAAATAAATAAATGAAAAGAATCACGTATGTTACATACATTATGCCTATCATGATTAATTTTATGCAACATTTTTATTTCCTGCGAATTGCAATTTCCATAAAATACGTAACCTTGACGCTGTGACCTTTCAAAATGACGGATAATTTCAGCACGCATTCAGTAGAAATAACGACGACAGAAAGGACGAGAAGGTTGAATAACGTGAAGCATCAGATCTAACTAACAACGATATTTTGAACGAAGTCCATTAATAAACTGGTGCGAAAAATAAATTGTTATTATATTTTTATTCAAATTTTAATACCATTTGTTTCACGAGCAAACTTAGTTACGCTGTACAGAAGATCCGTTTAAATATTATTAGTATGGCTGCATTTTTTTTATCTGAACCTGAACCACTTTGCATCTTCTGTTAAAAAGTCTACCGACATTTCGCATTAAATTAGTTCTATTTTATTGATAATGCATATATGAAACTTTTATGTTGGATTAAAATTTCATCTGAAATAGCGTTATATTTATGCATTTAAAGCAATTTCTTAAAAATACCCATTAATTGAGTATATTTTAGATTAGTCTAGTTAAATTGTCTTGCAGAAGTGTGACTAAATTTGAAACAGTATTTACATCTCTCGTAATGTGCAACAGGATATTAATTAATTAAATATTGTAGTTCAGTATGTGATAGTTAAAAGAAATATTAATGTGTACAAATCTGCTATAGTTGCTTCTTCTTTGTAAACATTCAGCTATTAATATCAAAATCATCCAGGACAGACTCAAAATTCCATAACACACACATATGTATATTGCAGTGCAACCCTTTTATTTCTTTTCAAAGTTTTGAAATTCACTTGGAGTAGTTATTTCAAGCAGTTACGATATTAATTGCAATCTTAACAGTAAGTTTTGGAATTAGAATTACTATGATTTATCCTGGAATTTAATGGAACATTTAATTTTATTAAAGATAAAATAATTTATTTGTGCATAACTTACTACCTTTTAGAATTTAATCCAGAATTAAAATACAAAATACATAATTTACAAATGTTTTCTCAACTCAAACATTGAACTGTCCGCTTGGAAAAACATTCTTTTACTGACTAACTACCGTAATTTCAGTGCGCTCCGGAGCCAGTCTGTACCTCCCAACATGATAGTGTATCTAATGAAATAATCAGGAATGGGGCACTCCAGGTCGCAGAGGTAATGAGATTCTACTCACGTCATTCCCACTTAACGGAAGCTCTCTCTTTCTCCCTCTCTGGCCAATAACCATCCATCAAGCGGACATTCCGTCGGCATATTTTGGAGCTCAATTTATGCTGCAAAACAACCGGACAATAATAAAGTACAACCTCTTTTTAAAACTTGTTATTAATCTAACGCATTTCCGCGGATATTTTGCGGGAATTTCTCTCCCCCTACTCTTTTCTCCCTAAAGCTTCGGCATCGTCCTTTTTTTCCTCTTTAGAAAACTTTCTCTTCGACGAGTATCTAAACCAGGTCGAACTCTGGGCGTAGTTTGGGTCTTACTCTCCGTTTTTTGTTCTTTTTCGTTCTGTATTTTGGCAACGGCTAAGGCAATATTAGCACTATGTATGATACGAAAAGGTATGTGCTTTTAAGCTTAATCGATATGGCATTCCGATGTTTGTGCCGGTTGGAGGGCGTGGCAAGAGTTGCTGTCCGAGTCGATAATCTCCATACTTATCCTACTGAAGGGACGGTCAAATTGAAAAAATTCTTGAAATGGTCTTCTGAAGAGTGCTCCCAGGTTTATCCATCCTAGTGTCTAAACTCTTTGAACTAGTTAACTAGTTATATAGTTGTTTGTCCAGAGAGGAAATTTCACCCCGAGGCGAGAAAATGCACTAACATTCTCTCGACCATTGCAATGGAGGTTAATGTACTGATTGTATTTTAATTTTCTTCATAGAGAAAAATATTTTTCTTATCGCATTGACATTACAATTTGAATAAATTCTAATCAAACTCTAATTCTATAATTATTTCTTACCTTATTATTATATAACCCTATTATTAATTATATATCACCATAATAATTATCATGCTACGATTAATTTATTTCTCAATAATAATATTTTGTTAAAATTTCCCTTCTGTTAAAGAAATTTCAATGCAGAAGTTGAAAGAGGAAACAATCTAATTGAATCAAGAGGAAATTGAAAAAAGGTCACTTTATCATTATTGACTTCGCGTACTCAGGAAACTATTCATATCAGTATCATAGTGAAAAATGCATGATAATACTTCTTTTTGCTCATCTACCAACAAGCCCCTTCAGTCCGAGGTTCTGTAAATCGACGTAGCTATAAGCTCCCAAAGATATCAGGAAAAAAATCTGTATATCAAAATTAATAGAGCAAATTGGGGAAATTTACAGAATTTGTTAGTCATGATGATTTTAGTTTGTTTTCTGTTTTAAATTTTGATTTGTCGAAAAGTGTTGGTAGCATGAATTTTAATTCCGATATGACCAATAAGCGTTTTTGCAAAGTTCAGAGAAGCTTCTCTGCGATGATCACCCATGT
The DNA here is from genome assembly GCF_044657685.1 of Stegodyphus dumicola. Taxonomy (NCBI): domain Eukaryota; kingdom Metazoa; phylum Arthropoda; class Arachnida; order Araneae; family Eresidae; genus Stegodyphus; species Stegodyphus dumicola. The sequence goes on from NC_140771.1 coordinate 120,425,321, forward strand.
TTTTGGATTATTTGGGCACTTTGTAGAGGTGGTTGTTTTTGAAAGGTGATTTTCAGTGCCGATATATAATTATGTTCTTTGGTATAGTGGCCATTTTCAGAAGCGGTCTTCCTGGTTGAGGAGAAGCTTTAATGTATTTCCAAAGCGGCAACAGCGTAAATTTCAAAAATGATTATTAATTTTTAGCTAAAATATTTGATATCAAAACATTTATCTCCCAAATAATGCTAAACGGCACATAAAACGCCTAATAAGAGTAACATACAATAAAAGCGAGATTCAGGAATAGTATGGTAAATGAGTATGAAATTAATGCTTGCATTAGAGTATGAAAAGTGTAAGTGTGATATAATTCCATTTGCAAAGTCTAGAAGACAGTGGGCTTACTGGAAGGCTTAGACGTACTAATGATGATGATGGCAGAATGTTTACTTACTGGAGGTTTGGCTAACGGGAGCTGTAAGCTAATATGAAATTGCGAAGAACATCGTCATTTGTATCCATCCAGGTAGGCATATCATTAATACCTGCAATTTATTCTTTGTCTGCTTTGACGTCGACGGTAAACATTTATTGCCTACTGCTACTGGAGGGGAAGGTTTAAAAATTTGACAATCGTTCACTGGGTATATTGATGGACTGACCGACATTTTGTAATGCAACGTTTTTATAGGCACAAAAATCTGCAAAATCTGCTCTAATCTCTCGCTAAAAAAATTAATGCCATATCTTTCTGTAATCCTCTTCCAACCTCACCGAAAATAAAAAGGTGAGGATTGTGTCCTTCCTGGCCTTCTTCTTCTTTTTTTCCCCCATTTTCCTTTTCATCTACGCCTTGGTAAAAGGGAAAGTCCTCAGCAGATTTCTTTTACCACACTGTATATACATAAAAATGCCGTTACCATGCTGGAGCATCGAGGTTAAATCTGGAAAGTGATTTTCTTCAACTACATTTATTCGAGAACCTCTCTCCACATACTCTCTGGTAACCTAATAAGTCGACTGAAGACATCTACATGCCTTTCAGTTAAGAGAAGATAAGCCAGGGAATTTCCTTGTAAATTCATAGTAATTTTAAGTTTTATTTTTTTTTAAATAAACGTCCATCGCCATAGCTCAAGCTTCGGTGCAGATTCGATTAGCTCAAGCTTGTACTATTGATATGGTCTTTTGTAAACGCGTAAAAGTATCAAGAGAGCTTCTCGCATAACTTTGGACAACTGTGAAATATAAAGGAATGTAAAATTACTTTCATTTTCTAGAAATAAAATGTTAATTATGTATGCTGGACATCACAACACTTTTAAGCAACATCGAACATTAATTGACCAAATCTCTCTACAGCATATTTATTATGCATGCTATACTGCAAGTAGATATAGACAAAAACACAGCTCTCTGCACATGAAACTGAGGTAAGGATAGAGCGCAATGAAAAACTGAGTGCTCGGTTTTTGAATCTTCTGAAGTAAAAACTAATGACTGTATTTGGGAAAATTTAATTCTTTCTGTGTAAAACAGATAACGTTCATTTGACAAATTTTCTGAGTAAATAGAAAGATATTATTTTTACTTTCCATTTTTATAATTAACTATTTATTATTTTTTATTACTATTCTCGGTAAACGAAAATGTAAGAAAATTTCAAATCAATGTTTAACTGCGTGCGACTGCTAGAAACATCAGCATTATTTCTATTTAATTTTTATAGATACTGATAAGACCACTGTTAATGCTAATGTTTTTCGCTTGTAATCTTTATTGACTATCATGCCACTGAGAAATATTCTAAGACGGAATATCTCTTTCATTTTATGATAATATAGAACAAATCTGAAAACAATAGTGTACCTGATGAAGTAAATAGATACAATTTTAAACTACTTGTAAAAAGTTGACATTAAATGCATCAGGCTATTTGTATTGATGTCAGATATGTTGAACGGATAGATTAATTAACTAGTAAAACAGTCGAGGATTATTTGGTTTACTGAAGAATTTTTTTTTTAAATCCAGTGGCGGGTTCTTGTCTGTTCAACATTGCTACTCCTAAGGCTAGAAGTGGTGGTCATTTTATTGGCACCTAATAGGAAGTCATCGGTGTCTCCTAAGAAGAGACGAACAGTTACAACCATGCCTTCTCCGGGATTCGGATCCGAGCCCTTCGGTACCGTAGTAGGCTCCGCTAACCACTATGCTGTCTGGCAACTCAAATGTTGGAAGAAGGAAAATATTGCGAAACTTACATACGACTCGGATAACAAAACGCATCACCCATGATGTACTACATCATATAAAAATGGAATTTAAAAGTCAAAGGCATATATCTATAAACGGTTCAAGCGAACGACGTAATACCTCCTCAATTTAGTGGAATAAGATACAACAGCGAAAAACGAAAGAATTACATTTTTGCATACACTAATAAACATGTGTATCTAAAATTCTGCATTTGGCCAAATGAGGCAAGAACAAATGTCATATCAATAAATATCCGATCAAGTTCCATATGACCCCGAAATTCACAAGGATTCGTTATACTCTTGTTAACTCGCAAATGTGATACATCAGAAAACCTATTAAGCATTTACCTTTATTTTTATGAACTGGAATTTTATAAAGTATCCTAAAATGTATTTACATTCTAATCCTGATCTCTAATGCAGCAACGTGGTGAGACGTGGTTCTGATAAATGATAGTACAAGCCAAGTGCCTTATTTAACTTTTTTTGCCCAGTCATTATGTCTTGGAATGTCTTAATACAGTACAGTAGCGTCATAGGACTAACGGTATAAAGTCCTAATTTCTCTGTTCATAATTCCTATCGTGTCCTGCTTTCGCAGAGGATATTTTAAGGGAAACAGGTTTGTAATACCGAATAAACCACATGAGCCCAAATACAGCCAACTCGTTTAATAGCGAGAATGGGAACCTGACCCAAGACAAATAGCAGTAATAAACTGCTCCCGTAGATGATGGAAAATACGTAATATGTTTAAAACTCGCATTATAACCTGCAAGAACCTATTAAACATTTTTATCATTTGATAGTTCGTTTATCTTTTCTATCATAGGTATTGTATGCAACATTTTAGTGTATATAAAAATAAACAACGCTGTGAATACGAATATAAAATAGTAAATTTATTTTAGTAAATTTGATGCAAATTTCTCAAAGTAATTGTTCTAGACTGTCACATGGCGATAGCTATCAGTTTTTCATCTTTCAAAGTCTAACACAAAATGTCTGGTAATTAAACCAAAAGAAGCAAGCAATCATCCGAAAATGGCTTTGCTAACATTTTTGTTGATGTTATTATTTACCTGTTCAAAGCGTAACCTCCAGCTTTTGCGAGCCCAGAATAGTAATGAGCTCTCTTTTTTATTTTCTCAACATAGGCGTTGTTCTGTTAAAATGTTGAGCTCTTTTTTTTTCGCTATGTAACTCCTTTTACCTCAGACACGTGCGATGTATGATGAAGTAATAAGGTCCTCAGAAAACACTTTCCATTTCAAATACCTTCACTTTCAGGGTTTTCCCAGCAGAAAGGAGTCAGTGAATTTTTGAATTATTCCAGCAGTAATCTATTCAATGCTAAATTTCGCTTGAATGTGAAATAATAGTAAATTGTTGTTAACAGATTGACATATTATTTTGCTTGATGACTGATCTTCATTGACTGATGCATTTTTGATAGTTTAATTTATCAATATGCGGTGAATGAGTATTCGCTTTTAACTTACAATATGCAGTTTAGGTATATTAATGTGGATAACGAAATATTTGCTCGTAGAGAATCATGTGTTAATCAACAATATCAATAATACTAGCTTTAATGACTATAGTGTACAATAAACTTCTCGGTATTGAATAATCACATATATTTCAAGTGTTCTCTGGCCTACAAACAGCTCAAAATGCTAAAGTGGTTGATGCATTGAACAGTATTTTGTTTTTGTATTTAGTTATTCATCCAAACACTCTATTATTCTCCAGCGATATTGCGTGTAGTCTTTGATTGTCAGCTACTTGCAGGAAAAATGCTTTATAGTAAATACTCACTGATACATGAGCTACATTCTTTGATGGTAACATAAAAATGAAAATTTCAATGGTAAATAACTTTAGAAGACATTTATGTTCACTAATTAAAATTTATAAATAGTGCCATCTAAAATTACATTATTGTTGATGATAAGCTTCAAACGAAATTTTCTTAATAAATATAAAGCAAGCCACATGTCGTAACTATAGACAAAATACATTTACTTTAAATAACTGAATCAGTGTTACGAATTTTTTACACATTTAAATAATTTTAGTCCAAGTATAATTATAATTGGTATTGTGACTGAATAATTGTAATCGATTCTGTATATTAACTGTAACCACATCCTGATCGCCTATCTCTTCCAGTAATTTCGAGAAGTGGAAGAGATTAGAGATTTCTCGGCGGTCGGATGAATACTAGATCGAGAAGAGCATCACTCTCTCAGTAGCGGTTGTTTAGTTTAGCTTGATTTCCGAGTATTATGATATCTCCATGTTAGCTTTGCTCTTTAAATGCGCTTTGCACCGCGTCTTGTTGAACGTTTTTAGTAGTTTGAAGTGTAACTACTGATTGTACTCTGCGATACTGTGAAGAGCTGTAAGATCCAAAACTGTTAAGTGTTTGCTTTGGTAAAAATAAATTTTAAAAGCTGTCATCTGTTATGTGTGCATTCAGTCTATTACGAAACCGTACGCACGCAACAATAGTTTACAGTACCGCCGCTATAATGCACGATACTTTGCATAAAACAATAATTTTTTTTATTGATAATAAGTGTTTATTTTCCATGTGAACATTAGTGTATACGTTAATATAAATATGTTTTTAACGTTAAGATTTATTGGAAAAAGAAATAAGAAAGAACTGTCTGACACATATGCTGTTTCTTTAAAATAAAAATTAAGTCACGATATAGTTGCTTGATTAAAAAATCAAAAATCAGTTAACTGTCTTAGATTTTTTTTATGAATTGCCCTCACCTAATGGCACATATACAATTTGTTTAAACTAGTTCTAATTTAAAGAATTAGATAAATAAATTTTTAGTTAATTATTAATTTTTGAACATAAAATAAAAGAATGTTTCGATTTAATTCTACATTAGTTGCCATTTTTCATTAGGATGTATAAGAAATTCAGAAAGTGAATTTGCAGTTATTAGTATCTGTAACTAGTATTAGTAGAAACTGAAACACGCAATTATTAATTAATTTTTGAGAAATTAATTAACCCATATAGCGTATCATCAGATTCCTTATTTACAAGCATGGCATTATGTTACTGGAAGTGAAGTAATTCATAATTACTGCAATTCTGTAGTAATTATTATAATTATAAAGAACAACACCTGTGGAGCTAAATATTGCTACTTCGAAATTCTGTTAATGCAAATCGTACATTTTTAGGTAGGCTTACGATTTTAAGACTTCTTGCTGATGAGAAACCAAAAGGCAACTTATGGAAACAATCTTACAACTTTTTAGTTAAATTTAATTATTTAGTTTAGTCCTGTACGATAAGATCTTGCAGTGGATATAGGAAGAGGCATTGATAAGCAAACAATGTACTCTTTGGTTTCTGTAATGAAAAATCTTTGCAATAGAAGACTTGATAACTTTCTTTAAACGTACCATTGCTTCCAAGTTTTCAGTAAGTATGGATGACAAAGTATCTGATGCAATGCACTCTTGAGCCTCATCAGAAAAGACAAAAATTGATAGTCCGTTATTGTAGCTGTCATTTAATCAAGCAATGATTTTAAATTCAGATCCTTGTATGTAGGTAAGTTTTGAACTTAAAATGGGACTTTCAGTTTCAGATATTACTATTTAGCATTCATTCAGCAAAACTATGTTTCACTCTCAGTATGATTAAAAATAAACATGAGGTATTTAATACCTTATAGTAATTTAGACTTTTTTTAAATAATTTTATACAGGTGTAGTTTATTGAGTTCATTTATGGTAGGATACGGCAGAATATGTTATTTAGTGGATTAAATACACAGCATGCGCTTTGATTTTACAATATTGCAATTTATTAAGGAATCAGAGTGTAACTATTGTAAGCCAAAGCGTGGCTTACAGTAGTTATGCTAGATGCATTTCGTGGCATGCTACCGAAAACCAATTTAAAATGCTACTTTAAAACACGTCTCGATATTTATTCCTCATCTGCATAGGTGCTGCCACTAATATCGTTGATACCATACTAAACATATGAACCAAATAAATTGTTTAGGAAAAGAAGCATGTTTAACGGTTTAACACGCATATTGATTTTAAGGAGTTTTGATCTCTTATAACGTATGATAAGGGTGTAATTTCTTTGCTCGACAATACGCATGCTGGATATCACGGTTCTCAACGACTCATTTGCCTATCTGAATACGTGTTGACATGTTGTTTTACCCCTACTTCATTGTTTTATTAATGGAATTATTTCCCCATTTTTTAATATTTTTATTGTCTTACCGAAAACTTTTCTTACGAGTATATAAAAGATTTTCATACATATAATTCATACATATCGAAAACGCACATTCAAAGTGATGTGTAACATGAATATGAGCCAGGTTCTCTCAGAAAGTCCTCTATGAAGGTATCCGTCTTTTTAAGCAAGAAGCTCTGGTATGCTTTACCGTTATTTAATAAGTCCAATCCAATTCACGTTAAAAATGAGGTCCCCCAAATTTAAATAAAATTAAAGATTTACCAGTAGACAAAAACAATAGTAACTGCTTGATTGGAAACATTCAAAATGAAATGACCCGAACTTAAGTAAAATTAAAATCGCATTTCATCCCTTATAAGTTCTTTTTTTTTCTCAAAAGGGGCAGTTCGTAGACTGACATAAATTTAACCGATTAACTCATGTCACTTATTTAAACCATTATATTAGCTACATACATATCATTAATATTGGACATCCCTGATTTTGGTCACTTGTGATATCGGGAAATCATGTTTTAAAGAAATCATCGAGTAAATAAATTGACGACCAAGGGTGAAAATGAGCTGATGAGAATAATAATCATCTTACATATATCTAATAATAAATATCTCTCTCTTATAGCATAAAGTAAAACACTGAAAATGATATAGAAAATGGAGCAAGTGAAAGCAATAAATAATGCAGATGATTGTTTTTATCATGGTTCAAACAATGTAAAAAGTCATATGTAACCTTTCTGACTTTCTCAATCCGTATTTTTTATTTATGGTATTATCGAAAGGAACTAATTACTCACTTGATAAGAAAACAATTCTAGAAACACATTCGATTTATTCCAATTCGTGATTTCAGTCCGATGCTCATTTACTCCAGACAGACAGACACCTCATTTTTAATTTTTGTTCTTCATTCTCTTTAAAAGATACCCTTAAGGTGATGCCCGAGGATGGTCGGTGCAACCCGCACCTTTCCACTGGAGACAGCTCTTAATATGAGCGACCTAATCCAAGCTTTGCGATTTGTTGAACACGGTCATGCTATAACTAGGGCTGCAAGAACTCGATAATGAAATAAAATAGAAAACGAAAAATTGTTGAATTGGTAATCATCTAGCGTTTTTCATTAAGGGATTAAGGTTTGTAAGCTAATCGTGTTAAAATAAAAGTTCATATAAGTTGCAAGTGGTTAAGTTTTCAGGGGGCATTGACTTAAGTTCTGCAAATATTTCTCTCACAATAAATCGCTAATGATGTAGATAAGAAATACTTTTTAATAGGAGATTCATATCATAGGTATATTTATTTTCAGCATCTCTAATGCCAGTCAATTAGCATATTATTAATTCTGTAGTACAGATTAGTTCAGAAAATTGATAAAATTAATTTCATGTCTTCCTGATTTTGCTTCTTCTCCTTTTTCTTCTTCTTTGTGCAGTCTTTTTTATTTCCTAATTACTTCCAAATATGAAAAAAATATTACCCATAAGTTTTAATCTTTGTAATGTCAAAATCAAGTAAATAAACTTTGTCTAGACTTGTCTCGGATATTGCTAAATTTTCTTTCGGTTTTTAGAAAGCCCACATAGTTATCATTCATGGCTTGCCGATTATTTCCGTATGCTTTGATAAATCTATGAAGTAAATGCTTACAATTACTTTTTCTTAAACAAATCTATTATCAGTTTTTCAATAATTTAAAAGTTTTTTCTTCTTAAAGTTCCATAAAAATATGCTTGGGAAGACTTTTCAAAATTGATTCGAAAGTTAACTGAGAAGACCTAATCCACTTGCAAGTCCCAGACCACAACATGTTAGAGTGGGATTCATGAAATATCTTAAGAAATTAATATATGGATGATAAAGGTTCCATTTCAATTTACATTTTCAGAACAACTTCCCGGAGTCATCATCATGCAAACCCAGCCTTGTAAACTGTGATGTCATTAACTGCGTTGCGAAACAATATCCCAGCTATTAATGATCTCTACAACATTCGAGTAACGCGTCTCGATTTTGCTCCTTTTCAAGGTCGGATACCTGAGTGACACAGCTCATGCGATCTTAGGACTGCGAAGTTTTGCTGTAGGGGGTCCAGTTATTTCAATGCGAAAATTTCCTGTTTTTTCTCCTGAGGCGTTGCTTGCATTTTTGTTTTGTTAGTTTCTATACTACTTATGGCTAACGGAAGTTTGTTAACTACGATTAATACCGCTAGAATCTTACATAATATGTTACTTATTCTACAAGGAATTAGAAATGAAGATATTAGTTTTATTAAGAGAAATTATTCGATTTAATGAATAGAAAAAAACATTCTTAATTTATAAATGTATGATATGATATAAAATGCACGCTTCCCTATAACGCATAATATAAATCTCTAAAAGAATTTAACGTTTTATGCAATAAATCATAATAGAGTTTAATAAATTTAACTGCAGTTGTTTGGTAGCTCAAATTATTGTAAAAAATAACAGAAGTATAGTCAGTATTATATAACATAAGACTATTATTTTTGAAAATAGTAAATGATGCGAGGAATTTTTTTTTTTTTTTTTTTTTTTCAGAAGAGTAATGCAATTACTTATTTCAATACAAAATGTTAGATGAGCCATACCATGAGTTATAACATTTCAGTGATTATAAATGTGAACAATAATTAAATTACTACTACATATAATTTGTATTACTATATAATTACAGAAAGCATAAAAAGTAAAGAAATCAGCTACCTACAGGTTATCCTAATGAATACCTTGTGATAATTTCATGTTTTAGAAATTATAAATAAATATCTGAGTTATTAATTATTACGTTACTATTACATTCGCATTTTTAATTATGATTTTTATTAAGTTTTAAGAAAATAAATAATCTAGCAGAAAAACTGCATAATCCTACTAACATAAACCTTCTTGAAAACAACTGACAGTCATATTACTTATACCTCGTCTAAGTTCATATTTTGTTATCATATTCTTTCAAATGCCACTGTTTTAGTAATAGGATGATCGATTTTGGAATTCAGCTATAACAAGTTAAACAGATTACTAAAATGAATCAACATTTACTTGTTTCCTATCTATTCTACATGAGTTACTTTCGTTTATTATGAAACGCAAGCCTAAATTCGCAAATATGACATTTATTTCTCTCATCACGAGTAAATTTCTATGCAGCTTATATTCGGATGGTCTATTCGTAATGCGATAAGTCCCTTCGAGTATGTAGTTGCCAACTCTTCCGCCTTTACAGAGTATGCCGATTTTTCCTCACATTTTCTGGTCCCCCATAAAACACGAAATTTCTCAGTTTTTAATTATAAGCCTTTATTAAGGAAACCAATTAAACTAAATGTTTATATACAATAGAATAAATTTATTATATTCATAAAATTTAACTGTTTCATTCCACAACCGTGACGATTTTCAGCCCAATATTCCGTGTTTATCAAATTTTATTTAATCTGACTTTTAATTAATTTTTAAACTATTACAATCATTTGCAGAACCTTTTATGAAGATTAAAGAAATGTTTAATAGTTAGTATTAGCATTTAGTTTTATTTTATATCAATATATGACATATTATCAAGTTTTTCAACGCGAAAGTACGGGCCTTATTTATTAATTTTAGTCTTATTGCATCTGAGATTACTGTTATAAACAAAAGCTGTCTTCCCTAAATGAAATTAGCCAAAGAAAATAATTTAGAATACCTAGATAAATATTAATATTTTCTACATCAGCATATAAGTCATTTTTTTCCGCCTTCTTAGCATGCCTTCGTGGTTTAGTGGTCAGCAAAGTCGGTGCGTAATCGAGAAATCCGTGCTTCGAATCCCGGCCAGGGCATTGCTCATTTTTCATCTCTTCTGCTTCAAAAAAATTCCTATGGCACTACAAGCATTATATTATAAATTCAGTAACCCGAATCATGCCCTATAAGAGGAATTTAAGAGTTTGGAGTTCTTTGGAAAAAGCGTCCATGAGTAACACGAAATCCTTATTGAAACTCCTGATTTTCCCATGAGAACTTGCTGGTTTTTCATATTTCAAGGTTGACAGTTATGGTACACTTCTGATAATACATTTATTTTTAACATAAATTTTATAATCAACACAGCTATATTCTCTGAACATTTATCGCCTGAGTAAACTAAACAGTGATTCCCTAAATTTATTATTAATTATTTTTGATATAAAGAGAAGAAGGATGATTAGCAAAGCTTTACTAAATAATTTCCACCTACATCATGCAAAACTCCTTTTTAAATTACAATAAAATTTGTCTATTTATAGTTCTTGAAATAAAAAAAACTTACCTTACATATACGATAACTTAATATTAAGTAATACTTAATGTGGAGGTACTATGACGGACATGCACATTTCTAATAAATTTAATCAGTATTTGTAATGTTCTAAAATTATTTCTCCGGTTAAATTTTATTTGCGCATTGTTTTCGTCCAAAATTAAATTTTTTTTTTCATACTGTTCAATTTCTTAATCATAGTAAAGCTTCTAGACAACTGCTCTTTAAAACAAAAGTTTGTCCTAGAAACAGGGATGAACCTCATCTGTTGACCTTGTTCTGTTGCTGAATTCTGTTGCCGCATCTGTTTAATTCTGTTTGTTGTCTTGTTGCATCTGTTTAATTTGCCCATCTGTTTAAATTTTTTTTTTATTCTAAGCTGCTCTTCACACCCCCGCGATGTCTTTAACCAGAGATTAGTTTTCTTTGCGTTATCGTGCATTAAGGAAAATAATCTGTATAATCAAAGAGCAAAAGATACCAACGTATGATTAGTCTTCTGAGGAGATGGAATCTACAGCAAACAAACAACCTGAGAAAGATGAAACCTGATAACCAAAACTGAGTACATATCCTCGAAGGAAAGGCCTCAAACAGGAAATATTTATGTCATAACTGCAAAATTAAACAAAAGCAATATGTTAAAACAAAGTCCAGTAATTCATCATATATTTCATCCTGAAGGTTAGTTGCTCTTACATTTAGATATGCTTTTGGCAACAGATCGTAATGATACCTTACGTTGTGGAAACAACTGCAAGCCATTTTGATCTTTGTGGGCATTCGACCGAGTAAAGAAAATAGTCATTCTGTTCTTCTTCGGCATTGCAGCAAGCGTTAGCATATTTAGCGAATTTAATACAGTAAAAGTCTATTGTAAAGTAAATATTATGAACAGAATATAAAAATTTATTGTATTTCTATCAATCTTTAATAATTGGGAACTATGAAGTTCATCATAATTCATTTCAGGTAAAGCTTCTAATAAAACTGAAATCCAGTCTACTGTTTGCAACGTTATTTACATCGCATTGGGTTTATCGGAGAATAATGCAGTATTGAAACAATAATCTCCAAACTGTAAATGCTGTTGGATAAATTTCGTTATTAATATAGCAGTATTTAAGATTTACTACGGCGTCTTCCCATGTTTCAGACGGATGATGAATCCCTATTTCGAAGTGTAGTTAGTTTTGTAGCAAAATATTAATTTATAAAATTTTCTTTCTACCTGATGAAAGTGCTTACTGAAATGAACAATGCTGCAGATTTATGAAAAAGTAATAAAAGAAAGACCAATATCTGAATTCGGATAAGGAAGAAGTTTTTATTATAAAGCTTTGTCGGGCCACTGTCTCACTATGTGACTGAGTGTTATTATGCTGAGGAATTACTTTAGATCTTTTAACTAATGCAGGTTGTCTAGTAGCTTAAATTTGTTTCAAATGTTCTAACTTTTAATACGAAATGTCTATATTATTGTTGGTATTCAGAATAAATCATAAGATTCATATCCTACCATATGCAGAGAAAAGTCTCCTTTGGATTCAATTCTGCGTTTTCTTTAAGGCCTGGTTTCCTTTTGGTCTCAGCCATTTTTTACAGTGTCGATTATTACTAGTATACTGAATCTGTTTCTTAACTCTATTCACAGCATAGCTTAAGAAAAACTGCACTCTTTCTTGTGAGCAGAATGTGCATATCGAAGTCCATTGCTGACGGTTTATCATTTTGAGTTCTCATGGATGCATTAAGAAAATTATCTTGTTCATTTGTTCATTCAACAGCAACAATTTACTATTAAGTGATCTCTTGCTGTTGAGTATGCATAGTGAAGCCTCACCAAACTTTCATTTTCCACTTTCCATGATTGCTGATATATAATTTTTACTTCTTCGAAACTTCTTAGGTTCCGCCGAAAACATTGCGGACAAAAAGGTTGCGAAATGCGCAACGAGAAGGAAAATAACATGAAACAAAATATCCTAATAAAAAGAAAACATGAAGAAAAGTCCGAAGTAAGAAATAAAATTACGACTTCGCAGCTTTAAAATAACATCACGTGATAAAACAAACTATAACAGTGTCATGGTCATCGTGATAAAACAAAGAGCAGTAACTTGAAAAATACTGCATGATGGTAACTTTCCAGATGTGAGCTTTTATACGTCGAAAATTCCAGAAGCAGGTTCACTGTAGCATTATGCTATGATTTGTGAACGGGAAAAGGAATGAGGAATAATTTGCTGTTATTAAATATTCTTTTTTGAATGATTTACTATTTTAAGCTGAAAAGTCAAGAAGGAAGCTTTATCATTCAAAAGTGGAAAGAGCAAAAATTGCAACTACGCGGAGCAGTCAGCAGAAATTTAATTTTCGTAATTAGCTTAAGGAATCGTTTTTGTAAGAATTTAATAACACATTCGTGAAAAATGTGGAAAAAAATAACAAAAAAAAAATCAGTAATATAACATAAAATGAGTTGCATATAAAAACTGCTTATAGTAAAACTGTTTAATTAATTATCGAAATATGAAATTATTTCCTTTCTCTGACAATTTTTCAGAAGAGAGTGAATTTTATTTTACTTCTGTTTATTCTTCTCATTGTGTAATTTCATTAATATGTTCTTATTGTTAATGGCTTGTCTATCGATTGTTTCTTATTGAAAAACCTGAGAGGACAACTAGATAGTATTTCATTTGCAATACATTAAAGAAAAGGGGTTTATGAAGGGTCATTACCTTGGGTCATCCTACATTGAGAAGGCTGAAATATACAATTATTTGTAAAAGATATATTTTATAATTCTTTATAATATTATATTTCTTCTTGAAACTTTACAAATATACACTTTAAGTTATAATAAATTTAACTAAATTCTAATTCTAAATACCTAAATATATTAGTTTACAATTCTTTTGATTGCTTTTACATGTAATTCTACAACCTGGAATTTTCTTACTTTGATACCTGACTTTTTTCTAGATTTTTCAAATTAAAAATTATTAATTAATTTGAAAAATCTGAAAAATTATTGTAAACATATTTCTCTTTTGTTTTCGTGTTCAGAAATCATTACATATTACAAATTGCAAGTCCGAACATACTTTCGAAACTTTTAAAGCTTGAAAAAAAATGAAATAAAAAAAATTTCACGCCATATGATATTTTGCAAGTTATAGTTTTACGATAAAATTTCAAAACTTCGAAATATTTTGCTGCCTTTTTTACCATGATGTTTTCTTTTCGCGTTACATTTTTCATGAGGATTTTGTGTGCAGTGTTTTCATCGGTAACCATACCCTCTCTGACAATGATATTCATTGATAGCACGTGAATATATCGTAAACAGTCTTCCCATTGTCTTTTGAAACGTTTTGGTATAGGTGAAACTTGAAAAGTATGATATAGAAAGCATACAGCCTCTTATATGATATCATTTACCTATGAATTAAACTACTGAATTTAGAAGAGCTGGAAATGAAAGGGCATATTATCAAATGCATGGTTGTTAATCTGTAAAAGTCACACATGTACACCGATGTCATGTAAAGTAAGTAAAGATGTACTTTGCTATCATGGTACCTGTTTATTAATCTTCAAAATTTCGATTGCAGAATCACTTTCGTGTGTTTCTGCGCACATGAATTTCTATCAGCCAAAATTCTGCATTACATTGCGATTTTCTTGATTTATCCCGAAGAGCTATAACATCTGTTTTAATATTAGGAATCTTTGTAAGTACGCCTTTTTCTCTAAAATCATATTACAAATATGCATTGGCACCGTTACTGAACCATTTCATTTCATCAAGGGCTAGTATGACGATCTCGTTTATTTCTTAGATAAAAAGATGATTACAGTTGATAGTCCGAACTAAAAATGTGTACTTTATACTAAATGTATATAACTGAGTTTTTAAAGAAACACCGAATTATGCAGAAAAAAATTCAAACTCGATGTTACGATTTTAATGCTGACTACGCTAGAAAATTACATACTTAGCTTAAATACGGTCTATCGTAATTATGAAAACTGATTATATTTATTTGTTTTTAACGTTAATGTAAGTAATAATATTTGCCGTAGAAGTATACGTCGAGTCTGAAATTGTTTTCTGCATAATTCGGTGGTTCTTTAAAAAGTATACATTTAGTATAAAGTACACATTTTTAGTAGAAGATATTAAGGATTTATAGTTTTACAGATTTAGAAGCCCGTGTATTACTAAAATTTATTATAATATTTGATAAATGATTTTTCTTAAGAAATAAAACATTCAGTTTTATAGAATTTATTTAGAATTATTACAGATCAGATCATGGAAACCTGAAATTTGTTTACCACCAGCTAATACTTGATACATTATTAATAGTAACCAAATAAATGTCAGATGCATATCAGCACAGTAGTAAAATCATAATAAAAAGTTTCCGCTATTTAAATTTGAGCTTAAATTTTATTGACTAAAATTACCACAAAACAAGCAATACCATTCAATAAAAAATAGTTATGAAACTGAAACAATTTGAGGAATTATTTAAAGGGTAACAGGTTTTCTTGTCCATTTAAAAATGCCCGCATTCATTCAAATCTAACAATACAAGAACAGATACAGTAGATTCAAGTATCTAGGAAAAACACAATATGTGGCTGGGCTCAGTTAAGCAGAATATAGTTTGTATATAAATAATAATTCAAATATAGTTCTACAGACGTAGCCAATGTACTGCAAACTACTCATTGGTTTGTCCATTATAGAGTAGTAATCTGAAAGCCACGTGGAATAAATGAAATTTTGTAATTTTTCAGTTAGTGGTCAATGGAATGAAACACTTACTCAGAGAACTAATTTATTATGTAAATATAAATAAATCTTAGAAAATGTGAGAAAATTATTAACGGAAATTTATCCTCAATTTGGATCTTCTTCTTCTGTCAGTAAAATAAGTTTTTTCCTACTATACTGCATAATAGTTGCGAAACGATATATTCTAAATAATGTAGAAATCTTTTGAATAAGAAACTCAAAGTATAATCATTAGTTTTTAAATTTAATGTGCTGCTTGAATGAGAAATTGTTGTAAATAAATGCGCAAAAAACATTATATAATTCATGATGTTTTCAGTAAGCATTTTAGATTACTTAATTCCATTAAATAACCATCTATTGCTATTCCTACAGATGATATGGTAAACCCGGTGAAAGTATAATAGGTTTTTATGTATCTAAGAATACACTTAATACATTTTTCAAAATTATTTCAATTTCTTCATTGATTAGTTTGAATATATTCCATATTCTGCAAATCAACACGAAATTAAAAAAAATTGCTTAAAAATTTCAGATAGCTCTCACAAAAGTATAAAACAGAGTGTATTTAATCAGCCGTCATATCTCATATCTCTTTGCACCTATGACATTAAGTACGCAAAATACTTTTAAATACATATAAAAAAATAAAAAAAAGTGAAAGTATAATAGTATGAAAGTATAATAGGTTTTTATGTATCTAAGAATACACTTAATACATTTTTCAAAATTATTTCAATTTCTTCATTAATTAGTTTGAATATATTCCATATTCTGCAAATCAACACGAAATTAAAAAAAAATTGCTTAAAAATTTCAGATAGCCCTCACAAAAGTATAAAACAGAGTGTATTTAATCAGCCGTCATATCTCATATCTCTTTGCACCTATGACATTAAGTACGCAAAATACTTTTAAATACATAGTTCCTGTAGCAGAACAAAAGGTTTCTTATCATTTAGTTATTGAACTCCATCTTTAAGTAATACAATGACAACAGTATCTTCCTTCCTTGTACATCACCATATTAAACAAACTGAATTATCTTACCGTAAAAGGCACAAGGCCAAGTACACGGTAGACAATAGAAAAAGTAGATGAAAATCTAGATGAAGTGAACTTACCCGCGGCAAATAGCAGGAAGATTGCCGGAATCCTCCACGGACCTCTATCCTTCATCTTTTATTCGTCGGTGTCGTTCGCGTCCTGAAGAGGAATACATATATTTTTAGAATAAATTTGAGACATAAGAATAATTTTTAATTTAAAGGAAAGCATGAAATATATTCAAAACAATAATATTTGTTGTTTCATCTTCTACTTTGAATCCTGAATATAAGGAATTCTGTTGAGCAGATATTTACTTGATATATAACGTAGACGGGAAAGTGTCCAAATTCTGTATCACATAATTTTCTAATTTACATTAAATATAAAATAAATAAATTTAAAGATATTGCTATTATTAAAATATCAAGACTCCTTCATCTGAGCAGTTGTATCATGCATGATATTTGTTTGTTCATATATTCTTTAGAGAATGTGTTTATCACTAGCCAACTGAAGATAAACACATATTTTAGAAGTTAATCTCCCGATTAACAAAATGTCTATAATACTCTCATTATATACATTGAATAAAAATAAAAAATTTTATGTCGCCTTTATTTACAGAAGCCTGTGATGATATTGTGGCAGTAAAAATGGCGCAAGCAAATTAAGCTTAATGATTGTAAATTAAAATAACTTTAAAATTAATTCTATAAAAGAAATACTGATGGTTAAAATTTCATTTAGAGTATAGAGACGTTTATATGTTAATGATTAGTCACACTGAATGTAGTAATCTATTTTATATTGCGAAACATTTGAAAGAACTGCAATATTACAGTATACCGCAATAGATTATTACATATGTTTAGGTTAGTTTTATCAATTCTTTAGGAAGACCATGAAAAAATTACTTTAAACAAAGCTATGTTTGTTGTCCTGAATGTCAAATATAAAAAAAAATGATTACGCGAAAATATAAAATGATTCTGCTTTCTATAAATATCCTTTATGTAGTTGAGTCATATGATAATGTGGTTATTCAATTTAGTTGCGCAAAGTCGCAAAATACTTAAAAAATTTAAATGAAATGAATAATGCATTTCAACTAAGTGAGACAGTACGTCTAAAATACTAAAATACCATACAAAAATACACTTAACTGTCTGTTAACCCTCTTCGTGATAACAACAGTATCATATGAATACCTTTCCAAATAAAGTTATTTAAATTAACAAAAGTTAAAGCAGCAAGAACTAGCATAATAGTTATAAATTTGCAGGACTAGTTTCTATCTTATTTTAATTTTTTATACTAATTTTGAAAACCTCTGTCTGAAACAAACACATTTTGTTTTTTAAAATAAGAATTTCGCCAAACAGACGATTAGCCATGGAAAGCCTTCATAGTTCCATTCTCTTGCTAATAGCTATATGCATTATACTTGAAACTTGATAAATTACTTGAAATTTTAAACTTCCTTGCAGGGTTTCGCTACGTTAACGATACTTTTACCCTTTTTGATTGTGATAAAGATGATTTTAAATTTCTTTCAAAGATGAATTCCATTGATTCTGTTATTCAATTCACTTTTTAACTTGATACATCCAGTTCTCAACCGCTTTTCGAAATCTTGGTTACACGCAACATATCCAACTTCAATACTGCTGATTACCGTAAACCTTGTGGAGTCATTAGGATTTTTAGAAGGAGCAGACATAAAAAATGAGCAGTGCCCTCGCCGGGACTCGAACTTCGGACCCGCCAAGTACGCGCCGAGCGTGCTGAACATTACACTACGAAGGCATGCTAAGAAGGCGGGAGAAATACCTTAAATACCTTATATTATTAAAGGGGAGACTGGAGATTAGGGGACGCAATGGCTAAATCCTGGTGGTGGAGAATCATCATCCACCACCTTTTCTATTTCGGGAGCCACTGTAGAGACATTAGGTTATTTCGAAACAGGAGAGATGAAAAATGAGTAACGCCCTCGCCGGGACTCGAACCACGAACCTCTCGATACGCTCTTATCATGCTGAACTACGAACTACTACTATTAAACTACGAAGGCATGCTAAGAAGGCGAGAGAAATAAAATTCATCTGTTTGTCTTCCACCATACTTCACATCATATCATTTGACTAAAAAAACAGTAATTAGCTTCATTTTATTCCACCATTTTTCGTGCACTTCAAGCTTAGTTCTCCAAATCGGTTTTAGATGAAGAACTAAATTACTTAAAAGAAGTTGCTATTGGCAGAGCCTTTTCACCTTACATTATTGATCAAGCAGTTAAATCATTTTCATCTCGATCCATCGAAAAGCACCCTGTCGAATCAGGAGATCAAAAGAATTCTCTTTTCTTTCCTTTCGTTCCATCGATTAGCTATAAATTGTACGTATTTTATAGTAATTTTACTTTTGAGTCGTTTTCTCTTTCTGTCAATAAAATTCGCAGCTCATACTCAAACACTCTGTTCTGGATATGAACTCTCGGGGTATTCACAGGATTTCTTGCCAGTGTGGTTAAAGTGAGTCTATGAAAAGATATAAAAATTTTTAAATGAGTAGAAAAGTGTATTTCTGAGTTATATTATGAATTAAAACCAATACCACATTACATTAGGAGCCTAGTTGAAGTTAAAACTGAAATAATCGCAGGATGCTAATTTTTTCAAACATTGCTTATTTGCGTTCTTTGAAAAGATTCCAGCTATCTATCTCAAAAAAGTGAGTTTTGATACGAAGGAAATAGATCCCGATAGCGGTTTTTTTTTCTGTGACTAAGTAGAATTAAAGGAAAAGAAACATTACAACCTGAAAACCGTAGACTAGAGTCGCAGAATAAAGGACTAACGAATAAAGCTTCAAAATAAAAAGAAATTCAAGAAATATAAATATCATTAACCTCATCTTCTAGTAAAATCTGCATACCAAACTGTATCTGGTGTGCAGATTTCTTTTTAGAACTTGAAACAATTTTTAGCTAAGCTGTTACTAATTTTAGAACAAGTTCTCCAAAAATTCAAGATAGAGAATGTAAAATCATATGCTTTAAAACAGCTGTTAAAAACAATTCTTCTGAATGACAGTGAAAACCTATCGTTATGTGTCATAATAAATAATTATCACATAGCAATTTAAACGCTTTTTTGGATAAAAAATAGAAATTCATTACTATAGACGTAACTGTGCATTTATTTGACGTTTATCAGAACATCAGATTCGCTTTCTGAAAACAATAAACACCTTGTAAGAGTTTTCTTTCGAGGCGTTTAGTAAAAATCCTTAGATGAACATAAATTATTTGTTTTTTAATACTTAAAGAATATAAGTAATTTTCTTAAATTAATCATATGTTTACACTTCGTATTTTGTAATAATTAAGAATATTTTGCAATGAAGTTTTCCCTTCTTTCCTTTTTTTTCGGGGGGGGGGAGGTATTTAAATAGTTTGTTTCGTTGTAGTTTTAAGTAAAAATATGCTTTTCCTTTATTTTATTTATTTTTATTCTCCTTTCTCCTTCAGGCAGCTCTCCGAAGGGGAATGGAATACAACATAATTTATCCTTACTTCTGAAAAATGTTCTTACACTACGGAGCTGTTTCGAATAAAAAATTAATAAAAAGAAATTTAAATGAATTTAAATTGCTTTAAGATAAGAAATAAAATACTTTTGATTCTTAAGTACTGAATTAGGCGATTTTAAAAATTAAATTAAATAATGAAATCATAGGCATTTGATTGAAACATGCACTGATTTTTGGACAAAGAAACCATATATGACGGTGTTTTTACACAGTAAAATCATTAGATTTCCTTACAGTACTTGCAAGCCGCACAAAGCCTTATACCAGGGATCTGCAAATTTATTCACCCAAAACTACATTTTGGTTTAATTACATTTACGCCTGGGATAAAAATTTCAGTTTATGTTTAAATTTATTAGTATAAAAGAATTTTTCCATGCATCATTTAGAAGTTACTTCAGTAATTAGAGAAATCATTTAAAAGTAATCGCAAAATATATTCGCATATATATTAACGAAATTATAATAATATTTTGTGCGTTAATTGTTATTTGTATTTTTTTAAGTAATCGTTGATAATAACAGATAATCTTTAGTAGTGAGTAATTTCCAGAAAGGTTTACTAAAAATAAGCAGACAAAAAAAAAAAAAAAAAAAAAAAAAAAAAGGAAAGTAAGGAATTAATTTCATTTATCTAGTTCTAAAATTGTTTCATTTCTTTGCCTAATTCAAAATGGATTTCCGCATTACTTTTTCTAGCAACGGAATTGAATTTAAATTATTTTTCTAAAATTTAATTGCTTGTTTTAATCTAATTAATTTATTTGCTTTTTTTAATCTAATTAATTTATTTGCTTGTTTTAATCCATTACGAGCACTAAAGCGCACTAAAGCTAGCTATTAATCTGGAAAATTTACCTATAGACAAGTGACTAAGAAAGTAGTTTTTTCAAGGGTCAGTTTCTAGGAAATGAAAGTGAGAATGACACTGACTTCTCGTGGATTTTTTCACGTGCATTCAGAATAGGAATTAGTTTTCCTTATGACATCCTACATAAGGCCTAGAATAATTTACACCCCTCTCGCAAAGAACGCCTAATCTCTAAAAACCTTATGACTCTGCAGTATCACTTGAACTAAAAAAAGATGGAGGACAAAAATTCGTCACCACCAGGATCTATCGATTCGATTCCCCAATCTCCAGGTGCCTTTTAAAAGGGAGCATTATATAAGGTATTTTTCCCCTCCTTTCCACATGCTTTTGTGGTGTAATTGGAAGCATACCCGACGTGTATTCGAGAGATCCAGAGTTCGAGACCGGCGAGGCCATTGCACATTTTTCCCCTCTGTTGCTCCAAAGGAAAACCTAATGACTCTACAATCTCTTTCTCTACCATTGTTTCTTTATAAAAATACTTGACGTTTAGCTTACCGGATTTCTTTGTTATCTAATAATTGTAAGGTTATTATTTAAATTAGTATTAACATTAATCAGTTATTTATTGCAGGCTTTACTATAACTCCTTTCCGTTTCCTCATCATAATGTAAATGAGTGTAGCTAGTATTTAAATTATGGTTTTAGGATTTTAGGACAGAGAGTATTTTTGGCGTGCTCTTGCACGCTACGTTTAGTTCTTGTCAGCTTTGATATTTTGATTTTCGGCTTTGCTTTAATCACTGCCAATAAATTGATTTTGACGCTTCGGTTAAAATTATTAAGCCAGCTTAAAATAAGATTTAAATGTGCAACCTTTGTTCTCTACTCCATGTTGTTGTTGTTATTGTGGTTGACATGCCCATATTACATAGAAGAATGGTTGCCAGAGCCTACTCTGATGAGAGGTTGGACTTCTATTTTCTACCCGAATTTTAAAGGAGAGCACCCCCAAGAGGGTTACTATTCCATGTTTCAATTTGAATTTGACTGTTGCATTTATTTACATCACCACGAGCAGTGGTTGATGTTGTTAGTACAAGAACGTGCACCTATGTTCTAAATTTTGTTTAAATAAAAGTGTTTATTTAAATCTTTCCATGACTTTGTAGTTCCTTGCAGGTACAGCGATAATTTGCTTCACATTTTTTAGGATTTTGGACTAATTAGTTTTACCCTATTATAACCCCATAAAATAATGCATTAAATCTTCTCTATTATTCAAGTATTCAGTTAACTTGGCTTTAATGTACAGATCGAGCGCTCTTTTCATTTCCTAATGCCACTTTATACTTTGCAAATTTCTATCCTGCTTTACGTGAACTCTGTGAGATTCTTTTCAAAATTTGTTATGATAAATGATTTCAAACTATAGTTTATTTAAGATTTCCCAAAATTATTTAGATAAATAGCTACTCTTAAGAGTTCTTATAAAACTGATCTATTTTATTTACCTTCAAACAATGTGTTTATACCTGCCATTTAATTGCTATTCTTGAAGTGTGGCATTGCTAATTAACTGTAATTTCTGCAGTGTTATTTATCTTCAATGATCTGGGTCTAATGAGACAGCTTTTCCAAAAAGCGTGTTAAATGTTTGAGCTATTATTTATCTAAGAGAATCACAAAGTCAGGAAACATATGTAAAACTGTTTGTATTTAGAATAAGAACCAAAAGAGTAAGAAGTTCAAAATGCTTCAAGTAAACTTTTGGCATACTTGCCAGAAACAGAATAAGGAAATTTTCATTTTGTTACTTCTTTTTGCATTTTAAAAACAATTTAGATACGTTTTCAAAAAATGAGAAGCCAAATTATAGCCTTAAACTGCAGTTCTGGTCACTGAAAAAGAAGGGAGTATGGTTTCTGACACGAGTACTGTGTTGTGGATTATTAAGTAATAATTACATTAAGATCTCGTGCCAGATTGACATAAGAAATCGTGACTTACTAGCTAATTTGCTGCCATTTTATTTAGTTAATGACTTTTCTTTTCCCTCTACTTCAGTATACATGTGCAGCCCTGATTTCTGCAACATATTGATAGGTCACTAGTTCATAAGTAAAATGGATGTAATTTGTGCGCATTAAATACCTTTGAATTAGCAATATCCCAACTTCTCCCCCTGTGGTGGGTGCTACACGTTTATAGGCGTTGGCCGCTACTAAGGCCGGATGCGGTGGACACTATATTGTGGAGGCACCTAATATGTGGGCCATCGTTGCCTCCTATGACAGGACGGACAAATAACATCCAGCTTTCTCCGGGATTCAAGCCCGGGCCCTTCGGTACGGTAGTTAGAGTCACTAACCACTTTCCTGTCTGGGCGGTTCCCGAAGTAACTTAGCTAAAAAACTGAGATTTAAGTAGATGGAAAGGAAAATTCGAGTGAGATGCGAATCGACAGCTAGTTTGCAATACGATTTTCTAAATAATTGAAATTATTCTTAAAATTAAATTACAGCAAAATAGTAATCGAGTATAATTGGAAGATAATGAGAAAATTAGTAAGGATTCACTCAATGAATTCTTTTTCAAAATAAAATATGAATAGGATAATTTGTGAGATTATTCAAAATTAAAAACTTATCAGTAAAGTAGTAAACTTTTAAAATTTAGTGTTTATTTTTACGACAATGTAATAAACGTATCAGACAACGCAATAACTGCCTGAATGTATCTGACATGAAACAGTTATGGTAAAAGTTGAAAAATCTATTCTGACGTATCGAAAAAATACTTTTAAACCAACAAAATAACATAAAGAGTATAAAACACTATCCAAATTCGGTAGGGTATAAAACCCTACCCAACCCTACCCGTTCGCCAAAATTTTTATAGGCATTAAAAATAAGCAAAATAATTTAAACATCAATTAAAAAATTGATATATTTGCATGAATTAAGGTACTTTTTTATGTCAAATCACTTTTTACTAAAGTCCAAGTTGAAGAATTATTGAAGCATTTTAATGACAGACTTAGTATTCCATATTATAGTAAAATTGAGAAATTAATCTTCATCATCAAAGGTTTCTAAATCAGAATCATTTCGTCTTTCAAAACAATAACTATAATTAAACAGAAGAACTAATTATGGGAAATCCATTAGTCCAGTACATGCATTGGCTTTGACGATAATTGGAAAAAATATTTTGCTCCTTCCTATTTCAGGTTCAGTACTTCGAGAATCCTTTTGCCCTTTCCTATAAAGGAAAAATGTAAACATTATCCTGTCTTACGAATACATTTGCTCCTTACAATTCAAATAACGTTTGAAATTGAGTCCCTTAACACTGCTCCTTTCTTTTCCATTCCCCCTCTCTTTTATTAATTCTAATAGCATCTAATGAGTTTAATATCATCATTTGAATTTATCACAAAATTTTTCTATTTTCCTTCCTCCCCAGCAGCTCATCAGCTGCCGAGTGATAAAATTGCTAAACTTTGGTAGTTCGAGATCCCGGTTCATATCTTAGCGAACAAGCCCCTGCATGAAAGGTTTTGTACATTTTCCCCATATGTAACGTGAATATGGGGCAGTTTGCTTTAAAATAACCTGCACAAAGGCATCTCCCGCTTAGGCAGATAGCTCTCGAGCTTTTTGCCGTGATCAAAATAAACTATTATTTTGTCTACTAATTAAGCTTGTCATTCATACCATTAAGGCCCTATATCACTGTTTAAATCTTAAGGTATTAACATTCCTGTAACATTCCATTGCACTGTCGGTATGCATGCATTGGCCAAATTAAAATAACGTGAAAATGTGAAGTTAAAAAATCCAAAGTTTTAGAAAAAAGAAAATGAATATGTCTTTAGCAAATCATGGTTGATCGCATAATTATTCTGCTAATTTTCAATAAAACTATTCAAAAGACCTTCTACCTTCTATATTTGCCAAAATTTATCATATTTAGTGAACGAATTTTATTTTGGAAGTCTTATTTAAAACATTGATGCCTTCTGTTTCTATTTTTCTGGCGCCTACTTTCTTTTTTTTTCCTGATTATTAATTTATTTATATTTTGCCCATTTAAATGACGCATTTCCAGAATATTTTTTTTTATCTTTGAAAAAGGTGGACTCCATGACTAGCTTGTTCAAAATGTATTGAACCTTTCTGAAAAGAAATATAATTTCAAGATTGACTTTGTCCTAATGAGATTAATTTTCTAACCCTTTTTTATTTCAACTTATTCATATGCTAATTGAGACATATATTTAAGTACTTATACAAGTACTATATGCATCCTAACATACAGGAAAAGATCACGATCTGTTAAACAATTTTTATTAACTAATGTTAATCAACATTATTATTGATTCTATAATTTTAGAATTATTTTAAAAGAAAAATAATATAAACGTAATCAATTTTATAATTCTGTACACTTTTTTCGTGTACTTACCGTGCCGTGTATTTATCATTAATCTAAATTCTTGATATTGCAGATTTAAAAATATGCATTTTAGTTACATGTGATAGGATTTTGCTTTTTTCATTGTGGTTGCGGCTTTCGCTTTTAAATGTACCAGCTGATTAGTTTTGTGTTATTATTGAAAGGTTTCACGGGTGTGTTTATAGCATAAAGTTAGTGCGTGTTCATCTAACATTTCAGGGTCAAAATATAATTTAGAATTTTTAATAATTAATTAAATAATGTGAACACATTATTTTATTCATATGTGCTTTTGTTATGTGCCTGATGTTTTAATACTTAATTAAATGTGAAAACATTATTTTATCAAGTATTAAACCATTGATTACAGATAATGATTTAATACTTAATAAAATAACGTGAAATCATGTCCTTCACTCCTAAAACGAATAACATTACAATATTTGTTTTTGAAGAGTTGGTTCCAAATTATTGCAGTGCGTGTATTCCCCTAAATATGTTAATTACATGACAACATTTTTGTAAAACATTTGACCTAACATTACTCAGCGTTGCCTATACTAAAAGAACCATTTCATTAAGGAATTTAGATACATATAATGAAGTATTTAATTAAAAGTATTACAAAAATACATCAGAAGTTGAATGACACTTTTCTCTAATTGTCGTACTTAATCGTATATTTTTTTCGTATAATTTCTCCCTTAGCATTTTTCGAAGGTGAATTAGAAATTCATGCATATAATTTTCAACTTATTGTTCTAAATTCAGGTAGTAGCAGATTCTTGTACTAAAGTAGTCAGCACGTGGGATATCTCCGAAAGTTACTCTGCACGAGTATTTCAGGGCAGTTCCTTTAAATATTTCAAATCTTAATCAAAGACGTTTTCCATGATGATAAATAATAATGCGGTATAAAGAGAATACAGGTCAGGAAGATACCACCGTGAAGATTAAATCTATAGAAGTGTTTATATACCACAGAGAAAATATTGGATGGAAGATCTGCATACTTCCAGAAAGAGCAAAAGCGTTAGTAAGTGTCCCTAACTGCCTTTCCTTCTGTTGTCTAATAGTCACTATGGACATTGAAAGTACACTATACACTTTTCATGGATCATTTTAAATTTTATTGTTATAGGCGTTTATCCGTAATGTGAATCTTCAGGTTTAAATCAGATAGCTCAACAAAATATTTTATAAAATTCAAAAGCAAATGAAAAGTCTGCAGTTCAAAATTCCCTGGTGGAAGCATCGGTGTTATTAATTATATTACTGGAACACTCCCTGCAGCCATTTTGTGGCAAAAGAAGCAGCAAATCACTGTAACAGCGAAAACGATTTGTGTCATTTGTTTCGTTTCTTATTTCTGATTAATTTTTTTCGCATTGATATTCAGTTGTTTTGACCTTCATCACACCGATCTTGCAAGATTTTTCATTTTTTTGAAGCTTTTCCAGAAATTGGTTGCTTCGCAAAGGGGAACTGCACATATCAATCAACTCGCAAGAAATTTTGCTGTTACACGTATTCAAGGAGAGGAATGATAACTTATACTGTGGAGAGGGAATTATTTAAGTAAGAAAAAATTTTCAGGACTTGCATTAGCACACGTAATTTACAAAGAAAGAGCTTTATAATCAATTAATCAATACTGTTTAGGAAATAAATTATATATATATATATATATATAATTTATGTTATTACTATTGAATATAATAAATGTTACTTGCTATTGAATTTTAAAATAAAGAGTTGATTATTTAGCTTACGAATACAAGCTATATTTGCACTGCTTTCTGCATTTACTTATCAGGGGATAGACAGCTTTCGAAAAAAGCCTTGAAGAAGCCTAGATAAGAGATAATGTTTAATTAGGAAAGCGTGTGTTATTGGAAAGCGCTTCGTAGGTCAAGCGTCAAGCGTTTCCCGAAAAAATATTTGCAACGTAGGGACGGATACAAAGTTTTGGGGGATTCGGAAAATCATTTCAGCTACCTAGCTTGCTGTGGGATTGAGGTCAGGTAGTGATTTTGTTCTCTAAATGTGTCAAAGGTAGCCTAAAACTTCCTCTACGGGTAACTTGTGGTTAAAATTAATTTTTACTCATTGCCGCTCGTTTCTTACTTCGCGGAACTGGTTTGTTTTACTCCATCTGGATTTTTTTCTTTTCTTTTGATTTTTCGGTTCTAGTTTCTTGATCAACCACGTGGCTCTTGCGTCATTATTTAAAAATTCACTAAAACATTTGGGTTGAGTTGTTTTGGATAGTACACGCTATTTTTAAGAACTACTCAGCTTTCTCTTAAGATTATTCTTAGATATTTAATCACCTCTTGTATGAACCTTATAGTCGTAGTTTTATGTTCCATATTATCTGATTTATTAAGATTTTATAACACTGCAAGTACCGGTGAAAAATATATAGATTATTTTTAGCAATGAAAAATGGGGGGTGTTTTTGTCCTGTTAGTAATTCTGAAGTTAAGTAATAAAATGTTATATACATTAAATAGTTTATAGAGTGCATGAAATGTTATAATAGTATTATGCATATGCATTATAGCAGGTTGTACGTAAGAAGTAGGCCTTTGCAACTGTTGTGAATAAAATATTTTAAATTACTTAGTTCATTGGAAGAGATTAAATTAAATCCTATTCTTTAAAACAAATATTATATATCCATGCTGTTTATGAGAAAAAAATCTCTCGGATTTACCAATTTTTATATTTTGTTTAACTCTAAGTAATGTAGTTAATTGATTCACTTATTATATTGCATTAAATAAAGTTCCATTTTTCCCTTTCACTGCAAAACACGGGTTTTTTTTTAAAGTTTACTAGCAGACACAGTGATATTTATATTATTTTATAATAATAATACATGTATTTTTATTTCAGTAATCAAAAGGATTCGAAACAGATTAACATACAGATTTTAATCTTGTACCTAATGAGCCATAATTGTGAAATAATACAGGATAATACAGTATGAAGTAATACAGTGGATAATAGAGTGTGAAATACGAGAAATACAGTATTGCTGTTTAAGAAAACAAAATAATGAACTCGAATAAAGTATTATTTGTAAATTTATGTTCATAATTCGTCCTTGCATTTTTATGATCTGGTAACTAGCATTTGACTTCAAAAATTTTAAACTGTTTAAGTCTTGTTGGTATAAACTTTTGAAGTGCGCATGTTACCTAAAATTGAGAAATTCTGAAGATGGGCAGAATAATGAATTACGCATCATATAACGTCTCCGCAAAAGTACATACCCAGCCTATATATTCGCAACCGTTGTATGTATAGATATATACTTCCAATTACAAAAATATTTTAAATTAATTAAAATTAAATTGTTTTAAATTAAATTTAATTAAGAGAAATTAATTTTGTGTAAAACACGAAATCTAATTTTTTATGCATTTTCTCGATCCCTATATTTATATTTAGGAAACTTTTCTACTCATTATAAAAAGTAAACACATTAAGTTTTTACTACAGAAATTAACCGAGATATTTTATGTTATGGTCGTGGATCATATTTAGAGGTTGGATATAAATTGCAGGGAGAAGTTTTGCGTGGGTACATAACTAAAAATAAAATATCAGTTAAAAAAAGGTTTTCGAAGTCAAGAGAATAAATGACGAGTATTTCCATGTGTGAATTAGAAGTGGTGTATTAATCAAAGTATTAATCAATGCATATTTTTTTCATAATGGACAGTATTAATCAATGCAGTTTAATCAATACAGTGGAAAGTATTAATCAATGCATATTCTTTTCATAATGGACGTTTTATTCACAGAATCTTATAGAAATCGTGTTCTAGAAAATATAAACAGGCTTCTGTAACGACCCGTGGTGAGTTGGTAATATTTGTATTAAATAAAAATGAAAAATATTTATAGTTTAAGAAGAATAATTCTAAACTAATAAAACTTCATGAGAATATCAATAACGAATTTTTAGATTTATAAAATTTCTGTATGAAAATGCTAAATGTAATAACATTATAAATCAAAGACACCTCTAAATCACAATACATTATATTACTGAATGACTTCTAAGAGGGGGGGGAAGAAAGTCAACCTTGATTTATTGTAATTTATTTAGTATCCGATCACTTAATGCAAATTAGATATGAAGTCAAAAATCGCGACTTTTAAAAATAAATATCTTGGTTAATTTTAGCAATACGGCAGTTAAACCTTTTACATTTTATTTTTAATAACGAGTACAAAATTTTACCTCAATATAAGTGTAAGAACCGGAGGCAAGCATAAAAAGTTAAGTTTAAGAATGGCGAAAATAAATCTCCGCATCATTTAAAGGACTTCTGTAAGTGAAATTATATATCCACAACTAACAGTTGGGAAAACCAAGGCCGGGTAGTGGCCTTTGTGAACAAAGTGTATATTAAAATACAATAACACGCCGAATAAATACTAATTCAGAAGTCAAACAACAAAAATCAGCGTTATATTTACAAAATTTTCACAGTGAAAATTTTGTAAATATAACGCTGATTTTTGTTGTTTGACTTCTGAAAGTGTATATAGTTACGCATATAGCACACATACAATACCTGAATTTTACATTATCCTGAGAACACGTATGAATCACAATACAATTATTATGAATGCAAAGAGAATATTTTTATATTGTAAAATATCTCTCAAGGTATTCAAGCTCATTCAAGTTGCGCAAAATTTCGAAAATCTTTTTTCAGACCAGTGCTTTTTTTCAAGATGTGCTTTCGTATTTCTTAAAAATAATATTTAGTATAAAATTTTAACATTGTTAACAACGCTGTTTTAAAATTCGCCTAATAATCCGTATGATAATGCCCTCAAACTGTTACATGTTTTAGATACTTACTTCGTTTAGAGCCTATTTGTAATAAAAGTTTTGCACAGAATGTACGTCAAGTATATTTTAATTTAGATTTTTCACATTGTTGTAGAAAAAATATTTTGATTAATCTATATTTATCCATCGAAATCAGGGAACATTTCAGACTGTAACTATCCTTTTTTAACTGTAGTAAATTTATGCAACATGCAACATCCAAAAGTGTTCTTTTTACTAAAAGTTGTTACATGGATTTGATGTGGATAATATAGAATGTATTACATGGATTTAACAGGAATAGAATAATTTACATTACCCTCTTATTTACAATTTATTTGTGTTCAGAATCGATCTGTGGTGTTATTTAAATGAAATCTGTCTGTATAAAAATGGGAACAGTGTTCAGTCGATTCACATTTCATATAGACTCTCTTAGTCTCGGAGAAGAAAGCAGTATTTCTTTTTAATCTTTGAGGAAAGGAGTAAAATTAACTTTGAAAGTGGAGCACTTTTTTTTTAGTCTCTCAAAGCCTGTCATCCCGTTTCATTATTTAATGGTGAGGAAAATATTCGCATTTTTATCTCCTTTTATAATCTTAATTGAGATGAAAATAGATGGGTGTCACAAGTGGATGATCTAAATAATTAGATCAACAGGGCTAAATTCCATACTCATACACATCGTTCATTTCTAAGTGGGGTGAAGGAAAAAAGAAATCCGGAAGTCAGTTTTTGGTATTTCATCATTAAAAAAAGAAAAGCAGTTGAATATTTTCAGTGAGTAAACTTTATATTGCTTCCATTATGCAGGCTGCTTGCTTTGAAATGTATTTTCACTAAAAAAGAAACACATGTAAATGAAAACGCTGACTGACAGTGATATTCCTCGCAATGGATGAAGCTTTACAATATTTCTCAAGAACAGGACTGACAATTTGAAATGTCTTCATTAATGAATTTAAGTATATAATATTTTTAAATACCTAGTAGATCAAAAAGACAAGAACGCAACTTTTTTCTGTTAAAACTAATTCTGAATTGTTGAAACTACAACTTAAAATAATATATTTGCTTTATGTGGAACTGACGTTTATATTAATTAAGTCAGACAGATATCCTATT
Organism: Stegodyphus dumicola; assembly: GCF_044657685.1. Classification (NCBI taxonomy): domain Eukaryota; kingdom Metazoa; phylum Arthropoda; class Arachnida; order Araneae; family Eresidae; genus Stegodyphus; species Stegodyphus dumicola. The sequence goes on from NC_140771.1 coordinate 120,456,860, forward strand.
TGCAGGTCATTTTTTTCAATAATATAGCCAATAGCTAACTATATTAATAACTATAGCTGTTTGAATTCCCATGAAGTAAAAACATTTTAATAGTAGTAAGGCTTTAAAAATTATGCCATGTGATGAAACTTAACATTGGAGCTGAGGTTTGGAACGAAGGAGTTATTTAAATTTATAAATGCATTGACTTCCAAAACATAAAATATATTCTTATTTGCATGTGAAACTTCTAGTAAAAATGACGGATGATTAATGTCTCTAATGAAACATCTGGAAATACATTGTATAATATTTTGAGGGTCCCTTTCCTAAATGTAATGTGATTAGGAATCATTTCTCCTCAAAATGCATTCCACGAAAGCACCCTTCCTATAAGGCCTATAGTCCTTTCGCGTTTTGCCTAAATTAAAACAAAATCTGATGCAGACACCACATGACTTTCTCGTACGGCCTATTAAATTATATACATCTTTTGCTCCACTTTTCTTAAACTTATTTCCTTGAACTTCATTAGACATATATTTCTTATTCAATCAATTTAGTTCTCACTTCGCGTCAAAGCAAAAATACATAAAAACTGAAAACATGTTCATTAAAAATTCCAAAATACAAAATACAGTTAAAAATAGTTTAAATTTTTTTTTTCGCAATTAAGGTTTCTATGACAAAGCAAACAATTCGACCAACATGCAGAAAGATAAAACCTTGTCTTTCTGCATGTTGGCCGGATTGTTTGTTTGAATTTTTTTTCAAATTCAAACAAACAAAAATTTTAATTTAAATTTCATTCTCACTGGCCAAAAGAACTAAAGTTGCTGCACAAACTGACATAATTCACTACTCTATTAAGAGTTTCAAATGTAAACAAATAGCTCCCGCATTAGGCCTAGCGCCAATTTTAAATTATAGATAATTCTACAACTATTGTGTTCATATTAATTAAATGAACAAAAATCTTAACCGGAACATAAGAACAACACAATTAAATCCCTTTAAATCAAAAAATGCTTATTTTACCATCATATAAGAATAAAGAAATAAACAGAGCTCACCGAGCCACGTACGAAGGTGGGTTTACACAATATACAGACATAACACAGTTTACAGATATCGCAGTAGACCCATAAACATAATTTCAACGTTCTATGGCAAAGCGCTTTTGAGCTATGTGAGATACATACATACGTAGCTACGTAGATATATCACAAAAAAACCCTTTTAAATCCATTTTATAATACGTTTAGGAAAAAAGAATCCTATATTTTGTTCGTAAAAACAGATGTCATGCGTAAGTATCGTTCAAATGAATTCGAGAGCAGTCAAAATGAATATTTTCTTAGAAATACGACATCCGAAATTTTTCAGGATTGCAAACTTTCTTTACTTTGTACAAGGAAGTAAAAGTAATGAAATCAAATAATGCTTCTTGGGTAAGAAGCTTAGAAGCAGCATCTGGTTTACAATTCTGAATTATGAAAAAACAGAGGTAAACTGAATCGATTTGGTAAAAGACGTGGTATCTTTTAAATTCTGAAAAGAAATCAGGTAGGGAAGTTATTTTTTCCAGGAAATCAAGAGAGTTTATTAACGTCGCAGCAATATGAAATCAAATCTATGGATAATAAAAAGTGGATTTGTTAACACCTAACAGCAGTTGGCAAATTCTAATGACGCCAGAGCGTCAGTGTTCAACTTCTACTGAGTTGAACTTAAGATTTCGCTACAAACGAATGATTTGATAGTGGCTCTATCCGTCTTGAATCTCTTTCTTAAAATGCTTGGCAGAACTTTAAAGATGATGATATATCTTGCTGTTGAATAATTATCATTACTTGTTTGGTACAAATAAATCAGATAAAAACACCAGTCATTTCCTGAATTTAGTAAAGAATAGATTTTCTTAGTCTATAGTTATAAACTAAAATCTGAAAACAGTGAATAAGAGGAATCAGCTATTTGAAACATTCTGGATCCACCAGGATCCTTAATCCCAAGTATCAGAATTGTGAGGTATTAGCAGAAATAAAATTTTTAAGAACCCTTAAAGATTTACAAAATTATATGTTACACAAAAATACTAGGCACCCTAAAGAATCGGAATTCTCTAAAGAGTTGAATCAGCGAACGCCTAAAACTCTCTACGGTATGAATTACATGAGAATAAGAATGGGAGAATTAAAAATTAAAGTTGGATTTATTCTCTATTTTTTAGTTATATGTTTTCATTATATTCTTTAAGTTGTACATAAATTTTAAGACTTTGCGATAAGATTAAACAAACATTAAACGGAATTAAATAAATAATATTATGTAAAGTTTAAATGAAGGTGGATCAATTTTTATTTATTGATTAGTTACATGCTCCGCCGTTAGCGCACTACACGAAAAGGAAGAGTGCCCCGTGAAGTACTTTTTAAGGGAAATTGGTCTGTATTTATAACATAGGAAATTCCTGGAAAGGCTCATACAGCCAGCCCTTTTGCCAGAGCTCGAAACTTGGACCAAACTACTATTGTTCAGCGGCTTTTACCGCTCAGCTACTGGTGGGCCAAGATGGATAAATTATTTTATTGTTTTACTTTAGAACATTTTTACTTTCGAACTTTGTACAACAATGAGCACTAAAGTTAACAAAATAAATCTACTCATGAAATTATCAAACTTCGCTGTACTCAGTGCGTCGGGGAAAAATACTGTTAAACATTAATGTACATATGATACATACCACAGTATTAAAACATATCACAGTTTTCTGCTCCGAAGTTAATTTAAAAATTAAATATAAAATTCGGAGCAGAAAACTCGCCTTTGCTTTAAACGTAATAAGAAATTGCGTCGCAATCGGTGCTAAGGAACGAACGCTCCCTTTTTTCTGCAGATGGGAAAAAAAATGCCCATGATTTCATATTGCAGGAGGAAAGAAGGGAAACGAAGATTTCATTTGACCTTGATCAGCTGACTGTGTTCTCGACATGCACATTCGTCTTTTCTAATATAACAAACACAATGTATGAGGAATAATAAATGCTTTAAATTTAAAAGAAAGTATAGCTTATGTAGAGAATAACGAAAAATATATGTATAACAATAAATAACGTGGAAAACTACTAGGAGAAAGTTGTTACTTCAAATGGAGAGCACAATAGAAGCGTATCGGAGAGCAGGAAAAGATGATAGATACTTAGGGATTAATAATAAGTTTAAACCTAATCCTTTCATAAGTTATTCTCAATCTTTCCATTAATTAAGGAACATGTCACTATCTTAAATATTTTAACTATTAGCATCTTATAAATAAAAGCACTAAAAATATTTTTAAAAAAAATCACAGAATTTATTATTTTTTATTATCGAATGTTTAATTCTTGTGCTATGTAAAATTTTTTGTTGACGAAAGCAATGTTACATATTATTCCATTTGAAGCTGACAGTCATATAACTTATTCTGCACAAAAATTTGTAATACGTAGCATCTTGTCATATAAAGGAGCAACACTTAGTGAAATATAAATATTCTAATAACATGTATTAATATTTCACTCAAGATTCACTCTAGCCTTATTGGCCACTAACTTTGCTCTGCTCATGTCAAGTTAAATCATTTAAATAGTAAACTTTAACACAATAAATTTGAATTAAATCAATAGATCAAATTTTCACTTTTTAACTACTTAATCCCATATCTTAACAGATTATCGTATTATTATTATATATTTACGTGATCCGCCCTAAGGCACTACACAGAATGGAGGGATGCCTTTGTAGAGGACTTTTTAAGGGAAACTGGCTCGTATTAACATGAAAGCGAGTACGCAAGCAGCCCGTTCGCGGGATTCAAACCTAGGAACGAACTACCAGTGTTAAGGGGGTTATCGCTCAGCCACTGTCGGGCCAACAAATTATCATAAATCAATAAAATTCACATTTATCAGAATTGCATTTTACTGCAGCTGACCAACTGTCGGATTTCGCGGCTGAAGGGGACGGGTATTTGTCGGTAATTTTTTGCCTTAAGGTAATTTTTGTTCCAGATGTCTTCATTTTTTACTCTTAAGCGCAAAAAGTCATTTTTCTTAAGCACAATGTTAGTTAAATAAAAACAAAGTCTACGAGTAATTAACACATTGATTTTTGGCAAGTGAGCTATATCTGTGCTCACTTGCCAAAAGAAAGTGAAAAATCTAGAAAACGTCCAATCAATTTAAAATTCTCTGGCTTGAAATAGATAAATAAGCAAGTAAAATTACATTATTTGTAATATTTTAATAATTTGTCAATAGTTATCATTTTAAGCTAAAAAATGCCGAAGAATATTTCTTCCCGGGTTGTATATAGCTTTGTTTCAAAAAAGTGAATGCAGATATCATAAAACGGGATAGCACGACTGCAAACATTAGTAGCACTTTTTTCCATTGATTCGTCAAGGACAGAAACATGTTACGACAATTTAAAAATAATGCATACAAAACAGCATCATACCATCCTGGAAATAAAAATACAAACTAAATCTGAAGCTGGCATTCACGATTATGGTAATAATAAATTATAAATTGCTTAGATTTTATAACGATGATTTAACGTTTTCGAAGTTTAGTGGAAAACCCTTGGAAAATCACAACATAGGTCTCTGTTTATGTAATATAAATCCTGTTAAAAATTCGCATTCTAACCTGCAATTCTAGAAGGTCCCCAAGAGCTGCCCTTGGAAAAGAAGAAAATTGTTGCATAAGAAATGAGACGAATAAAGGTGCGGCATATATAAATGTCAAAATCAGCTTCACATCCCAAATCATTCCATTACATAACATTGCGATAATGTTAAAATGTGTCTGTTTTTAACAAAGAATAATTTCCTTAGGTTTAGGCTTTAAAATTGTATGCATATTTGGTTTGTTATTGTTGGCCTCATCATCATCATCACTATTATTAATACAAAATTTCCTCAAACAAGCAGTAATTCCTTTTCTAAGGAAGAATTAGCTGTTTATTAAAGGTCGGACATACCAATACCATAAATCCTTAAAAAAATATTTGAATCTCGAAAATTTTTATCACCGCTCTTTTCCCGTCATTCGAATATTTCGAATCCAAACTTTAGAGAGATCAGTTTTATTCAGCCCAACTATTTAAATCTTACCTCCAGTTAAATATGGAATATAAAAATCAATAATTTTCATTCGCTCGAGTCATCTCAGAAAGGGGAAACTCGCTAGCAAATAAATATATAAATAAAATAGAACTTTCGAAAAGGAGTGGGCTTGTTCATACTCTCCAGTAAGTAGATTAGGTTTATGTGTTTTCGTAAGTGTTTACTTTAATACGTATAGAGTTAGTAATTTATTTTACCGTTAATTAATTAACACTGAATAACGCTCTGTAGGACTTAAAATACAACCGAATTTATTTCTGGTGTGTATTTATGTTTTATTTTCTTCCTTGTCTGTTTTGTGGCTGCCGGATGGGGCTTAGCAATTTGCTATTATGCAAATATAAAATTTCTTGCGCTTCAGGACTCTTTTCGGTTATAATACCGTACGTATTATATAAAAGTTTATAAGAAATAATGAAAATATTCTAGGGAGAACAGAAAAGTAAGGAAATTACACTAATTGTTTCGAATTCTATTTACCTCTTATTATTATTCTCCTTATTGGTTTAACAGACTATTTTCGTCACGTGACATTAAGCACAAAAATGCACGCCTGGTATTTGTATCACGAATATTTGCCACTTTGACAAACTTGCTGTGTGTCATACTATTTCGTTACGCCATCTAGCGAAATTTGCCAAACTTTTCAAATAAATGGAGGACTGGGTTTTCTTGATAATTTTCGAACCTGACTAAAACAACTCGATAATTCTGTTCATAGATACCTGTAGTAATAACATCTCGGACATAATCTAGCCAATCATATTATATATAGAGAGAGACGCTGAATCTCGTAATTCCAATATCCGACCAATTGAAATACTCAGACAAAGTTATTACTTAATTGCTAGTTATTACTCAAAAGTTTTTGTAAAATGTTGAGAAAAAGACCTCAAAATTCAAAAGTTTTAACTATATATTTCCTTTACTAGACTATCTGTTCTTAATAAATAAAGAAATGTTTTTAAAAACGATATTCTTAAAAGGTTTCTCTAAATGCAAATTTCAAACTTTGCTTCATTTAAAAACTTTTAACACGGAACAAAACATTTTTTAAAATTTCTATTTTAATTCTTGTCTGAAGAATTCGATAACATTTTGGGATTTGGATTCGGATTCAAAAAAATTTATAATTCATGTCATGTGCCTTATTTGTCATTATGAATTTATTATTATATTTTGTCAATTTTCACCGGTATTTACTTTATAATACGTATGATCAATATTGCTTAATGTTTAGAAATTAGAATAGTAAAACAAATGTAACTGAGTTAATAGTTTAGTAACATTATTTGATTTTATGAGATATTCAAGCAATAATATTTCTTTCGTTGTTAATCCGCCGAGTATGTAAAGTGGATATGATATGAAATACATTGTTTTATTACATACGCTGGCGCAATGAAACAAATAAAAATTTTTATTCGTTAAAAACTTAATATATTGAATAAACAGCAAATGATAAAATAGCTGCTTATAAGCTTAATAAAAGAGTTAAAGAATCATAATTAATTGTAAAGAAATTACCCGGAAAAAGAATATAAAGACGCGCAGTGTGATATGAAAGCAACTCCACAGATATAATTCTTACTACACGAGAACCGAATGTTCAGGAATTTCGACAAATTTCCTTTATTGTATCAAACCCTTGTGTAATTATTTTCAAAAAACGAATCGGTTATAAAAAGCCTTTATTAGCTGTTGATCAGCGAAGAGCAATTGTTATTTTTTTAGTCGTCACATATAGGAAGTAATAGACATAAAGAGAGTAATTAATTACAGATAAACTTTGTCTAAGCATAAAAAAAACTTTGTCAGAGAAATAAACATTGAAGAAAGTAAGTGAGGTAGAAGGAAATTTATTGATAAGGTATTGAACGCTTCCTGATGCGCCAGAAAACAAAGTTCTTTCTTTAGTTACCAACCATCAAAAGAATCAAATCGTTTATCTGGATCAAAATGGGCTAAAAAAAGTACTTGTATGAAAGTTACCTTACTTGTGCAAGCTGGGTGTGTTCCCTTTTTTGGTTAACGCCATCTACCCACAATGGCGCCAACTGCATTTTGGTTCAATGAAGGAAAGATCCTTCAGTGAATCACTCACTATGGGCGTCTACAGCACTTTAGTTTACTTTTTTAAATAACGGATATTGCTTTTATTTAAGTTTCCCCATTGATTTATCTTACAATACGAAATTAGTTAAAGCCCTACCTCAAGCATCTTAAAGACACAAGACGTTTTCAGGCACACATATAAAAGCGGTTGTTTTTGCATTCATTACCATTGTCCTTTCTGTTTTCATTTTGTGTTCGTGTTTGCGTTTATTTTGTTTGTATGTGCTTCCCGATTGTGATGCGGCTTTGCTTCTTTTAACTGATAATATCTGCCGTATTTACTCGTGTATTTTCCCTCTCGCATTTTAGCGCAAGGTTCTGAAAATGTTTTAAATATACGTGCAATTTTCCCCTTGCTCGTGTGTAGAAAGCGAGCTCCTCTAAATTTTGATTCGTCCATGTAAGTAGTAGCTTCTATTTTGCTCACTGATTTGCTCATGGCTTTTGAGTGTATGGGCATTGAATGAGGAATCATAAATAGTAAAGAGCTTCAAGAAATCAGAGATATAACCACAATATGACCACAATATGAGCGAGCGAGATCCGTGATACAGGGAAATGAAGCTATAGTATTAGCTATTGTAATGTTAAGATTACTATGTGTAATTCCTATTGGAATCTGGGTTTCTTTTAAATAAAAAACATTGCGATAGGTTACTGGTAGTTTATATATGACTACTTTTAATTTCTTATGTTCTTGTTGTAACTGCGTCCTTCGAAAATTATACTATTCGCATAATTTTCCCCTTTTAATTTTCGTATGATAAAATTAGTATAGAAATGTGCTAGTAAATAGTGTATATTTGATGTTTCTTAACTCGTAGTATCTTTTGGATTTCTTTTAGACATTTAAGTAACTTTCGGCTACGCGATAAAGGTTTCATGTCTTAACCATTCCTCTTACTTAGTGTGTATCACATCTTAACCCTCTTCCCACTAAATATCGAAGTGATTATAGTACAGAGTTCTCTATCCTGAAATATTCTGAATTTAATTATGTTGTTGCTCTAACATGTCTCACTTGTCTGATAGTAACATCAGAACAAGACCACGAAATTCATCGTGGCAAGGAAAGCAAAATTCCGCCTGTCATTGGCAAGTCTTAAGCACTGTGCAGGTGTCAACTTTGTGCATCCCCCCCAATTTTGATGGAGTCTGTCACTCCCTTTTCTCCTACCACCAATCTCTCGAGTGGACGATCGGCTCGCCGCATACTTAGAGTGCCCCCATGCCGCACAGGCACTATAAATTTACAAATATCCATGCCTTCTCCGGGATTCGAACTCGGGCCCTTCGGTACGGCAGTTAGCGTCGCTAACCATTGTCTCGGTTGGGTGGCAAATTTAATTATTTCAGTATGTTCGTTACTTAGAAGAAACCGGTTCTGTTTCGCATTTACTGAATTTTCGCAGAGATGCATTTAGAGTTATTTTTTAACTTTTTACTGAAATAATTACTGTTTGGATCATTGAAAAATATGCATTCTGTTATTCATCTTAGGAAGTTATTCATTCCTATGAATCTATTGTAAATGAAAAATAATTTTGTGTTGTAAGGTGACTATTGAGGCTTCCTGCGCTAATATTTCTGATAAAAACTTCTGAATAGAGTGTGCTTTGAGTTTCCGATGAATTTTCGAAATATAGTGTGTTTCTAAGAAAATTTACATGGTTGTGTTCTGAAGCGTATTAGGAAAACAGAAGACATCTACAACATTGTTTTAATAAACGGAATCTGAAAATTTCAGCTGAATACTTTTATAAAGTTTTCTGAAATATATATATTTTTAGCTCTAAACAGTTGTTTTAATTCGGCATTTTTCGTGGCACTTACAATGCATAATAATTTTTCCTTTCACTTTCCTTTTATTCAGAATAATGTTTCGTTCCATTCAATTTGTTTCCTTTCACTTTTCTGAGGGAAAAGAAAGGAAGAGATACCCATTTGAAAAGATCTTTGAAACTGAAAACTTAACGTTGTTAAATTTCCAAGAGTATTAATAAATTATTTTATCTAATCAAAATGTTTTGAAAGCTGTAAAGTATTTGTTTATATCATTGTTACTAAAGCAGATTATTCACTAAAAATCGGCTGCCAAACATATATGAACTTATTTACTATTGCTGTTCTTTTAAATTTATTCGCTGCAAAAATAATCCTATCCTTTGTGCAGTTAAACTTAAATATTTTAACTGTCCTTACTTAAATCGGGTTTTTTCTTTCTATTTATGAATTTTTACTTACGATATTTTTTAATACTTTGTTGCTACTTCATTAATCTGAAACTCAACCTCAACAAACTACTGACATAGACTTGACAGGGAAGATGAAGATAGTTATTGACACTATTTGATTTTTTCGTGAAGACAACCACTTCAGATATATGAGACTTTTCCATGCGGAAATGAAAGTAGCAAATGTAAATAGTACACATTTCAGATAAATGTTTCTTAGCACTGTCTCACGAATGTATTTTTTATAGAGCTACATCATTTATGAACAATGTATTACTTGTAATAAAACTTTCATTATATTTCACTTTTCCAGTTTGGAGTCCTTTTTCTCGATGTTAGTGTAGCTCAGGCATTCCTAACAGGGTCGATGTTATATGTTATATATTCATTTATTAAGACAACGTTGGACTACTGGTGCTCACTCCAGTTCCAGTGTTCTTTGCAACAACTAAAGAGAATGAAATACACACCCTTGGCTCTCTGGCATAGAAGTGTTTTTAATAAAGACTTCTGAATACAGTTTATTGTTATACAACAGTACCAATGGCAGCTGCAAGCTCTGAACATAACTGCCAAGCGGCAGACTTCATGTTATGACTAGCAGTTGTTGCCAATATCAATCTCGAGAAGTAGTTGTTATTCATTTATGACCTCAGCCAGGTCTCTTCTCAGCCAGGTCTCTTTACAACAGAGTTCTAAACTGTACAGAGACTGTTTGCCTTGAATGTTAACACATTTCATTGCTTTCCTGATTATCTGCCCTGCTTCTAAACAGCCGACGATTTGCCACTTTACAAGTTCTTCCAAATAATACTTCAGAGCAATAGCAAACCTTTTAAACCTTGCGGACTGAAATCAATCAGCATATTGTAGAAATTCATTCAGTTATTCACTTTGTGCATAGCACCTGATTCACTGGTAAAATGTAAGGCGGTCGATGAAAACTATTCGGCATTTACGTGTGATTGCAACTTAGTAGAAATCACCAAAGCTTCAATATGCATCCATCTCAGGTAACCACGCTCATAAAAATCATTCTGACAACATGCTTATGGCAAATATTCAGTTTCCAAAGTCGCTGTTTTCATAATATGTGTCCATTTTGTTGTATTTCAAATTCCAATGGTTTTATGAATAAACTGTGATTTTATTCTTTCTTAAGCTCGATTTTATATGTGCCTGTGGGATTTCTTTACTATAGAAGAAATTGAAGGAATACAGTATTTTATAGCAAAATCACTAACGGAACAATGCTTCGAATACTTTCTCGAAGCGATTGCTACGAATGTTCCGCCACAATAAAATCCCGTTGGTAACTAGGTTTACCAGCTGTTAAATAACTATATAGTTGAAATGTAAAATATTTATGTTGCGTATAATTCTTTACAATAAAAAGTAATTGTTCTTTTCCTACTATATAATTCGCCAAATTGCGCCAAGGTGGTTGCGATAATACGTAAGTGCCAACCATGCTTTTAAAAGAGGTCGATATAAGAAAGGGATTGGGAATCCCTGGCATAACATATTATTGTATTAACCAGTCCTCTGTATCTTTAATTCGCATTTGCATAAATGTTTATAACACAAAAGATAGTTTCATTTAATCTTTACTCAACATTTCTAGGCTATTTCATTGTGATCTTTCACAAATTATTTACTTTATTTGAGTTATGAGATATTATAGCTTTACTGTAACAAGCTTTTTGCAAATGATAGAATGAAACATTCCCATCTTCTTGTGTAATACAAACGAACCATCACGTTCAGTTGAATCCGTATGGTTTTGTTTGAAGACCCGCCCTTTGTCACTTTCGAAAGAATCTTAACATCGAATAATTGAGTCGCTGAAAGATCAATTCCTCATCTCTCAAGATGAGTGTTGAAAGAAAGACAGGCAGGTGATAGATACCTTATACATAGTAGTAACTATCGCTTACACTTTCTTTCTAGCTTTTAAGGGCCACCCCCGGACAATGAGGCTGGCAAGCGAGATAGAGGTTAAATGTCTTGAATCAGTTATCCACCTTCACAAGTCCGTGCAACGGTAGACTAACCTTGATCGCCTACAAAGTTGCTGAGCCAACCTAAGCCCAACCCTTTCCTTCAAAAGGCAGTAAAAGCGCAACAACCTGTATAAATATTGTGACTTGCCGATAGCCATCAAAGAAAAATAGGCGTCAAAGGTGATTGCCATTGTTTATAGCGATCGGAGATACTTTACAGATCCAATGACTTGAACATTATGCTTGAAATGTAGGTTTTACAATCGTAGTATTTTTAAATTAGGATTTAAATTGCGAGTATTAAATGAGAGTTGGAAATTGATGTTCTGTTACATGCCGCCTTGTTTATATAAGAAATATGCCTTTTAAATTATTACAGTTTACTAAAAATTAATTATTATAATTTCATAATTAATTAGTATTGGTTCTGATATTGCCATTAAAGTAAGCATAAACATATATAATTTAACTTTGCATTTTGTTCCCGTTATCGTAATATTTTTATTCCAAATTTTCAGTAAAAATATTCTGAAATATTCTAAGGTTAAATGGGCTAATATAATGAGAAACATAGACGTTAATTGGGCTATGAAATATAGAGGCTGCGTTACTGTATACGTCAGTTTCAACTAATTGTGAAGTATTTAACTTTGAGGTCTATTTAAGTCATACGAGTCCAGACTAAGTTTAGAATTCATAAAGAAATAAATACTATGTTTTTCTCAGTGAGTTGATTACCTTTTCTCACATGTTACTATGTTTTCAAAAATAGGATAAATTTCGTTTTAGAGAGACATAAACGTCATTTCATTCTACTTTTTTGGGTGGGGGGAATTTTGAATTCATCTGTTGACATCAACTTTTGATGGAGCATGTGAAGAGAATTTCTTTACTTTTCTATACGACATTTTAATACAACACTAGTCAATTAATTCATTGCTTTCAAGTCTCAATTTCAGATATTTATATTCAGTTAAAAATAACTAGTTAACCTTCCTATTCTGTGGAGTTGTAAATTGCCCCATAACTAGCTTATTGCATTCTGCTTACAACTTTTATCGCAAAAGGGAATGTGTTTATAATTATCTCATACATTTTAAAACTTCGAAATTTATCCATAAATTCGAAGTACTAAAATATATCCTGAAAATATTTTTTAATGAATTTTGGGAAATGGCCAAAGAAGTCTCTTTATTTACTGAAAATAAAATAATGTCCAAAAATCGATAACTAATGCTAGCTGTCTTAAATTACTGTAGCAACTAGCAATGCTGTTTACATAAAGTCATACGAAGGATGTATCCGCTAATTCATATCTTCTTCCAACATTGCTTTTCCTTGCAGTAATTTAAAGTAGTTAGCATTAAAATTATATTTTAACGTTAGAGATATATTTAGGGAAAGTCTTTAAATTTTGTGACCATAACATTGCATTGCGCTGCTGTATCATGTCACCTATTATCCATATGATTTGACGAGAGTTGCCTTCGCGCAAGACTTAAGATTTTTAACTATCATCTTAATTAAGACACAATAACACGCCTAATAAATACTAGTCATGCGAAAATTTTGAAAATATAACGCTGATTTTTGTTGTTTGACTTCTGAATTATCATCTTAATTGTCAGATACCTGTTTTCTGCAATGTTGTAAATTCAGCAAGCGATAAAACTTTTATTTTCGAAAGGTTCAACAAATTGAGCCTTTCGAAAGGTACTGTAACAGATTTAAATAATATTAAAATCTTGTAGTTTAAATAATTTAAATAGATGAACATTAAGGTATTTGTGAATGGCAATATTTGAAACCAGACTCGAGTGCCTCGTGCGACTCTCGCACCAAGAATGTAATTTATTTTAAAATGATAGAATATGTTTTCTCTTCTTGTTTGTATGTCGCCATTTTGAGTGCTAAATAAAGTTTTTTTCTGTGTTCCATCATTGGAGTTGCTTCATATTGTCAAAGAAGTATCACAGTCTTAAAAAGACTGTGATACTTCTTTGGCAATATTACTGTTATATTATTACTATATAGACTCAAATCTGTTACAGTACAAACAAATTTCTTAAAATTTGAAATTTTGATTCTACTTTCATATATTATTCTTAATTGAAAATATATTTTATCTTTCACGTACCCAATGACAGTTATGAATATGTTTCAGCATTGCTAGAGCTAATAAGAGGCATTTTTTTAAAGCTGTATGTTACAGAACTCGATAGAGACTTTTTTAAAAAGTATTTTCTAAAGTAGAAACAGCATTCACTTACGTAATAATAAATTATCAAAGCTTCATCTTGTATAATGAAATATCTGTTAAAAAACAACTTTAGTTTAAGTCATTTATAAGTTTTTCCATATTCTGAAGATGTTACGTCACATCATGTTAGTTTATTACATTATATTTCGGTAACGTAGCCTGCCAGGTGTTGCCGTTGTATAAAACCTAATATTTTTTATATGGAACGAGATGAATAATTAGTTGACATAGTGCTGCTACTTCAAATCTCATAAACATTTTTTCCTCAAAATTATTAATAATATGTCTAATTGATAGTTTATTCATATAATATGTCTTACTGATGTAATTAAAAACGAATTTAAAGTACAATGTATCCATTTAATAACTTTTATAATAGTTTGCATATATTGTAATTAACAAAAAGTTGTTTCTACTTCTATATATTACGTACTTTCACAGGATAGTTTGGTTCCAAACACAGGTGAACTTCTAAGTACGCTTAATTTATATAAGGCATCAATTGTTCTGCTTGTCTAGGGTGGTTCACAGCCACGTTAACTAGTTAAAAATCGTTTAAGAATGTCTTACATCATCTTTTTCAATGTTTGCGAACTTATTCTTCTTTTTCTTTTTTCATATCTGAACTTCATTTAATTTACTATAAGGCGGTTATATTTTCTAATATGTTTTCTGCAAGTGCATGTGAATATTTATGATGTTATGAAACTAGTTCGTGTAGCAATCAGTGTTCTAATTTAAGACAAATTTATTTACGCAATCTGAACAGTTTTAGATAAATGGTTTTAATTTAACAACTATAATATACAAATATTGTACAAGGTATTCCGAGACTGAAAGATGGGTTTTCATAAGGTCTGTGCAATGTAAATTACGGGGAATCCACTGGAAAAGCTTTTATTAAAGTTAGTCCCTCAGAAGAATTATTTACATGTGGCAGGCAGAAAAGCATGTAATACACGAATACATTCGAGATTCTCTCTTAGGAATAGATTAGATTCTCTCTTAGGTCTTCTCTTAGGTTTAGTTTCTTGTGCTATTTAATAGTAACAGTTCTTTTTGTCTCTTTATTTTGTTTTGAAAGTAATACAAACTCAGTGTGGATTTGAAAAACATACAGATCATTTTATTTCGTCAGCTTCAGTAAAAGGAACTTACAGACAGGACCTTTTTCAACAAGATGAATAATTGAACAGTTTTACGAACCATGTGAAAACAAACTGAATCGTCAACTTCCAAAGGTGGATTAATAGAAATGGTCATATCCTTTGGCTTGTAAAAAATCCTGATCTTACACCACTAGACAGTTTCCTCAGAGGCTGAACAGCCACTGAGCGATAAGATCGCTGAACGCTGTGGTAGTTCGATTCAGATTCTAACAGCTGAACGCTGTGGTAGTTCCTTTCGAATGGAGCTTTGTTATACCTGGGGAAAAACTTTTTAAAGGTTTTTTTTTACCAGTTATAACTTCAGTATAAGACAGGTTTCCTTACATCCTCGATATATACTTCACCCAAATTAAGCAGAAACCTTTCATGTATTTTCCCGCAGTCCAGATAATCTAATCTTCCTCTGAAGCTTTGTGAAAAATTTAGTCTACAGTGGAAGATTTGATAGCATTCACCCCCCTTCAGGAAAGAATCACACCCACAAACGTTATGTCAAGAGTACTTATCAGATCATAGACTGAAAATGAGTTTCCAATATAATATCTGTGTTGTAAATGGCGTATATTTTGAAACTTATGAACATTTTGGTGATCTTTATGTGTCACTGAATTAAACAAAAATACTTTACCTCTTTTTCATTTAACGAATATTTGAAATAGACCTCATAAAATACTACCATTTTGCAGAAACCCTTTGTGATCAAATCGTGCAAGTGGTTGTTTTAATGAGTGGGTCTACTGTTAAATATCTGAAATTGATACTCAACAATTATTTTATTTAATAGTTGAAAATTACCATGAGTCAAATTTTATTCAATAGAAGAAAGACTATCATTAAGAACTGCTAGGCTGTGGTCTTGGGATGTCTTCTTTATTGAAGCCCACAATAACTTCAGATTAACGTAGGCATGCTATTATCCGGTTTCCTGTTTCTCGTGAAGATGATTTTATGCGGATATTCCACGTACGCAAACAACAAGGAGCTTCTAAACAAATGACGCAAGTAATTGCAAGGCTCCTTGAGTCAGTGAACGTATCAAACCACTGCATGTGCCGGATGAGACAGAAACACGAAGAAAGAAAAGTAAACGCGCAAAGGGTTATTGGGACACGCCGAATAACACAATGGCCCCAGATCTATTATTAATTCGCGTCGCGTTCGCGGTAAACTATCGATTTTTCAAACTTGTCTTTCTCATTTACTTATTTTATTATTCTTTTGAATGCCAATGGACTGAAAGGTATCATTGGGGAGAATTCCTGAGTGAAATTTGTTTTTAATTTTTGCTTTAAGAAATACTTCTCTTGCATTAAGTAATCAGTGTAATAATGGTATGAAAATGGAAAGTAATTAATGTTTCCGATCTAGATTATGATGAAATTATGAATGTAATAAGTCGGTTTCTAGGTAAAATTGAAAGGTTTCTTTTAAATCAAAAGCAGCAGCTGGTATATAAAATGTTTAGCGCGTTCAACAATTACATTTATGACCTAGATTAAAAAAAAACTTTTAAAGTAATTGAAGATAAAAATTTAAAGTAATTGCAAAAATTGAAGATAAGTCTAACTACGATTAGAAATGTAATTACAGTGCAGCTATGATTACTGGTCATTAAAAATCTAGTTATAATCACTGAATTGAAAATATACCAAAAGTATGAGTTTCATGCACTGTTGCAGGAGCACTGATTATAGCGTAGGTGCTATATATGACAAGATAGAAAGCTGTTAGAGAAAATTCAGTATTATAGTTAAAATATGGTACATTTTGTTTGGATTAGTATAATAAACTCATTATATAGAATGTGTTGAGATTATGTAGAATATGTAGACATCTTGAATGACGTCGAATGCAAGTAATTGCGTTGGAGCAAATATATTGCAGTAACATTTTTAGGTCGAATGCATTGTGCATTGCGTATAAATCATTTTCTAAGATTTTCTGATATCTACACAGAGATAATAAAGTTATAAAACTAAACGCTTATTTAATTTAGTGTATGTTAGTTTGCTAGTTTAATGCCATTCGATACAAACAGACTGTGCATTACACGCATTTTCTACACAAAAAATCCTCCACATAAATGAAAATCTACCATTTTTGGCAAAAACATATTTTGGTCCTGAAGAAGGACATGTGTCTGATCGCCCTCGAAACTGGCTATTTTGCCAAAAATCAACGTCAAGCTAACATTGCTTTCCTGGATATTTAAATAACTGTTATGTTAGCAACATTATTCTGTTTCAAGTATAGTTTTTTTTATCTTGGTTTGAATTTTGCCTGCTTGATCCTGTTTGATTTGCCTGTTTCATGGCCATTGTCGATTGTGATGTGAACAAAACATGAATCTGATCCGTGAAGTGAAAAACCATTTAGATTAGTTTAACGAATTTCATGTACATCTGTGGTTTTCATTTTCTACCGGCTGAAAATTATTTTCTTCAGAAAATTATCCCTCAGCTTATATTAAGATCTGTAGAATACAAGTAGCTTAATACAAAGAACTAGGTATATAATTCTAATTTGTATATATTACTTTCTGAAATTTCAAACATAATAATCTGAAGTTTTTTTAATGACAATCAATTAAAATTGTGAATGAAAACACCAGAGACACATCTCGTAATTTACATGCCGTTTAACATATTTTAAAACATTCATCTAGAAGAGCCACATTCATCTAGAAGTTTCAGCATTTCTTTGTGGCTGTGGACAGTCTAGCGTTTAACGGATGCTGATTGCTAGTCCTAGTCGCGAGTTAAGTTGTTTATGTACTTTCCCTGTCGCGAGTTAAGTTGTTTATGTACTTTCCCTGTCGCGAGTTAAGTTGTTTATGTACTTTCTTTGTGGCTGTGGACAGTCTAGCGTTTAACGGATGCTGATTGCTAGTCCTAGTCGCGAGTTAAGTTGTTTATGTACTTTCCCCCGTCCGGCGGGTGTAGGGCTATTCTACGTACCGGTTTTATAAAAGCTCTAGGTTTTGAAACTGCTAAATGGGGCTAGATGCTCGGTCTTTGTGGATGAATGCTTGAGAAGCAATGTCTAACCAATTAAAAAACAAAAAGCGTTTTTTTCTTTCGGAACATTTGTTAAGTGATTTATAAAAAGCATATTTTTTACCTGTGGGCATTATTTAAATAGTTGGATAAATAAGTAATAGACTGCATTCCACACACCTTACAATGTAACTACTTCCTATACCTAAATAGGAAATGTATAAAGACAAGTGTTCTGTCTGCCAAATTTTAATAAAATTAATCTCCCTTAATGATCTGCAAATAAGACTTCTCAAGCCACTTTTCATATTCTTTTCAATGACTGCTTAATATGACGTTCTGCGTACAATAACAAGAAATATACACAGGAAGTAAATATTCTTTTCTAGAAACTGGCAAAGGGCAAACTTCTTCCTTTCTTCTCTCCGACCTCTGTAAGGGTAGGTCACCTCACATCTAATGGTTAGTTTTTCCAGGCACGCGGTCCTGTGGCTTAGGGAGAACATATTTGAAGAGGAAAGTTAAGAATGGGCGTGTTCATGGGAGATCGTTAAATAAACGTTTAGAGTTCATTCCGTACAGTTAACTAGAAAATTTTTAAATTTCGATTCCTTCTGTGTATGATTATGAATTTGCTTATGATATTTACAAGGAATTGATGCTGTAGGATAAAAATAAAGTAGATGGTTATAGTCAGGGAAAAATCAAGAGTAGAAATAGTAAAATTTACTTCCGTCAGGAAGTAATCAAATATTTTTTCGGCACGATTATTTTCTTCAATTTATTCGACAGTTTTATTCAATGATTCACGGAACAGGAAATATGAAGTTAAACGGGATTAATATAAAAGAAGATAACATCTTTAAATAAATAAATAAGAATAAAAAATAGCAAGCAACGCAAAAACGTGGAAGATTTTGGTAATATGAATTTATAAATTTTCCCATTTATAAATTGTACGATTATATTACATAGTTTGCACAAACGACCGAGTTTCCAAAATTGTGTTTTTAAGGGTGTAGAGTCATTAGGTTATTTTGAAGCAGGAGACATGAAGAAAAATGAGCAATGCCATCGCCGAGATTCGAACCTAGACCTCTCGAATACGCGCCGAGTGTGCTACCTTTACATCACGAAGGCATGCTGGAAGGAGGAAGAAAATACTTTATAAGGGAAACTCTTTTATAAGAAACACTCTTGAAAAATGCTCGGAATAATTCGAATAAAGACGTTTTTAAAATAATTCTTTATATACAACTTTCTTTTTTTCGAATTTGAAAATACTTTACAAAATTCAGTTGTATGAATATATTAGAAACTGTGGATTTTGAATTTTTACTGGGCACCGACGATATCGCTTGCTAAAAACTTCAAACCAAAACATGTTTACGCGATGCGTTTTAACGGACATTTGGAGCTGCACTGTTATTAATCAAATCAAATTATTAGAATAGTTTACGATAATTCGAAGATGAGAAGAAATTTCATTTCTGTAGCTCTTAGCCAAGTACAAGGAAACCCACAGCGCAAAACATTATATCCAGAATATCCTTTCATATGGCAGTATATTCTTACTTATGTCTGTCAAATAACATTCAAGATGTAACAGAAGCGATCTAAAAAGAACAAGCTTGTTTGAAACATTGCAAAGCAGACTGAATCAGGTCAAACGTTAAAAGGAAGAAAGTGTGCTGAAAGTAATTAAAAACCTGAACATAATATAGAACTTATGAATATTAACAACTTCAATTAAGATAAGAAAGTAAATTGGACTTAAAATCATTAAAGGTAATTGGATTTTTAATGAGGTCTTAATTTACAATTTGAAAATATTCACTAATTGAAGTTATTATAAAGTATATCATTAATAAAAATATAATTGCGCTTTAAAACGTTTTCATTTTCAGAAAAATCTCACTTTTACGGAAGCTTAAATTTTGCACAGTTTAAATTCTTCTGTCACTACACAGTTACAGTGACAGATATATAAAAGTGTTTCTATGCGAAATAAAAAAAAATGAAATTATGCTCCAATTTTATGTAACGAAATATGGATATTTAATAAAAAAATTAATGCATCTGTGCATAATCTTTTGTTAAAGAGAGCTTGCGTTATTGTTGATTTTATTATCAATTTG
Organism: Stegodyphus dumicola; assembly: GCF_044657685.1. Taxonomy (NCBI): domain Eukaryota; kingdom Metazoa; phylum Arthropoda; class Arachnida; order Araneae; family Eresidae; genus Stegodyphus; species Stegodyphus dumicola. Next base: position 120,476,924 of record NC_140771.1, read on the forward strand.
TGAATTTACTCTTTCTGCTTTAAGGGATGGAATCGAATAATTGTAAAATTAGTTGATCTTAAACTATGCAGTTTACAAAAAACTTTCAATGAACTTACCGTCATTGGATTGTCTTTTTGAATTCGGTTATTCGATATATGTAATATAAAACAGATGAAATTCTGAGACAACGAAAATCAGTTATATTATTATTTCGATTTATTTATTCCCTATCGTGTAAATAACGATTCTGGCATTTCTATCTGCAAAATGTATTTAACTATTAAATTATTAGTCCAAATATGCGTTAGCCGAGAAGCGCTATTACTTTCGTTTTGAAATTTTGCTTTGATTCACTATAAACATCTGAATCAGTTTTCAAATAGTTGCCACCTAATACTAGAATCCTGTATTATACTTAAAGAAGTTGAATAATGAAGAATCTGCATGAATGTATGTATGTTTCTCGCATTGTGAAAAAAAAAAAAAAAACGGCACCTAGAGACATCAAATTTCTAATAGTGTTTGTGTTTCACTCGAATATGGGAATCTGGGAGCCCAGATTTGGAATTTGAAATTTGTTTTATTATATCTTTCGTATTTTGTAAAGCTTAAAGGAATTTTTGATTATCAAACTCGAATGACTTTGAGTGTCTGTATCACTTTTAAAATGCCGATTTGAATCCCTCGAGAAGAAAACGCCCCTTTGGGCGTAGTATAAAATTTGAAAGCTTTCAGTTCTTTTTTTTTTTTTTTTTTTTTGGAAAGCTTCAGAAATTTTACTACTTACAGTTAAAAAATATTAAACGCCAAAATTTAGTTTTTTCACTAACATTGATTCAAAGGGCATTATTTAAACTCTTATTCAAGAGTTTAAATAAATTGTTACTCTAATTCAAGAGAATTTAAACTCTTATTCAAGAGTTTAAGTTGTTGCTTTACTTTTTTATTTTACAAAATGACCAAAATTACTTCGCATTTCTTTTTTATTTACAAAAGGACCAAAATTTCTTCGCGATACTATAAATAATTATCTACCACATCTTAAATGTGTTATACTGTAAAATAACATCTTAAGCACCTAAAGAAGTGATTCTTACGAAATTTGTACAAAGTGTGGTGGTAAAGATTGGTTTGTTCCATTCGATATTAAATTTGTAGAAAAAGGAGAAAAATCGATCTCTCGTTACATAAAAAGTGCAAAATGTTCCACGAGTGAAACATTTACAGCTCATTTGTCTTTCTTTTCTTCTTCTTTTTTTTTTTTTTTTTTTCTTGTTGTTAAATGTGATATTGCTGCATATAAAATAATTCCCTTTATGAGTAACTATGCCTATTCAAGTTTCATTTTGTAATCCATTATTAACTATAATAATCCTTTTACAACCTCTCTTATCTTATATATATCTAGAATAATTTATGATAAAATAACTGGATAGCAAAATTACAGCATCCGCTACAAGTAGCAGAATAAGTCATGTTTCCAAATTTAGCATTTAGAAAATGACAGTAAATGGGAATATTAGAAAAATATGAAAATAAATCTTCCAATACTATGCGAAAAATAGCAAAATTAATTATCTGATGCATACTAAAGATTACGCGTTCATATAACTCAGAATTACAAACATAACAGTAAATGCATTTTAGACTTCTGTGTTCTGACACTTTGTAATGGTAAACATGTAAGAATAATATTAATTTTATTAACAGTTAAATTTTGAGTTAAACTTCCTTTCCTATCGCTTCTTAATTTCAACTTACCACTTCCGGCCAGAACGCAGTTTTAGAATCAGGTTTGAATGCAAATGGAGAAGAAAGGTATTTAACCGCGAAGTACTACTGTCTTCGTCAGAGAGAACCAGAGATTCTGGCTAGCATGCTTCGCCTCTTTAGGCTATTCTCTCTTAAGCTATTATTACGCTCTGCCGTACGTTAGGCCCTTAATAGCTTCGCAGTCAATTAGCGTTAAGGGGCCAACTCTGTTAGAATCTTGATAGTTTCGGCTATATCATTTTAGTTAAGACTAGTTAAGTTTTATATTTTTAGTTTTCTAAGTTGAAGCCCGAGTGTCGGCTTTATTGTACAACTCCAAGACGGAGTTCTGTTAAACTTTAATTGGAATAATAAAGGGTTATTTCACCCTTGTTGTTTTCTGCCTCACGAACTCAAGCATATATTCGCTTACTAGTTTTTAAGATTCTTCACATTCAACTGTAATTTAGAAGTACAAAGTACAGAATCTTTACAAACAAATTAGACAGTTGTCATTTAAAACTCAATTTACACTAACGTATGCAAAAATTAAAATGGCAAAAAAATTTCTAACATTTGCATAATCATTTTTAGCGAGTTTTTGAAATTTTATTAATTAAGTTGATCAAGAAATTTCGTTTAACTTTATAAATAAACTATTAAGGAAAAAAAAAAGATTAAAAAAAAATACTTGTAAATTTTTCTCCCTTTTTTAATTCTTTTTGCATTTATTGTACGGGATTAGACTTAGGCCTTTCCCAACTTTACCATCAAAGACATATAAAAAGTTATTGTTGTTGCTGCTTTAATTAATCTTACTTGTATAATATCAGGGCAAGCCCACGCAATTCATCGTGGCAAGAAGGCAAGATTGCGCGTGTCATTGGAACTTCACTGAACTTCACTTGCACACTTCACTGATGGCAGTATGTTCAGTTTCGCACTTAATTTTAAAGGAAGGCACCCAGAAGGGACAAGTCCGAGAGTTTCTCACCCTTCTTTCCCTACGACCAACCTCTCAAGAGTACTTTCGGCTCACCGCGTATTTAGAATACCCCCATGCCACATAGACGCTAAACATTTACAAGCATCCATGCTTTCTCCGGGATTCGAACCCAGGCCCTTCGTTACGGCAGTTAGAGACTTTGGACCCGGTCTCTGAGACCCGGTTGGAATTCAGAGAAAAAGGTTATGGTTTAAATAACATACGTAATTTTATATAGGATCGGATTGTGTAGCCCAGAAGCTTAAATGTTGCGGCACGTTCACCTTAATAACAACTTTAAAATGGAAAACAATGATGCTTTATATTGTACCATGGTAAAAATTAATCAAAAACTGAATGTATAGATATTCCTCTTCAATCATTTTTATCCATAAAGAATAGATGAAAGTAAAAACATAGCTAGCCACTAGTATTACGCAAACAAGATTCACTTAACCGCAGATACCTATGTCGTGATCTTGCCGCTGCAAAGAGAGTGAAACTGAGATCTGTAAAACACATTTCCCTGCACGACTCCTATGTTTAACTGGGTTAGTGCAAGGAAACGCCGCAGGGGGCGGGCTCGTTCGATCGTTCGCGAATTTGATACATCACTGCCATCGCGCAAGGTTAAAAAAACGAAGCTCATAAGAAGAGCTTTTAAGCATTGCTAAGACTTGTGAGGCTGATTAATAATTTTTTTCTCTTCACACTTCCTGGGGATAATTTTATTATTATTTGTTCCGTGGTTAATATCGATGTTTTAGCCGAAAGGCATATTATTAATCTTTGGATGGCGAAAGAGAGATATTAATCAACCGTGTTTATAAAAGGTGATTTGGACAAAATAGAGCTAGTCATCGGGTTAATGAGTAGGCATAAGGCGGTAACTTTTATTGATGCTTTATAGTTGACATGTAAAAGAGATTTAAGAACGTGAATGGAAGTAAATTATTTACAAATTACAAAAACAAAAAAATTCTCAATTTTTTCACTTTAAATTTCTCGTAAATTTTACATTTTAGACTTAAAAAAATTATTAACATGAAGAAATATCTTTCATTACGCTACTCTACAAAAAATTGTATTTTTACATTTTTACATCTGATACAACTACATATAACTCCCAAAGCAATAAAAGGTAATGAGAAAGTTTTTAAGGAACGGCATTGTCTGTCAATTATACAACTAATTAAATGATTTATATATACATAATAAAGTAATAGGAAAAAATATATATCCTAATTATCACTTTGTAATTTCACTTTTTGTCTTTAATTAAAGACATGCACTTCATAAACAGAGTACTTATCTGAATGTTACTGTTGTACAGTTATCCATAAAGTTTGGTTTTCTAATAATACATTTTAATTATCTTATTTACAAAAGATAAGTTTCTGGAGAATTTTCTGCTTATTTTACGTAATGATTCACGTATTTTAAAGAAAGCAAGTGTTCAGAAAAAACTGGAAAGTTATCATATGTAATTAAATATGTAAAATAATACTAATTTACTTTGCAAAAACCTTTGGAGAAGTTTATTTCAGTCATGATTCGTGTGCAAAATAATTTTTAAGATTCCACATTATTATTTATGTTGTTATATCTTTGTTCTTTTCAGTTTAGCTGAATAATAGGAAACAAATATGAAAATGAACAATAATATTTATCCGAAGATAGCCGAATATATTTTTTATGAATTTCAGCAAACGTTAAATTATATACATTTCTGTTTAATCTTCTTTTAAATACCTCGAAACAACAAAATTTCTCTTTGGTAATAGAAACGTTTGAAAAATTAAACTACATTTTAGATACATTTTCACACTTTGAAATTATAACACAGCTTTTTAAAAAACACTTCGTAATCGTAAAAAATACTCTGATTGACGCTATTCGAAGTACAATTATGTTATTTGTAAACCTGTTGGCATTTCATTTATAAAAACAAGATCTCTCCTTTTATAAATTCATTGTATTATGTTTGAAATGTTTTCTTGAAATCATAAGCAAATCCCTTAAACAAATGTATCGCCGTTGCTGCAAAGAGAGTAAGCAGAAATTAGCTATGCACAAGTAGCTTACGTTTCGAATGTCCGATAAGACATGGACATTTCTGATCGTAATATATTTAATAACTTATATACAATCCTTTTGAGAGATTGGTTGCACGAAAAGAGGATCGAAGTTCTTCGAAATCCTTGTGGTCTTTTGGTCTAAATTAGGGAGAAGTTAGGCAGTTGGCCTTAGCCTCTTAGCCTTAATAATATAAATCGGTACTGCTATTATATAAATTCTCTACTTACTTACTTTGAAAATTCTCTACTTTGGAACTAAATAAATTTTAAACACACCGACACCTTTGTGTAAGGTACACCGATATTCTCCACACCTTCGTATAAGTAAAATTCTGAGGTTATACTTCCACATTTGAAAAGGTTTGAAACTTTTATTACACATTACCAGTTTCGGTATTAAGATAACGAGCATTTACTTTTTTCAAAAAAGAAAAAATATATAAATTCTTTTTTAAGAAATAATATCTGTGGAATAAATACCATGCGAAACTAATAATTTCTTATGATATATTATTCTCTGTTTTCAAACGAATGCGTTCATCATACTTTCATCTTCATTTAGACACTAGTTTTACTATTTTTACATTTTATTCCTATAATGATCATATAAATATTTAACACTAAACGAATTGTGCATTTACTTAATATCTGCAAGAGCACCGTGAAACCTAAAATTTATCAAATATCAGAATATAACTACTGAAAACTTAAGAAATATTTTATAATACTATAGGATGACAAACTTGAATCTGAATCTCAAATTATGCTTTGAAAATTTGAGTATATAATACATAAATTTAAATATATGAATGCTTTCGAAGCAATTTTCAAAACACATTATTGATATTGGCAAACAACATCTTTCATTTGTGTGTGTATATATATAATATGTACAAATTTGTTATTATAAACGTTCTAACAATATACTTCAAGCACTTTTTCAAAATTTGTAAAACGTAACTAGCATCTTGCATTAGCTACCGAACTCAACCATCTAAAATTTCGCAAGAATTAATCAAAATACTCGAAATCTTTGCAATTTTCATATCTGTTGTATTCTAATTCTTCAGTAATACCTGCATCCTTGTATTTCACAAATTTTGAGATCAGCGCACATAAATTCAGTACTTATGCCAGAAATGTTTTATTACTACTGATCTTGAAACAAATTTGTGTTTTAATATTGAACATTTAGTCTCAAATTTATAAGCAGCATAGTCGATTAAATATGTATAAAAACTGGAAGTCTGCATATATATATATATATATATATATATACATCCTTTGATTGAGATTATAACATGCGTGGCTTTATTCTTGTTCCAAAATAATCTAATATTGAGATAAAACGTAAGTATTTATTATCTTGAATCATATATATTATTAAACATCTTAAAACGATTTAGTTTTATGCTAGTTTAGTGAGAGCTTATTTCTTCTAAAGGTCATTTAAAAGACAGAAATTCGCCAAAACAGAAGGTCAAAAATACTTGAATTTCACCCCCCCCTCTTCTGTCAAAAGACAAATGCACTCAGATATTTTTATCCATCACAAAGAATATCGAATTTCCATCTAAATACGTGAAGTATATCTAAGCCCTAAGGAAGGAGAAAGTTTTAAATCCGAGATGTGATAAGATGTGTAGGTTAACGATATGTAGCCGAAAGAGAAGTCCATGTTTGCAGTTACACCTTATAAGTCACGAACTACCTGAACAGTAGACGCCAAAGATTACGGGAGAGTAAGAAAAAGACTTCCTCTTACCTATTCGGTTTCTCTTTCCGTCTTAAGTTTTGCAGTCCACTAAACAAACCTCTGGCACGCTTTTACGGAAGCCCCACTCCTACTTAGCTATTGCAGTGAAGAGAAGTCGAATGTCCTCTTGGGCATCTGTGAAGAAGTACTCTCTCTCTCTTTCGAGCCGTGACCCGTCGGACCGGCTGCCACCTCTCACTTTTGATAGGCCGGTTTACCTTTTCACGTCACTATCTGCAACCCACTTAGATGCTGAACCCCGTCTTCTCTTGAAAGAGAGGGGAAAAGGAATACTATCGCAAAACGCAACACTTTCAAAAAGCTCGTAGAAAGTGAAAACGGGCGGTGGACGCGCTGGTTTTTATATAGCCCAGCATGGGACGGGCGGTTGGGGAAAAATATTTCTCGTGACGTCACACTAATTGTGACGTCAGTGAATTCTTGGACTATGTGGAAATCTATTGCAGATGGATGAGAAGAACAGGATTATGAGTTTTATGATCCTTCCCCTTATTCAGAAATGGAGGGAAATTCACAAAAACATTTCCCTTTGTAAACACTGATAAATTTATCGCTGGCATTATCAAATGTAATGATAATGGAACATATTAAAGGAATAATATATATTAAAAGGTATAAACCCTGAAATCGGTATAATCAAATTGTTGTATGTCCCGAAATATTTCGTGTTATCAGCGTTAACCAAATATTTGGAATTTAATAGTGTTATTTATGATACCTAAGTTAATACAATATGTGTAAGTACAGTATACCGGAAGGTCTTCATATCGCAAAGAGGGAGGATTTCTTCATTTCAAATGATAATTTCGAATTCAGTGTGAATGCGGCAAAACTGTATTTCCTTGGAATACTGCGTCCGTCCATCATTGTGTAATGATTTTCTTTTGCAGAATTATTATCTTCACTTGCCATATTCAGTTTATAATTTTTGATATGCAGTTGAATATTTTCCATACCTTGTTTTATATTCTTTTTTTATTCTCGTATAATTCTTATTATTTACTAATATCTTAATAATTTTTGTGGAGCCTGTGATAAAGCTTCTCAGACAAAAAATCTTAATATATACTTCTCTACTTTTATTTATGCATGGGCAGGTACTGAGAACAAGAGTTCTGTAATGGGAGTATATGGTATAATTTTGAACGTTTTTACGACGTATTCACAGAGGCTAAGCATGCAGTATAACATAATTATTTGTCCACATAAAATTAAAAATAATTACTTCAATAAACGTAAGAAAACGTTTCTATTAAGATATTTACTGGTGAAAAAGTCTTAAATAAAATAATTTCTTGATCTTTTAAGTTTCCTAATGTTTTATATCATATTAAAGTGACAAGTAATAAAATGATGATTAAAAATTATCATCATTTTGAATCTAATGTTAACATTTTTCTATCTTCGAGATTCTAAAAATTGTTAATGATTATAATTACCGTATTTTCCGGCGTATAACGCGCATCTATAATTTCAATCTATAGTTTCTCATTTTGAGGTATATACACCGTATAACGCACGCGAACTCTATATGCACGAAGAAACCTAAAAGTTACATGTGCAGTGCTCTTATCTTTTGAGGCTATTTATTAGAAGATTTGCCCTAACCTTTCGAACAATGGTATACAGTTGACAAACGATAAGGGGAACAGTATGTGTCTGAATTAAATGATTGAGGGAGTAAATTTTTCTGCAAAGAGAGCGGATTGTATTGAATGCAAGTGTAGGGTTTCGAGAAAAGGGGGCTATAATTTAGAGAAAGAATACACTTTAATTTAGAGAAAGAATTCGCGGAATTAGGATTCATATTTTTTTCGCTTTCTGTAGTTATTTGAAACCGTGATTTTGAAGTGAACATCGAAGGTTTTAGTTGAAATACAGTTAGTTGATCTAGTGTTTCTTTTAGTAGTAAATATGATTCCTGCCAAACAAAACAACACAGTGCTGGTTTCAAATGCAAAGCCATTCAGTTTGCGAAATAAATTGGAAATCTTGCTGAAACAAGCATGTTTGATATTACCGAAAGATGGAGCCGATGATAATTATTTACTTATGGATCAGAGTAACAATGACGGTGAATATGAAACAGAAATTTATGATGTGCCTGAAAATATAACATAAGACGAACATGAGGAACTTTTCATGTTATCTGATAAGGAAATGTTTTTAAGTTCAAAAGGTATGTCATTTCTTTAAATAAAATGAATAAATACGGTACACGTAAAATTGTAACGGTGATTTTTTCCCTATTTTTAGTCTTTCACTTTTATATCTGGCGTATAAAGAGCGCACCCATAAGTTTCGATCATATTGTTGGCGTTAAATGTGCGCATTTATACGCCGGAATATACGGTAAGTTTATTTCATCAAACTGAGGACCGTTTCATCAGGCTTTAAATGTTAAAAAAAATGGAATCTTGGGACAAAACTGGGCAATCTTTTATTGCATTCTATTACATTTGCATGCGCAGATACTTCTCAGCGTACTATCTAGTTACATTCTGCGAGCTCATTGCAAGTCATATAATACACCCAGACTTACCTAGCGAGCTATATAAGCCTTTTTCATTAAATACTTTATTTAATTTATTAAATCTTATTTGAAAAAAAAAGGAAATCATGTGGTTGTATGCGATTTCGCAGTTAAGGCATGCCTAAAACCAGTTCGAGTCAAAATTATGTTTAGGTGAAAGTACCGCTTTTAAGAATTAAAGTTACATTGATTGCTGGTTTAGGTTGGAACTACATTAACGAAACAAAATGTTTCACACTTCTGAGGCGTTTATCTCAAAATTTGGATACTTGCAGATAAAGTCATCGACCTTTGCTGAGAGTTTATCGGGATGGCATTCTTCAGGAATGTGTCAAGTTCTGACTATAACAATATGTAGAATTTGATGTATAATTCAAATCAAATTACATTTTGTTTATTATTACTCCAAAGAGGCAATTTGCCCTGAAGGACTATTAATTTCGTTTTGGCATTTTGCGTTGAAAACTATAAACGGTGAATCACTTTTAAAATTGTTGCCACCAAATATTATCGCCCTGTATTATATTTAAAGACATTAAATAATGAAGAATCTGCATGAATGTATATATGCATTTTTCTAGCATTGTGATAAAACGACGGTACCTAGAACCATCAAAATTTGAATAACGTAATCTTGTAGAGACATTAAGTTATTTTAAAGCAGGAAAGATGAAAAAAATGAGCAATGACCTTGCCGGGACTCGAACCACGGACCTCTCGAAATCGCGTCGAGCGTGCTCACCACTACACCATGAAGGCTGGCTAAGAAGGCGGGAGAAATACTTTATATACTCCCCCTTTTAAAGGGAAGTTGGGAGTTTAAAGGACCCAATCGCCAAATCCTGGTGGTGAAGAATCATCATTCAGCACTTTTTAGTTCGGGCGACACTGTAGAGACATTTGGTTATTTTAAAGCTGGAGAGATGAAAAATGAGCAATACCTTTGTCGGGGCTCGAACCGCGGACCTCTCGAAATCGCGTCCAGCGTGCTGACCACTACACCACAAAGGCATGTTAAGAAGGCGGAAGAAGTACATTATAATCTTCCATACAATATGGGCATGTGGAAGCCCTAATTTGAATTTGAAATTTATTTTATTACCGATTTCATATTTTGTAACATTTCATAAAGTTTTGATTAAAAAACTTAACGATTTCAAAGCGAGCAATGGCAACACTGTGCGAAAAATAAACATTTTTATCTCCAGCGCGCGAGACTCTGTATCGGAAATACTAAAAATATGCTCATTTGAAAATTATTTTGTGATATTGCTGTTGAACTGAATTTTATGGTTTGCGTACGTAGAACATGATATTTAATAAATAAAAGTAACACACAAAATGTTAAAAAACGCTCCTTTGGACGTAATTTAAAATCTGAAACCTTTCAGATTTATTATTATTTTTTTATATTATACGTTTTTCAACAGCAAACTAAAACATCGCATATCTTTTGACAGCACCTGCTCGTATATCCTGCATATACCGTACCATACATACATTGTTGCCGGAGAAAAAGTGAAAATCCAAAATACGAAATACGATATCTATTATGCCTATCATTTTTACGGTATCGATAAGACGAAATCTAATGAAGATTTATTATCTAAGGCTTATCATCTAAGTTTGATAAGCCTTAGATGATAAATAATTGATTAGATGATGAAAATTATAAGGCTGTTAGATGATGTATTCATCTCTAGAAAATTATAAGGTTCTTCATTAGCTTATCATCTAAGGCTTATCACCGAAGGCTCTTCATCATCTTATCATCTAAGGCTATCTCCGTCTTATCATCTAAGGCTATCTTCATCTTATCATACAAGGCTGACTTGTGTATGGCTTATTTGATGGTAAAAAAAGTAATCTTAGACATATAGGAGTCAAATGAAATTCCAGATTCCGTTTGACATTTGTGTTATTAGCTACACCTTCATTATGAACTCAGAAAATTTAATTCATCCTTTTACCTATATATACAATAATTGGTATTAGGTAGGATATAAATATACACAAATAACATTGCGATTTAACAAGTTTTTCGTGACTGCAAACTGAAATAGCGTGCTGAAAGTTGTAATGCCGTAACAGCTGTTTAACAAACGCGTTTAATTTTAATTTTTGATTTATTCAGGCTTGTTCGAATAGAAAATAAATGCTTTAAACAGACTCCATTAATTTTGATAAGGATAAAAAGTGAAAATTTGTACGACATAAACATTCTTCACATTCACACATAAATCATTCTTGATTGATTAACGGCTTTGGTAAATCTGGCAATGGATTTAAAAGTTTTCAGATTTTTGTGAATAAAGAAACAATAGCTGATGTTAATGGCAACATTGTCGTTTTCCAGTAATAGTTTCTGCCTTTAATAGAAAATTCGAAGCAAAACCAAAGTGCTAGAATGAGTTCAGAAAATGATCAGAAAAAGAAATATTGCTCTTATTAAAGAAATATATCATAAAAGATATAAAAGTATGCGATATTCTAAATACAATATGCAGCTTTTCTAACTAAGCTGCGTCAGAAAATTTAAATTGAGTGGCAGTGCTTTATACTCCCTATTTTAACAAAAATAAAAACCGAAGCTTCTACTTACATAAAAGTAATCTTTCTATTTCGAACTTAACTTGTTGAACCGAACGAATCAGATACGTTGGTGGCGTTATTGCTGTTTAAACTGCACTTTTTTTGCCGCACACTGCTTACAAAATGCTGTCCTTTAACTGCCACTTGAAGCGCTTAATTTTCCTCCAGCTGAAAAATCATTCGCTTATAAATTCAGTTTTCCAGGATGACACATGAGGTCACGGAAAAAGGAGATAGAAAAGATAAACTCACATTTTGAGTATAAAAAAATTGAAATAAATTTTACTCATAAATCATACATAGGTTCAACAACTAGAAAACGATGAGACCCTGATGGGGGTGTTGAAATCAAAGTGCATAGAACATGAAGCAAATGGAAATAGTTATTTCAGTTTGAGAGAAAAATAATTAATTTTAAAAACACTGGATTTGTAATAAACTTCAGGTTGTACCACTTAATATATTGTTTGATAATTTTTTAAATATGTAGTTAAAGGTCAGTTAAATGAGCATTTCCATTCGTTTAGGTCTTCGTAACATAATCGTTATTTGCATCTCTAAAAATAAGGGCACGTGAAAGAGTAGTTATGCTAAGTTTCATTTTAATGAATGAAATAAAATTTCAGATTTTTCACATCAACTTGTTTTAAATTACTCTCGAGAAAATTATAAAGAAGAAACTTTTGCTCCAAATATCATTACTAATATAATGCCCAATATTAATAATGAAATAGATCCACGTATTATGTATTACTATTTAAAGTATAATTATAAAAATGGAATAAACTAATTATGCCAAATTTCCGACAATTACAAAGAAAGACTACTTAAGTCATCATTAAAGACTTTCTAAGAAGGTTAGACAAAAAAAATAATATTTCTCAACGTCGTTTCGCATTAAATGTGGAATTTATTAAAGTCTTTAACTGTGATTAATTTTATTGTTGTTACATACCACAATGGTTCAATTTTCTGGAAATGCAAACATTTTGCTTTTTTTATATAGTTATCCATCACAAACTAGCAAATCACGTATCAATCACATTCTGTGTTCATGTTGGGAATAATAATTGATTAGTCTGAAAAAGGTTTCTTAATTTGGTTATTCTAATCTCAGCCACATGATCTCGCAACTGGTCACTTCCAGTAACTAGTTTAAAAGTATCATTAAGTGCAGTTTGCGTTTTCTCAGCACTTCCGTATGGCAGCTTCAGGTATCATATGCATATCAAAATGTTTACAAAGTTGTTAAAGTAAATTAGAAATGACATATTATTTTTGCTACTTACTAATATAAAACAAGACAGACCTCGAATAGTCAATTTCAAAGGATTATACGAGTTAAAAAATTATAAAGCGAATATAAAAATTCCTCTTTTGCGAGTAAATAAGAAACTATCCAAAGAAACTTAAAATCTTTGATTCTAAACGCTTCTTCTTCAAATATTTGAAAAAATTGTTCAACTCACACCCGATTTATCCAGCACGTTTGTCAAAGTCAGTTCATTTGCAATGCAAATTTGTTTCAGAATTATCATTCTACCTGTTCTCAGTTTACCTGCTCATTAACTGGGTACTTTCTAAAAGTAACAGGAATGAAATTTAAAACTATAGAATGTTGCTTACATTAATTGTAGCTAAACGAATATAACGTTTTCCAAGCCTATGCTGAACAGTAAATTTAAATGTCAACAAAATTATATCTTTTGGGCTATGTTTATTTCATAAAAAGAACAAATTAATATTAAGACCAAAATAGTTTTTTAATATTTTTAATACTTTATTATTTTTCAATTTCATAATAACGAAAACAATTATAAATAGTACTAACTTTGCTACCGTTCTTTTCTGCCTGTTTATTTTCTGAAACAAATTAGTGAGCATAAATGCGGTATTCGAAATGAAGATTCGTAAATAATATTCTCAAACAAGAGACAACTCTGATATGTATGAATATATAAAAATATAATTGGTGATCTTTCTAAGTTCAAATTTAAATTTCTATATATTCAAGGTTCTTCAAATTCAAATTCACATCCACATATTAATTCTTAAACCAAAAGTGCTTTTGATTCAGAGTCGAAAACGGGTTTTTTTTTTTTTTTTTTTTTTTTTTGTTGTTGTTTGAGGTGAGTATTCTTCTTTTGAAGTTTGTTTTTATCTTTAAAACATAGAAATATCTATCAATTTTTCAAAATTCTTTTCCTTAAAAGTCAAAACGAATATAGAAGCATGAAAAAATAATTTTGAGTACGTATACTGCTTATGTAGGTTTTAAACCTTAATACCTGAGAACCAATATGATATTATCAATTTAATATTTTGGTATTATCAGTTCATGTTTCATACCCTAAATAAGAAGCCAAATGGAGTGTAAATTTTGATATTTATTTTTACTTCAAAGCGATGATAATTAATATGATTTAGACAGAAGACTTAAATACATTGATTTTCCAAAAATAAGGATTAGAGAGATGTTATATATAACGTCATGCAGCGATGTTTCAAATCAGTAGAATCTATACTCTAAGATCTTCAAAATATACAATTGTGAGAAGGCTGACCAAAGCTGACCAGGAAAAAAATTCAAAACCTGTAAAGGATATTTATTCAAAAGTGGTCCCTGAGCACAGAACTAAGACAAAAATATCCATATAACAAAAGGCAGACACGAAAAATATAGTCCTCAATAGGGAATATGGTCTCTTTTTATAGCGATGGGAAATCTCAACTCTCTCTTCATGCTCAGGCGACGTCGCTTATTCCGCTAGAAGCGCCGATCATAAAAGCGGAATCATTTAAGACAGGCGACTTTCGAGAACGTCCCATAGATATTCAGATGGAATTAGGTCCAAAGAATGTGAGGGCTAAACCAAGTGGTGAATATCTTCATTTTCTAGCAAATCAGTGGCAGCTGCTGTGCGATACAATCTCCTTGGAAGTTATGGAGCTCTGTATGACCACCACTAGATATGAATTTCTGATCTCTCTACGCGATAGCTCCATCATCTCCAGGCTAGTGCCTTTCGACGCTATCGGAGGAGTGCTTACAGGTTCCACACTCTCTCCAAATGTTTAGTCTTATCGGATCTCATTGAAGCTGAGAATGAGACTAAACTGGTTCTCAACCGTAAAGAACATTCAACGCTAGCCTGACTCCCCCAGTTCTTTTCGTTGCATAACAAAAAACGTCGTCTCCAACAAACTCCAGTGGCATGAACCATATCGCCGAAATAACGTGCTACCTATACGTTGTCTGCTGGCTACGGTAAAAGGCCATATCGAAATCCAGTAGTGCGTTGCACGTATCTTGCGACTTCACCCGCTGTCTGCGAAGACAATATGACGATTTTCCATCAGCTAGTTACTCGTGAATGGCCAATAGTAAAACTTCGGATAGCTGTTCTTGTCTTCCGAAATGTTTCGAAATGTCATCCAAGCTCAAAAACAAAGCTGTAGGCAATCCCGAACTCTTTAACCATAATAATCATACATGCTTCAAACTTCTTCTAGCTTCCCGATCATTCATTGTCACCACAAACTGCTATTTTTTATTTTAACATCGCAATTATACTTTTATAAATTATTATTTCTTGTTCGCGATCGACTTTGATGTTTATGGCTCCGATTACCATTGTACCACCGATTACTACTGATCAATGATATAATGGGCTATAATATAGAGGCTGTTCGCGCAGTTTTTAGACGATTTTGTATTCGCATTAAGTTATTAAGAACATTGTCAAAGCCACGGGGTTTCGATATCTAAAGCTACTGAAGGTAATGTACACGAAAGGAAAAAAAAAATGTCAAAATTTAACTTCAAGTGGAGATTTGTTCCAAGGAAAAAAAGGACAGTTTCGAATGTTGCTAGTAAGATTCTTTACTGTGTACTTTAAAGTTACAGTTGGATGTGAAGAATCTTAAGAACTGATAAGCGAATAATCGCTTGCGTTCGTGGTACAAGAAACAAGAAGTAAGAAGGGTGAAATAACCCTTTATTATTCCAATAAGTTATAACAGAACTCCGTCGGAGAGTTGTACAATAACGCCGACTCTCAGGCTTGAACTTAAGAGACTAAGAACTAAACTAAACTAAACCAAAAAGATTTAGCCGAAGCTATCAAAAGTCTAACAGAGTTGGCCCCTTAATGCTGAACTGCGAAGCTATCAAGGGCCTAGAGTACGGCCGAGCGTAACAATAGCCTAAGGGAGAGTAGCTTAAAAAGGAGGACGCGTGCTAACCAGAATCTCTGATTCTAGAACTTCGCGGTTAAATACCGCTCTTACTCAGTTTGCATTCAAACGTGATTCTAAAACTACGTTCTGGTCGGAAGTTGTACGAAATGATAGGAAAGGAAGTTTAACTCAAAATTTAAGTGTTAGATAAATTAATGTGATCCTTACAAGGTAGCATCTTTAATGTTATAATAAAATCCACCAATTCAAAGGACAGTTGCAAAATCATTAAAATGCTCAGTGTCAACTGTAAATAAAGCGATTAATTCTGATTTGAAACTTAAAAAGGCGAAAAAAATCATAATTTGCATCGTCGTTCTCCAAGACATGTGGCCGAACGCAGAATTCTTCATGAGAAACATTTATCCGAAAAAAAAAAAAAAATCTTAAATGTTTCAGATTTTAAATTACGTCCAAAGGGGCGTTTTTTAACATTTTGTGTGTTACCTTTCTTTATTAAATATCATGTTCCTCGCACTTAAACCATAAGATCCAGTGCAACAGCAATATCGCAAAATAGTTTTAAAACGAGCATATCTTTAGAATTTCCGATACAGAGACTCACGCGCTGGAGATAAAAATGTTTTTTCTGCACAACGTTGCCATTGCTCGCTTTGAAATCCTTGAGTTTGTTAATCAAAAATTCGTCAAAGTTTTAAAAAATAGGAAATCGGTCATAAAACAAATTTCAAATTTCAAATTTGGTCTTCCACATGCTCATATTCGTTGGAGGATTACGTTATTCAAAATTCGATGACTCTATGTACCGTTGTTTTATCACAATACGAGAAATATACATACATTTACGCAGATTTTTCATTATTTAATTTCTTCAAATATAATGCAGGACTCTAACATTTTGTGGCAACAGTTTGAAAAGTGAACCGACATTTATGAGTCCGACGCAAAATGCCAAAACGAAACTAATAGTCCTTCGGGATTCAAATCCCTTTGGACTAAAAAAAAACAATGTTGTACCAATAGACGAATCTAGAGTGTACTTAATGACTGAATAACTGCAATAAAAAGAGATTTATTTAATATCATCAAAGAGGATAAAAAAATCTTAAAACCATGGTTCAAAGAATCTAAAGAAAGTTTTTCTAAGGGATTTATGATTGTTGCTAGTTTGTGCCTCTGTATGCAAAATGTGCAAAAATAGCCTTTGTGTAGGTTTTGGAAACCTTTCTCTCAAAATGAAAAATTAAAGAGACTAGAGAAAAATTTTAAGATAAACTCCATATGTTATCAAAAACATATTTTATACCCAATTTACAGTGTGATTAAGCAGTACACCTGCATCAAGAAAAAGCAAGCAGTGACACGCCAAAATATACTGTTTCTGGAAAATGTGGAACATGAAACGATTACGAACCCTTCACTCATATCCCTACTAAACCTTCTAAACTACCATCAATACATTTTTAGCTTTCGGACTTCTAAAAAGCTAGTTTGTCTAAACGTTGATCTACAACCTCCTTAGACCTTGGAAAGCTGTTAGTGATAAAGAGGATAAAAATACCTCTTCCGATACTATAAAAGGCTTTATTGTCCCGAAATTTACGGTATATAAAGATAGTGAACAATAAGCGTTATTGAATGGAACATCTAAAACATAAAAATTGTAGGTAAAATATTTTTATACTTACAATGGAAATCGTCTAAAATGTGCAAATAGCCTATGTATAATTTTGGGAAACCTTTCTCTCAAAATAGATTTTTGAAGAGGGAAATAATTCCTGTAAACAATATCACTAAGAAATGTGAGGCTGTTTACGAACTTCCAGTGATTGCATACAAGACCCTCCGAAATGCAGCATAAATAAAAACATTGCAAAACACAAAGAAATGCATGTGAATTTACAATAATATAAAATAAATTCAATCAAATGTACCCAAAAAAGATATTTACTTAAATATACAATGGCATATTTTGAGCAATAATGATAAGAGTTAATTGTTTCTATTTAAAGAGTCTGCCATTAATATGAACTCCGAATATTAGTGAATATAATCACTGAATACTAACGCAAATCATACCCCTTCAAAAAAAAAAAAAAAACAATACTGATAAAAATAGCTCATGCAAGCAGATCCTGTAAAAGGTTAAAAAAAAAAAAAAAAAAAAAAAAACAAGACGGAGAAGAGGCACCACTATGAAAAGACGACCCAAACTTCTGGACTGGAGGAGACAGTAAAGGTTAAACTTCCATTGCCTTCAGTAAATAGGCCTACCAGTTCCAAAGAGTGTTATATGCTATCTGTTGTGATAACTTCAAGGAAAACATGCTCCAATGGTCTATCGTGTAAAGTGTGGGTTCATGAGAAGTATGCCGGTGTCAGAAAGGGGATCAAAATGTATTATTGCGAAAAATGCAACTGAACTCAAGAAGAATGAGTAATTGATGCAGTAATTTACGTAAGGGTAATATTAATACTAGGTTTAATAATTATTTTATTAATTTAGAAGTCAAACAACAAAAATCAGCGTTATAGTTTCAAAGTTTCGCAGGACTAGTTTCAATGGTTTTACCGAACCTCAGTTGCAAAAGCGCAAATGAACGAGATAAGATATACTGATTAGATAAAATAAGATAATATGGATAATAGAATTTTTTTAATCTCCTAAAACAAGAGTGTGCCTTGTGTGTTGAGATGAGAATTTATTAACTGCTTGATTAATAATGTTGGGTGAAAAGCCCCTGTCAGTAGCTACTTGCTTTTAAATAATTTAGTTCTTCATCAAGAGATAGTTTGGACGAGCAAACTTGAAGAGCACGGAAAAATAGGAATAAAATGAAGCTAACTTTTGTTTAGTTGGATGATATGATTTGAAGTGTGGTGGAAGGCAAACCGATGAAGGTTTATGGTAAACCGTAGTACTGAAGTTGGATGTGTTACGTTGTGCCCAGAATGTCGAGTAACGGAAGAGAAGTCGCAAGTTCAAAAGTGAACTGAATATCAGGATCAGTGGAATTAATTGTTGAAAGAATCATTTAAATCATCTTTATTACCTTCAAACAGGGTAAAAGTATTGTCTACGTAGTGGAACAATACTGGGAAGTTTAAGCTTCAATTTTTATTTATAATAATACATGTAGATATCAGCCAGGATGGGACTGAGGGGACTACCCAGTTTGCCCCCTCAGGCTAATCCCTCAGCTGGCTAATCCCTCAGTTTACTTGTAATATTTATTTTTATAGAGGTTATATCATTGTTTGCACGGTTGCAAAATTCCCTGTTATGCAACTGTATACATTAGACTTTATACCATTCCAAAGAATAATTTAATTTATCAAGCTTACAATAATTTTTGATTTTACAATTAAAAATTCTTCTTTATTTAAAATATATATTTGAGATCTAATTATTTTTAATTGACAGAAAATTAATATCATATTGATTGCTGGGCTATTTATTAACAGTAAGAACCATAACTACTATAATAAATCTCTTAATGTATGTCAAATAATTAGAAAGTTAAAAATTTCTTATTAGTATTCCTGTATGTTTATAATGAACCTTTTTATGTGCCCGATTCTTCAGAAATTTAGAATGAACTTTCATAGTTCTTCGTTTTCTTAGATTACGAAATAAAGACGAAATGCCATTTTCCCCAATTTATTTAAGTAGATGCATGTGAGAATCAACTTAGGCGTATAATATGTAATAAAATAGTTCAAATATCTATTAACTATTCCTTATCAGAAAATGTTTCACAAAGGCATCGTTTTTCCTCTATATGTAACTCCTTTTGTTCTTTGCCAGAAATGACTGATAAATTCTAAAAGAATATACGTATCTATTCCTAACAGTATTTAATCTCTTAAGCAACAAGATTTCATGATCCTGGACATCACAAATCCTGGTTGAAGAAATCATTAAACATCTCAAAAAAAGAAACATGAAAAATCAGCTATATGCTCGCTGGGGTTTGAACTATAGACTTTTCTATTGTAAAGGGACGTATTAACAAATTAAACCAAGACAGCATGCGCAGAGAAATTCGATAATTCCTTACATCCTTCCCTCCTTAAAGGGCTACAGGGGAGAAACCAGAAACCCAATCATTATACCCACTTGGTAATACCTGTTATCACCCATTACAATTTGGACGCCACTATAGATAGCTATTAAAAATTTCAAGCTGGGAATACAGAAAAATCAACTCTATCCTCATCGAGATTCAAACTATGTATCTCCAGTTTTATAGCCACTTGCATCACAAAAGCACGGAGGAATACTATAATAATTTTCAACGTGTTTTACCAAATTCTATGCTAAAATTCAGGTAAAGATTTTAGTGCTTGTAATTATGTAAGAAAGAGTTAAATTTAAATTTGTACTTGACAACGAAAATCAGTGAAAAGAAATGAAATTCTGAATTGCTGTGCAGTAATATGATAGTTCGATGGAATAACATGAGACGCATTTCCTAATGAGCAATTTTAAGTTTGCTCTTATCATGAATTGTTCTTTTTGTGTTAGGAGATATGTTATTTCAACGAATCTTGCATTAGTGATAAATTAAGTCTGGTTTTTAAAATGTTCAACGTAAAATTAGAATTTCATTTTTATTTTATTGAACTATTCATATTCTGATAAGTTTAACAGAAAATGTATTATAATAATAATTTTAAAATAAAGCTTTATAAAGTAGATTATAGGAATTATATTTTGAATTTTGTGTTTATTTAACAATACTTTCTTAACTACAGTAAGGTACTCAATGCATTAAGTCCTTAGTGTCACTAAACATTAGTATCTCTCATCATTTGTGACGCTGTGGAGGTCACTGAACAAAGTACATTGTCAAAGTAGTTTAAAAATTGAGCAGTTGTTTTAGTAATTGTTGTTTACTCTTTCGAAATGAGTAACATAGGATTTAAAAAAGAAATGTATTTATCTTTTAGAGACATTAAAGATAATACCGAATAACAAGATAATGCAAATTATATCCCGAACTAAAAGCTGTAAAGTAATATGTTGTGACAGGGGATGCGATTTTTAATTTCCATTGAGAATGACTTGTGAGATAGATTAATTTAACAAAGTAAAAATTAATTTTAAATTCATTTCCTGAATATAAAGTTATCATTTTTCTTTTTTGACATACACTTTTATATACATGTACGATTAGAAGAAATTCACGAATAAAAGGTTATGACAGAAATTCTTCTGAGTTTACTTACGGCTAAATGATCGAGTAGAATTCAAATTTCATATTCTTTTTATCTTTTCGAAGGACAAATCTACCTATCAGTAGGTTGTAAAGGAATATAAATAGCTTTTTCTATCCTTAGTTGGCATAGCAGTCATTCACAAACCACAAACTAAGGTGTTAGGAATTTAAGTACTACTACTGAAGCTACAGTGCTTTCTCCCAAGTATGTATTTAAGGATTCGATATATTCAACATCGTGTTAGGAATGAACGCACTTTCCCTTTAAGTGTTTTCGTCCTGTAAGTGGTTAGCACATTCAGCTAACAAGTGAGAAGTTCGTGGTTCGAGTTGCAACAATGGCCCAGCTTATATTTCATTTTTAGTTTTCTAAACAATCCAGCGGTCCACGCAATATGTATTTTACTCGGGGAAAGCATTTTGATTACCTATTAGCAGGCTTCTGTTAAAATACGTATCTTTGATTTCACAGGATTAAAATTAATCAGAAAAAACTCAATCAAATTTTGTTTAAAGATGGCAGTTTTAAGAGTTATTTAGATAATACTTGGATTTTCTCCAAATGCTCTATGACACTGTGACAGCTGTGATGGTGTAATCGATCATGTCTCGAGTTTTCTCGACCCCTTCTAGAAAAGAAAGATATTTCAGACTACTTTAGAGAACTCGTTTGCATTTTTGCCTTAATTGTTTTCTGAAATTTCACGGACTGAAAATACTATTTCGCTTCTGGAATTTCTTTCTAGATTTATATTTTAAAGTTTTAAATTTAAATTTTATTATTATTCAATTTTGTTCATTCTGTTTTGCACTGTTGCTGTACTTTTCATTTCTTTATTTTGGTAGCGCTATTATTTACTTGTGTATGTCTCTAGGTACCTTGTGGAACATGAGGAAAAAAAACTAGAATTCACAAAAAAAAAGAGTTTTGTTGATTGTCCAAAAAATACTTGGATTTGAAGTTTCTAAAATTTTAATCAAATTATAAAATTACATGATGATAAATCATAGCCTGTTTTAACTCATACAAAGCTGAAGGGATAAATTACAAATCAAAGCGTCTCAACGATTTTGAGAAATAATATTAATTTGAAGAACTTCTTATGAAAAATGTAAGAATTCTCAACTTGTCGATGTTTAAAGTTCAAATATTTGTCCTGAAAACGCACCTGCATTAGAAGCGTTTATTTTCATTACGTGTGAATGCCTATGGTTAGAGTGGCTGTCATTTCAAAGTTTCGGTTATTATTTCGTGAGTCTTGTTATCCACCTTGTAGAGGCGTGCCAAATACTAAAGCTATTGACACGCACGTCAACGGGCGATTTGCATTATGCGTCAAATCTGCGTTGCGACACATTTTCAACATTAATTATTTTGAATCTTGTACTTACGTTAAATGATGCCCCGTTTTCACTCTTAATGAGATTAGAATCACCCAGTTCTTTGCATGTTATTAAAACACGAAATAAATAATTGTTACAAGGTTAGTGCATTGTTTTGGTTACAGAAAAAGTAATTTGTTTGAATGGGAGGTGGAGTAAAATGAGTAAATTTAAAAATGGAAACTAAGAATCAATGCTGTATATATATTTTTTAAATTTCTAAATGCTGAGTTCGAATTACCTCGCTGTCTAGAATAATTTTTTCATGCATCCAAAAGCGCTCTTAAATCTGTTATTACTATATATCTAAGTAGTAGTTTTAAATCGTATGTTTACCTAAAATTTAAAGAAACATATACTGTGATTTTACAATTTAAAATATAGACAACTATTTTTACATTTGGGATTTATATTTAAATTCTAATTAAGTGTAAAAGAAATATATAATTGTTAGTAGCACGTTTAAGGAATAAAGAATCCTTACAATAAGAATTGTAAGTTAATGCTTTAAACATTAATAATATTACAAGTAATAGAATGAATTACAAGTAATAGAATACTGACCAATAGTAATGATTTTAAATATACTTTTCCTTTAAATTCGCTTCTGTTTCTTTAAATATAATATTTCTTCTTCTTTAACTATTCTATTTTTTCTTACTTTATTTAAAATTTCAGTAATTATTAGTACTAAAAATAACTATTGCAATGAGATCTTAATTAGCACCTAAAAACTGCAAGCTTTTAAATTTCTTACTACACATATTGTGTTATTGTAACTTTTCATGGCTCCTGAAGGAAACTACACTTATTGCCATTTTCCCTATTCCATTAAAAATAACTTTTATTTCTAAGACCAAAACATCTTTTATCTTTGGTTCTAATAAGCATAGCATCAGGTTTTCAACATTTCGTTAAACTGGATATGATTTGAAATTTTTGCATTAGACTGAAGAACTATTTTTGAGAGAACGTAATCTCTAGTTTTATACTTTAACAATATTTATACTGTGATAAATAAAAAAGTATGTAGTCTGCGATTTATGCATTTGAATTTTAAGCAGTGAATTTAATATCTGATTAATAGGGAACAGAGAATTTGATGTGAGGTGTGACTTAAAAACAAATCTTTGTGTCGTTGCAAAATTATAAACGAAGTGTGTTGGAAAACAGCTTAGTCCCTGAACAAGTTTTGGAATGATGAAATTCATTTTTAAAAAATCCAAATAGAAGTCTGCATAGAATGCAAACTTCGATGAAAAGGGAAAGCCTAAAATGATTTTAAGAATTTTGATGTCTTTTAATTAAAGGAAGGCCTAGCAGTTCGGCTTGCGGAATTATCTGATACTAAGATACCTGAATGAAACACTTAAACGATGAGCAGAAAACAGGAAAAAAATTAAATATTACTGTTTAGCTTTAATTTGTTTAAAAATATGGTTTAAAATTAAAATTATTTATAAGATTAATAGCTAATATGCTTTATTTTAATTTTTTTGTTTGCCAGAAATGTATTAAAATTTTCTGTGCGTGATTATTCTACTTTTTTATATTTGAACACTGACAGTCATATTTAAATCGCTAATTAGTTGACTCAAGATACTCAACGAAACTAATTTCACTCTCAGTCTTCCCATTCCTTTATATCATTTATTTGTCATAATGAAGTTCAAATCAATGAAAGAGAGTCTTGCATTTAGCCATAAATGAGTGCACTGTTGGGTCAAAAATAGCTGTGAAAAATATTAGGAATATTTTGAAGGTCTTAATTAACTCAAAACTACATTTTTGATTAAAAATAAAATTATTTCCGATGATAATTTATTTGCGTTATGAACTTAGAGATGTATTTCTGTAATATTTATATTCAGCTTGATTCAGAGATAAAAATTATGAAATTCACTATTTTATGGAGCTTTATACCAAAGCACAGGGAAGTATTGTTTGCCTCTGAGAATTACCACCATAATGTCGAGGATCCGGTATCTGACAGCTGTACATAATGTGTATTATATGCTGCTTATCTTATTTGCCTTTTCATACTCGATCTCATTTTGATTTAAGTATTGGGTGGACCAGTTTCCTCGGGGCGGTCATAGCATCCCATGTTCAAATTTATACCTGTTCATGCATTACAAGTTGATAATTAACAACAAGATTCTATGTTGACAGCAGTGGTGAGTGAATGCGAGAGCTGGATGTTGTTTTAAAACTACCAATTTCAGTTCAACAATGACCCACGAGATCCGGCTTTAACTGCCATGCAGAGGAGATCTATGTTTAATCTATCACATATCCTACTGAAATTAGAGATCTTGTTTGGCATATCACCACTGATTTCGTGACAAGTGTGGTGAACTTTTAGTACCTCACTTTGTTAACTCTCTCGCCGAATGACATAGCGCACATTCCTTGGTTCTATCAGGAATCTGATTTTGCGCACGATTCTAGTAAGAAACGAATATCACTGAGCTTAAGTGCCTTTGTCATTGCACTAATGTTAGGTGATACGAGAAATCGATCTTTATTTTTGACAAGGAAATGTGTTTAAATATCATGAAAATCTGATATCTAATATATCATTTGCGTGTATCGTATGTCAAAGATCTAGGTTTAATATATGAAAATTATCTTTCTCTACTTTCTTTTGTTTCACATTCAATTTCTTTCTGCGGTGAGTTTAAACTTTAATCTTTCTTCGGTGAAGTTTTTTTCCCTGTATATCCTTGAAAACTGCCGAAATATTTTTGTGTTCAGAGTATTTTTTCTTTTCTTTTTCTTGAATACTGCAATCCCTGGAAATTAATATACTCAAAAATAAATAGTTGAAAAAATATTTCATTGGGTTTTAATTTCTGTTGTTTTTAGGAGAAATATGACATACAAACAATAATATCTTTTATATTCTGAAAGTCAATACATTTACAAATTAAACAATTTCCTTTGTTCCAAATTGCAGCTACAAAGTTAAGGTTCATCATATGACAAAATTTCTAAAGCCCTACTACAATTATACCATTTTTAGTTCAAGGGAACACAAACAGCTACGGTTATTTGAATCCCGCAAAGAGCTTGCTGGTGAAATATAATGAAATGCTAGAGGTTTTAAACAATTCGCATTTTCCCAAGCAAAATTTGCTCAACTAAACCTTTCCCTATTCCACACATATTTTTTCCACCATAAGTTGTGACACATTTAAACTGACTCCACTACAAATTATATTATGTTAAGTGAATTCAGAGGGCAAATATAAAATGATATTTCGAAATAAATTTTTATGGCAGAGCACATTGAGACTATCTGCCCAAGCAGAGGGATGCCTTGGAGTGAACTTTCTTAGGGAAACTGACTCGCATTTAGTTGCGCATGGGAAAAAATCCCCAAACCATTGAGGCAATAACCCTGGAAACCAAGATTTTAACCCGGGCGAACTAGTGTTCAATGGCTTTATTCAATTAGTCAGGAACAAGAACTTGAATGCGTTTTAAAAAAGCCCCTTCAAATGAACTAGTCATAGCTTTACACCTGTTGATGCTGTTCAAAGGAGCAGCAACTCTAAAAATTGTTCATAGGAATCACACAGCAACTGCATACTTACTGTTCAAGAGCTTCTCTGTAACTAAAATTCATTAGTAAAATTTAATTAGTAAGTCCGACTAATACAAAGACGGCAAACGGTTTTCAGAAAGGTCCATTGCAAAAACTATAAACTTTTTAATTTTAGGCTTGGCAGGCCAAATAGTAAACATAAAGATATGAATGGGTAATTCTCTCATAGAGCCCCCCCCAAAAAAAAAATAATTTTTTTATTGTGAAGTGATATTTGACATAATATTTGCACACATTTTACTAACATTTAAAAAAGGAATACAAAATTTACATTTATGCATTAAAAAGTGTTTTTATTAAATAGATTAAATTTCTAATGCCGCCAAGACGGTATAGTGGTTAGGGAAGCCTTCTGCGATAACAAAGGCCTCAGGTACGAATTCCGGAGCCGAAAGTCCTTTCAGGAGACTGATGGTAGGAGAAGAGGGGTGAGAGATCCTCGTACCCGTCCACCCGAGGTGCTCTCATTCAAAATTGCGAGGGGGAGGCGGAAATGAACGAAGTCGTGCCGTCAACTGTATGGTATTCAAGGCTCTTGCAAAGAAAAGATTAGGCTCTTGCCAACGACAGTGGCAATCTTGCTCTCCTTGCCATGCTGAATGTCATGGGCTTGTTCTGACGTTACAGTCAGAGAAGTGAGATAAGTCACAACACACACGCAACACAACAAAATTTCGAATGCAAAATATGTTTTATTTTTCTGAGATAGTATTTCATTATACTAGAGTTCGAACTTAGTACTTATTACCGTTAGTTAGTACTTACTACCATTAAGTTTTCTGCAAATGGCTAATAATGATCCGAATTTCTCATACTTCAGTTTCGAAAATCTTTTTCGAAATCGAAAAAAAAAAAAAAAAAAAAACTCTTCGTATTGGTAAGTACTCCCAGATACGGATATCCAATCCCATGCATATGATTTTGGTGGAGCGTATTACCTCCCGAAAGATATTTATAAAATTGAGTTAGTTCTTTTTTAAAAAACAAAATTATTAACATGATCATTTTGAAAATCAATCATTTCTAGTAGAAGGTCTAATAGAAGCTCTTGAATTAACACAGTCAAGGGGATTTTGAAACACGGAAATATCTTTGCACCTGCATCAAGATCTATACAACGTTGCTGTAACTGTACTATAAGTTTAGAAAACATATCCTGGATGAAAATTTTTTGGGGGGAGAGAGAATGGGGATTTCTCTAATATTTCAAATTTTCTACAGCATGGAAAATGATCAGATTTGTTTAATGTTAATTGCGTTTCAAACAATGCAAATTTTTGGTGATACGCCTTTATTACTGAATACTTTCCCATTGCTGAGCCATCGAACTGCCATCGATGTAGCAAGTTAGATATTCAGTTTCGATCTTTAATAAAATTTAACGAAACTGGTATTGTTTAATAAATTCTCTTCATTTCCTGCAAAAAATAGCTTCTCTACCTGATTTATTTTCAGAATTTAAAAGACACCATGTTTTTTTAATCGATTTAGTTCTGTGTTTTCATAACTTAGAATTGAAAACTAGACACTGCTTCTAAGTTCATTATCTAACAACTATTATTTTATTTTATTTATTTTTTATTTAGGGTAGCGCGAGAGGGCTATGGGTCTCTCTGGCTTTTGTGGGAAGAGGGCTTTAGTGGAATACTTTTTGAGGAGATATGACCTGCACAATTCACATTACATTTTAGGGAAGGAGCCCTTAAAACACTCACGTAGACAACCTATTCTCAGAGGTTTGACCTGAATCAAAGAATGAGCATTTGAGGTTTTAGTTTAGTCATCTATCCACTCAAACTGAACTTTTCCTAATGCTTATATTATATGATGTAATTCAATATATTTCATTGGGTTTTAATTTCTGTTGTTTTTAGGAGAAATATGACATACAAACAATAATATCTTTTATATTCTGAAAGTCAATACATTTACAAATTAAACAATTTCCTTTGTTCCAAATTGCAGCTACAAAGTTAAGGTTCATCATATGACAAAATTTCTAAAGCCCTACTACAATTATACCATTTTTAGTTCAAGGGAACACAAACAGCTACGGTTATTTGAATCCCGCAAAGAGCTTGCTGGTGAAATATAATGAAATGCTAGAGGTTTTAAACAATTCGCATTTTCCCAAGCAAAATTTGCTCAACTAAACCTTTCCCTATTCCACACATATTTTTTCCACCATAAGTTGTGACACATTTAAACTGACTCCACTACAAATTATATTATGTTAGCGCTTTCTCGACTTCCTTGAAGATATCTTCAAGTGTAATTGTTCAATGTAGACTAGTCATAGAAGTTAATTTTTCAGTCATTTCAAATTCAGCATTGACCCCTAGAATAAACACCAGCAGGTGGGCAGTATCAGTATTCTGTATCTGTTTGATCTATCTGCATTAGTACCTGTCATATCACTAAGTGCCAACGAAAAGCATTTGAAAATTTTACCTTATATTTTAATTGACTCTTGATGTGCCTTCCGATGTCCTCAGGTCTTCTACAGTTATTCTCGTCAAAAGATTGAAAGATAAGAATATATCTATTTTTTTCGGGCACATTTCTTCAGCTGCCAGAAGCAACCATGATTTAAATAATTCACCATCTGTAAATGATTTCCCTTTGGTGGCTAACAAATGAGCTATTCGTAAGCTGACTGTTTTATGATCTTTTTTTTTTTTTTTTTTTTAATTTTTATTTTTACGAATAAATTGCGTTCTGATGACGCATTCTGTTTTAAAATTTCCCAATTTTAATGATCGTTCATTTTTTCTGTAAGTTTTGAATACTGTGTTGCGTGCTTAATCTGGTAATGGTAACGTATGTTACTCTTTTAGCACAGTTATTATGTTACTGCCTATTAAAATAAAACTTTGTCATTTAATTCTATGTCGAAATAGTTGGCACTACATTCTGCTTTAAAAGCACGACCTTCGAGGTTTAGTTTATCTTTTTATTTCGTTTTAGCAAAAGTGTCAACACGCTCGCGAGGCGCACAGTCCGCAAACATCCACCTGTTGGTAATGCTTTTAAAAACACAACACCGATAAATGGGAAAATACAACAGTAGTGCCACTCGCGGTCATTATTCACAACTTTTCAGCTCAGCTATCGTTGCTGTATAAATAGCTCGTAATTTGATTTATTTTTCATGTAAAATACAATATCATCCCACAAGCTGGGTTAAAAAAAGCGGCGAGTCGTATTTGCCGACCGCAAGACTAATATAAGGGGTTGGGTTAAGAAAGTGCACAAATAATAATAATAATTTTTATACGGTGAAATCTCATAGCAGTGGCTATATCCATCACTCGTGCTTTAAACTATAACTACGTTGTACTTACGAAACCGTAACGTAAAAAAAATAAAATGCGTGAATGAAAAAAAAATTAATATAAAAAAGAAAATCTGAAAGCTTTAATATTTTATATTAAGTCCCAAAGGGCGTTTATTTAACGTTTTGTATGTTACCTTTATTTATTAAATATCATGTTCTTCGCACTTAACCATAAAATTCAATTCAACAGCAATGTCACAAAATATTTAAAAACAGCATATCTTTAGAATTTCCGATACACAGTCTCGCGAGCTGGAAATAAAAAGGTTTTTTTCCGTACAGTGTAGCATTGCTCGCTTTGAAATTGTTGAGTTTGTTCATCAAAAATTCGTTAAAGGTTTTTCAAATTTGGCAATATATAATAAAATGAATTCGAAATTCAAACTTCGGGCTTCCAAGTGTCCATGTTCGGTTGGAAGATTACGTTATTCAAAATTTGTGATGGTTCTAGGTACCGTTTTTTTCACAATGCGAGAAACATTCACGCATTCATGCAGATTGTTCGTTATTTAATTTCTTTAAATATAATACATGGCGATAATACGGGGGTTGTAACTTTAATAGTGGCAACTATTTATTTACAAGGAATACAAAAGTGATTCATGTCACCATGTTTTACAATCCTTCAATATAGTCGCCAGCATTGTGTACAACCCGTTTCCAACGATGTGGAAGTCGCAGAATATCTGTAGCAGCGCCTGTTTTTTTGATAGTTTGAATGGACCGGTCTGCTGCCGCAAGAATCTCAGGAACAGTTTGGAAGCGAGTGCCACGAAGTGGTTCCTTCATCTTAGGAATTAAGTCATAATCACAAGGGCTTAGATCTGGGGAGTATGGTGGATGGTAAGGCACTTCCCAGCCCCATCGCTTGAACAAATCAGTCACAGCTTGCGCTGCATGCGGCCGAGCATTGTCATGCAAAATGAGAGGAGCGTTCTGCAGAAAGTGTCGCCGTTTTTTCTCAGAGCTGGTCGGAGATTGTGCTCCAAAAATGAGTAGTAATACTGCGCAGTGACGATCTGCTGTGGGGGAACGGTATGCGTTAGGATGACAGCATCACAGTCGTACACGAAAATCACCATAGCTTTCACAATGCTGGGGTTCTGACGAAATTTCGAACGTCGTGGTGACCTGTGATGACGCCATTCGTTTGATTGGTATTTGGTACTCGTATTTGGTGGCAGCAGCCTGAAAAGTGAACCTACACAGAAAGTGAAACGACGCCAAATGCTGTTTTGAGACTAATAGCCATTTAGATTTAACGCCCTTTTAAGCTAGAAAAGTCCAGAACTAGTTTATAAACATGATGTTGTTTATGAACATTGCATTTAATTACATATCTTCTAACAGCTAACAGAGACTAAATGAAACAGTTAGATCCAAGAGATTTTGCGAATATTGATATCTTTATTTTTCTCATTTCTTTATTTTATTTTTTATACCATTATTTTTCTCAATTACAAGGCCACCTCTGGTTTTAAATTATCCTCAGTAATGATTTACTTATCACTAGGTAGATGAAGATTTTATAGCTTTCCGTTTGAGGGAGTTTTTCGAAGTTCACAAGATCGTGTTTTTAACACGCTGGTAAAAATTCATCAATGCCGATTACTATTTTGTTCACTCACTATTATTGTTTCTTTCTTTGGGATTTTTACCTTCAGATGCTAGTGAAATCAATCATTTCAGTTGTGTACTTCGTTACATCGGGGCACACATCAGATATGCATAAACCAACTTAGCATTTTGCAGTAAATTAGAATGACATATAAAATGAAAAAAATAGTTTTAAAAAAATGTCAATATATGGGTGGTTATGCTAAATGCGTTTGGATTTAATCCTTCAATTCTGTAAGGAATTGCTTTGTTATGCATTGATGTAAATGCAGTAAAATAAAGCGACGATATCTCTCTTGAATTACTTTATGTTTCAAGATTCCATAAAGTGGTATCCTAAACGTTCTATGAACTTCTCAACTGGTTTGAAATAGTTTAACGATTGACTAAGCTTCATATGAGTTTAATCAAAAGAAAAGCCAAATTCACATAACACAGCTTTCATTGCTGCCGAATTTTATGTCATATTTCTAAATTAGCAAACTAAACAGTTTTAAATGCATTGCTGGTAGACTTGAATAGTCTGACAGCATCCTTTTGTTATGTCATACACAGCTTTGAAAGCTCTGTGGTTCAAAGCACTGAAAAAATCTCGTTTCTTTAACATTTATCTTGTGAAGGAGTGCCGTAACAAAAGAAGTTTTACAAAGTTCGGCCGTTAATTTTTGAAAACAAGAGAAGAAAGAATGATGAAAATATATTTCCTCAAAAAGAGAAGATTTCGGGATTTGCCCAAACAGTTGGAATTTCTGTCTATGCCTCCCTTTGGGATTTCTCTGTTATTTCTAAGATGACAGAGAGTTCAAGGTTTATTGTGCAGGAACACGTGTACATTTCGTGGTTTTGAGGTATTTTATCCTAGCAACTGGGGGGCCGTTGTAGATCGGAGGTGAGAAATAAGGAAATGTCAAAGGTGGGTAATTAGGAAACACTTAATTTTTCTGTTATGATACGCACTGCTTATATTATTAAGTTTGTCGAATGGACTGAGTAACTAGACCGTCTTAATAAATTGATGTAGCAAAATGAGAAAAGCTTCAATGATCAATAACAATAAAATTTTCAACATTGTCATGCCAAGAATAAGTGCATACGAACTTATATATATATATATCTTTTATACAGATGAGAGATTAGAAAAAATTGATGTAATATAGTTCAAAATGTTGCAAAATTAATTAATTATGAAAGAGATAAAATAAAATAGAGCTAATATAAACCTGCAGTGCTGAAATCTCCATCCAGAAAGCATAAATAAAAAGAAATGTAATAAAAAGTATTGTAAAGGAAAATGAAACAAAAGTAAATTAATATATAAATAAAAAATAAACAGCTCTTTTGCCTTTGTGAGGAAGCAAATGGTTTGGGTTCGAGCCCAGGCAAAGGAGCTGGCTGCTTGGTTGGTTTTCTCCATGTGCAACGTATATACGAACCAGTTTCCCTCAGATAGTCATCCATGAAGGTTATCCATTCTCTTAGGTAGACAGGCTCTGCGTCTTTGCATTTTCAGATAACCTAAACTAACCTAATTACGAAGCAGCCGAAAGAATTATCATAATACCCAGGTTTCTGAGTTTTATTTGGATAAATTGTAAAATTAAAAAGAGATTTCCTTAAATTAAAATTATAAAATAAAACATTACATGTTTATTATAATCCTACAAAATGTTATCTGAAAAAATTAATATCAACAAGGGAAAATATTTATATTACTAGACACAGGCGAAATATGTTTATAAATATAAACTAATAAGCTCCAAGTAATTATTATTATTTAGCAATAAATGGTTAATAAATATTTAGGATTTTCAGAATCCTTTGAAATAATTTAAATTGTTAGTTAATGCGCCCATGCGATATTTTAATTCTGCCCACATGCATTGTAACATTTCCCCACTGATGAATTTCATATCAGCTGCAATGCAGTCCTGGAGTTCCTGTAATATTGCTGGTTATGGGATCCCTGTTAACACTTTCTCTAAGATATTCCGAAAGAAAAGTGCATGATCAAAGGTGAGAAAATTTTTGTGGGCGTATGAATGACAATACTAAGACATGTGAGTTCAAAGGCGTGAGAGCTCACCATATTCAGCTAGCAACGTACTTCATATGCCAGTGATGCATAATTCCATTTTCTGGAAAATGAAATTTTCGGAACCATCTCTCATTCGAGAAAATAACCACAATTGCAACATAGCAGAATACGAAATACCTGTCACTTTGTTCTCGACAAAAAAAGGGGAAAAGGAAAACCACATTTTTTCTCTGGAATAGCGCAAAAAATGTTTAGTTTTGGTCAAAACGTTTCCAGTTCAGCGACAGAATGATACTTTTCTGTCTCCATATCCGACCATTTTGACGGCTTATCATTCTGTCCGAATGTAACGACGACTTGTCAATAACTATTAGACGGACGAGAATATCGTCGTCCTCTTACAATATTTCTTAAGTGCAGTTACAAAATTCGTATCGCTTGGCTTGATCATTTGGTTCTCGTTGTAAAAAGATTTGCAAATGTTATTGTTTCCTCTGCAATCTGCATTGCAAATTTGACACTAAAGTTACTTATTGACCATTGTGCACTTCTCATGAAATTCTCGCGTTCTCCACTATTTTGTTACAAATGCTTGGCCTTGCTTTTGCCTTTACCACATGCAACGACTGTTGTATATGCTTTTGCATATCTGGAATTCTTGCCTTTACAGAAGCAGCTAGTTTGCTTAAACTGCCATTACCATTCCAGAATTCTCTGTTATCTTTGTGAATTTATATTGTACTGATATTGAAGAGTGTGTTTCACAGTAACGATGTATAAAACCCTTGCATATTCCTAAACACCAAATTCTTACTGCTACAACTCGCCGTTTTTAAAAATGGAATTGATGCATAACAATAAAGTCTAAACTTACAAACTGAAAAACTTCACCATATTTTCTTTCAATATAATTAAATTATAAACATTAATTATCTCTAATTTAGAGATTGCAGAATTTTGAGCCCGATAAGTCTTGTGAGGTATCATCATATGGTTTATATTACCCTTTTCCTAGTAACTATGTAAGAAACGCTTGACGAAAGTTTTACAGATAGAAATAAATTTTAGTTAATTACGGATAACTATTAAGAACCTTTCAGGATCATCTTGTTATTCATACAGGCCCCAGCGTTTATGGTGGCATAATTTAGAGTGTCCATGTAATTTAGAGATTACGTGTACAAAACACATTCACAGGATGTTACTCAACGGATAAGAAATAAAAAATAGTGCATGAAAATATGTATTTTTAAAAATCATTATTTTTCTAAATTATGGGATATTTCAATTGATTCATGAAGCTTATAGAAACATTTGGGTTATTTCAAAACAGGAGATTGAGCAATGCCCTCACCGGGACTCGAAATACGGACCTCTCAAATACGCGTCGATTATGCTTCCAGTAACACCACGAAGACATGGTAGAAGACGAGAGAAATACCTTATATACCCCCCTATTAAAGGGAGACTGGGTATTAAGGGAACAAATGGCCAAATTCTAGCGGTGGAGAAACATCATCCACCCCCTTTTCTTTAGTTCAGGCGCCACTGTAGAGTATTAGGTACTTTTTGAAAGAAAAGAGATGAAAATAGAGCAATGCCATCGCCGGGATTCGAACCACGGACTTCTCGAATACTCGCCGAGTGCGCTGCCCCCTACACCACGAAGACATTCCAAGAAGGCTGGAGAAGTATCCCTTTTAAAGGGCGACTACGGATTAGGGGACCCAATCGCCAAATCCTGGTGGTGGAGAATCATCATCCACCACCTTTTTTAGTTCGAGTGCACTACAGAAACATTAGGTTATTTGGAAACGGAAAATTCAACAATTCATGAAATTCTACATATTGTTAATTGTATAGGTAAGGCTTTTCATGATAAAGAATAGTTGTTGCCTTCTTCCTTGATATCTAAAAAGCTGTTCGTCGTGTATGGCACCCAGAAATTACAGTACAGTCCTGCTCGAATGGCCAATTCCCATTACGCAGTTTATTTATAGCTATTTCAACAGTAAATAAAGCATTGTAAAAGTTGGCCAAAGCTATCAGATACTAGCGATATTGGTCCTGTTTAGCATAATTATCGTTGGATATCAATATTTCATATCGCTTTAGCATACCGATCATTAATCCATCAGCTTCAAATAGAAATTCGATTGTCAAATACGCCAATAACATAACTGTAGTGTATGAATAAAGAAAACATAATATCGCTTTTAACTCAAATTAAAGCTTCCTTATCAAGTATTAGAATAGCGTGACAGCTAAACATTAATACTCAAAGTAGGAGTCATACAAAATTCTGCATCATTACGATTGGGTTACTCAAGTCAAGGCTCACTTCGCAGAATATTCTTTTCAGTTTTACTCTTAACTACTCATTATGTGAATTATTTGCCCCACCTGTGGCAGAGAGGTTAAGATCGCTGAATACTGGGACTTCGATCCGGCTTCGACCCCAGGCAAACGGGTTAACTGCATTGTTGGCTTTCCTTATATGTAATGCAAGTCATTTCCCTCAGAAAGTCCTGCATGAAGGCATTTCTCCATTTATACAGATAGCTATCGTATGCCATTTTCAAATAACGTATCCTATATGCGTTACTTCTGCCCGACAGGAACTGTAGCTAAAAGTATCACAGTTCAACTATCAATAACTGAATTTTATCTCTCAGTTCTTCATTTCTATTTGAGCCCTCCGGTTCTCTAAGAAAGATTGTAATATGAGATATTTCATTTCAGATTATTGCCTCTTATTGCCGCCAGATAGAAACTGTCCGTACTATAGGATACGAGATAATTTATGAAACTTGTTTAGATAATGTTGATTTAAAATCACCAAAACGTTTGACTTCCGAATTACTGAATTTTAGTGCTTAATCTATTGAATTGAGAGTTTGAGCTTATATAGTTATATCTTTATATATTCAGTTGAGAGACTGACGTTTTATAGCCATAGTCTGAGTACACAGAGTTATAGCCTTAGAGCCTAGTTTCAACTTTATGTATTGTTAGTGCTTTTATATATTGAGTTTGTTTTTGAGAAAGCGACCTAATTCAACTATCAAATAGCACAACTGTCTGCAAAGCAGCATTTAACAACTAAGATGTAACGTAAGAAGATTTGGATATGATATCCAGGCAAACTTTATTGTTTTACCATTTCGATAGTTCATTTAATTTATTACGTATCTTCCGACAAATAAGTTAGCTTAAAGGAATGATGTCATTTCTTTGATAGATAATTAATTAATTGCCAGCAAATAGCGTAGTTATTACGGTTTGTTATTTATGGATATGTAATTCAAAATATTTTTAAATTCTTGTTCATGCGGTTTTGTATATTACATATGCGTACTGTAAATGTGTTATTTCTAATCGCATAAATACAGACAAAATTATTTCATGAAGTGACTCACAGTGCATGTCGAGATTTCCACAAACTTATATGACAAGAGGTATAAATATATTTGTCTTTCCATCGCTTGAACACAAACTTTTGTTTTAATAATTAAAATTTAACAAGAAAAAATTCAGGATCATCTCTTTTCGGAAATAAAAATTATTTTAGGAATATTATTTTCCCCCTTAGTATATATTAGCAGTAACGACTTTGATTTGAAATTTAGTAGCTTATTTTTTAAGTTATTAATTTAGTTTATTGATAGTTTTTTAATTGAATAATTAGGCAGTAAGAGATATCATAATTTTATAGGTGGTAGCAAGGGATATCATAATTTTAACCAAGCTTCATCGCATTTTCAGCTGCGTTACTAAACACGAAATGTAACGATATCATCTTGATACACAAAATAAAGTAAGCATTACATAGTGGAGATTGAAGAACTTCTGTACGAAATTGGATTTAGTGAGTACATTATTTTTTTTTAAAGAAATTGACTCTGGATATGGAATAAAAGACGAAAACTATCAAGCAGCTAACTATGTTCCACCACTGGACACTGAATGTCAGCTGTAACTTTAACGATCTATCGCTCGGCTGATGATGGACTTGCGTATTATTTACAAAACTTATAAAATTATAAATAAAAGCAATTTTTTACGAACTATTGAATAATACGATGTTTTGAATAAATTTTACTTTGAACTTCCTTGTTAACTGAAAATGCAATTAAAAAAACATTCCTGCATATTTATCCCTTAGGCAAATTTCGCCATCAGGCACAAGCGTGAGTTTATGAAGACATTAATATATGCGAGGGGTAAATAATTACTCGGCTTAGTCCAACAATAACTTGGTCACAAATAAAAAAAAGTCCAACAATAATGTGTTTACAAATGGAAACTAAATTTTAGCGGTAGCAGAGGAACCTAATGTAATATTCAGATATAGAAACTGATTAGCGATTAATTCGATCAGTGCATTCTGAATTTTTACAACTCATTGGCTTCATCGGATGTCTATAAACTCTTATCCGTTCTTAGTTGTTATACTCAGGTTTAGATGTTGAGGAAGACGCTGCTGTTGATGCAATAAAGGTTAGGAAAGACGCTACTGGTTCAACAGATCGCTTTCAGCACTGAAAGGGTTATAGCTAGGTCAACATAATCCTATATTCGTTAATGAAGGAAAACAGATACTTAATATTAAATGGAAATCTCAGCTTGCTATCTGTTATTACTTTTTAAACCTGTATTCCATCATGACTTTCAAGCTAGCTGTGAATTGATTAAATAAAGTAAAATGTTTTCCAACATTGGTGTTGTATCATCAGATTTGGAGATAATATTTTTCTCATCTTAAATCTCAAAACGATTCTAAGCTTGAAAAATTTAACTTGATCATTGAAAGAATCTATTATTACAATATACGTAACAATGTATAATTATGTGGTATACTTAACTTTACGAGGCTTAACCTTGTAACTTATGAAAACAAAAATCTTACACTCTAGGTATCGATATTGAATAATTGCATTTAAGACTACATGTTAGCGGAGATGATAAGTTTAGAATCGGAAGATATTTAGCTTTTCCATTGCGGTATAAATGCTACTAAAATATTCTGAAACATAGAGCAGTGATATTCTGAGACTGGAAAGCTATTTCAAAATGCTTGTTTTATTGAAAAAAATGTGTACGGTAACATGGCTTTCTATTTTTAACTTAGACAGTCAGATGACATTTGACTCTAAATATGACGATAAAAAGTCAAATTGACCATTACTTCGTAAGATTTTTCTCTCTCCTTACCGCGTGCCTTCATGATGTAATAAGGAAGCAATCCCGGCTAGCAGTCTGGAAGGTTCGGAGCTCGAATCCCCGCGAAGCTGATTTCTCATACGTTGGAATTGATAAACATTTGTGCTAGTGAGAAATTTTTATGCAAATCTCAAGAATCTGACTAATCAAAAAAAAAAAAAAAAAAAAAAAAGGTTGTCATTGTTTTTATAATTCTTGTAAGATTATTCTAGAATTTAGAAGTTTCAACCATAAGCAACAGTCATCCAGCCTCATGTTTTGAATTTCTTTACGGAACAGCACTTTCAGATTTATATAATTTTAAGCGGAATATTTTGGATTTGACTCTCGGAATTTCTATAATTTAAAATATAGGCTGAAAGCTTTACATTACGTCGAAAAGCAATGCTCTAACAACTGATTTTTTCCAAACTTCTGAAACATAAATTAAACGTTTTACGTGAAATGGCAACAATTGCTAGATCGCGAGGATGATAAATGGCAGAGTAACATATCGAAACTGTGCCGAAAAATTTGAAACTCAGGTTGGAGAGTTTTTATTTAAGAGCTTAAAAGCATGAAACATGAAATATGAGCAATACCCTTGCCGGGATTCTGACTCTGTACTTCTCGACTATTAGTCGAACGTGTTTCCGATTACACCACTGTCCGCGAAAAGGAAGGAGGGAACAGCTTTGTAAAGTAAAGAAGTTTCTAGTGCTAAAAGGTTTGAAATAAGCCATTTTTATCATCTTTAAGACTCGAATCGTGGGAACAGTATTATCGATTGCTTTCAACTTGGTATAGTATAGAGGAGACCGGTCGCAACTTATGAAAACGGTTTTATTTAAATTTTCTAGGTAGCGTTTTGATGTAAAATTTTGGCATTTTCAATATAATCGTCCGTTACCGTTTTGTTTCACTGAAAGGCAGAATATGATTTATTTTGAAAATGGATTCTAAAATTGATAGATGGCTCGAAAGCTACGTAATTGCAGTTTCTGAGAAAATTTATTCGTATCAACAAATTGTAAAGCTGTGTAAGATCTGAGTTTATTGCATTTAAAAAAAATCTGATGTGTACACCACATGACTTCCTTGTACGGAATATTAAATTATACTCATTTTTTCTTGCATTTCTCTTAAACTTATTGGATTTAATTAAACCTACTTCGCCGACAGCGCATAAACCACAATAGAATAAATGCATTCTTTAAAATTCACTCTATTTGTTTAACATAGCAACACTCTGGCGCTAGGTTCACTTAACAGTATTATATTTCGTTCATATTATAACTTAGAATGCACAAAATTTATATCATTTAAAGAATTATCTAATCATTGCCACATGTTCTATTCAAATACTATAATAAAGCTAGAACGATGTATAAAAGAAATTAAGCAAACAAAACAAAAAAGAAAGAGTTTTTCACAGACGATTGAGTATTTCTCATTCAATTAATTCAGTTCTCACTTCGCGACAAGGCAAAAATACATAAAAACTCAAAATATATGTATTAAAATTTACTAATTATTAAAAATTAAATTATTAAAAATTAAGTAAATCTTAAACACTTATTTCCTTGAAAAAATTCCAGAAAGGATTAAGCATGATTTAATTCGCAATAATAAATGAAGGCGTTATCTTTGTTGTTGCGAAGCTACGTTTCTCTAGATTGGCAACAAATCCACTACTCTGCTGTTTCAAATGTAAACAAGCAATGGCCGCCATCAAAAAAATTATTAGGCTTAGTGGCACTTAAACAACTTTAAAATTGTTTATAATTCTAAAACTATTGCATACAGATTTACTAACGCCATAAAAACCTTAACCGGAAGACAAGAACAACATAATTCAATCATTTTTAAAGCAAAAAATGTACAATTTACAAACATAGAAGCGTAAAGATACTGAGATCACTGAGCCGGGTAACAGAGTGGATATGTATATAAATATATTTATATACGTTTGGCGCGGCCGATTGCAACCAAAATACGAGGTGCACATCTACATGTTATACTAGTCCTATATACAAAATTTCAACGTTCTGAGGCTACTCGTTTTTGAGTTATGCGAGATACGTACGTACGTACGTTAATACGTTCGTACAGACTCCACGAAAAATTCTCTTCAGAATTCATTTTAAAGAAGTTTTATAATTTTTTTGGAGGAAAAGAGTCTTTTATTCTGTCCTTACGTACAGATATCACGCAAAAACATCGTTAAATTGCATTCAAAAGCGGTGAAAATGGATATTTTCTTTGAAATATGCTGCCTGAAACTTTTCGCGATTACAATACTTCCTTTTGACTTCGTAGAAAGAAGTAATAAGTATTCTTAGCCCAGAGGGTCGTTAGCCTAGAAGGGCTTTAAGTCTCGAGACGGTTCCCTATAATTGGCCGTTTTACTTTTCAAATTGTTGCCATCAAATATTATTGCCTCGTATTATATTCACACAAATTAACAATGAAATATCTGCATGAATATATGTATGTTTCTTGCATTGTAAAAAAGCAAAGATACCTAGAGCCATCAAATTTTTAATAACCATGTCCTTCACCCGAATACGGGCTCCTGGAAGCCATTATCTTGAATTTAGAATTTGTTTTATTATTTTTTCTATACTTTTTTAATTTAACGAATATTTTTTTTTAATTTAACGAATTTTTTAATTTAACGAAATTCAACGATTTTAAAGCGAGCAGTGGCAACACACTATAAGGAATAAAATATTTTTATCTCCATCGTGCAAGTCTCTCTATCAGAGATTCTAAAGATATGCAGTTTTAAAATATTTTTAGTTCAAAGGGACAATAGCTCAAATGCTCTCGAAACGTGAATGTGTATGTAAATGAAAAAAAAATGCCTCTTTAAGTGTAATATAAGTGTAATAAAAGTAAGTGTAATAGAAAGTAAGTAAATAAGTAAAGTGTTTAAAAAGTGTAATAAAAAAGGACTAACTAAAGAGCTTTATTTTCAAAATTTCATGACCAGTTTGTTTTTTAAATTCTTTATAAGTATTATTCTGAATTTCATTATATGTATCAAATATACAAATAGATATTTTTATTCATTTCCTTTAGTTCATTTAGTATATACAAACAACTATTTGTTTCTAGTATGTGATCATCAATGGCCAGTATAGTCATCAATAGCCAGTCGTTCATCAGTATTCAGTATTTAAAACTAAATCTTTTTAAGTAACAACTATAGAACTATATGATTTTTTAATACCGTAGTACTCGCAAATCCCTCTTCCACGAGTAATTTTACGCTAGAATTTTTAGCATATTATTTAGAAAGTTCTTAATTATGGCAACAATGCAAAATATATGCACAATAAGAAAATTATTTTGTCTAAGTAAAATGAATTTTTTTTTAATTGGTATATCCTTTAAAATATATAATATAATATTATTATGGTGTTTAATGTATGTTTTTTAATGTGCTATGTTTATCATATAGGCCATCTCTTCAGAAGTAGGGCCATCTTTTCGTTTATTTTCCCCCTCCCAATTTTCAAAGGTAAAATAGTAGTATTGGGAAGAGATACGCGAGTAAATATGGTAAATACTTTTTAAACAACGATAGAAAAGTATGATTCTTAAACAAATACAGCTTAATCCAGGATAGAAAAATACGGTTTTTCAAATAAATATGTCTTAAGCAACGAAATAAAAAGTGAAAATTTCCGTTTAGCTTCAGGGCAGACAAAGAAAATTTTCAGAAATCCACAGTTATTAGGAAAGTCTTTTGTACACTAAGGGGACCTTCAGCTTCACAGCATGCACTTACTTACTAAGACCACTAAATTACTAAACATATTATGTACTTTGAAAAGTTACGCATTTATAAAACATCTTCTCTTATTAGCCTAATTATGAAGTGGAAAAAATATTACTCTCATCACATAAATTATAATAGAAACTTCGCAAAATTGATTTACGCTCAGATGTTTTCTTGGACATAAACCTGCAAAGCGCCTAGAACTTGAAATTATTTTGCGCTAAAATTATTTTTACACTTTGCATTTTAAACCCCTTTTGTATAATTGCTTTAGCATTCACAAGGCTCACTAACCAAAACCTTGAACAGCCTAAAATTAAACAAATGTGCTGTTTCCACGTAAGAAAAATAAGGAGTTGGGAAAGTAATTGTTCTAACTATGGAGAATACAGAAGTGATCATGCGAATAGATTGCGCGAAAAAACATCATGTAAAAGCAATTATTCGCGTGTCACGGAACACAGGGATGAATCACAAGAGGAGTATAATAACTTTAATTAATAACTTTTACACAAAGCAGACTGGCGTTACGTGAGTAATCTTCAATTAACACATGTAAAAGGGCTGGATTATCAATTATAACAATCTTTTATGAGTCTGACATGTGCTACAGCGATAAAAACGAATTTCAGTGGCTTTCATAATGAAATATTGATACTAAAATGTAACAAAAGATGAATGTAAGCTCAGAAAGTTTATCAATAATAGCTAGTGCTAGTACATAATATTTTTGCAAGGTAATATTCTTGCGTAATAATAATCGGACAGATATAAATAAGAATAATGCAGACCAAAGAACCGTGTCAAAATAAATAAAAGAATATTGGAATATACTGGCATATACAGGAACTGGTAATTTTAATCTGCAACAGACTTTTTCGCGTGTGCAATTCTGAAATGCTACGAAAGTGATCTCCTTTTAACTCAATACTAATACCATTAATATGCATCTAATGAAAACAATTATAAATTAAGAATACTAATCATAGAGTTATGAAATATTAGAATTACGATAATTAATATTTAGAGAACAAATTACTGAATTATTAACTTAACATTTTCCCTCAAGTACAGTTGTTCCTGAGGAAGTGTGGCCTATGTCAGTTACTCTCCAAACTGACTAAGTTATATATAAAACCTACACCAGTCTAAATTTGTTTGTTTTCAGCCCAATTTTACATTTTATTTTGCCATGGTTCCTTTACACGTAGTTTACAATTTACCATAATTTTTATAACGAAATTTGTAGACAATATACTTTTTAAAATGCACAACATTTAATTGAAGAAAATTTTAATTACATGTTCTTACTTCGGTATCCATAAAATGTTAACAAGTACTTATGCTATTCATACTCACTCGCTCTACATTTTCATTTCCTCTTCTTCAGTAAATGAAATTTACGCACTGGAAAAAGACTGGA
This sequence comes from Stegodyphus dumicola, assembly GCF_044657685.1. Lineage (NCBI taxonomy): Eukaryota > Metazoa > Arthropoda > Arachnida > Araneae > Eresidae > Stegodyphus > Stegodyphus dumicola. The sequence goes on from NC_140771.1 coordinate 120,520,439, forward strand.
AATTATTAAACGTAGTTACCATTTAAGTGCAATTTTTATTGCAAAAATTAGATGATTTGTTTTCGCTTTTCCAATTTAAAAGATTAATTTTCTGAATTGTAGATTAATACATGGATTAAGTATTACAAGTGAGCACGCAAAAGAGGATGAAGTGCTTAGTACTTGCTTCATATTTTTTAAATATTTAGCGTAACTGAAATCTACCGAAATTTATCATACAAATACTAAATTAACTACAGTTAGAGCCAATTAAGATAAGCCTACGTTTCGCAGTAATGTGTTACTGTTTCTAAGATGGATGTATGACTGTTTTCATGTGACTTTTATACTTTCATTCAGTATGGCAAGGAATCAAGTGAACATTTTAGCTTCACTAAAAGTTTAGAAATTAAATGCCTTTCTTAAAGAAAGATTATAGTAAATTGTTTTTATGCTATGCTAAAATTTTCTTAAATTTTAAAATAAGAAATTATTATTTTATTATGAAATATTCATTAAATGTCCCAGAGATGTTTTCCTGCTAATTATATATATTATTTTGGTATTTAAATTAATAATTTATGCAGTTTTTAACGTACACCTCTTATGTTTGACATAAATTTTGCACATATATTTGTATGGAAAAAAGGTGAAAAATTATTAACTTCGTTTAAAATACTAACATCCATTGAAAATGAGAATTGTACTTTAGGATGCTTAACGTTACAATAATACTAAGTTCAATCAGATAAGAGCAAAATTTTTGATTTGTTAAAGTATTGAATAAAAGAAAGAAGCTTGAAAGTTGCTTTATGCGAATCTTGAGCATCCACCTCTTATATTATATATATTGTTCGCAATGCCAAAATTAAAGCGCATAATGAAAAACAGCGATTTTCCTTCTATAGAACTATACTAGTTGATATTAGAAATGCTAAATCATAAAGGAAATATCCAAAAGGCTTGAAATTTGCATCATGTGTAGAGCTCAATACAGCATGCAAATTATTAGCATTGCAGTATATATGCAAATCATGCGCACCAAAAAAATTATTAGAAAATGCTCTATAAAGAGGATATCTATTTTAAATATTAGAACCTACTGGTTTCCAATGTTTTTTCCATAAGTCCGGGTTGTATGGATTTCAGTTTATCCTTCCTTAAATCTGTATTTTGCATTGAAGGAACTCAAGCCACAGAGGTTATGGAGAAGAAAGGACAAGCGTTCTGTGATCAGGGCAATAACGTGTCGCAGTGCAATATCAAGAATTCTAGCGCTAGAATTAGGGTCTGTTGCGCCGCAACTTGCATCAGCACGTACCATTCAATGTTGTGTGCAGAAGAGAGGAATCTTTGCAAGACGTAGATTACTGCGATTACCGTTGATTCTACATCACGGGCATAAATGACTGCAATGATACATTGATCAGCGGACAGGGACAAACGAATAGTATGATATTGCGTTTTCAGTGGAGTCTTAACTATGCCTGCAGCACCAGTACGATCACATCGGAGTCTGGTGGAATGAAATGATAGAAATTATAACCTTTGCATTATACATCAGTATAGAAGTCTTTCTCCTAATTATGTTTTGGGGTGCAACTGGATTTCATTCTCTTACCAGTGTAACGCGAATTTATGACACACTAAATAACTACCCTTACATCTGTAAAGTTCGAAACCTATAACATACCCTACATTTAAGGTTTGTCTCCCATCAGATTCTGGCAAACAAGTAGCCCAGGATACGCCACCATACACCATTGTATTATCAATTACAATACGTACTATCGTCTGGCCAGTTACAAAATGTACTGTTATCTGACCAGCTACAAAATATATTGTCATCGGACTTCACAAGCACCGGTCTCCTAGGCAGCTAGATTCTGGCTTTGATATATCATCATCATCAATGAAGCCCCTTCAAAGAGAAGGGCTGAAATTCAGCCGGGGTAAACAGCAGGTTTTTTTAAGTCAAAATTTGCAATTTCTAATCCAACCAACTATCTCAGAGCCTCCAAATCAAATACTAAACAAAATCCAAGTGACTGTTTTAGCACATTTATATCGGATAATATATTAATACTAATTCTTAATATGGATTTATAGCTCCGACTAAAATGTCAAAAGTATTAAACGTGATAATCTACATGAAACTGCCTAATTGATTAACCCAGCATGATGAATGAAATTGGCACTCTACCATGCTTTCTTCTGAATGCGTTGCACTTTATCTGCTAGCTTGTTTCCATCTAATAAGTAGCGGCTCACATCTCTGTATCATCCATTATCTTAAGAATGTGCTAAGTTTCCAAAATTGTAGGGTGCAAATTGCGTCCATAATGATGTATGAATCAGAATATACATGAATATATATGAATTGTTTTATATTGTAATAAAATATGTTAAATCCACAGCTAGGTTTGTCTCCAAGTTGCATCATTCTACCTACACAATAAACCTCTCCGATCTATTACGTATATATGAAAGAATACGTATATAAGTAGTTTTAGGCTTTGCTTCAAGTTTGCATAAATTAACGAAAGAAATCAGGTTTTAATGAGATGAATTTGTTTGTTTTTGCTGCATAACCAATTAATTTAGTGCAATATTTGATGCTGCTGGACGTAAAGCATCTTCAATGTTTTTCAGCGTGGAAGGATATTTGAATTTAATAAGCGTTAAAGCTGAAAATGGTTTTTAACGTAAGTATGTGGTACTGAATGACAGAAAAACATCTAATACCTAATCCAATTTCAGAAATTGTGGGAAATTAAATTCTGGCTACGATCCATAATTCAATCAAGGATTTTTATAGAAACTCAAGTTTTAAGGTTAAGCGACTTTATAGATTAAAAAATTTCTTTTAGTTTATATATTATTTTTGCATATAAGAATAATTGGATATAATAAAAGTTAAAGCTGAAAACATTGTTTCACGTAAGTATGGGGTGTGGCTGCTGAATGGCAGCAAAACATTTAATGCTATTTCAGAAAGTTTGGAAAATTCAGTTCTAGGTCCGATCCAGAGTTCAATCAAGGATTCTTATGGCAACTCAAGTTATAAGACTGAGTCACTCGATAGCTCAATAAATGTTTATTTTGTGCTTTATATGGTATAGGATTAATATCATGTTAATTAATTTAATTTCTTTAAGAAATGTCATTAACGTAATTTCTTTAAATCCATGCATCTGAATTAAGTTTTCGGGAGGCCAAGCTTTCGCTTTATGGCCGCATTTCGGGCCGCGACCCACAGTTTAAAAACTGCTACGTTAAGAGGCAGAAGACTCCGTCAAACTAAGTCATTCAGTTAACAAAATGAAAGTATGAGGTTCATATACCATTAATTCCACATCTAATAATTTATAATTAATTAGTAATTAATTCCTAATTCTGAAGTAGGAAGAATTTATGATCTTAATAAATGACCTCCTTTGTTTTTCAGTCAGAATTTAAAACCTTATGTACAAGGACCAAACTGTGCGAAACTGCCTCCTATGCAGTTATTCTTCTGAAAATTGTCGGATGTCCACCAGGTATAATATAGGTTACATCACATATTGATTTTTCCCAGAAATAGAAAATTGAGCAACCAGTTTGCTGTAGCCATTTATCTATCAAGCACCAGGCTTCCTGTCATCGTTGTCCGAAATTCTCAAATTAACCAGGCAATCCCAATTAACAGAAATTTTCTAATTAACCAGAAACTCCAAGCATCAAGTGTCAGCTATTCTGAAGCTCTGAATCCTGAGAAGGCTACAGCTAAAAGTGCAGCAATATCTACTACTTCAAATAATACTCTTGCTAATACGATGAACTTAATTAAAACTATTCTGAGTAACTAACCCCAAACAACAAAATTGTAATTATTTCCTACTACTGGATATACATCTTACTTTATAAGAATTTCAAAACTTTTTTGCACTCACTTAATATTGTCATTAATGTGTTAAATAAACACTAGTCTGCACTCATAGAGCGTCAGAATATCCTGGACAAATTCCATATTATTCCTGCGAATATTTGCAGTGTATTATTACCTCCAGCCAACTAATAGGTGATCACATTTTCCCTTGCCTTAAGTTTCTGCCCTAATATTCTTCCTTCTCCATCAACAACTTATCCTTTTTTTTTTCTTTACATTTTGCTTAGGTCTATTGCAAAATTCATATAATAAATTTAAAAAGGAACCCACAATCTTTCAGCCTCAGAGGAGACACATTAATTCTTTCTTATACTTTCTACCAATGGCTAAGCTTGCTCGCTCTCTTCATTTTCTCCTGCTCACGGGACCGTTCTTTCTGTCCTGATTAATCCCATCTCATTGAACTTCATGTCTCAATTTCTGTAAATGAGTTAACTAATGAAAATATTATGTTATGCCTTACTTCAGATATAGTTAGTTTTTGATACTCAGGGATACAGCTTAGCCCACGAAAACTTTTGCCATGGCTTGCCACCTAAAAGGGATTCGAACCATGGATCTTTCAACTGCTTGCACCCTAAGACACCTCCCCTCATTTAAGAGGTAACTAGGAGAGGAGCACGAAAGCTAGTTTAGCAAATAAATGAAAAATTATCGTTCACTACATTTCAGTTAAGGCACAGCTAAAACGTAGTAGTATAGTAGAGATTCTGTTAAGTTTTTTCATGCACGAAACAAGAAAGATCAGCTGCACTCTCCCAGGGATCGGATCCCAAAGCACGGATTTTCCCGTTATTAGCTTATCAGTAACAACTTTTACCTGAAGAGAACGCATGAAAGAATGTAATGATTACCTTACCAGTCAACGCACCTTGTTTATATCATTCCCTAATTTCTATCCGCAGCTGTTAATTTACGTAATCTTTTTGAAGCCAATTTTTATTTATACAAATTCAGAAGAGATAGCACATAATATAATTAAAAACATTACTTAGGAACTTAATATAGTAAACGTTGCAATGAAAGAAATTCGCTAACACCATACAGGGATAAAAAAATAACTATAAATTTTACATTTATCTAAAAAGTTAAAAGACATTTGAGATTGCTTGAATGACTAATTCTCATGAATTCTAAATTTTACTGAGGCTTTTGTAGCGAACTCTAAATGAAAAAAAATAAAAACACAATTTTTAATCAAAAAATGACCTAAGTCATTACTTAGTTTTTTCCCCCATTATTTCTCTTATATCTGAGAAATGGCCATTTCATCACTCATGACAGGATTTTGCTTTCATCACCTGTTGATAACTGTGCTTTGCAGTAGGAAGATCACTTTATCTAAATTTTTAAAGTTTTTGAACCGATCTTGGCGTACTACAACGTAAGCAATCATAACTTAATGGATGGCCACTCATCTTGCTTTCGCTGATAAGCAAGAAAACTGATTTGTTTGTTTGCCATTTACAGATAGCTTATGTATTATGCCACTAGTTATGGGAATAATTATAACCGAAGATCTAGTCAATTTTAAATCTATTAAATAGCATTTGCTCGAACATGCGTAATATGCCCAAGTTGTGGTTTATGACATTAAAGGCTGCACCATTCAATGAAAGTTCTGCTTTCATAGCTGGAATTTATTAAATTTGTATGGTAATGAGATAATTGCTTAAAGAATATGCATTCGTGTCCCATATGTTATTATACAATAAAATTCTAGTTATGCTCTCCAGATATCGGCATACCTTTATAGTTTCCGAGTTTTGTAAATCTTAATTTTCCTATCAATTTATGCGTAATTTATTATGTGTATCTAACTAGAAAGTTTCATTCCCTAATTATTGTCTGTCTGGTAAAACCCATTAAAAGTACCTAGTAAGCCTTGTTTAAATTATGCAAATATACCATTAAAAATCAACATGTAAAATCATTCTTTATGGAGTAACATTCTAAATTATGCATTTCTTGATGCGTGTGTTAGCTAATGAAAAAGGGTCTCCAATGTATTTCCATTTCTTCCTCGCTAAATGTTCATATAGGGTTCTGCAGCTTATTAAACCATATTCCTAAGCTAAATTTAGTACTAAGAAGCTCTGTTCTTAGTATTTTTAAAGAAAAATTTTCCATTTATTATTTTGTTTACTGTTGTTATAAATGAGTTTATAGATTCTTCAATCGTTTCTGTCTCTTCGGATTTTCTGTTAGTACCATATTTTTGGATTTTCTTTTATTACCATTTTAGAAATTTCATTAAATTATTCATTGAATATTAGAAATTTATTAACTTCATTAAATATTGGAAACTTTAACTACCTTTTTTCGGGCATTCTTTCGAAGTATTGATTACATGTAAAAGTAATTACTGAATAAATTTTTTTTCACCTAATAATGTTGCTTATTTTGCAGCTAAACGTTTTAAAAAACATGCATTTCACGGCATTTCCGAATTCCAGAACAAGAATATTTCCCTTCGGAAAGGGCAAAAACATATGCTTCCATCCACAGCTTGTTTATATTCAAAATTCTAAAAAGAAGAATAAATGTGAAACTAGTAGATGATGCTTCTTATTTCAAATTACATGCTGTTGTCAGAAATACTTATTCTATTACATTTATATTAAGATCATTTATCGAACTCGTTCAAAAATGTGTTATCTGTAAAATCTTGTGTTTTCTCTGTATTTAAAAGATCTTTAACCTTAAATTCTTAGAAAAGTCATATATAATATATGTTATTTTATAAAGTATCTGCCCATGTGTCTTAAGGTACAGCAGTATTCGTAAGGGTCTGGGGTTTATCTGAGCTAACGGAGTCAGTTCCATATGTCGACTAGCTCCGCTATATGTGAAGTTCAGATTTTTCAATCGCTGCTCTGTTAGGAGACACTGGTTTGGGGAATGGGTGGGCTATGTCAGATGTCTCCGTTAGCTCAGATAAACTCCAATGTAAACCGCTCTTTAACCTCCAAATTAAAGAATTTCTGTTGTATTTAAATGAAGGGGAGAAAACATCAAAATCTGCCTTTCTTTTTAATAATGTAGCCAAATTAATTTGTTTTCATGAAACCTTTTACTGAATTAAGATAAATAAACGTTATTTAAATGTAATTTTATCAAAAAATTAATGTTATGAAAATTTAGAATCAGACCGAAGCTGAAACTCAAAATCCACTTTAACACTATTTGTTAGCTAGGACTATTTAGATCAATTTTAAATTGTTAACTAGATCCTGAATATAAGAAAAACTGTCTTTATTTATCCCTTCTTTATACCCTATATAAAAGTTTGAAAAATTGATTAAAATCCAAGTTGTATTTTAAGCCAAAGTTTTCTTTCTTAAAAATGATTTTTACAGGAATTACATTAATTATAAAAATGTTTCGTTTTTCATTTGAAGTACACAGGCCGTATAGTCGTGGACAGTTTTATATTTGCCTGGCCACAATCTGAAGACATAATTTCTAATGATTTTTATTTTATCTTCATTTATTTATTTATTTATTTTTAAAATGATATTGAGAATAAAAGATTTTAAACTGTACAAAAAAGTATTTAAAGCTAAGTATAAGGAAGAAATCATAAAAATAGCTTTTCAAATGAGACTACATTTTTAACAAAGAAATATTAATTAATACAAATAATAATTATATTGGAATAATTATATTGGAAATAATAATTATATTGGAAAATATATTGAATTTAAAAATAGAAAATCTGAACACATACCGTTGTTGCTTTCTGCTACGAGCGAAGCAGCAAATCTTCGCTTTCTTAGAAGTAAGATAATAGACTAACTAATAGAATTAAGATATTTGCCTCTAAGGCCGGGGAATGTAGTAGCAAGACATAAATAAAAAGTTTGTCTTTTCTCTGAAATCATGGACTCAAACAATGTCTTTTCTTTTGTTTGCTGTCACAGTTTCGCTTCAGAAAAACATATAATTATCTTTTCTAACTTCAGTAAAGAACACTTTGTACCTCTTCTTTACGTCTTTTAATTTGAAAGGTTTTAAAAATTTGTCAAAAAAACTGTTTTTTTTTTGTAGTTTTATGAGTTGTAAAAAGGTAGGCAAATCATATTTGTTTATCTCATAGCGAAGCAAACAGACATTATACTGTGTTTTCATTTACTTAATTTTCCAGAATTTTTCAGTTGTCATAAATATGATCTTTTTTAAATAAGTCTTCAAAAGGAGTTTATTGCTTTTGATAAGTGAATTTCATATGCAGCTAAAAAAATCTGAAAGCTTTTTGTGTGTTACTTTTATTTACAAAATACCATGTTCTTAGCACTTACCCATAAAATTCAATTCAACAGCAATATCGCAAAATAATTTTAAAGAGCATATCTTTAGAATTTCCGACACACAGTCCCTCACGCTGGAGATAAAAATATTTTTGTTTGCGTACAGTATTGCTACTGCTCACTTTGAAATCGTTGAGTTTGTTAATAAAAAATTCTTTAAAGTTTTACAAAACATGAAATACATAATAAAACAATTTTCCAAATTTTGGCTTCCAGATGCCCATATTCGAGTGGAGGACATTATTCAAAATTTGATCTCTTGAACTCAGGGTTATAATGTATGGAGGCAACAATTTGAAAAGTGAAATGCAGTTTATAGTGAACCAACGTAAAATGCTAAAACGAAATTAATACCCCTTCTGGGAAATTTGCCCCTTGGGGCTAATAATGCATCTTGAGGGAAACATTTGTTGCATATTTCATATTTCGTAAACGATCTAATGAAATAAATAAATGCGCAACTATATGTTAAATAATTAAGTATTTTCTATATTAAAAATGTACATAAAGTCTCCGCCTGAAGTTAATTTGCTATGGAATATTATCACAGCAGTATTTTTCCTGTCATTTGGCTTTAACATTGTAAATAGAGGATTTTAAAAGGAGGATTCTATATGCCGTACCTTTAGTTTCTGAGCAACTAATTTTTAAACTACGTGTGTAAACGTAATTTAGCTTAAAATATTGCCAGACGTTAAATTAAAATCAGTATAAGAATATCAGATCGCAATTTCTTTTCAAGTTTATAAATTTTATGTTTCTTTTGCATGCTCTTTTTAACTTTTTAAAAACCTTTGAAATGTTACATTAAAATCTGTTATCTTCGGATTGCAGTCTTTTTCTCCTTTTTTTTAAATTCAATTAATGCTCTAAATGCAATTGCAGTTCAATACAATTTTCCGAGCACCATGCGCTCCTTTATGCTCTGTAGTCTCTTATATAAATCTCCCTCTCTCTTAATCTTGGCATGAACTTATATCTTAAACTCTGCTGTCGTTACAAATGGCAAATTTTTAGCAAATTTATACAGCGCAACTGTTGCAATCTGAATAAACATTCACTACCACTGAGGTGTTTGATCATAGATTCTCTGAGTTAGATTTGTCTGTGAATTTTAAATAAATTCCTTCCTAAACTTTAATGTGCAGTCAATGAAATAGATTACCTCTGATCTGTTTAATGCAGAATTAGATAACAGCAGTTTCATTAGATTCAGATTTATTATTGTTCATTCGAAGATAACTTCCATTTTTATACAATGGCATCGGCAGAAAATTTGAAGCAGAATTTTGAGCCTCAGATTATAGATTTATATGAATTTTCTCACTGCAAATAAATTAAAATTGGAGGAGCTCGATATAACTTTTCCATTATTAAGCTTGGATTACAATCGTTAATGCCGAATGTTGAATAAATGTTTACATTCTTGGTTTTGACAGGAACTAGGTATGTTAAATTCTTACATAAATTTGTTTATCCACTTGCTAATGTGTCATTTAATTTCTCTTAAATGGAAAAGGACAACAATATGTTTCTTCACAAATTAAGAGTTTAAAATATTTTTAAAATCCACCACTGATCTTCTTTCCGCTAATGAATCTTTAGGTAAACTTCTTGAATAACTGATATATTAAAAAGATATGCTCAATTAATTAAATAATCCTTCTGAGAAGCAATTAATTTAAGAGGAACTTGAATTAGAAATTCTGAAGACTATCAAGATTATGTAAAAATTTGGAAGTTCACGGCTACTAGATAAACAAAAGAATTTTCTGGGGATTCAGTTTTTATTACGGCTTTGATTCATAATGTGGTTAAGGAACTAACTTTTTTTCCTGCAGAATGAAGTGTTGATTCTTATAATAACCAAAAATATTTGTAGATTTTGAAGGAATTACTTGGAGATTTCAGATACAGATTGAAGTTTTGATATTAAATTAGATCAGATTTGCTTATGATATTTCTGATAAGTTTTTTTAAACTATATTATGCGTCCGTTGAAATCGATTACCTCTGAAATACTTAATGCAGAGTTAGATGGCGTCGATATTATTAGATTTAGATTTATTATTTTTGCATTCGGAGATAGCTTCCGTTTAGATGTAGTGATCTTGAATTTATATTTGAGTACGAATTAACGTATTTATCATATTTCCGGTTTGTTTTTACCGGAAAATCGATTTAGGAAATTCGAAAAAATCTTTTTTATAGCTTTGTAATAAGAAATTATTAGTTTAAATAAACAAGAACAATCTGTAATTTTTCCCTTAGCAATGTTTGTTTAGAATTTTAAAGTAAGAACACTTCTTTGAGAGACAAAATCTGGAAATAAAATCTTCATTTTTATGAACGTTATACAAGAAAAACAGCAAAGGTAGAATAAAGTGCTTGGATGTGTTCTGTATTATTCAACAATTTGCTCCTTTACGTCTGGCGAAAATAGAATTCATGACATTAAATTTTTTAGTAATAATTTAGTAATAGCTGCCTTTTTGTCTTCTAGTGAAAGGATGAAATATTAAATAACGGTTACATAAACAAATGTATAGCTGTGCAAAATTATTTTATGTTTATCTGTTTAAAATATTAATATATTTTTATTATTATTAGATAATAACCAGCTACAGAAACTGCCAGTCCTATTTTGTCTTTACAAAGCAATTAGTAAACGCAAAAGTATCTAAAAAAGGAAAAACTTCAAGAGAGCCACAAAGTGCTTTTTTTGCGCCTTTTCGACGTTAATCTATTCACTTGTTAATAATTGTTGATGAAATTTTAAGGTGGTAGTTTAGTTTTCTTCCACATATATTTTAACCTTCTTTTGTAGTCTATAAATTTAGAAAAAACATATATTTCAAATTTCCTTCCCGTTTATTTTCTCTGTTTCCAAAAGAAAAACATTCATTCTATCTCACCATCTAACTGAAATTTAATTCAGATGTTTTTCTTACAGATTTTTGTTTTTAAAGAACTCACGAATTTACTCCTTATATTAATTATTTCCTTCCTTATAAGTTTACAATGATTTCCAAAACTTGAAGTTTTCTTTTGAGCATTTTAAAACAGTGATTGAAGAGTTCGATGAATATGAAATTCGAAGAGTGGAATGACTGTATGGTTGGTTTTCATGAAATGTGCATGGGTAAGATGCATACAAGCCAATGTCTCTCAAAATGTCCTCGACGGAGTCATCCTCCCTCTTACGTAGTTACCCCTTGTGGCTTTCCCATATTCAGATAATTTAACATAAGAACGAATTTTTATGTCAGAGCATTATTTCGCAAATCAGACTTTAATTTCATCTAAATGTAAATAGTGAATTTAAGAATAAGTTCGTTATATCAGTCTTTTAAATATATACAATAGTTGGTACATTCATAAAGCTTCCAGATTGCTTCGTAGAACTCAGCAAAATGGATTCAGTGGCATATTAGTCGAGCCGGTGGTTATGATAAATTAAATTGCTTCTACTCCATATTAAAATAATGTGGTGAAATGGTGAGATTTCACATTACGGAAAAGAAAATAGTCAGCATGTACCAGGCCTGGTGAATAAGAGGTTCTATTGGGAACTGGGATACTTTCCTAAAATATATCAAGAAAAGTGGCTAGAAATTGCTTGACAAGAACGGAGCTGTGCGTAGGCGCATTATCGTGCAAGTGAAACCAGCTATTCCATTGAGTTTGTCCCTGCCTAATGCTAAATTCTCTTCAGAAATCTGTTCATTATACATTTATAAAATCATAAGTAATTGCAGAAACTGAAATTAAGAAGTAAATTTGTCTCCAATTTAATTTATAGATTTCGTAACAACTTAAATTTTAAAATACATATTTAGTTTTGGGCAGTATCATAAAGAATACCCTACATACTGTAAAAATTTAATGGGATTTCAAATATCTTTTTTAATGGTTTCTAAGTTTCCATGCTTTTCATTTCAAAGTAAAATTTTGAATTTCTCTGAAAATTAGACTAAAGTAAAATGTTCTTAAATTATAAATGCTTGGTGTGTACTGCCTGCATATAATTTGCTCACATTACACATGTGTTCAAATGTAAATGTGTGTCTTTGAGAACTTGCTTTTGATTAATTCAGAAGTCAGACTTCAAGGTTAAGGTAGTTTTCTATGATTTTTTTACTTTTTTTAAAATTTTATATGTCCATATACTGCGAAATGTTTTGTTTTGTTTTGTTGAATAATTTTCATTCCTTCGAAGTTTCTTGAAAGTAGTGAAATTTTTATGAATGTGTAGTTTTTGTCAATGTATGGAAGTTTATTCAATATATAAATAAAATTAAACAGAGTAAAATTATTTAGAGGCATTTCGGTTCTTAACGGAGAATTTTTTACTCTATGTAGTATCTCTTATTTCAAGAAACATTCTTAGAAATGCATTTAAATGCCAGAACGTTGCATTTTATTCAATCAATATAATGGCTTAGAAAACAAAAGTCTCTTTACAAAAATCGGAATCAATTAGTGTCTTTTTATTCAAATATACTAGTAACTTAAAATTAAAAAAAATCTGTTATACATTCCTGTGGAGATCAGAGAGATCACAAGACATATATCACATATTCAGGATTACAAAACTTCATATAAAAGTACCTCTGAGAAGTACCTCATCATAAATAAGAACTATAAAATTGTCTTCTTGATACAAGAAAGAATACCTGCATAATTTTATTGTGAACAAGAATCGCAGAAACACTTTTTTTTTATTTACTATACAGGGACATCAATGAAAAGTTTTGCTTACAGAATATATTTTACTATATGTTTCAATAAAACAAGTTATAAATTGCAAGCAAAAACAAGTTATCAATTGTAAGGTGTATGATAAGAAATTAAAGTTACATGTATTAAAATCTACTAAATCGAAAAAAATAGCAGAATTGTTTTTACTTTGTGGGTGCTAAATAAGTCTCGCTTTAAATAAATAAAATATGTTAATGCACAAAAGGGCGTCGACGTAGAGCACTTCAAAATTTGTTTCTTTCAGATAATAGTATGGAACTTTATATAATATTTTCCTGATCTTCCATAGGAGGTCATTGAACTTATCTCAATCATTCCGATTAGCCAATGTAATTCTTTTGATGTAAAAAGAAGAAAGAATAATAGGCTACAAGTTTTAAAACTTCCTTTTATCCTCTAATACTTATTACTGTTTTATATTTGCCCCTTTTCAAATTCAAATCTCGTTTAGCTAGTTTTTTGCATTGAGTATTAGCCCCTATGACAAAAGAGGCCCGATGGGTTTCAAAGAGGCCCGTGCAATCTCCTTTCATTTTGCTTCAGTTAAGAAATGGTTTCAGAGGAAGAATTTTCCGTGTCGAAATCTCTGAATTGCTCTGTACCCATCCCACCCTCTGGGGCAGTGCTTTTTTTGTCTTGCGCAATATTTCGCTGGATGGCGCCAGCTTAAGTCGATATTGCGATCAGATGAGGATTGATCAGCTGTTTACATGAACGGGAACTGGCTAACCAATCATCCCCGAAGATATTCAGTTAATACTGCTGAACCCTTTTCTTGCCCTCTTTCTGGCTGTTTTAGTATGAAGAAACCGGTAATATTTACGATTTTGAAATTTTTATAATCTTTACGATCGGGAAATGAAATTTTTAAGCTGGATTCCAGGTCTGACATTTGTGAGAAATGGAACTAGAGAAGTGGAGTTTCGCAAAACTACGGAAGAGTATGTCCGCCGAAAAGACCTACATCGAATTTATTGCTTTTTTATAAGAACGTTAACATTGAAATGTACGTATTTTTCACATTTCATAGCAAAGAAGACATTTACTCATCAAATTCAGTTTTTAAAATATAAAAATCCACTCCTTTATACCAAAAAAAAAAAAAAAAAAGCAATAACAAGCCTTATTTTGCGTTTCTTGAATTATGTAGTATTCAAGTATTGTATTAATAAGAAATTGAGACACTTCTTTTAAGATTAATCTGCTTTTCAGAAAACTTTCGAAAGAAAAAAAATTGCTTTGAATTTAAAATGGACTCACGTACGTCAACTAAATATGATGACTATAGGTAATTAAAGGGTATAAAAATATGTGAAATAATAATAAGTACATGTGCATTCTGTTAGATAAAAAATTAAGGGCTAGACGTCGAGTAGAGTTTATAGAAAGTTTCAGTTTATTGGGAAAACGCTATCCATTTATATTTGGATCAGGAAGTGTTACTTTATCGCCTCATAATGTAATTTTGTCAGTTAGCTTTTTTACTTAAATTAATAATGTCATTGCTTGTATCTGGAAGATTTAAAGCCACAAGAATGAGACTAATAGCCATAAATTTTTAGTTTAGATTAATATCGAAGGTTTAAGTTTAGAAACTTTTTCTTCAGCTGCAAAAATGCAAGTGATGGAAGAGAACACTCTACTCAAGTAACAAGAAAGGGAGGAAGGAAATCAAGCATCTGGTGCCCTTTTTGATAATAAATTAAATTAACTATGGCATAATTTCCTTAAAACCTGAGAGTAAAGACAGATTAGAATTAGAATTGTTAACTAGAATTGAAAGATTTTTATGAAAATGAAACGCTTGTAGGAAATCTAATTCGCCAACGGAATAAGTTTTTTGAATAATTTTGATTGGATAAAAATGTAAAATGTGATTTTTTTATCAACAATATATTTATGGGTTTCTTCCTGTCCCTAGCATGTGTTTAGGTTCCATTGCGCGAAATTTTAAGGTACTCTTAGTTTGAACAATGTAAATTAAACTGATTTTGTAATTCTGTATATATCTGAAGAATTATTACACGGTATGGGGTCCTTAAACATGCAACTGCCAATTTTTTGACAGAAGACAAAATGATCCGAAAGTTGAATTTCTGTAAAATACGCGCAGTTTTATAGCGAATTGATGGAATGTGCTGAGATCAGAATTTTTTAACCTCTTGGTCGATAATTGTAGGCGAAAAGGCTCTATCAATAGCAAATATTTTAAAGTAATTTAGCTATTTATAAATAACTGATTCGTTTTTTTAGTCGAATGTAATGACGTTCGTTTTTTTAGTCGAATGTTGAAAGGCAAATAGATGAAGATTTACGGTAATTAATAGTACTGGATGTGTTGCGTGACCAAGGTGTCCAGGAGACAGGAAGGAAATTGGATGTGTCAGGTTCAAAAATGAACTGAATAGAAGGATCAATAAAAACATTATTGAAAGAACGTCATTTAAATCATGTTTATTACTATCAAACAGGGTAAAAATATCGTCAATATAACGGAATTACACAGGGAAGTTAAAAATTTCAGATAATTGTGTTTCGTAATAATGCATATAGGTATTAGCAAAGATAGGACTAAAAACTTTTCCTATGACTAGTCCCTCAGTCTGGTTGTGATACTTATTTTGAAAACCAAAACGTGTTTCTTTTTCAGACAGAGCTGATTGAGGAAAGTTAACTCATCAATTTCGATAATGTTCAGTAATCTTTCTTATTGACACTGCTATTCAGTTCACTTTTCAATCTGAGACATCCGATTCCCTTCCATTCTTCGATATCTTGGTCACAAGCACTACATTCAACTTCAGTACTATTGTTTACCGTAAAATTTCATCTGCTTCCTTCCGCCCCCATTTTAATCATGTTATTCTACAAAACAGAAGTTAGCTTCATTTTATTCTTCATTTTCCAAGCATTTCAGATTTGCTCCTCCATATTGGCTCTTGATCAACAGCTAAATTACTTAAAAGCAGTTGCTATTGTTAGATGTTTTTTATCTAACATTATTGGCCAAGCGGTTAAAAAATTCTCATCATAACACATCCTTTCGTTTTAGGAGGTTATAAGAATCCTGTTATCATTCCTTTCTGTTATCTTTTCAACTATTAGCTATAAAATTGTACGTGCTTTTTGATTTTAGAGTCCTTTTCTCTTTTGCCAATAAAATTAGCAGTTCCATACATAAGGACACGCATTCCAGATATGAACTCTTAGGGTATATACAGGGTTCCTTGTCAATGTGGTTTAATTTACAATGGTGAAGCTAAGAGAACCTTAAAATGGCTCTCTTAGTTTCACCCCGTTAAAGAACATGAAGCATGTGTTGGGAAAAGAACGAAGTACATAAACCTACTGTTGCCCTGCACTGTTCGTCAGAAAATCACAATTTCCATTACTCTGCAGCGAAAATGATCGGAATCATCTTTTGCTCATGAATTTGATTTTATAGAAGAGTTTCACGTTCATAAAAATCTTTCAGTTCTTGATAGCAATCCCATGAAATCTGGGTTTCATAACAACAGTTTTAAAAATGATAGCAATGGCAATAAATAAAAATTCATATTTCAATGATAAACTACTCTCTTGCTATATACACTCATATTAAATTTTCTTTGATTAATCACGTCGACTTCTCGTTCAATTTGCATGAAAACATCAGAATCTTCAAAATAGTGGAATGTTCAATTCCAGTCTTTGAAAAAGTGTCTGAATGTTGCTTCATGTTTGAAAACACGTATATGTCACATGAACGATTGCACTGATATGATTGCAAAATGTCTCACCTACAAAATCAAACGCATTGGAAGTATTTTGCCTACCACGTTATATTCTGCAGAAAAGGAAAATTGATACTGTTATGGCGAATTCACGTTGCTACCAACTCAGATTGAAAGTGCATCTTTAAACTTACTGAAAGTTCCTTTTAATGCATTCCTAGTGATTATAACAGTCTTACTGAGATTTCGATTGAGCAGATATTAGCAATGAAGTAAACCTTGCTTTATAACAGAGACGTAACTCGATTGCAGAAGTTTTAAATCTGGAAAACTGGTTAAGAAAATTTAATCATGTACAGATTTTTTTTCTTATCATTTGGAACGATATGCAATCTCTTGTCTATTTTTATTTTTTTGCGTATGTTCATGATTTAGAGATTAAGTAGAAAGTTGCAATTCTTCAACAAGCTAAATCTGAACTTTTTTTTTAATGAAATACTGAGTAACTTAATAAATCATTTTACAAGGAAGTTTAAAAGTGTGTACAATGTAGCTAAAACCATACTCTTATACACAGAAATGCGAACACACATTACCCCAATAAAACATCTCATGATCAAATGGATTATTAATTAAGGATAAATCTCCGATATCATACTCTTTAGATCGGGTGTTTAAGAGATTTAAAATTTAAGATACGTATCTTTCATGACGCTTCAGAACGGACATGTAGTACTTGTCCACCGCACGCCATCTTTAGGGGGAGAATATGTAAGTTTTTGCTGTGTGAAGCGGAAATAGACGATTTGCAATTAAAAAAGTTCATCTGCTCCGTTAAAGCTTTCTGTCGTTTTCATGGGTGCCCAGCTACTTAGCTACATGTGTTATGAGATGAGCCTTGATCATGCTACAGCATTATTACTACCTTTACCTGGATACTCAATGAAATAAATGAGACCATCGACCATGACCATTTGATTGAGTCGTAGTATAGGAGTCTTTTCCAATGGAAATATTGCTCTAATAAATACAATTTGCAGACTAATATTTACAGAACCATTTCGCCGTCAACCCTGCTCAAATTGTAATAATGATAGCTTATAATAACAGATTTAATCTGGTTAATTAAAACATCACGTTTGTGTTTTACTGATTACTCTACCATGAAAGCTCAAACCAGATGGTTTAGTAGCACAAGAGCCTCAAGCACTTTACATGCCTTCTCCTACATCTCTAATTGATATCATAAGTTTTAGCTCTAATATTAGATTACTTCATAAACAGCGTAGGTATATTTCATTTTGTTGTTAATTTCGAATCATATGAGAAAAACAAAATACGCTAAAAGCATTATAAATTTAAACTGCTGGTCATGAGATTGTTTCCCTCCTGATATCGCTGTGCTTCAATATAAACTGTGGTACATTAGTGAAATGTAACAAACGGAAGAATATTTTCAACAATTTAAAAACCTCAAAGCTATTATGGAGAAAATTCGGCACTCGTGCCTTCGATTATCTCTCAAACCTAAATTATAAATTTGAGAGCCAATTTGCATATTAATAACCTCCAGGCAGCTATCAATAGCTTCTTGAAACTCTCTTACTTCAAATGGCATCCGTAAGCAAAAGCACCAAATAATAGATTATCTCGACAAATACAGAACTGACATCATGTTTGCGAAACGCCTGTGCGGCCGTGTGACAAGTTTAAAATTCGTGGTTACAGAATCATCTGTACTGGCCGTCTGCATGACAAAGGAGGTGTTACTCCTATCATTACTAAAAACCACTTCAAGTACTTCAAACTTGATCTTCCAAATATTGAAAGAATTGAAATTACTTCCGCATTAGTGTATAATGCTCTGAACGAAAAATATGTCTTTACTGCTACTTACTACCAGAAAGTATTATTAGCACGCCAGAACTTCAAAATCTGACTTCGCCTAATCTTCCTATTGTCATCGCTGGCGATCTCAATCCGAAACATCAAGATTAGGATTCTCGCAGCGAAACAGCGAGCGACATAGAATATAAAAATTTAGCTGCTATAAATGATCTAAAGGCTATTAGCCCAATCTTTTCCTACCCGTGACCTTTATAACAGTACAAGGCTAGTGCATGACATCATTACACCTAAATAGTACTTTTCGTACACGCCCTACTTAAAAATGATCGAGAAACTCTCTTCGGATCTCTAACCGGTAAATTTTTATTTTTATGGCTTTTGTCCCCCCACCTAAAAAAATTTGAAAATTGTTTGATTGAAACAAATTTACTGATTTAATATTTGAAATTTTCAGCAATGCAAATTCATAAAATACTGAAAACTGAAGTTACAGGCTTATTTCTAAGGTCCAAATGCAATAAATAGCCCAACCACTATAATATCCGGTTATAATTTAAATTCCCTGTAAGTATCACTTACAAAATTAAGCACAGAAATCTCCTCTGAAAACAATAGAGAATTGCCCGTTGACTTACTTAATGACCGTACAAGAAAAAAAACTTGACTGATATTCAGAAATATAGCAGGGGTTGTTGGATTGTTCTCCTTGATAATATTGATGTTTCTTAACCGGAACCTTTGGGACATGGCAAGATCACTGATTGCAGAGGGCCAATACGATTGGCCCAATTCATCACATTGGACACATTTTCCAAGCAGAAGAAGAAATAGCAAATATTGCAGCACAAGAATTTAAGCTGAAATTTTACACTCCAAATAATAGAAGACGAGAAAATAGAAAATTCTTTCAGAAATATCTTCAATAGAAATTCTATAACTTTCATCGTTTACACATCTCCCAGAAAAGTAAACGATGTAATCCATAAACTGAATCCCCTAAAAAAGCCGAGAGATATGATAATATCTCAAATCAAACTCTTAAGTCCTTTTCTAGAAGGAGACAGGTAAGTGTGCTGGATACCAGAGTTTCATCACTGATCGTACAGCTAAAGTCCCGCCTCCCGTTTTGAAGGAGAACGCCCCGGGGATCCTAGAATTTCCCACCACTCTTACCTTACCAACAACCAGCCTCGCCAGAGAACGTTTAGTTCTCCATGTATTTTGAGGGCCCCTCGCCGCATAGATACTATAATTACATGCATCCATGCCGTTTTCGAGGTTCGAGAAAACCAAGAAAAAAATTCAAAATCTCTACAACGAGTAATTAACCGATTAGCGCCTTGCCATCTATTGGCGAAAGGTTTGAACAGATCTTCAATACTAAACTGGTAGTTCTTCTTAAAAGCTAGATCTTATTGATCATACCCAATTTGGATTTAGAACAGTCACAGTACCAATCACCAAATCATAAATATCTTGCATGCATTCATAAAGAATTTGCAATCGCAGCATTCTTTTCTCGATTTCAAGAAAGCATTTGATCGTGTATGGCACTTTGTTTTAATTTGTAAACTATCCAGTTACCTACTACCAAATAATTTTGCCAAGTCCATAAATTTGTATCTGAAACGACACCGTTTTAGGTGCGAAACAGATGCACATGTTCTCATTTCGGAAATAAAAGTTAGTATGAAGCTTTATCCCAGGTGCAGAAGCAATTTATTGCTTTTAATGAGTCCTTTAGTAGAAGAGTTCAGATGAATGTAGCATTAACTGATTAACTGTTGTTTCTTCAAGCCTTAGTTAGCATTAGCATTTGCCTCTTAGCCTAGTTAGCATTAGCCTCTTAGCCTTAGCATTTAGTGTTAGATGCTTAAATGATGGTTGGTTAAAATAAACTTGAATTATTTCTCCTGATAGCTGGTAAGCGGTTAAGATTAGATTTGGATAAAGTAAATGTTAATTACTGGTTTGAATTAGTTGGTTTTAATATGGTTTCAACGGGCGCTCATTATTGAGGTATGATAAAAGGTGAAATGTGTAATAAGAGGTTCCTTACGATTTGATTTTGAAAACGTATTTGTAATCGTGGTCGGAAACACGGGATGCATTTGGATAAAGAGACCTGGAGAAATAACTCGATTGTTGCATTGAGAAAGTGAACAGAAAGGAAGTCAACGAGTAAACGGAATATTTGAATTTAACTTGCAACTATAGTGAAATAATCTTGAAAACTGAAGAAATTTATTCCGGATGGCTTAACAGAGTAACGTAAGAAAACTGACAAAATTTTGGAAGTTTCAGTGAAGCTGAAAGAAACAAGAAGAGACTTACAGATCTCATTTTCTATAAATTCAAACAATTCCCATTATTCACATTTAAATGATTAACCGAAAATTATTAAAGAGAATGAACTGTGTATATAATTTATGAATAAAGGTCCTTAAAATAAAACATATAAGATTATTGATATCTAATTACAATCAGTTGATAACATGTACATTTTTAATATTAAACTGAATAATCCTGCATTAATTTAAAGCTTGTCCTTTGTAGAAATTTTGCAACCTTTGATCAATTTTAATCGACCATCGCTGTTCTACGACAGTTAGAAACACTTTCAGCAGGATTACATTTGCAAGCAATTGCACCAGTTCGGATGAGAATTTAAAAAATGCATTTACCACATATTTTCATAGAAGTAAATCTTGCTTGAGTTGTAAAAGTCGGTCACGTTTTGAAAATAGAAACGTTGAGAAAGGAACGTGGTTTCATATCAAAACTTGTTTCCTGTTGGTTAAAATTTAACTCTAAATTATGACCGTTAAACAACAAGAAAATAAGTTTTTCTTTTCTTCAAGACATTTAAATATTTGTAACTGTAAAAACTGTCTGAAAGTTTTATGTAATAAAGCATAAAGAGCCTTGACAATGTGACAGAAGGTCGTAGAAGGTCGCCGAAAAGCGTCCTGGTTGAGAGCTCGAGACGTATTCTTTTTTCTCTGGCGACGACTGCGAATTGCACGTGTTATACTTGGACGTGAAGAAAATATGGGGAAATCTTTGAACTTGAATTCTTGACGAGACGGCCAGAATTCTAAAACAGCAGTTCTCTTTCTGCTGTCCCAGAAAGGAAACTAAATGAGATTTCTTCTGAGATATTTCTGTTTTATCATGTGGCTAATCAAGCACACGTATTTTTTCGAGCCATTATGTACTTTAGAATGATGATAATGACTAAGCTTGATCAAGATGCAGTCTTTGTTTACGAGTTCTTTTGAAAGAAGACTGACTCATTCATTGACTTCTACCTTACCTAAAAGATTGCCCACGGTAGAAACAGAGGAAATCCGACGGTATTCGCCCACTCTTCAGATCCGCCTTTAACATGTACGTGAAGAATTACTACATTTTTTGTTATCTCAAACTAGCTTCAGATATTTTTAATTTATTTCCTAATCTTATATTTTTTGAGTTATTTAAAAATTTAGTGGGAATGGATGCTCGAGAGCTTAATAGATGATGATCTGGTTCTTGAATGTTGAAGTATGAATAGTAATATTTTTATTTCTTTTCATATTTCGCGTTAAATATATAACATGCACAGGATTTATAGTCACATTGCAATTTATGTGAAACAACTTATGGTAAAGGCTTGTAAATTTGTGTTAAATTTCGATACTAAATTTTCATACATATAGACAGATACAAAAGCTGTAGTAAAAATATTGTTGGGTACAGATTACCGCGTATAATCCGTTAGCTTAAACTCTCTGTTATATTAAAATATTTGTTACATAAAACTGTTTAACAAAAATGGAATAATATGCCCTAGAACTGCGATATGAGTTTAATTTGCTTATTTTAAAAACAAGTTAATTAGTATTATTTTAAGACTAAGTAATGAAAAATGAGCTTAGTCTTAAATTGTCAATAACAACAACAACAGAAAAAAAAGAAACCGTAGTGAGAAAATAAAGGCTTTACGAACAATAATGCAAAAATTGTAATAATGTTTTTATTGTCACAATTCTATGTCATCAAAACAGTGCAACTGTCAACTCAATATTAAATGAACCACTTTAATTAGAAAATAGTTAAGAATATGCAGCAAATTTTATAGTTGTTAAATTAAACACGCTATGCATCCACTAATTATTTAAAATTGATCTTTATCTGAGGAAGAAATATAACTATTGCATTGTGAAGGATTGCTCAGAGAGTTTTATAATTAAGATTATTCTCAAATTTACGTATGAAAGTCTCATTCAAAAGTCATTATTAAGAAAATAGTATTTATTTATATAATTATGAGTGCCATGCTAAATATTTGCTTTACCTCCTTTCTTTTGCTTAGTAAGTCTCGGCAATGTTTGCACCAATGAATTTAAATTATACTCATATACGGAAGGAAAATTCTAATATTACACATTTACGCAGGCTATTTAAACAGATTATTGAACTTATTGATTATATAATCTTGAAAAACTTCTAACAAACAAAGAAGTAATGGAAGCACTCGGATCTAAGATTTCAAAATAAAGTTGCTATTTCAGTAACAACAGAAATAATCTACCGCAAAATTTAGATTAATGAATTTCACCTGATATTAATCTAATAAATGATACACTAGTGGTCGAGTGTATAAAACCGCTGAAGGTTATCGTACCCTTACACAAATAATCTTTTCAAGCTTTGGAATAATCAATTAAACACTAGCATTTGTTAAATAGTAAGACTGTTACAAACTCTTAACTATAATATTATGCAAATCTACATTTCTACTCAGAAGCTGGTTTAATATTATTTATGAATCTCCTATATTACTAGTAGTGTTTGTTTACAGTAGTTTTATTTAACAACCGGATATATTTTATAAGCGTGACGAAAGTTCAAACACTTACGTAACTTATAGTAATGCTTAAATGCGAATTATTAAAGAGTATTGAATAATAAAATATAAAGAGTATTGAACTAATAAAAGCTGAACTTAAAAAGGCCCGTGGAAAGTTAAATGCGTTTTAACTGAAAAAATAAGCAAATAAATAAATAAATAAAAATAATAAAAAAGTGCTTTGCTATGCATGTATAATATACGTAACGTTGCTTCGAACTAATATCGACTAAAATATTAATAAGCTTGGTAGAAATATAGCACGCACTTTAACTTGAGCTACCTTTTCAGATAATTAGTAGATCCTTCATTGCATTATGTAGCTTACTATGTAGGTCAGCGTAATAGGGAAAGCTACCAGTATGAATAAAAGAATTGTAGCACGGGTTTTTCGATTGAGATGTGCTGCTATAATTCCAGAGATTCAGTCGCTGCTGGTAGTATAATTTACAAACTACACGAAAAAACGCATTTAAAAGAGTCATAATTCATGAAATGATATGCTGAATATCATTTCTAATAAGGATGAGTTAACCTTTCAAAGATGTATAAAGGTAAAGCTAATTTTACGTTTTTTCCCCTTGTTGTACAGTATGCAGCTTCATCGGGATTAATGAAAAGTAATAACCTCAAAAGAAAGAGAAAAAGAAAAGCGGATAGATAAAAGAGCAGATTTTGCTTTAAAATATCAAATACTTTTTATCGCCGTTATTCTTCATTCCTGACTTTTTTCTTCTGCTATCTCGGAAACGTTTAATATTCTGTCGGCATTCTTGCATTGTATATGCAATGATATGGCTTCTCCTCTCCTTAATACTTAGTAAATAATTTTTCTAAATTTCGTTTACTGAAGTTTCTTAAATACTTTTATAAGTTATCGTTTATAAACTTTTAAATTTAATTAATTTATCTTGATTAAAACTGCTAAATACTATAGCCCATCTCATGTTCTTTCCCTTTAAATATATATTAGCAGCATACATTTTGAAACTTTAACCTGGTACTGTTACATGTTTCGTAACTGTAAGATGTGCTGTATACGTTATATAGGACTTAAAACTAATACCCAAAATAAATTACTTTTCATTTTTCATTTTTTATGAAGTCCATGAATTTTAAACATTATCTTTCTATGTTGTATACTTTACATTCTTTACAGATATAAACACATTTTCTGTAGGCACTTTTTCTTCTATTTAGAGTTTAAAACAAAGTTTCAGTATTCCAGAGATTGCGCATTTCATCTGACTCAGAAAGGATGACAAATATTATTGAGGTTTGAATACGGCTATCCTCCCTGAATTAGTGATCTCTGTGTTTTACCAGCCAATCATCGAGGACAACCGGTAGTTTCCGCAATAAGGTGAAACTGGGTCGCATCAATCTTCATATGGAATTATCAATCGCTGTGCACTCCCCTATAGCGTGGGGGATTTGGTCGAAATGGGCAAGTGGATGTTTATCAGTAGTAAACCGGTACAACCTTGATCTAGTTTCCGAACGGATTATATTTCCTTTGTATGTTGATTAATAGGATTTTTAAGGTAGGAAATACGAATTTTTGTGGTCCTAGCCACTGAGGTTTAAAGATTATCGTCGATCGTTGCAATTTGTTTCATTCAACATGCTCAGTTTATGGTTGGAAAGAAATATGTTTCCTAGTTAATGAAAACGACATACCAACTGAATGCGATAGTATTCCATGTAGAAAATGATTTCCTAAAGTTTAACAACGCATTTTGCGGTCGTATGGCATCTAAATGAAAAGCAGGAGAGGAAATACAAGCTCTTTCTTTCCATCTGGTTGCTCAAGCTAGTTATTTTGCTAACATTTTCGACTTTAAAATTGATTTCAGAATCATCTGAAATGAAGGTATAAGGTATAGATTTAAGATTTCATTCTTTTTAATGGTTCTTTGAGATTTGTAAAGTCATTCGAGAAATGATTGAAGTTGTTGTGAATGTAAAATCTTATGACATCTTCTGAAGATGGTAATGCGATAAATGAACTCCCGTTGTCGGGTTTCGAGCCGCAGATCTTCCATATGCTAGCTGGACATACTGACCGCTTATACCCCAAAAGCACGCATGAAGGTATGGTTTAGTTTTCTTTGATTACGGCAAATTCTCGAGGGCTATCTGCGTAAGGGTGGATGCCTCCGCAGAGGATTTTCTAAGGAAAACTGGCTCGCATACACGTTACACATGGAGAAAACCACGAAAACGCGAATGCAGCCAATATTCTCCGACACTGGAATTTCGGACCGAACTACTGATATTCAGCGAACACCTCTGAAGGAATGCTATAATTCTTCACACACGGCCAATGAGTAATATAATCTGTCAATGTTTTGTTAAGGAAGAAAATTTCCTCTTCCTTTAGGAATAAAGCAAAAGTTATCTTTTTTTTTTTTTTTTTTTTTTTTTTTTTTAATGGGTGTAAATCAGGTAATCAAAGATGTGTATTATCTCAGTGATAACAAGAATTACGCACAGAAAGGAAGACGTTCAGAGCTATGTTGTACTAAAGAAAACATCTTCGTTATCCTTCTGAGAGGTATGGAATTCAAATTAGATCCTAGAATATTAGGTAAAATATTTTTGCTCTTTGAAGAAGAGAGTTCCTATATCATGTTCTCAAGGTGTAAATCATGTCCAACTAGCAACTTGACGATTCTAGTGGAAGCACTGTTGATTTTTCACGTTTAGACATTCTAAAATTAAAAGCAAACCCAGTAGTATAAACATGCATATCACTGCAAGTATACTATATGTAGACTACGAAGTGTAGACCTCGTTTCTTGATTTAAGTTGTGTGGGATTATCTGAAATAGCTGCAAAATATCTGGAGTTGAATTCTGTGTGAAAATTTGCTGAAGAGGTAGAACAAAGGCTACACAGAAGCTCAGTGTTTCAGAGAAGGCAAATGAAATGGTAGACTGGCATCTTTAAGACTGTTTTTGTAAGACAAGAACTACATTTACATTTATATGATGAACTACATCTGTAAATAAGAGATGTACTTGAATTAAAAATTGTTGACGAAATTACGCGTAATTAAAAACTTCATAAGGTGACATCTTAGCATTGTCTAAAGCAACACTTTTTTATTATTTAGCGACGAAAAATGTGCTTTGAAATGTGTAGAGGGAACAATGTTTAACACTTTCAGTAAAAGTTAGGCGACGTAAAGGGAATTGAGTATTACTTTATCGATTATTTCATTTTCAGTATGTCCACAAACAGTAATTAACTTTTGTTTACTGTCGCTGACTGCCGTTCGAATCCCGGAGAAAACATGGATCTTTCTAAATGTCAGTACGGCATGGCGAAACTCTAAATATGCGGCGAGCCGAAAGTCCTCTCGTGTGGTTTGGTAGAAGGGAAAAGAGGTGGGAGACCCTCAGATCCATCCCCCCCCGGGGTGCTTTCCATCATAACTGGGGGGGCGGAAATGAGCGAAATCGCACTGTCAGCTGTTAGGAGCTCAAGGCTGTTGCCAACGGCAGGCGTAATCGGCAGGCTTTCGCTACTTGCCACGAGAAATTCCGTGGGCTTGGGCTGACTACGTCAGACAAGTGAGCATAAGCAGGAACTCTTGTACGGTATATGTTTTAGTATGACGAATTCTCTCTTAAATCATACAAATAACCATTATGTATTTATTAGTTTAGCTTTTATTTTGGTCAAAAAATTACTATAAAATTTCTAAAAGCTAGCAGAAAGAAGAGAAAAATTAAAAGGATCAACAGGACAAAAATGAATATTTTTAATTATACAGAGTGTGTTTCGAAGTGATTTATACTCAGCCAACATTCATCGTTTCCCGTTGTAGCCTGTCAGAGTATATTTAAAAACTGCACTTATTATTAGAATTTTATTACATTTATTTATGCACTTATTATTAGAATCAGAATTTAGAAGAATATTTCTAAAACTACTGTAGAACGCTAAAATTACGAAGAAAGTATTTGGA
Organism: Stegodyphus dumicola; assembly: GCF_044657685.1. Lineage (NCBI taxonomy): Eukaryota > Metazoa > Arthropoda > Arachnida > Araneae > Eresidae > Stegodyphus > Stegodyphus dumicola. The sequence continues at coordinate 120,547,848 of NC_140771.1, forward strand.
ATTTTTTATTTCTTTACATATGACTTGATTGAATTATTTGGTTTAAAATAAAGTTCCCGAGGGCTATTTGCGTAAGGGTAAGCATTCGTTCGTAGATGAGACATTCGTTCGTAGATGGGACTCTGAGTCAAAGTGGCTCGTACACACCCTACTCACGAGAAAGACAACAATATTTTCATGTAGCGATCCCTTTAAAGATGTCTTTATGGATAGCACTTAAAGCTAAATGAAATTATTTAACATTGTTTTATTAATTTACATTTTTAGTAACTTTATATATCATTGAATAATACGATTTCTTTAAATCATTAATATTTTCTATCAAAATAAAAATTTTTGATGTGTTTCAAGTTACAGCTGAAAACAATAACACATTGGTTTTCTTTTTCTTAGATTTTAAAGTAACTCAAAGTACTATCCATAAGCATATGACATGATGTGTTCTGAAGTATAAATTACTGAAAATTTAGAATTTAAAACATGCTTACCGAATCTTGGGAATAGAACAATATATTCTTAAACCTATGCAAAGTATTACATAGCACATAATTATCAGATATAAGCACGACATATTTAACGTGTGATTCAATCTTTGAAATCTGGCTGTGAGACTGCAAAATATTTGCCTGGGTTTTGATATAACGATTCTTCGTTTACCTAACAACGTTTATTTGTTCATCATTTCAAGTAATAGTTACATTACATAGCTATATGCTGCAGTTAACACTGTATTAACACAAATGAATAGGTACAAAGAATTATTTTACTTCGAAGATTGTGAATACATGCTATCCGTATAAAACAAGCTCCCAACTGAATCTATGCGAAGAAAATTTCATCATTGATATAAATTTGAATTTTTAAAAAGGGATGAATCTATTTTATATTCATTCAGTTACATACTTTGTTTTCACATTTGGTCTGTTGGCCAAATAACACCCACGCTGAGAAGAATGACCAGTTTGTTGGTATCAAGAAGTGAAACTAGTTTCACCTTTACTCTTAATTGAGGTATCAATGTGAGTAAATGATTTGTGTCAGTTTTCACTGGTGTAATTGGTTTTCTAACTTTCAGTAAACTAAATCGTGTATCACATGTTGCGAAATATAACTGAGCTAATGTTGTATTCCGTCAAAATTACTAATCACATTCTGAAAGAAAAAAAAAAGGATGACTAGCTTTTTGAATTTTAAATGGAAATGTGTAATAATTCAAAAATTATATTTACACGAAAAAATTAAATTGACCCTTACCATTCTCGACGAGTTAAATCCAATCATTATTTTGCAATTCGCAGTGAATCATTGCATTACCTCATGCAGTTGTATTCTATGCCATTAGTTTCATCTAGGATTGGAAAGAGAAAATTTGTATTTTGGAGCAAATGTCCAGACATAATCATCCTTTTGCTCTCGAATGTGTTTTAGATAAATATGCTTAAAATAGTTTCAATCAGGAAAATTTACCTACGAAAATCAACATGACATCAAAATTTTCAACAGCAGACATGTTGCTTTGTTTTCGTAGATGGCATATTGAGGAGGAAGAATTCTGACTGCGTAGAATGCTAAAATGTGGAATCTGTAAAGCCTAGAAAACTTGGCAGCCCAGTAGGATTAAACATTCATTTATTATTTCAATTGGCATTTGTGGCCGCAGTTTACTTGGCACACTAATCGTGCCTATTTCCAGAACATTTACATTTTTGCTACTGTTATGACAGGAAGAGAGCATAGAGAAATAGCGTCAAAACAGGAAAACAGGTAGAAGCTTAAGTGCGCAAATAATCCAAAATTGAGGCTCAAAAGTGGAAGGTTTTGATTTAGGTTGCTTATTAAGAGAAAGTTTTCAGTTCTCGAAATTTTGAGTCCAAGTTCTGAATTAGCTATGTTATCAGCGTTACGCAAGCTATGTGACAATGATTAATCTAGAAATGGCGAAGTCCGAAAGAGTTATTACTACTTTTAGAATACAGAGAGGAATTAGGAGGCTATTACTAAATTAAATTATAAAGCTGATTTACACATTTTTGTCTTACATAGCCCCTCTTCAAAGAGAAAAGGCTTGGCGACAGGAAAAAAAAAACCTTTTTAGAGAAAAGCATTAAAGCATCACCAAAACAAGGAAAATAGAGTAGTGATAAAAATCGTAAAATTTTTATCTAAATAATTTTTTTTGAACAGAAAAATCTTTCAGATATCATTTTTAAAAATAAATGCAGATTGAAAATTCTATTGAAATTTTGAAAGTCTGCAAGTTCATTTTCCTGTGAAATACTATGAAGGGTTTCTAATTTTTTTTCAAGTAATGGCTGTAAAAGTTCACAGTTCTGGAAAATCATTGCTTGAATATCATTATCATAATCATAATATTTTGCAATCCTTAGCTTGAAAGTCTTTCGTAGAAACTGCTGTTGTCAATATAAAGTCAAAATTTTCTTGTACATATTCATGAAATTTTTATTAAAATTAATTATTTAATGCTTATAAAACAATCAACATATTCTTAATTGTAAAACAATGTAAAATGTACTTTAGAAATTAATAACAGCACTAACAAAATGCAACACAATAATAGAACAATTTTGGTTAAAATGGCTGGTTCTTACAAAGCAAATCAACCTTACAACTTGCTGATAGCTGTGGGACGCTTTAATACAACAGACCTGAAATCCTCTGTTCTTTAAAAAGGTAATTGGCTTGTAATTAGTATTGTAGAATTACCAAAGTTTGCATTTATAATTTATGGCCACAAAAAGTTTCATATTAGTTAATTGAAATAAATAAACATTTTATTTATTTTAAAATTTAAGACGAATAACTTACATATTCAAATTAGGTTTTTTAAATTTTGTAAATAAAATTCTACACTACCTTACAATAGTAATACCGACCATGTAATTTTGTGGATATAAAATAAGACTAAAAACTTCATAATTATACAGGGTGTCCCAAAGCGACCGCATAAACTCTGCACAGCTAGTTTTCTCGTTGGGAGTACATAAAAACTGCCCAAAGAAACGTTCCTGTACAATCCGTAGTTTACGAGAAAAATACGAAAAACAAAGTATGACGTCACTGCTGGTGCAAGAAAAAACACTTTATTGAACATATCAACAGCAGTATAGGCACAATTTAAAGCAGATGTTCCAAGTGTCCGCCGTGCATGTCGAGACAGGCTTGAGCACGCTGTGGAATGGCTGTCATCACACGTTGCAGCATTGCGGGGTCCACAGAAGTACAAGCACCATGCAGACGAGCAACTAAGTCCATTGGTGTTGTCACTACGCCTGGATACACGGCGCGCGCGCATGCATGACGCGATATGCGTGGCGAACGTTTTAAACATTATCGTCTAGAACAGGGATGTCAAACTCATAGGTACACTTGGGCCAAACAAACAATGTTTAACTTTAGGCGGGCCGCAAAAAAAAAAAAAAAAAAAAAAAAAAAAAATCAATATTCATAGAAACGTAGATTTATTTCGAATAATACAATAATAAACATATATATATATTTATATAGAAAAGAAGAAGAAAAATTTAATGTTTACGTCCTGATACTTGACATCTCTTCTCTGCTATTATCTTTCCTATTTCGGGAGGAATTTTGTTTCCAGCGATAACTTTCAACGCTGACCCAAGTTGAGCATCATTAATACGGTGTCCAATAGGAGACTTATTACCTTTCATGACTGAAAATAACTGCTCACACCGATAAGTGCTACCAAACATGGGAATAATTTCATATGCGAATTTTCGAGTATTTTCAAACCTGGCTGGTAAATATTTGTAAAATTCAGGCACGCCCACTTCAATGAATTTTGCTTTCAAATTTGAGTTGCATTGAATCTCGATCACCTCCATTTGCATATGGCTGGGTACTGAGTCAATACTTATTGAGAAAATCGAAGAAAACAAAAAAAAAATTGTTTTCGAGGGAACTAAAATCATTAAACCTCGTTTCAAATTCATTTGTTAAATTTGCAATTTTTTCTGCGTATTTTTGATACGAACAAGTATCATCTAAACTTGATTTATTCATGCTGCACGTCGGGAAGTGCGTCAAATCTTCATTTTTAAGTTGTTTTTCCCAAAGAACTAGTTGACATTTGAATGCTTTAATTATGTCAAACATGTTCGTAATGATATGATCTTTCCCTTGTAACGATAAATTTAAATCGGTTAAGTGTTTGGTTATATCAACCAAGAAAGATAAATCTTGTATCCATATTGGATCGTAAAACAAACTTATGTCTTGATTTTTCGTTTTTAAAAACTGACATATTTCTTCTTTTAAGTCCCAGAATTGTTTGAGAATCTTGGAGCAAGATAACCAACGTACCTCGGTATAGTAGAACAAACCGAATATTCACTATCTAACTCACTTAAGAAAGCAGTGAATTGACGCTGATTTAAGCCTCGAGATCTTATAAAATTTATAACTTTTTGTATATATGACAAAACATTCTCTATATTTATTACTTTCGTGCATAGAACTTCTTGATGTATAATACAATGCATATGATGAATGTATGAACCGTAAATTTCACTAAGTTTTTTTCTTAGTAATGCTACGAAGCCCTTGTTTTTCCCGGTCATTGATGGAGTGTCATCTGTAGCTACAGAATTTAATTTTGCCAAAGGTAGATTGTATTTCTGCAGAAGTCCAAAAACACAAGTAAATATATCTTCTCCTGTGGTAGTACCAGGCATCGGTATTAGTTGCAGTAATTCCTCAAAAATGTTAAAATTCTTGTCACAAGAACGAAGAAACACTGCTAATTGAGCTTTGCCACTAATGTCCGTGCTCTCCTCACAGGCAATGCAGAAACTTTCGAAACTAGATGATTTTGCTTTGATCTGATCACTTAAATTCGCGGCTAAATCAGTAACTCTTTCCGCAACTGTATTTCGAGACAATGAAATTGATTGAAAAACCTTCACACTTCCAGGACAAACAATTTCTCCAGCTTTCATTAGGCATTCCTTGATGAAATCACCGTCAGTAAAAGGCTTCGAATGTTTAGCTATCAACTCGGACAAGACGTAGCTTGCATGTACCGCCGTTTCACTTTCTTGCAATACTTTACTAAACATGGACTGTTGCTTTTTCACTCCTAACTTGAGCTCTTTCAACTTTTCTTCTCTCATTAATCCTTCGTAATTGTTATATTTCGATTTGTGTTGTTCGTAATGACGTTTAATATTATATAACTTTGGTACATTAATAGTATTATTACATATCAATTACATATTAATAGTATTATTACATATCAAGTTATATATCTATTATACATATTATACAATATCTATTATACATATTAATAGTATTATTACATATCAAGCAGATTATTTTGTCTTTTATTTCACAGCAAAAATATTCTAATTCCCATTTTACTTGGAATTTTCTATGTTCGTCAGCGATTTTTCGCTTAATTTTACTACCACTTGGTTTTGATATAGACATACTGAATACAAAGGGCTGGAATAAACACGTTTAATGTCAAAAAGTTAACAAAAATTTATTCTTTCCACAAGAGATAAATCAAAATGCTGAAATACTTCTTCAAAAATATTCTAACAATATCACAAAATGTCAAACGTTTAGCAAAAATCAATTAAAAACAGAGAAACTAATTCTATCTCACAGCGAAATCGCTACAAATAAATCACAGCATTAAGTTAACAAACAGTTCACTAGAACTACAGCTACTACTGAGATGAGTTGTTTGTTCTCGACTTTTATAAGCTTTATAATTAATTTCTCGAATATACTGGAAGCATCTATAAATATCTGGATTTTTGTGGATGGCAACAGCAATTACGAGATATTTATTTCTTAGGTATTAAATGCACGCGCTGTTCTATTTTTAACCTTCCAGCGCAGCTGCCTTTTCAAAAATCGTGTGCGTTGCTAAGGCAACAAAAAGCAAATCTAATTACAATTCTAAATAAAAAAAAACTATATAAATAACTATGAAATCCGTAACAATATGAATTAAGTAATAATTAATAATAAAGCGTACAAATATGTCGTACAAAACTGTGATTGGAAAACTGAGACCATGAGTTCGGCCACATTCGGCTATCGGGGGATGCGTACAAGTTCTGAGTGCACGTGTCCCCCAAAAGCCGAAGGTAGCTGAACGCAAGCTACTCACACGCATTTGTAATTTAAGTAGTGTGTGTGTCAGCTCGCTGTGAGTAATCTAACAACACTAAATAAATTATCGTTAATTACTTAACAGTAAACATTTCATTTTTTTCTTCGTCGATATGTTATTTTATTATTATATATTATTATTTGCCGATATATTGGCCGGGCCGCAAAAATATTTGTTGTGGGCCGCATGCGGCCCGCGGGCCGCGAGTTTGACATCCTTGGTCTAGAAAGATATGGCAATACTGTTGTTGATATTTCCAATAAAGTGTTTTTTTTCTTGCACCGGCAGTGACGTCATACTTTGTTTTTCGTATTTTTCTGGTAAACTATGGATCGTACAGGAACGCTTCTTTGAGCAGTTTTTATGTACTCCCAACGATGAATCTAGTTGTGCAGAGTTTATGCGGTCGTTTTTGGGACACCCTGTATATGCTTTAAGGAAGGATTTTAAAAATTTTCAAATATATCTATTTTAAATACATCTATGAATTATGTTACAAAATCATAAGTAATTTCAAAATATATGATGTAACTAATTTTTCATTCGAAACAAAATTTGAAATAATATTATTAAACTATTCTTTCTATTATTATCGAAATTTCTAATTTATATATTTTGTACAAGTTGGAAGACCCTTCCCCCCACACACAGCCTCCTCTAAAACATTTCCATCCATTATGGAAATCCACATTAACGAATTATTGTATACTCACTAATGGTTAAGGGCAGCTAAGGAAGTTACTTATAAAGGCCTCCATTCCTTGTTTAAAGGCAGCTGGCCTTTTTGAACTGTGCTATAGCATTCCATTTATATATAAAAAAATTAACTACACTCCATTCTTAATTATAATAATAATAATATAAGAAAGAATGGAAAGTGAGAGATTTCAAATTTTATCTGAAAACATAATCATCGATAAATTTTAAAACTGGTTACCATAATTCCATACTACTTATGACAAGTATTCAATTTCTTGAATAACTCATATTTTTATGCGTTATCACACTCTTCTATATCAAGATATTTAATATTTTCTGTAGTAATACTCAAAAACGCTATTTGTTTATCATCTTCAATAATAATTTTGCAAAATTATTTCATCCACGTAAAAGTTTTTATCAACAATCCAAAATTTTCAACATAAATTTTAAAATATTATTTTTTATTTTAAATACTTAAAATTCGTTATTTAATTTGATCACACATAATTAGGAAAAGTTAAATCTTTTGAACAGTTATTTCATATTTTTGCAAATCAGCTTAATCAAAGTATAGCAAAATAAGAAGAAAAACTTTAAAACTAGTGAATTTAAAAATTTATTGAAAAGGACTAAAAAGTAAAATTCTGCGCTATTGTTACAAAGGTAATCTTTAATTTAATACAGAACATAAAGGAAATTATCTCCTAAGAAATTCGAAATGTGATTCAGATACAAATGTGTGCTATGTGGTAAAAATTGGCAATTTAAAAGTTAAATTGCACTATTAGGGTAAATTTTAATTGGAATTTCTAAATAAATACTCTGCAGTGTCAATTAAATGTAAAGAAAAAGAATAAAACTAAAGGAATTTCGCTGTTTTCATGGAGAGAATTATCGCTTATTGAATTATCCAGGGGAATTGGAATCTTTATATATAATCAGCAAACAATTCATGAGAAGCGCGTTTCGTTACCTCCCATATCTGAAATAATTTCTTCAATTTTACATTTCTATTCACTTTTAACATATCCGGATTACATCTTACCGATTCGAGATAATTCCCCGATGGGGAAGACAGACTATTTGTTACAATAAAAGTCAAAAGTAAACAAGACAATCACACAGAACAATACTTAAAACTAAAAATAAGAAAAATGAAATGAAAAAAGCAAATGAAAAGAAAGAACTAATCTAATTGGTCATAAGTACAGTTAAAAGTTTTACAAATAAGTTAGAACTAGTTCTTTATTGCCGAAGTAAACTGTAAGTAGTACCTGACATTTAAACAGCATTTTACTTTATTATTTTAAACTAATTGACGAACACTACCAATCGGTTAATATTGTATGTGCATATAGTAAAATCTCGCTTCATGAATTTCATTCATTCCTGATGGCCTTTCGTCATCCAAAATATTCGTTAACTGAAACTAATGTTTTCTGCATGTTTTGCATAACAGATGATCACATATTTAAAATTAATAATATTATTTTCCACACTTCATAATATAAAAATAAAGAAAATGTTTAAATCCGAGACCAAAAATGGTAAATACAATAGGAATCACCTAGGCATCTATTGCATTCCCTTTTATTTATTTATTTATTTATTTTTTGTCTCTTAGCTCTACTCGATTGCACTTAAGACTCATTGGGCTTTCGTTTCACACAAACATCTTCCCAATATTTGTTGTTGTTTACATTTTAAAATGTTTCTAAAGTGACACATAATATCTATCTCTAAATCTATAAGGAAGAGTCTGTTCTAAATCTCTAAATCTAAAAGGAAGAGTTCGTTCGTGCTGCGCTTATGCTGATAGGCCCAGGGCTACGAAATTTGGTACATAGGGGTGCATCTAGACAAGAGCCAGTGTACTTCGAATTGAGTTTTTCAAAATTCGAATGAGTTTTTTTTTATTTTATGTTTTTTGATGAAATCGCATCAAATCGATAATTCTCCCTTGTTATATCAGCAACAAGGGCACGGAGCCATTGTTGCTGATATATCACTGTTGCCATTTTTGCTGATATCAGCATTGTTGTCATTCGGAAAAGTGAGGGCGATAATTCTGTGCAGTTTTTAAATTTAATGTTTCCCTTGGATACTTGGGCGTTCTCTTGAACGTTTGTCGAAAGAGGGCAACGGGAAGTTAGTTAATTTATTTATTAGGATAATTAAAATTTTTGTTAGAGGATATTGCTTATTTCATTGCAATTTTTTATATGTAATACGTTTTGTTTGAAATTTGCGTTTTTTGAGGGTTATATATATATATATATATATAAATTTGTTCTACAGAGTAAAATTCTGTGCAGTTTTTAAATTTAATGTTTGAGGTTCCCTTTAGGCATTTTTCCGGTGCATTTAAAAGCCAGACGAAAGCTGGCCTGCGTAGTGGCTAATAATCAATAAAAATGCTTTGTAGCTTGCTAAATCTTTATGAGGATGATATCATTACATGACATGTTTCGCCTTATTCCGTTTTGGCCAAACTTTGAGGATCAAAGAACTAGATTCATCTTGTCTTCTTTTGAAGACAACTCAGCTACATCTGCCTTTAATTGCGACTCCTGCACATCTTAATTATTGTCTATAGACCCAATGTCGTTGACAATGAAAACATTCCAAAGTGTCAAAATCGCCCAAATCTTCGTCTGCTACACAATCTGACCATAATTTCCTCTAGGCCAAATTCTGCATCTTTTTAAATCACTAGCCGCCAGGCTTTGTCAGAGCGAATTAAGCAACTGAAAATATATGTCATTAAATTATTGGAAAATTATGAAGTAAAATGTTGTATTAATTTTCTATAAATTATTTTTGAAAATCATTTGTCGCAATTTGAGTGCTCGTAACTCGAGGCATTGTTCATACTTCGGACCCACCAGCGGCCGAGAGGTAAAGTCGTTGAACAGTGGAGTTTGGTCTGGGGTTCGAGTCCATGAGAACGGGCTGGATGCATGGGTGATTTCGTGGTTTTTCCCATGTATAAACATGTATATGAACCAGTTCCCCTTAGACTAATTCAGATATGATAACTGAAGAAACATGTGCGAAAATCGAAGGCTACATGGTTATATACGATAAACCTTCTTGGAAGCATACACCAAAATGAGACCTTGATGGATCTAAACGACTTATCGCTAGGTCCAGTAAGAAAAATAGATAAACGTAAGAAGGTTGTAAAAGGCCCTTTCGTTAAGAACTCAATAACTTAACAGAAGGCATTTTTTGTGCTTACAAAACTAGCCACAGAATTATTGGCATCTGAAGGCAGACTGCTATCGCGCAATTGCAACTAGTGACGTTAGCACTAGTGACGTGACGTCTTCATCAGGCAGGACACGCTCTGATTAAACAATCTAAAACTTTCCTTTAAATACTATGTCTTTCTACCTCATTTGAATACGCGCGAGCTAAATATATTAGCATTCTGGCAGGAAAATGAAAAAGGAGAAGGATAGTTAAGGTACCGAACATAAAATAACTGGTTATATAAAAATAAATAAATCCTTGCATGATAGAAAATCGATATGTTACAGTTTTCCAGGTAAGCAAGATCGTAAACATCTATGTTGGGTTGGTAGAAAAACAAAAATCTTGAGCAAAAGAGTGGGTATGTCGAAGATACGCATCAGATGGACACCTGGAATGCTGACACCATGAATGAACAAAAACTTAGTTAAATATTCTCAAGAACTGCTACCTATTTAAAAATCCGATGAAAAGACATTGTAAAGAAGCACGGTGATTCTCAGTTCTAATCGGTGAATTTAGAGTTCGGAAGTCTGCTAATAAGATTATAACCTTTATTTTTACGGGACAGAAAGATACCATTGTTCATCAGTCCTTTTTTTATACAACACAATGTTAAAAAGTATTTTTATGTCATCTTGTTGACCCAATTCCGTCATAAAGAAGAAATATGGTGGGTAAACTCAGCAGGAAAGGAGTGTCGCTTTCTCATAACAGAAAACACCCACACATAATGTCTGCAGATTTCTGGTCGACAATGTGTTTCTTGGCTTCTTTCTTACCCACCGCATTCACTAAATCTAAGCTTAGACCTCAAACACTGAAGCAGCATTTGCTTGGTTCGTGCTACAGCTATGTCGGTGATATGAAAGATGCATTCACGAATGTTTTCTGCGAGATGATACCCCACCACCACCAGCATTACCTTCTGAAATTCAACCTGATCGAAATGTTAAGTGTATTGAAGATAAATGAAACTACGTGTGAAACTAATCAAACCGTTTTGATGTTTATTTTGTACAAGAGTTTTAGACTTAAAATTTATTGAAAACATTTTGTATATTCAAATGTTGCATATAATTTGCAGAGTCATTAGGCTTATCGACGCAGCAGAACTGAAAAATGCGCAATACCTTCATTGGGATTCAAAAGGGACCCAGTCTCCAAATTCTGGGGATGACGAACTTTCACTACCTTTCAGTTCGAAGGTCTCTTGTAAGGTTATTAGGTTTAGCTATGAAGGAGACCTAAAAAATATGTAATGCCTTCACAGGGATTCGAACCCAGACCTCTCAGTGCTAGCCAAATGTGCTATCCAATTATACCACAAAGGTATGCAGTAAGGAGTGAGAAAATGCGTGACAAATTCATACACATAAGAATATAAACATAAAATAGTTATAAAAAATTCTTTGATATTAATAAATTATAATATTGTAAGAGATTTTCATCATTTTAATTAATTTTCCACATAAAATGAAGTATTATTGATTCAGAAACATAAAATTACAATAACAAAATATCTGGAACATTTTTCTTTGACAGTAGCTAAATAAAATGTTCTTTATGCTAGCTCAAAACTCTTCTGATGTAATAACAATATAAAGAAAAAACTACTGTGACATGAAATAACACAATATGATGTTTAATTATTTCATTGGTTCTTTTGGTATCAAAACGTGATTACTTCTTTTAAGAGTGAATTAAATAAGTAATTTTGTTTAAAAAATGAACCACCATTAAGATTTTAAATTCTAATTTGAATAATTCTAATTCTTCTGTCAAGCTTTTCCCATAAATACTTAATTGAGTTTAAATCAATACTTTGAACTGACCATTGTAAAGCTTTCATTCTTTTAAGGGCTTACCAGCGGCCGAGCGGTAAAGTCGCTAAACGCTGGTAGTTCGGTCCGAGGTTCGGATCCCGCGAACGGGCTGGCTGCATGGGCGTTTTCGTGGTTTTCCCCATGTTTAACATGTATACGAGCCAGTTTTCCTTAGAAAGTCCCTCGACGAAGTGTAACGTCGTCAGCTATTTTCCCACGGACTCCCACGAAGTCTGGGAAAAGGAGACTTCAAATGGGCGCCAGATGACCACCCTGATGACACTTACGAATTCTTGAGGTCGAACGTGACCCCCAACAAAGTGAGGAAAGCATATTGTTTTACGAAAGGAGAAAACTTTCATACAAGTTCTCACGGGTTGTGGAGTGTCCATTGTGTGTATGCGATAGACTGTTGCCAACTGCCTGTTTGTCGAAATAATTTATATAGACCTCCCAAAAAGACGTTCTGAATTTTCCCACGGAAAATCTCAGTTTCTCAGGCTGTCAAGACAGTATCTGAGAACAAATCAGCGCCGGTTAACCAATGGAGAGATGCTCCGAAAAAGACGTTTAGCGAATCACTGCAGCAGACGCACAAGACACGCCCAGAAAACCTGGACATAAAAACAGTGAGTGAAAATAATTAGAGAGATTAGTCTGAAGAATACGCAGTCGTTGCGTAGAGAAGAGAGAGCCTTTCTCTTGTATTTTACGGCTCTTCCCGAGTCGCTAGTAAGCTTTAGAGAGCCCCATTCTCTCTTGTGTATTTTACGGCTCGTCCCGAGTCGCTACTAAGCTCTGTCAAGAGAGGAAAAAGAAACTCTCAAAGAAGCGTAGCCGGACTTTTTCTCCGCTACCTCTGTTTGGAGTTTGTTTGAACTCAAGTGATTATCGTTTCCTATGTAAACGGATTATTTTGCTAAGCAAACTACTTTGTTATGATAAGCAGTTGAACTTACCTTAAAATTCAACTTGTGTAATTTAACACATCCTTCATTATTTTATTTACGCTACTCAAAATAAAAATCTGACTGTTCTCAAATCGCTACAGAAGGCATCACTCTCCTTAGGCAGATAACCCTCGAGGCTTTGCCATAATCACACACACACATTCATTTACGGGATTATACTGTCACGAATTTTGAGCAGCGGTTTAACAAATCCTACATTTAGCAATAACGATTTTAAAAAGTACGTCGCATGAAGTTCTTAGAGTTTAAACACTTAGATAAATTATGATGCGGAAGTTCAACAGAATGTTCTTTCTGTGAATTCTAGTTTTAAATCATCATTTTATCTCTATAATATTAATTCTATGAAAAGAGCTTAAAATGTATTTTAGCATCTTAAACTCTGCGTATCAAGGAACTTTTAACGTTTGGCTATTGATAAAAAGGCAAAATAAAATTTACTGTCGAAAGCATTGTACATCATTGGGTAGAATTTAGCATCCTGAATTCCAGTGTCTAAAGATTGACGTGCTCGCAGATGACGAATTTTTCATTTTTAAATGACTGTAAAGCGCTACTATTCCAAACATTCTTTTGCTTAACAGAAATTAGAATAAGATTAACATGCTTATTTTAATTTACAGGATTTTAAAAATTAAACGAAATTGGCTCTTACTTTTTTCCTTAAATTTCTATTATTCTGAAGTAATATAAAAAAAAACCATCTGACTAATTCAGAGCACCATAAAAATGGTGAACAAAATTATGAAAAAAACGTTTCCGATTAAAAAAAAATAGGAAATAGCTTTTGAATTTCTACCACGAATTTGGAAATGAATAAAAATGCTAAGTTACAGAAAGAATTTTAAAAAATAACCTTCCAATGAAAATAAAGTTCGTAAATTCAGTTTTCTTTCATATTTATATTAAATTGATATTAGTTTATATCATAAGCATCTTAGTTAAAATATTATAAAAAGAGTCTAACTAATTTTGAAATTAATGATAAGTGGCCGAGTAATAGCAATAATAATAACAATTGTTGCATTTGTATGATTAATTAGTATATTTTTCAAATCCCTGCTCTTATCGTAATCAAGCCAGTATGAGTAATAAGTGACTTTAAACTCAAAACAAAGCAAATTTAAATCAATGTAATGAAGTTAAAAATTATTCACTTAATGAAAAATTCTTTTAAATTAACAGAGTGAAAAATCTGTGTTACGTAGTAAGCAGTATCATGTTTTTCATTACACAAATATTGATCTTTAACACTATCTGGATTAAATTGTAGGAAAAAATACTTAAACAAATTTCTATAGAAGTCTTTGGGAATAATGATTTCCTAGTCTTTATTGCAACTTAAATTTGCTATTTTTATTGCATAGTCTACTAATAGTAAACTGCTGTAAACAATAAAAATATTTTTGTCGAAATTTCTTTTCCTTAGACTATGCACTCACGAAAAATACTCGAGAAAGGGCAAATAATAGTTAATAATGAATGAATATTTTAAGCACGCCTGCAAAATTTAAACATGTGGAAAGCTTTTACAGAATTTATACTGTATTTAAAGTTTTCCTAGGAGTTAAGTCTGAATTTGTTTCGCCATCATTATGCAGAATTTTTCAGCAATTTGTATATATCTTTCTTGGCTGGTATTTACACTTATATAAGCAGCTGAAATAAATAATAATAATATTAACAAATGAAATCCTTCAGTTAAAAATATTACTTCTATTTGCAGAAGTTATTAAATAACAGTTTCTTACATGAGAAAAATTTATAGTGAATGATATTTTACTGCCTTTGTCTTTTTGCTGGTACAGCTTCGTTTGCTGCTTTTTTTTCCCTTTAAGTGGAAGGATATCTGCCGAATTCCAGTAAACATTTTCTTGAAAATTATTGATCCCCAAACTATCTTCTATGTTTCTTACTCAAACTTTGACACATAGTTAGTGTATACATAGTATTTTAATACCTGTCATTTTAAAGCACATAAATTTCACACATTCAAAAGAAATAGATATGAGACTTTGAACTGAAATAAGATAAAGTCTTTTTAACCTGGCGTAGAAAATGAAAAAATAAAAAAGGGCAGGGAGAATTTAGACAACTGAAATTTCATCATTTAATGATTTCTTAAGGTTCAAATGCATGAATTTTGTATTATATATAAACCGTTGATGTAAGTGAGAAAATAATTTATGAATGAACCCATTAAATGTATATAAATGTCTTGTATTGCACTAAATAATTTGTAACAAAAGCTAACAAATTTTGTTCTCTGGTATTCCCAAAAATGAAGATGGCAGAACTATTTGCTTACACTTTTCTTTCTTCCTTGTTTTCAGTACGGGTATTGGTTGAAAACATCGTCGCGGAATTTCTCCAATGAATCAAATATTTTAAATGGGAAACTTGTTTGGAAAAAAGAGTGTTCTGCACTCTATCTTTCTCGCCGAACAACTTAATAAGTTGCATTCGAGGCGAAGATTGACATTTACACGGGACATCATTTTGCACCGGCAATTAAGAAACACAAAGCTCATGCAAATTTTGCTGCACGTGGTCAAGGAATGAGGGACGTGAGGCTGTTTTTCCTCAGGGCTTGTACAATTAAGAAGGGTGAGGGCAAAAACCTTGGCTGAAGTGACGCTGCATTCTACTGTTATTAATAAAGAGATGTTTACTTGGGTTGTCAGAAAGCCTGGAGCTAGTCGAGACTACCATTCAGCATTTTCTTTGTTAAGATGTTTTACCCCGTTTCGGTTTTAGAAGAATTCGAAGCAGCAAGGTTACAGGAAGTTAAGTTATCGCCAGTGAACATCTAAAAAAGAATATTCTGTCAGAAAGTGAATTTATAATCCTGATATTTATGCTATATTCGATAGTAGAAACCGGCTTAATTGTCAAATCCAAAACGATATGCAAATGAAATTGAAAAAAAAAATTTTTTTTTAAATCTATTCGAGGAAAAATTACTTCAATTGCCAACTGAAAACGTTGCAAAATCAACTATAGAAGGAGAATGAAAGATGTTTTCTTTCAGGTGTCATTTGCATCCAGAAAGCTTTTATATCAGAGCCTACGTGCTAAAAGATAAGATAAAGAATTAAATTTTCAGTGGTGAAGAATTGCGAGAAGCTGTTAAATTGTATGGAAATTAAACTGTTATAGGTCAGCGCAATAACCACAACTTGTGTTCTGAGAAATATCAAATTATATTTGCCTTTAAAGCATTGCGACATTTTGTTAGCAATGCAAAATCTTTCTCAAGTAAACGGGCAGTTTATTCTATTTTTTTTTCTACTGAATGTGTCCGGATTAAAGGGCAAACTTGAACCTTTACAACTGACAAAGATTTTATCAGAATGCGAGTAAATACTATTTTATTTTTTACTTCCTTGTACGAATCTTAATCACGAAAAATCTTAGATTCTCAGATTTTGACGGAAATACCCATTCTCGAAACCGTTTTTATTTATTTTTTTTTACGTGACGTTTATACGCACCGATAGAATAAAGGACTCTTTATTCCAAAACAGATTCTAAAATGGATTCAAAATCAAATTTTTAATGACTTCTGTACAAACGTACATATGTATCTCGCATAGCTCAAGAACGCTTAACTCTAGAAAGTTGAAATTTTTATAGGACTGCTATAACATCTAGTTGTACACCTTCCTCCTTTATTTCAATCAGCAGTGCTAACTTGTATATATATATGTAAGATAAAAATTATATGAATCAGAATTATAATATAACTATAAACATTAATTCTTCCTCTCTATTCTAAAATCGTAATAATTTCTCTGTATTGCGTCATTTTTAGATCACTCTATGGCCTGCGCAGCTCTGATGACGTAATAATTGTAAACCAAAACTTTTCTCTTCGCGTGCTTCCATCCTTCATAACTACGCACTTCAGCTTTTGCTCTCTACTGTGCTAAGGTGTAAATTCGCTGGCTTGCTTTCTATCTCAACAATATCAAAAATGTAAATCTTCTGTGGAAAGGCACGACTAGAGTGCCAAGGGATTGTGGCCACAAATATCAGTTGCAAATAAAAATGGAATTAAAATTGCCTCGACTGCCAAGTTCTTTAGATATTACCAAGTTAGCATTACTAGCATTCTACGCAATCAAAATCTTCTTCAGTATGGGTCTAATCACGCATCTACAGTTTTCCGTCTTTTCCTTTGCTTTTATTATGACATATATATATATATATATATATATATCTCATAATTACAAAAAATTAAAACAATATATATATATATATATATTATTTACTAAAGAAATATTGATTATATTACCTCCTAAGATTAATTTAGTAGAATTATCTTAAATATATATATATATGTGTGTGTGTGTAAGATATAACAAAATACGATGGCTACTTTAAGAATAATTGGCGACCTCAAAATTAACAATTCTAGGTTTTATGCTCTTTAACCCCAAATTCATCTGTTCTCCCAAATTCGAGATCTTTCCAAATTACCTTAACACTACTTGAAAACTACTATTAATCATGGCTTAGGCTTTACATATACACCTACGAAGTATAAATACTGAGTCGCGAACAATTACGTCTCCCTTTTTCCTGACTTCTGCCATGCAAACAACTCTGCGCCGCTTATGTTGTCTGAGATGCTTACGTCCTACCTTTTAAACCAGTGTAGATAAAAATTTATAGTATTCAACGATGACTAAAAAGTAATTTGTCTGCCAAAGAGATTATTTGAGACGTGTAAAAATACAGATCGTGATTCTTCAGTTCAGTTTTGTTGACTGCTTCAGTCTTCTCAGCCTTGTATACAGCCAGAGGTTAAAGTACCGGATTCCTTCTACGCATTAAAATATTACATCTAAGAAGAGTCGTCAGGGGGTGTACCTGTACTTCACCGAAGTGTTATCATCAAAATTGTGGCTACAATTCTGAAAGAAAATAAGTTAATTAATGCTAATCTCATGTGCTGGCTCCATCAATCTATGTGCGCAAACTGGAATCAGCAAGTCAGCTACACTAAATCCTGCCAAAACAATTGTGTTACAAGTTTTAAATGTTTAAAGTCAAAATCCATCCAGGTTTAATCCAGGTTATTTGGTGACAAGTGCAACGTAATTGAACAGCAATACGAAAATGTGAAAAAAAATCGAATCATAAATTGCTGTGAGTTCTGAAAAATGGCGTCTTGTGCCAGTCGTTTAAAATTAATTCCAGAGTTTGTTTATAGTAAAATGACGAGTGTTTTCAGAGTGCCAACGTTTCAAATCATTCCAGTGCTTTGGAGGTCATAGAACTGCATATCCTGATATGGGCTCTTTTGCAAATAAATTAGGATCTTCTTCACTAAAAGGTGGTGCCAGAAAATTACTTCTACTTCAGCTTTTGCGTAGTTGAATCTACATTGGGAACCGATATTTTTCTTAGTAAATCGGATATTAAAAATGTAGCACTGTAACCTAAAAAAATATAATTTAATAATATTAGAAATTTGAATTCTAATAATTTAGTAAAGTAAGTAAAGAATTATTAGATTTTCAGTTAATTTTAGGGAAGACTGTTGTTATGGGCTGTAGCTACGAAATAACGAAACTAATTTTCTTTTAAATCCATCTTTTATTTTATTCGAAAATTAACCGCTCAATTAGCAGTCATTCAAAAATCCAAGTAACAAATTTTTCATCGAACAACCTAATAAAAAATAATTACAAAAAACAAATGATATTGACGCATGTGCGTTACAAGATTCGTTGCTAGGCAACGACGGTAGAGGAGAAAGTTTTCATATAGCAGACATTCAGGCCGGCGTTGCCGCCCGGCGTTGAAATACTAATTTCAAAACTAAAATAAATTATTTAAGAAATTCGAAGTTTCATACATATATCAGTTAGAAACAATTAAATACAATAATATATCTATTAAACAAATAAACAAATTACTACATTTTATCTCTTCGTTGATTTTTATATTTATTAAAGGGTTCGCATAAATCAATTCCAGTACGGAAAAATTAGTACTCACAGAAACTCTTTCCTTCAGCAATGGTGCCATAAGTTGTTGGGCTATTTTAGGTTTTTTTTAAAACAGATAATGCAGTTATATGGTATTTTACAAGTAGTGTTTCTGCCGTTTAGTGGCCAAAATTCCTGTCGAAAACAATGCAGCAAAGTCTGAGCACCAACATGTAAATTTTTTAAATGGCAGTATTGCATAATTATAGTAGTTAAATGATGATCCCTATGCAGCAGAATAGGATGCTTTTGGTCATAAGATAAAGATGATTTATTTAATCTGCCACCTACCCTAAGTATTCCATCTTCGTCGACGAAAGGATTTAAATTGCTTAAGTGACACAATCCTTTATAATTTTACCATATCTAAGGGCTTGAATTTCTTCCTTGAATACTATTCGCTGTACTAGCCATACCATTGCTAGCTTTTAATACATAAATTCATCTCTAGTAATAGGACCTGATGACATCTTACCTCGGCGACAGTTGGAAATAAACCTATACATAAAACTAAGAATACGAATTAGTTTAACAAAACTATTACTTAAAGAAAGAAAATAGTTAATGAAATCAGCACTAGAAGTAATACTAACAGAAATTTCTGGAGATTTTTTCAATTCGCATTCTTAAAGTTCATAGTCCTTAGAATCCAAATTAGCCTTTTCTATAACATTCATGTCAAGATTAGAAGGTCCATTGAACCATAATTCTGAAGATAAAAGTTCGCTAGGTTCAACTTCGCGAGAAACCAAATCAGTAGGATTCTCCTTAGAACGGATATCTTTCCATTCGAAGTTTTCTGATAACGACTGAATTTTCGCAGCACGATTCCCAACAGAGGTTTTGAGTTGATGTACTGAAGCGTTTATCCACGCTAATGCTATTGTCGAATCCGAATATAATGTTACCTTTTCAATGTCTATATTTAGCAAAGTCAGAACTTTTTTAACAAGCTTAGCAAGTAGAAGACAAGCTGAGAATTCTAAGCGTGGTAAAGATAAAGTCCTTAAAGGGGCTACTCGAGATCTGCTTGCCAGTAACTTTAAACAAGGGTTATCTTGAGTGGCATATAGGTGGACCACTGCTCCATACGCAGATGTTGAAGCATCGAGAAACCTACGATAGCACTTTTATCGGTTGTAAAATACAGAACATATCTTCCTATCTTAAGATTTTCCATTTCCTTTAAAATGAAACAATTCCATTCACTGGCAAATGGTTCAGGTAATTCATCCTCCCAGTTAAGTTTTAAAGACCATAGTTTCTGAAGGAATATTTTTGCTTTACAGATGACTGGCCCGATAAAGCCAATAGGATCATACAACCGCGCAATGACTGAAAGGACATCTCTTTTCGTAAAGGATGACTTGCCTTGGAAAGCGACTTTAAAAGTAAAGATGTCGGATTACGGTTGCCAAATTATGCCAAGTGTTTTCGTAAATTCAGTGGAATCAAAGTGAAACTCTTCCTTAGATACTAAAATGTCTAATACACTCTCAGAATTAGAATGTCATTTGTGTAAAGACATTCCAACAGCTTTCGAATATCTTTATTAGTTGATTCTTTAATTCAATAGCAGACTCAAAATCAGAGGCTCCTGTAACTCTGTCGTCCATTAGACGTCAGAAAGAATCCCTTCAGAAGCTAAAGGATATTTCTGCTGTTCATCCAAAGCTAACTGTTTGAGAGTTCTTATAGCTAGAAATGGAGCACATTTAGTCCCATACGTTACAGTGTTCAATCTAAAAATAATAGGTCTTCATGCTCTTTCCATAAGATACGTAGAATATTCCTTTGCGATGAATTGATTAAAATCTGTCTGAACATTTGTTTAATGTCTGCGACCAGTGCTATTTTATGTTTACGAAATCGAACAATTAAATCAAAAATATCTTCTTTAACCTCTCTCGAGAGTAAAATGTCGTTCAGACTCAATCTTGTACTAGTAGGAGCTGATGCATTAAACACAATGCGCAATTTTGTAGATGATTTTTTAGGTTTGTAAACTTCATGGTGAGGAAGGTAGAAAGTAACGGGTGGAAGATTTTCTGCTTCAACCCTTTCCATGTGATTTAAGCTTTTGTAATCATTGATAAAATCGGTATAAAGCCTTTTTAGGTCTGGGTTTTTATTTAATCATTTAATCGTCTGATTAAGACGTTTATTAGCAATGTTTCTTGAATCACCTAATTGATGAAGTGCTTCTTCTCGAATAGGCATCTGTACTATGAAACGCCCACTCTCATTTCTCCTATGTGTCTTCAGATAATGCAATTCACAAAGCTCCTCTTCTTCGCTTCTAAGGAGTTCTTTGGGTATTTCTTTGATGTCAAAATTTATGTACACATTCTTCTAAATTTTCCGATTGGGAGATTAGCCCACAATATTGATGTGAATTTTCGGTTTCAACAAATCCACTAGCAATAAATCCGAAGATTGAATCTTGGAAAAGTAAAGTACTAGATAATCGAATCTTTCCCTCCTTCATTAATTCGAAAAAACGTTCGTCACCCAATATGAGGTCGATCCTTCCTGGCTTGTCACAAACTGAATCTGCTAAATATTATATATGCTCAGGTATTTTCAGCCTTTCTACATTTATTCTGGTAGCAGGTACAAAGTCTGTTATTTCAGGTACAACGAGAATGTCTATTACTGAGTTGAAAGAAGAGTCATTACTAATAAAAACGTCATTTAATTTCCTTTTAATATTCATCTTATTTCCACTTAAACCATTAACAGGAATATTTACCTTATGTTTGTTAGGACCAAGCCAAGAAGTGAACTGCGAGATCATAAAATGCGATTGAGATGCAATGTCAAGTATCGCTCTGCCGCTAATATAATCACTCCGAATCGGTGACCAAACCTTAACCATGGCTGTAGAAAGCAAAACTGTTTTGTTTGACATTTTATTTAAAGATAAAAAGGTCTGTACCACTTCAGTTAAATTTGAATTTTCTATTACATCGGGCGAACTAGGGTTCTTTTTGCTTTGCGTATTACGACCATCTGCAATATCTGAAATGCGATGATTTTCGACTGCAAACGTAATTTTGATCTGGTGAAGTTTTTTCACACAAGGAATTTTTAGTTTCAGACTTACATAATAGATAATTGTGCTTTAATTGGCATAAACGACAAGAATATTTGGATTTGCATGATGCAAGCTTATGTTTTTCACTTAAACAATTTATACAAAGTGCATGTTTTTTAGCAATATTAAATTTTTCCAATGGAGTCATTTTTTAAAATAATGAACAACTGTGACATTTTACACAATATGCAGGAATTGCTGTTCGACTTTAACAGGAAATTTCTGGCTTTATTCGTATAAGAAGTTTTAGTTTTTAATGACGGTAATTGAACTCCATGTAAATTTTCTAACATTTGGGATCGTTTTTCTAAATATTCCATGAAATTTCCGAATTCAGTCGATGTTTAACTCATTTCATATTGTTTTCTTGTTTCTTTATTTAACTTTTGTATGACAATATTTATTAGGAATTAATGTGTTAATTCATTAGCTTCTACTTTCATTAAGTTTAAACCTCTTAGGTTTTTGTTCGAAACATCAACTAGATTTTTAAGACTGTTATAAGATTCAACATTTACTTTCTCAAAATTTAAAATATTCATAATATTAACGATCAACCGTTTATTTTCATATCTATCAATTAATACTTCAAATAAAGACTGAAAAATGTCTTCTAGAGTTTCTACAGCTTTCGCGTCTCCTTTTAATGCAGAACGCAAATAGGACAATTTTTTAATATTGTTACGAAATGTAAAGGCGCGGTAAGATAGCTTCCCCGCAAAGCAGTTTTAGAGTTGCCATAAAATAGCAAGGGAAGGCAGGGTTGCAACATTTGGCAAGAAATCGCCCATTTGGCGACAAAATCGGGGGTATACCATGGACGGTTGGAGAACCTTCTGGAACAAATTCTTACCGGTTTAGCCCAGAATGTCCCCGAACACAAGCCGAAAGCTATATAAACCCTGCTGGTCCGCAGTCAGTTAGTGGGTGTCTCTCATCGAGTGCGTGTGCCTCGTAGAGTGTCTCATCTAGTGAGTCCGTGCGGAGTCGATCGAGTTGACAGCTGGGCAATGAGTGCCGAGTGGATCGTCGAGTGCACCAAAGGAGTCTCTTAGTGTATCGCGGTTAGTGCATCGTTGAGAGAGCGTGTTGAGCTTCGGGAACGACTGAACCGAAGAGTCGGGAGCCGTGTTCTGTGTGTCGTTGAGTGCATCGCGAGTTGTAGCGTGGAGAGTCTCGAGAGTACGTGGAGTTCCGAGAACGACCAAGCAGAGTCAGGAGCTGTACTTCGGAAAGCAGAGTCAGGTGCTTTGCAGGAAGCTGTCTCCACCGTGATAGCCTGATAACCTGAAGGCTGTGCCGCTGATCGTGTCAGCGTGTTTATAGTAGTTCATCGCGACTGTAAAACGTGTTTTGGAGCTGTCCTGACAATACTGGCCAATTAAGTGTGTTTCGATACTTCATCAAGTGTCGTCGTTATTCACTCCAAATCTACAAACCCCTTACGAACGTGAAGGAAGAAAATAACGCAACAACTGGTGTCAGAATAATAATTAAAAAAAAAAAAGTAACAGTATCATTTAAAGAAGAGTTATGTGTAATCAAACCATCAAGTTATTTTTTAAAATTACTCCAGTTCTCAATACAACAATCAAATTCTGGTAAGCTTAAATCAGGTAACTTAATAGAGATAGAATTTGGATCCTTAATATTATTCGTTAAAGATTTATCAACTAAATCTGAATTTAATAATAATGTTTGTAAGCTTACCTTTATTTCTTATAAACGATCTTTCATTTCGTCAAATTCTAAATCCACACTCGATAAATTTTCATCATCAATGACATCATAATACTCCAATTGCAACGATTCGATCTCAGATAATATGTCCGAAACCATAACAAATTTAATTTGAAGGAGCATCTTGTCCGCATTCAAATTTGGATCTTTCAAAAAATTTCGTAATTTCCAATTTCGTAATCCTAGTTTTAAAGTTTCCACGACGTCGATTCAGCACTTTTAGTTTTTTATCTAATTACAATACTGTAGAATTATCTCTACTGTTCAGTTCATCATCTGCGTTAGCCATTTTCGTTTTTAATACACGATCAAATTAAAGTTTTTATTGCTTTTAACGTTCAAAACAACAATTTATTTAGCCAATTCCACTCCGGCTCGACGAACCACTGTTATGGACTGTAGCTACGAAATAACGAAACTAATTTTCTTTCAAATCCATCTTTTATTTTATTCAAAAATTAACCGCTCAATTAGCAGCCATTCAAAAATCCAAGCAACAAATTTTTCATCGAACAAGCTAACAAAAAAGAATTACAAAAAACAAACGATATTGACGCATGCGCGTTACAAGATTCGTTGTTGGGCAACGCCAGTGGAGAATAAAGTTTTCGTATAGAAGACATTCAGGCGCCAACAGCTGTTAAGATAAATAACTATATTTCTGAAATTTTGTTGAAAATTTTGAATAAGAGTTTTATCATTATTCTAAAAATGAAGTGGATATAAAAAATAAATGAAATTAGTATAGATAAGTAATATGAAATTATGGCAAATGCATGTTAAAATTTATGGGCGATTGTATGTGAATTATTGAGTATGTTGAGAGAGTACTGGTTTCGGTTATTACCTCTGTTCAGTTGATCCTTTTACCCTCTTCATGTAAGACAATGGTGAAGGCTCTCATTTTATGATTGAGTGCAATTTTTTATATATTACCTTTTTATATTATATAAGTAATAAAGTATAAGTATAAAAAAGTAATATATAAAAAATTGCACTCTATAAAAAACTGCACGTATACTTTAACGATTCTAGATTATATGCTCTTTCGCTGAATTTATTTGTTCTCCCAAATTCGAGATCTTTCCATATTATGTAATGCTTAATGCAGATAGATACCTATTGTCCAATCAAAATAATTGAAAGCCAAAACTTTTTAACTCGAAACTTTTTGACTTCCTCCCTTTTTCCTTTGAATTGCAGCATCCTTTTTCACTTTCGCTTAAGCTTTTCTCCTGGCCAGACGCTTTGCTGCTACGCTTACTCATTTAAAATGACGTCATACTTTAAAACCCGTGTACATGGAAATTCTTGTATTAAACTATGATTAAAAAATGATGATTTGATATACCTAAAAATAAAGATTGTGATACTTCAAGCTCAGTTGTGTTAAATGAGTCATGATGTCTTTCCGCTCAGCCCTATCTACAGCCACAAGCTGCTAAGCTGCTAAAAAGTACCGGATTCCTTCATCTACGCATTAAAACCTTTTAGATATATATATTTAAATCTGCAGTATTATAACATTATTCGTAACAATATATATAATATATAGTATATTATATACTATATATAGTATAATATATACTATATATTATATATATTGTTACGAAATATACAAGTGCGGTAAGATGGCTTCCCCGCAAAACAGTTTTAGGGTTGCCATAAAATGGCAAGAGAAGGTAGGGTCTCCACATTGGGTGAGAAATCGCCCATTTGGCGACAGTTGGAGACAAATCGGCGATATGCCATGGACGGATGGAGAACCTTCTGGAACGAATTCTTACCAATTTAGCCCAGAATGTTCTCGAGCACAAGCCGAAAGCTATATAAACCCTGCTGGTCCGCAATCAGTTAGAGGGCGAGAGTATGTGCCACGTCGAGAGTGAGAGATTCATCTATCTCTCACTCTCGAGTATAGTCAGTCCGAGTATAGTCTCGAATATAGTATAGTATAGTCAGTCTCGAGTATAGTCTCGAGTATAGTATAGTCAGTATATCTCGAGTTAGTCAGTCCGTGCGAAGTCGATCGAGTTGACAGGCGGGCAGCGAGTACCGAGTTGGTCGTCGAGTGCTCTTAGTGTATCGCGACTAGTGCATCGTCGAGAGCAGGGATAAATAGAAGGGCTAGCTCATTTCTTTGTTCGACTCCTCGCCGACGCGAGCCTAGTGGGGGGACGTAACAGGCAATAATCTGACGTCACTGTGATGCCACCTGTCCTGATTTCCCGCGTTTAAAACAGTATTTTCATTGAGCTGCGAGACGATTTTCTAGAGGTTACATATCCCAAATTAATTTTAATAATATATATATCTGTTTTCTAATAATGTATATATTTAAAATAATTTATATATATGTAATTTTAGACAGTTTTTATTTTAAATTCTATATTGTAAAGTATCGTTTACGTAATATGGCTTTTTGCGCTGCAGTAACGTGCCGTAGCACTTACAGAAGTATGAAAGGATGAGATATTTTATTTCATGGGACCAAAGGATCCAAATGAGAGTTTGCTTTTGAAGAAAGTATGGATAAACAAATGTCAAAGAGAAGATTCTATTAATGTGAAGAGCGGAAAAATTTGCAGCGAACATTTTCTATGCAGTGTTTATGAAGATGATATGAAAAATCGCTTGTTTGGATAGCCACAAAAAGAAACTGTTGGAATGGATTGCTGTGCCGAAAGTAAATTATGATGACAATAATAAATCGAAATTGATGATGACAATAATGAATCAAATTTTAATGATTTTGAAATAAAACTCACAAATGAAAATGTAGATCATCCTGAATGTTTAAGGATAAACAAGAATGCATTGATAATTTGAAGAACAAAATAATATCCTTAGAAAATTGTATTAAATTGTATTAAAGTATTGAAAAATAGAGAAAAGAACAATTTTAGAATGTTTGTTCAGCGACAAAGAAGGTGGACGACATCTAGACAGAAATTGGTATCAGAAATTAAAATCTCAAATAGCGAAATTTGGGGGGGGGGGAGCACAAATCGGGGAATTTGGAAAAATGTCTAAAGCCTATTTTTATAAAGAGGCAGATTAATGCATTACTGAAAAAGAAGAAAAAAATCAGGTGGACTAGTGAAAATATTTCCATCGTCATAAGAGCTCTGTCATCTTAAAGCTATGATTTTTGGAAAGAAAAAAAATTGGAATATCTTTACCTAGTATTATCAAATTAAAGAAATGATGTTTATTTTATTTTTTAGTGTTTTCTAAATTTTAGTGTAGTCCAAGAATTCAAAGTAATGTTCTGACTCTAAAGAAGAAAAGAGGCGAATATTTGTATTCTGTAGAAAAAATATGCGTTCTCAGTTTCGACGAAATGCATATAGATTGAAAACTCTGCTATGACTCTAAACTGGACTAAGTTGGTTCTTTTCAAAATGTGCAGTTTGTTTGAATCAGAGTCTCATTTCGCGCTGTGCCTCAAATTACTGAGAAACCGCATTTTAGATAGAGGATTTGTTTTAGAAGATGTAACTGTTTGAAATTTTGATATTATTAAAGAGGTTTTAAATAGAGATTGAGAAGAAATCAAATTGTGTCACAAACTAAAACCAAATTATTTAATGGTCAAAGGAAACGAGAGACAAAAAGTCGCTCCAGAGAAAACATTATTTTCAAAAGTACCGCAAAAGGTATACTCTACCCCACAGGAAATCAGAAAGCATCTGACTTCTATGAGTTAATCGATAATATCTTCGGTATTATGTGTATGTGTGTATTTAATTATGGCAAAGCACACTAGGGCTATCTGCCTAAGGGAAGGAATGCCTTCGTGGAGGACTTTCTAAGGAAAACTGGCTCGTATACACGTTACACATGGGGAAAACCACGAAAACACCCATGCAGCCAGCCCGTTCGAGGGATTCGAGCCTCGGACCGAACTACCAGTGTTCAGCGACTTTACTGCTCGGCCGCTAGTGGGCCTCTTTGGTATTATGAATAGTACCAAAATAGTACCAACACGAATAACAAGTATTTAACAAACTAATTTTGTAAAGTACTTGTTAAAGTTATTCTTATTGTATCCTTTGCAACTAATTATTAATTAGATTTTGTGCTAGATTAGCATTCTAGATAAAATATAATAGTATAAAACATCAAAGTAATTGGCATAAAAAGACCTGCTTCCTTTACTCACACTTTTGAAAAATTAAATAACTGTTTTAGGTACTCTGAATAAAGCTATTTTGTCAAAATTAAGGTAACAATCTTATATACATTTATTTAATTGTAATATAGATATAAGTATAAATTACAAAATTATTTAAAAAAATATCTATTATATTGAATCGGAAGAGAATTATAACAATGTAAAATTTACAATTAGGCAAAAAATCAAACGAAGGTTAGCAGAAATGTTTCCATATATGTCATATATGTTTAAACCTATGTCGATGTAAAGTTGTTTTTTGAGTAAATTTAAATAGCTGCTGTTATAGTTATCTTAGAAGCAGCATAAAAATTCTCTCAGTTAGTATGCAAATAAAGAAATGATTAGAAATAAACGTGCATTAAATAAAAAAACCTGCAAATAAAAATAAGAAAAACCACGGAACTTTATGTTAAAAGAGTAGCACATTTTATCTATTATTTTAAAATTGAGTAAGCATTATTAAATTTTTAATGGTTCAGTCTAAAATTCATGAAGCAGTAACATTGCCTTTTCCAAATTATAGCTATCTTTCACACACAGCTCATTTTAAACGCTGGTTCAAAAACGCTAATTTCCAAGCTGTGAATTATATTGGAGCGCTCAGCGTCATCATGGCTACGTCATCACTTCTCACTTTCTGCTTCAGGGGGAAAAGCTCTATGAGCTAGCCCTTCTCTTCTAAGTCCTGCGTCGAGAGAGCGTGTTGAGCTCCGGGAACGACTGAACCGAAGAGTCGGAAGCTGTGCTCTGTGTGTCGTCGAGGGCATCGCGAGTTGTAGCGTGGAGAGTCTCGAGAGTACATGGAGTTCCGAGAACGACGAAGCAGAGTCGGGAGCTGTAATCTAGTGCTTTGCCGTGAAGCTGTCTCCACCGTGATAGCCTGATAACCTGGAGGCTGTGTCGCTGATCGGTCAGCGTGTTTATAGTAGTTCATCGATGACTGTAAAAACGTGTTTTGGAGCTGTGCTGACAATACTAGCCAATAAAGCGTGTTTCTTCATGAAATATTATTGTCATTATTCACTCCAAATGCTCACGAACCCCTTACGAACGTGAAGGAAGAAAATATCGTAGCAACTGCTGTCAGAGGAATACACTTAGTATTGCAGTAATAAAATTCTAAAATCCGTAATACTAAACTCTGCAATAATTATTTAAATCTGCAATACTATAAAGTGTATAAGTATATATACACACAAAGTAGTATACTGCTATACTAAAAGTAGTATACCTCACTGTATTCTAGCAGTAGTACTAAATTTTCTGGACTGCACCATTTCTAGATTAATCTATGTCACATGGCTTGCGTAACGCTGATGATGTATGTAGCTATTAAATCGGAACCTAAACTCATAATTTCGAGAACGAAACCTTTCTCTTAATAAACAATGGGTTATAATTTAAAAGTGACCGCTGATTAATACTTTTTTTGTATATACTTTTCTGAGAAATTTGAAGCTGAGAACAGATGTTTTAAAATTTCTGTTCTTAATTTCATATTTTTCGAAAACTGAAATTTCTTCGTGGTTTTTTCCCTTCCGAAGACATGATTTTGCAGCAATCAGCTCAATCCGCATTACAAACATAATTGCTTAAAAAGTATGTTATACAACAGAATTTTAAATGAAGGCTTCTGAAATCCCAATTTGAAAATAACTTTTATTCATCTAACGAACTTGCAGAGAAAGATGGCACCAATTGAGTTGTTAAAACTCGAACAAAATTGGAGAACAAGAAAAACTAGTGAAAGCAGAGCATCACTAAAACAAGATCATTCGTCACAACGAGGGAATTGGCTGATCATTTAAGTAAAACCAGATATCGTCATTAGAGAAACTCCCGAGTTTCAATTTGCACGACCGCCATCTTGGTCAGCGTCTGTGACAAATGGATTAATCAGGAGCATTGTGGAAAGGTCAAGAGGGCGCAGACGTTATTGCGTCCTCAAAAAGAGAATGACGAATAAACCCAGCAGTTAGTCATTCGCGGGCGATGTAAATGGTATGTACCGCACATAAGTTGGCAGCTTGCACAAAGCAATAAAGAGTATTTCATTTCACTCTCCATATAAATGCATAACATGCTTGTTTTTGTTCGAGGCAAAGGTCAAACTATCATCAATTTCAAACTTCAGTTTGTGAAACAGTAAAACATTTTATTTATTGTCAAAATATATACTGCATTCTCCAAGTCTTGCAAATGATTCTTAGGGTAAAGGTATATTTACATTTAGCTTATTAAGCAGAAAGATTCATGAAAATAAATGCAAAATAAATAAATAATAGCATATTTACTTTTCTGATCTCTAAATAGTTGAAGGTGATTACATATGACAGTCTGTATTATTTTCGGAAAGCAAAATTCTTTTTTAAATTTATTAGTATATTATTACAAACAGTTTATCAGTTTAACATGTTTCACTTATACACAAAATTAAATGATGCTTTTTTTTTATAAAGTCGGATTCAATCCAGGAATATTTAAGTAGATATTACAGTAGCTTGAATGGCCGGCTGTACAAGACAATTGAACAATAGCAGTACTACCAAGCTTTAAATATCGATAAATGGCAGACTAGCTGCTTAGGCATTTTTGTTCCTCATGCATTAGTATAAATATGACCTAGTTTCCCTTAAAAATGTTTACGCTTTATCATTATTAATCAAACAACAAGCAGTTAGACAGGTAGAAACATCAGTGATGTGCTTCATGATATAACAATAAAATATTCTTTTGCAGTTGAGGAGGTTTTTAGCCTTTTCGAAGTCCAGCTTTTTACATTTTTTCATCTACTTCTTTGTGTTCACAACTTTCAATGTGCACTGAAAAGAGCTTTCAGAGAACAGCAAATTTGATAATCAACAGCTATTCAAGTTTCCAGAGAAAATCAAAACGGTATTAAATTAAGAGGTTTTTTTTTTTTTTTTTTTTTTTGGCTGAAACTTTGATTGATTATGATTTATATTTACTCATGATTAAATATATGATTGCTTTGAAATAAGATTTGTTCTAAACAGATTTTTATATTAAAATATAAGAAAACAAACTCTTTCAACAACTTCTGCAAAAAAAAAAAAAAAAAAAAAAATCAAAACTATTTACTATGTCACCCGACTGTTAGGGCGGTTAGGGAATGTCGGCTGTTCTCTTCGTTGAGATTAGGTTTGAATCTTGATAGAGGCAGAGATATTTATTGCTGTGCAACGATTTTTGCGGATTGGAGCCCTTAAAGCCCCTCTATTTGAACGGCATTTCTTCCACCACTGATACAGTAGATAAGACAGCTAAATATTGGTAGTTTTCCTCGTATTTAAATCTACATCGAGCAAACCTGGTTGGAGAATTTGTCAAAACTAATGAAATGATCTTCTCGACCATTGAATGAATAAACTGCCCAGTCAAATCTATTGAATCTGAATCCTATACTACACAAGTTATGCGACACCTTTGGAAAAGTTTACGCAAGATACTTCTGGATATATCATTCCTTAGATCATACTGGTGGAAAAATCGAATTTCTTAATCCAAACTGCAAGGTTAATTAATCCTTTTATTGAAGAAAAATGCACTGCAATATGCAAAGGTGGATTTATGGAGCCAGATTATTTGCAGTTGCGATCGACTGTGCTGTCAAAAGAATCCGCGATAATTTTGAAGAAATAATAAACATACCCTATAGTCTAAGCTAATGTAGCCTTTAAGTTAACCACCCCATTTTCCTAAACCTGGCTGATAATACAGCTGCACGAGTTAAGGAATATCACGTTTCCTACGAATAGAAGAAGGCTTCATTTTTCTCTTTTTGGATCAAATTTATGTCTTTACATCGAAAATTTCTGTGTCATTCAAAATTTCTGTTATATTTCAATTTTATATATATTTAATAATATAACTTTGCGCCGAAATGATTAATATTCAAATTTTTAGTTTACGGTATGTGTCTACGTACGGAGCACTTTTTTTGAAATACATAAAATTTTAATTAAACACACATGCTTTTACATAAGATGGGATATAAAACTATAAGTATAGTTGGAATATTAGAGAAATTGTCATTAATTTTTAAAATATAGGTAATATTTTGAACTATTTTAGTGAAAATTTTCATTTACGTCATATCTCCTATAATGGATTATAATGAATATATTTCAATAATCTTTACACAGTATATAAATAGCATGCTTATCTGGGTTTTGTAGCAAAAGATTTGATGTACTTATAAAAGTTTTTTAAATATTCCAAACTTGGCACAAAAACTCAAAATTGAAACAAAAAAAATTCCTCTTTTCTTCAAAATACTGTCAATAAAATCAATAAACAAACACAAAGAGATCAGGTTTTGCTACAGAACACAGCTAAAATGAATAAAATATTTTGGCAAAATTTCATTTCAATATTCTAAATACATTTTGAGAAATGAACGTAATCGCAAACAAAAGTAACGAAAGACACAGTTTCTCAGAAAACGCTAAATTCGATTTCTGAATTCGCTGTTTATCTATTCCTATGTAGCTTTCAAACATAATGGGATTAATTTCTATTCCAAGGTATCCAAGGTATCTGAAAACAGGTAAAAGTCCTAAATATCCTGAATTAAATAATAATAAAGCAATCTGTGCACCTAAAAGCAATGTTTTCAGTTGGACAAAAGTTTCTTTAGGTAAAATAGTTCACAAAAGGTTATCAAAACACTCATTATTGTTCTGAGTCTTCCCATGTAGGCATTTTATTAGCAAATTCTTGTCACACAGTGAAAGATATGTTGCTTTTACAGCCTTTATAACTGAATCTGGGAGACCTGGTGATTTTTATAGAAATTGTTTGCCATCATGTAACGCACGCTTATACTTACACCAGCTATCTGGCCCTGCTGGACACTACCCATGCATGGGCTTTTCACTGCTGAGCAACAATGAAAAAAAGAAGCTATTACAGAGTCACAAATCCGCAATCACAAAGTAATGACAAGTTTGAACAAAGTCCTTCTTTGGAGTCTTCTGTCAGTTTCAATCCCACTGCAAAACATTCTGGGCAACACAATATAGAAAATACACCGGTAAAAGTTTACAATTGGGTGATCCTTGTTTTTTGGCAGTTCTTTTTTGACACCAAGATCGACACCAGGAAGTCACAATTTCAAAATGGCCGCTACACAAAACCAAAATAAGAACTCAAAGAATTGCACAAACTCTATGTCCATGTACACATCGATCTGTTTTCACTTAAAAAAAGCATCCTAGAATTGCACAAACTAGGCATTGCGCACTGCCTTAAATTTGTCCATGTACACATCAATTTATTTTCATTTAACCCCTTCGCGCCGACTGTCACGTATACGTGCCAGCAACGAACGCACTTATCTACCGGCCGACACGCAGGCGTGCCGGAGCATTGTTGCGTTTTCTACCGAATGTCACGTATTTGTGCCAGTACCTTGGAACGTTTTTCAAACTATAATTTCTGCCACAAGATGGCACTGTATGCCCATATGGTTTCAGATACATGTACATTAGACTTTCTACTCGAAATGAGAGAAGCATGACTCACATACTCGTGTTTTTGATTATATAAACAAACGGGGAACTAAATGTTTCCGAATGGCGCGATTTATGACGTCTCTTTAAATCGCACTTTATTCGCACGTGGTAGTTGTTTATTGTAAGTAGAAGTTTTATATGCGCTAAAGCGTTGAGTATTTCGGTTTACAGTTCAGTTTTTAGAAAATAATTAGATCTTGTTAGACGTGAATTCTTTCTGTTTTTACCGTTTCAATGTCGAAGCGTCGAAAATGTTTAACAGAGCATGAAATAGCAGAAATGATGCAAAATATTTCAGATATTGATTCTGAAATTCTGATATTCTGATATTGATTCTGAAAGATCATCTGAAAGACATTTTCCAAAACTTTGTTCAGAAGAGACTGATAAGAAAATGAGACGACGATGTTTCGTTTGTTCACATTCCCGGAAAAGTCCTCCAAAACGGCAAATGAGTTATTACGAGTTCAAGGAATGTAACGTAGGACTGTGTGTAGATCCCTGTTTTAAAACTTTTCATACGAAAAGAGAATTTTAAGTAATATATTTAGTTTTCAGATGTATAATGTTAAAAGTCATAAAATGGTGAGTAATTAAAATAAAATGTGTAAAATATGCATTTAGACAAGAAATAAGGTAATTAAAGTATATATATAAAAATATCTATAAAGCATAAGCCGTTTAAATACTCTATAGAACATTATTAAACAATGCGTTGATACTTCGGAAATTTCATGGATTTAGGCTTAGTAGCAAAAAATCCCCCGCCCTGGAGAGACGCTCGCGGAAGACACTGCCGGCCTCCGCGATAAGCGCGCGTTTTCGCTACCCGGCTCGAAGGGGTTTTAAATAAAATCAGGAAGCTAAAACACAGTTAAAACTATCATGGTAACCAGAAGTGAGGTTTCATTGCCAAAATTTAAAAAAAAAATGTAACTTATCGAAGAAGCACCCAATTCTACACTAGAGCCGAATTCGGAATTTAATTTTGATGAACTTGCAGTATACATGTTTTGCAATTCACGATTTTTTGAAGGAACAGCAGGGTACTGATTTACACGGAAGCTACACTTTTTAGTCCTCTTAGACCTCGCTTTTGGCATTTTCGATTGATTTATAATAAAAATCAACTTTGAAATAAGATATAAAAACCAGAACCGAAAACAAAAATATCAAGAACTAGCAAATAATTAGCAACAGCGATATCGCGAAAAGAATGCAAACAACTTTCAAACGATAAAAGCGTTGCCCCGTTCAGTAACTCAAATTTAAGTAACGAAACAGATGCCAGATGCAAATAAAACAATAGAAAAGAAAAAAGAAAACGTTAATTTATACTTTAAAATGAGATTGTAAACATTTATATTGTTTAATAATTAGAAAATAGCTGTCTAAGCTTATAGTTTATATTTTTACGTCCCTTTAAATGCTAACTTCCGGCATCCGAAACTTCACTTATTAATTATACTATACTTCTAGTTATCGTAAAAACAAAAATAAAGTATTTTTGGAAACCTAAGAGTCCCCTAAAATTAATTCAATTTTATTTACAGCTTTTGAAAAATCGTTATTTTTGGATGTACTTATGTATAGACGAGTTGCTAGTTCGATATCCAAAATTCACAGAAGTAGGCGGATAGAAAACAAAAC
Organism: Stegodyphus dumicola; assembly: GCF_044657685.1. Taxonomy (NCBI): domain Eukaryota; kingdom Metazoa; phylum Arthropoda; class Arachnida; order Araneae; family Eresidae; genus Stegodyphus; species Stegodyphus dumicola. The sequence goes on from NC_140771.1 coordinate 120,582,971, forward strand.
TGCCGTTTAAGATACAGAAAGTCTAGTGACAGTCTATCGCAATAATACAGTGAATACAACTCTAACACTCACAGAATTGTCTCTTCATTGCAATAATGATTATGAGCGCATGCCTTCGCCCTCGGACTGATTCTATTAAATACGGAAGGGTCATAAAAATGGAGACGAACCAGTTGGCTGCATGGCGTAAATGGAAGGTTGCCTTCACGAAGGCTTCCTTTCCTTTAGGCAGATAACCCTAGAAGCTTTGCCAAAATTACACAAACGAAACCAAACCATAAAAATTGATCGAGCAAAGTTTCGGGTGCTTTAATAGATTACAAGTTACCCCTTGAGCATTCTTTTAGCTCAAAACTTTATCGATCACTGTAAATATGATAATAAGACGAGCGGTGCTGCTATCGATGATTCAAAAGTGTTCGATTCATCTTTCTGCAAAGCCTACCCGTGTTTATTGGGAAAATGAGGGTTTTTATTAAATAAGATGCTGGGAAAATAAGGGTTTAGGGTGTTTTAATGGCTATATCGTTCCTTAAAACAGTATCCTATACTGCACACTATAGTATTGCACTTAATTATTGCTTTGTCACCTTTTGAGAATTACCTTAAAATGCAATAGCACCTTGCTTTCATGCATCCAAGAGAGATAATTGTGCTATAGTGCTAAAAATTACGAATTATTTTGATTAATAGCACACTAAGTGTCGAAGTTAATTTATAGGGTATTTCTCCCACTTCCCTAGCGTCCTTCGTGGTGTAGTGGTTCTGCACGCTGGGCCGGTATTCCAGAGGTCCGTGGTTCGATTCCCGACGAAGGCGTTTGCTATTTTTCATCTCTCTTGTTAAAAAAAAAAATCCTAATGTCTCTACAAACTGTACACATAATTTAATGTCAATAATCTCTTAAGCTGGGCAGTTTAACAATTAAGCTAGGCCTTTTGTATATATGTACACGAATATTATACTTTAATAACACATTCGGAATTTACTGAGTTTCCACGCTTCCGCAGTAAATCATGAGACGTGGACAGGGGAGTTTACGTATTTAAATAATTTAGCGCTTACTCCTTAAATTTTATATTAAACGAAAATACATTTTTCTAGATTTGTCTCAGAGAACTGCATGTGGACTATTTAAATATAACTTAAGCTCTTGCTTTGTCGAAGGTGCCTACAAATAGACGATGTTCTGTAAGAAATATAAGTAGATAACGACATATCAAGCTGTTATCCCTAAGACCTTCTTACATGTAAAGCCCTATTTTCCTTGTAAAGAAAGCAACTTCTAAAATCTGAAATAATACGATAGATCAGGCATCCTGAACAGTTTTTCCATAATTTTTAAGAAGCTTCAGACATTGCACCATCTTAAGAATAGAGTACAAATTTTCCGCCATAAGTCCCAAAACCCAGCAGCGTGAATTTCGACATTCTCCATAGAAAGACACCGAGAAATAAATTACGATTTTAAAGCCAAAGAATACCCCAAAAGAGGCCCGGATATTTATTTGCGTACAGTAGCTGTCACAACAGTCGTAAATATTCTCACAATGACGGATGAAGGGATTCGAAATTCTCTTGAAGTGAGGTTAAAGATTAGTGTCGCGAGCTGAATAATTATAATGATTTTTGAATACATCCGGCGATCTTTGAAAGTACAGTGCCATGAGATGTCATCTGCAATAACATAACAATTTCATCATTTCGATTCACGATCATTATCTCTGTAGAGTATTTTATCTTGTCATCTTGAAGAAACGGTCTGTCCTATTTCTGAATTTCCACCTTTGTACTAAGATTTAAAGGTGAAAATCTGAGAAAAATACAAAGAAAGAAAATTTTTAAATTGATGAGTTTTGCGGTTGCATAGCATACTTTTGTGAAAGAAGGCCTAAGATAAATGTTAAAACCATAGTAAATAAATATTTTAAATCTGATGGTTTGCAAAATTTATTAATTAAAGCCATTTTAACAAATTCATAAATTTACAGGAAGGCCCACCAGCGGCCAAGCGGTAAAGACGCTGAACACTGGTAGTTCGGTCCGCGGTTCGAATCCCGTGAACGGGTTGGCTGCATGGGCGTTTTCGTGGTTTTCCCCATGTGTAATGTGTATACGAGTCAGTTTTCCTCAGAAAGTCCTCCACGAAAGCATCCCTCCCTTTAGGCAGATAGCTCTCGTGTGCTTTGCCATAATCGAATAATCCAATCCAATCCAACCCATAAATTTACAGACATTAACTGCTCCGGCAACAGTATGTACAAACCACAAATAATAATAGCATTTGTAAATGTCAATGAATTTTCTAATACTTTAAATACATATTCTAAAAATAATAGAAAAGGAGAATACCCAACCCAACTTTCGCCATTTTTTATGATTCAAGTTATTAAAATAAGAAAATAAATAATGCTAACAAATGTTGACTTAATTTTATCTTAATAAACCCATTTCTTGTTTAAAAATGCTGAAAAATCATAAAAAAATTAACTCATTAAGATATTATTCACTGGATGTATACTGTAGGTTAACAAATGGATATTGATGAAAAAATGTAAAAAATATTTGACGATGCCTTCAGTTTTTAAAAATGTTGAAACCACTATTTTTTAATTTCTTTTTTCTAATCAGAAATACTGAATTACTAGAAAGGATTTTCCCGTAAAAGAATAAACTTTATAAAACTTTAAGAGAGTCAAATCAAACTCAATTTAGCTTATTTCAATTTCAATTTCAATTTATTCAATTAATTTAGTAAATTATAAACAAAATATTTTTTACCTCCGCTTTTAATACAAAGCGTTGCATTTGATTTATGAAGGAAATGTTTCGCTTTCTGGTAAAAGAATGAGAAACAAGCTCACTTATCATGATCTCTTTGGTGAATTGGCACTATTTTAATTTTACAGAACGAAGAAAATATTTAGTTCTATATAATGAAAGCATTTAAAATATTTTTGATATTTTTTACACCAACTTTTTTTGCAAAAGTTTATAAAGTATTTTCTCTGTCCTATTAGCGTGCCTTCGAGGTATAAATTGAAACACGTCCAGCGCGTAATTGGGTGGCCTGGAGTTCGTATCCCGGCGAGAGCACTGTATTTTTTTCACATCTCCTATATCGATAAGCCTGATGACTGTAGAAGTAGTGCCCGAACTAAAAGGTGGTGGACGTCAATACCAGGATTTGGAAATAGCGTCACCTCATCTCAGTCACCCTTTAGGGGAAGTATATAATAGGTATTTTCTCCCTTCTTGCCGCGGGCTGGAAGCATGCCTGACGCGTTACTAGGAGGTTCGGAGTTCAAATTCCGATTGCACATTTTTCACATCTCCTGCATTGATAAACTTATGACTCTACAAGTTAACCTTATATTGGAAACTAATACTATACAGAAATACAAATAACCTACCGATGCAAAGCTAACCTGAAATGATTAAACCCTTTTAAGTTCATTATTTTTAACAATATTTTTGCATTTAATTCTTTTATTTTTCGTAGTGTATTGAAGAAGTAAGAAATAGCATAAAAATTGAACACGTTAGAAATGAATTCTTTTTCCCTATTATGTGAATAATAAGGAAACTAAAGCGATTTATGATCAAATAAATATTATTGAGTTTGAATAATTGAAGATAATTTAAGTGCAAATAAAATCCCAGAAAGCTATTAATCATTTTTCATATTTAATGGAACGTGTTTTGAAAAATAACTCATTTTGTAGGAATTTAAGATGTAAATGACTGTGAGAGCAGCTTCTATTGGTTTAAAATAGTTTAGCTTGTTTTGTCATTGCATATATTTATGTATTATGCACGTTATTTTGGGTTAAGCCATTTAAGGGAAATGCAACAATAATTCTCAAAATGGCATTTACAAATCACAGTAGTATGTATACACTATGCTTTAAGAATTCCCAGATTAAAATTAAAGAAAAAAAAAAAAGACCTTGCATTTGCTTTTTATCTCTCGTCTACCTGCTTACACTGGAAAGGGAGGTGATGCTTTCGGTCCGAAAATTCGATAGTATCAATAAGCATGAATTAGAATCCCCACATCACGTTTTTAGAATTTTTAGAATAATATTTATCTTTTTGTGTGTATGTATGTGACGATATTTTCTTCCACGATAACTCTTCTACGATACTTTCAAAAATTTCTGTTTTTCGTATTTAAGCTAGTATTTGAATTCATATAAAGAGTTGATTTGGGGTAAATGGTTTGGGGTAAATAGGTCGTAATTCTTTACTTGAAGCCCATCACAGTTTTTAATGGACAACCGGAAGGGGTATTTTATTTGACCGGAAGGGGTATTTTATAACACTTTCATTGAAAATTTGTATTAATGTAAATATTTGTATTTGTATTAATGTATTAATTGAAAATTTGTTTAATTCAAAACTTTTCAGTTTTAGTATTTAAGACATTTATACCAATGGGAACAACTAAACTGATAAATCTGAAGTGATACTTTACTTGAAGCTCTGAACAGATTTTCGTGAAACAATATATTCTTCTCGGATTTGGTATTTACCTGATCTGGGGACTGAGATCTATATATTACATTTGTAAATATTAAGCGCATTCTTCTAATTATGCCTAATGTAACGAGGGTAGCTCAGTATGAAGATGAATTTTTATTGTGAAGCAATTAAACTTATTACACTCAGTCCTCAGTTTTGCGTCAGTTTCACTATTGTGTGGAATTGCTTTCAAATAAAAAGATGTTGCTACCAAATGTTATCGCTAAATATTAATTTTGAAGCAATAATGTAGTAAATATAAATATTGTAGGGAATATAAAAAAGTATGACAACTACATAGCACTGTACTGGAAATTCTAAAGCTATATTGCTTTTAAAGATTTTGTGATTTTATTGCTAAATTTTACGTGGTGTTAAATGCAAAGAAAGTTGTGTTTAAAAAATAATAGGACAAATAAAGTATTTATCATATTATAAAAAAACTGACATCATGAATTGAGAAAAGACCGGAAAATATATATAGCAACACATAACACTGTATCGAGAATTCTAAAAATATGCTGCTTTTAAAAACATCGTTGTGATTGGTAAGTCACTGATTTTTAAATCCGGAAAACTTCATGATCAGGCGATATACTACGATCGATGCGATATTTTCAAATAAAAGCATGAGAACGGATGTGTATGTGACTATATGTCGTTATGATTTTTTATTGTACAGAAGATTAGAATAATAAACAAGTAGTAAAAAATTGAATTGTATTTATATGTCAAAAATTGAACTAGTAGAGGTTATAATCAACACACACCATAAATTTTATGAATTTTTTAAATTTTATTTACAAACGGTCAAGCAATTCAATATTTTAAATGGCAACGAGCTATATATTCACGCTTTCGTTGTTATTTAAAACATGGAACTGGTGGGAGGTAATGTGCGGGACGCATCAGACATTTTTTTCTTGTGTTTATTAACCAGAGTGGTTAATGAAAAGTGAAAAGCCTGCGAATAATAAAAGAATGGAAAAGATTTTTATCTAGTGAAACATGTTTCACTGCATGGGTTTTATATGGTTTCTCAGCTTTAAACTGCGTTCACACTGGAGCGTTGGCGCAAAAAGAGGACACGGGAAAAAGCGTTTCCCGCGTACGTCAATTCACACCAACGGCGGAATGTTTCGCTTTAAATGTTGCCACATGCGCACACTAGATGGCTCTTCATATCGGAAACTTTGAAGAAATGTGAATCTGTGTGTGGTATTTTGAATTTTTACGGTTATATTTTTTAATTAAATTTCTGATAGATTAAAACTGATTTTATTTCATGATTTATGTAAGAGAAGCAGAATGCAATGGTTTATATTAATATGTGAGAGAAGCTGCAGAAGGAGATGCAAATAAATTAATTGAAGAAATGAACTTGAAAGAAATCGAAATTTCTTGTAATTACTTTCTCCTCATTGAACCATTTATCCAAAAGCAGAACATAATTTTTGTCAGAATATCGCAGAAAAGAATCGCTTGGCAGGTAGGAATAGGATATACCAAAAAAGGATTCTTGTATATATCTAATTTGCTTTATTTATGAATTTTGTTCAATTATATTTAAAAATTTGTAATTGGATATTTCGATTTTAGAGAGTGATTTTTTCATGGGGGTAAAATACGATAAATTTTTTGAGCGATGTTTTGCGGATGTGAACTTTCTTTAATATAATTGGATTAATTAAGACAATAAAAAGTATATTTTGTTTAAATGTATGTAGTATTTATAGCATTACTAAACAGAATTTTCAAAAAAGTGCTTTCTTACTTATGTACATATTTTTTACTTTAAATTTAACTGTAATTTCTTCAATTAGTCATTCATATATTAATAAAGAGCCGCTGTGTAAAGTTTTATTTTATAAAGCCATTTTTATTTAAAACTCATTGAATTAACTGCATCTTATGTAATATTTCATTTTCTTTGTTAAAATTTGAATCCCACAATTAGTAAGTTTGCTAATGCTCTTGCAAGTGTTCTTTAAATTAATGAAAAATTAACAAGATTAAACTTTTGGCTAACTTCATGTATAAGTTGTCTGAAAAATAGTTATGCATGTTTAGAAAAACAAATCTGAAGCCATTAAAATGCCTAGAAGTATTCCATAAAATCAGCTACATGCTGGCAAGCTTCCTTTCTTTATAAATAATAGTTTTCTTAATTTTTTAAACAAATGGTTTACTCCTCACCCCTCGTTTAAAATTAAGAACTCAGTATTTTTAATTAGGTAAAACAGTAGCTTTATAATAATACCAGTCTCGCGTCAGCCGAAACACAATCTGATCTTAGCAGTCAGATCATCTTATGAATTGTCTTATGAATGTCATCTTATGAAAGGCTCTTTGTCAAAAGGCTAATGCACACAATGCCTCTTGAAAGGCGAAAATTACGTTTATAGTCGATGGAAATTAAATGCAAGCTTCTTGTGCACACACAGAAAAAGAACGGATTGTCGCGGTAGGTTAAAACAATTTAGTGCGTTCACATCATCAGAGCCGAAATAAGCAATGCTCGAACTCACAATACAAATTTCCAGAATAGTTTTAATTCTCTACTCAATGTGTTACCTCTGCGCTAAGGTGTCTTGCGTGAAAAGTTGGTTTTCATATTCTATTAACTATATTTTATCATATTATATTTAAGTATGTTATATTATATTATATTTTATAAATATATAACTATATTATATCTACTCGTATATTAAAGGTATTCTATTAACTTATGCATTTTTGATTAATATTTGAAATTTTTATTAAGATTAGTCCCATTTGAATTATTATTTTCCTTAAGAAGAATTTTTGAAAGTGTAATCATTTAGAAAACGCAGTAAAACTGGACATTTGAAACGAGATGTCTGAAACTGACGCGGCAAGCGGCGAAAAGTTGAAGTTAAGTCAACTTGCGAGTTCCGGTCATCCAGAAAATACCGCCTCTGATCTGACTTCTGATTGGCCACCACTTTCCGTCTTAACGCATTATCGTGTTAATTTGAACTGGGCTTTACTCTCGAAGGTCTTAAAATTTTAAACCGATGTGTGTAATAATCTTAATCGTTTAAGCAGATTTCTGAGTGAGTACGGTTTCGTAATGGGTTGAATGCACGCATAGCCGATGATAATTTGCTAAAATTTATTTACACAAAAGAAGCACGTTACAGTACTGGAACTTTCCACAGAAGTACTCGCACAGCTCAATCGGACAGAGCACAATCAGTAGGTTCCACTTCAACTACTAATAACGTTAAACACAACGTAATGCGATATCCAAAGAGCAAATCTCGGACGGAGACCTCTCAGTACTTCAAAGTGGGCTTTGAACTAAAGCATAAGAACTCATCATGGATCATGGATCATACCTTTACTGCTGGCTTTAGCTACTAGGAGCTCTTACTAGTATATTATCATTATACCATAGGCCATTAATGTTAAAAACTTAAGAGGTGTATTTAAAACTACACCGCCCCCGAAGGCGAGATCAATAAATGAGAGAACTCATAAAATAAGTTTTGCTAAATTGCATATCATAGAAGTCTATATCAATAGCGGCGAGATGCGAAATGAAAGTTTAAGCTTCTGGGTGAGTCTAGAAGTGTAGAAACACGTGATCAGCGTAAGGCATTAAGACTGGTCGAGGAGAGAGTTCGAAAAATGAAGTTTTTTGTAGTTTCTGGAAATAAATAAAGTTTGAACATAGTAAAAGCAACATCTATCTGTGAACTTAAGAGTCCTATGTCTTTTGAAAAACTTGAAAATCTTCTAAACTTGCGATATAGTCATTAAATAAATAGGAAACTGTAAAAGGCGAAAATGAGGTCATGTGGCTCACTTGAGCCAATGTGGTGAGAGTAAGCACTTGATGTTGACCACGAAACTTTGATTTTAAAACACACGATACGAAATAGTAAAAATAGAAAGTAAAAGTAAAAAATCTTGGTTAAATAAGTAGTAAAACGAAGAATTCATTTAATCGATGAAAAATAAAGTCCTAACTTTGCAAAGTTCATCTTTCTTGAATAGTAACTGAAGAGTAATAGTAAAATAAAAATTTTGTGCAATATATACACTACCATCACTTAAAATTGTGGTGGATCGTTAGAGGCTTTTTCACTACGAGCTCAATCGTAGGGTCATAGTCTGTAAGCGATTTAATAGCTTTATAGGGAGAATTTCTCAGATCTTCAAAGAAGTTGTATGCAGAAATTAGGATTTGGTCATTAATTGGGTTGATATCCAGGTCTTTGTGAATTTTAGAATTTCGCATGAACCAGGGTGCTTTCACTATGCTGCGTAAGATTTTGTTTTGAAAAATGTTTAATTTTTGTCAGCCCAGGCTGGAACTGCATAGAGGATTATTGGGCGAATAAGTAGATATTTTTCTTGATACGGAGGTTTAACTTAAGAGTTTCTTCCAATTAATGAGTAGAGAACAATGAAAGCAGCGTTAGCCTTATTTGTAACATATTGAATATGATCTTTGAAATTTAGAGTTTTGTCAATATAGACACCTAAGTATTTATAGGAGTTGGCAACAGGAATATCGTGGTTATTGAGTCGGATATTTATATTCACTGAGATATTTTTCCTGTATCTGCGGAAGAGAACTACTCAGCATTTATCAGTATTTAGTTTGATTTTCCATTCTTGACAAAATTTGTTAATAATGCTGACTTGGAGCTGAAGTTTCTCTAAAGCATTATTTGGACTTCGTAAACTGGTGAGGATGACTGTGTTGTCGGCACATTTGAGAATATTAGAATGAAAAGGTAAAGGCATATCGTTTATGAATATTGTAAAAAGCTTCGGTCCTAAAACACTGCCCTGAGCTACTCCACTGTAAATCACTTTTTTTGAAGAAATTGCTTCACCACCGCGCACTTGAAAAGTACGACGTTTAAAATAAGAATGCATAAGCTTGATAAAGCTGTTTGGGATTGGGATTATTCAATTATGGCAAAGCACACGAGAGCTATCTGCTTAAAAGGAGGGATGCCTTCGTGGAGGACTTTCTAAGGAAAACTGGCTCGTATACACGTTACACATGGGGAAAACCAGGAAAACGCCCATGCAGCCAGCCCGTTCGCAGGATTCGAACCTTGGACCGAACTAGCAGTGTTCAGAGTCTTTACCGCTTGGCCGTAGGTGGCCCCAAAAACTGTTTGATAAAAGGAAGTTAGATAGCTCATGAAGTAAGCCAGCATGCCACACTCGATCGAAAGCTTTTTTGAAATCGAGGAAGCATGCCACTACTCCGTTCTTTTTTGTAAATTCTTGGGCAATGAATTCAACTAAATTTAGTATTTGATGTGTGGTACTTTGAGGAATCCAAATTGATGCTTGTCTATTAGATTAAGGCGTTCTAGATGATTGTTATTTCTAGCTATTTCTAGTTATTTTCAGTAAGTAGTTTCAGATTATTGAGATCAAGAGTGCTTGATGGGGATTGTAGACGAAGATAAAAAGAAAAGGTTCAGCATTTTCTATAGTACAAGCAGGGTTTAAATCATATTCGGCTATTTTGATATGGTTTTTAATGAGAATTGCGTTTCCTCCTCCTCTATTATGTCTTCTGTCTTCTCTGTAGATACGGTAGCCTTGTATTTTAAATTTGTCGCAAGAGAGGAGATGTGTTTCATTCACTAGAATATTACCAGTGTTATGTCTAGTAAGAAATTTGAAATTTCCATTTGTTGGTATCTGATGCCGCTTGCATTATAGTAGCAAAGCTTTAAGAAGCTATTTGTAGCTGAGATAAAATTTATTTGACTATGAGTTTGATTAAAATTCATAGTTCAAATTTGAGAAATATTCGAAAGCCGCCATACCGACCTCTAGTTTGTCAAATATTGTTTTCGTTGTTTTAAATTCTTTAACTTAAGTGAATTGGATTTTTATCCAGTTAAAAAAGCCAAGTGGGTTTGAGTTTATGTCTTCTGTTTTATTATTGTTTTCATTTTCCTTTGGAATATTCCATGCATTTTTTGTTTTGTTCTAAGGGAGTGAAGGAAAATCTTTTTTGTTAAATTTAAATTGTTCTTTTTTCTTTTCTTCTCCTAAAGCTTTAAATTCTTCGATTTGCTTCTGAATATTATAAGGGTGTTTACTGCAACCTTTAAAGGAAGAAACGTGGTTTTGTCCACAGAGGGCATAAACAGGGAGTTTGTTGTCATTTTTTGTTATTTTACTAGTGAATGTTTCACGAGGCTCTGCAGATTTTAAACAGGGAGGTTTATAGTGACATCTGTCCCGTGTGTGCCCATACCTTTGGCACTTATGGCACTGCACGGGTCCAGGGCGAGCTTTAAAAGGCTCGATAAAGACATCAAGTTTCTTTAGATCATATATTCTTTTACCTGCTTTATTTCTAGTACATTCTGCTATAAAAACAGAAAAATGAACTTGCTTTCCTTCAATAGTGTGAATTACATGTTGAATTTTTTAATTGGGATACCTTCTTGGGTAATTTCGTTTTTGATTAGTTCCATATTAGCTGTTTTTGGAAGTTTTTTAATTATTGTCTTGATAGACGTTTCACTGTTGACGTTAAAAGTATGAAAAGGAATATGTAGTTTTGTTAGGTATTTAGTAACTGTGCGGTAGTGATCTGAGTCATAAACTCTTATGATCAGTGTACCTCCACTTAGGTTTCCACGATATTTTTTGATATTTAATTGCTCTTCAAGCTCTTCTTTCATCTTATCCCAATCCCCCGTGAAGTCTGCTAAGACTATAGGGGGAATGTGTCCTGCTTTTTTGTTGGGTGTAATAAATTCACCTTCCTCTGCTTCCATATTGTCTTTTAGTTCATCGAATTAATTTTTTTCAGCTGATTCCTTATTTCGAAATTTGATAGAGTTATCTTATGAGTTATTCTAGGGGGTTATGTATCCTTCTTTATCCATTGTGGTTTTCTTTTTGATTCTAGATTTTTGACTAGCAGTAATATCTGACTGACTTGTTTCCTGTCTAGGATTATTTAGGGTTTCTTTTTGTTTTATTTCATTAATGTATAATTATAAGATATGTATATCCTTTTCCATAGAATTGACGTAAGTTAAATGAACTTCAGTCGCATTATTTGGATTAAATGAATTTTGATAAGCATGAAACTCAGAAAGCATAAGTTGCTTAAGTTTTTGTGAGTTATCACTGGTAACTTCCAGATTTCTGTGATTACACGCAGATTTGATACGGTTTTCGATCGCCTCCTTGTCCATGATAGCATAAGACCTGATGTCCTCTCCGGTCTTATATAGTTTTTCCCGGCGGCCGAGAAATCTCTTGTAGCTTCCATTTCTTGAAATTACTGGGAGGCATGTACGGTTCAAGTTACATATAATGGCGGGTTACGATTATAGTTATTTAATTGCAGTTATACGGGGACTTAACCAAAATGCTGCCAAGTTTGGCTACTTTTTGAAGTTTCTCGCAAAATTTTGCAACAAATATTAGTCGCCACTGCCAGTTTGACGATGCCTCGCCATTTATCTCAATGTTAAATAGATTTCCTTTTATAATCTTATCTTTCGGGCAAAGCTTCACTCTCTTCCTACTTTTCATGTTATGTTATATAATTCCACATATAATTTCACTAAAGTTTTTTACATATGTACAAAATTCGTAACAATACTTATTTTTGTTACTTTACTATCATGATTCTATTTATCATTTTAATTCTTAATTTATGTCTATCATTTTCATATGCATTTTTAAAGCCGTATTTTCCAAGCAAAAAGACATATTATAAAGGCTTCAAGACACACTTAAAAGTAACCACACCATAGAGTTAAAATTCAATATCATATATATGTCAGGTATATTAATCCACGTTTCAAAGGCAAATTATACTGTAGTTTACCTCAGAAGTAGCCAAACTCGCAATCAACTCAAAACCTACCAGTTTTCTGAAGTCTGGTGTGCTATTAGGATATGAAAATGTGCTCTGGAACATGGTTCTGGCTACGATGATGAAAATCACGGACCTATCCTTGGAGCTTTCACCGAATATCAAAGCATGTAATTACCATATGTTTTGACCTCTCAGGAAAGTACTCAATGCAGAATTTTGAGATAACCGAGGTGGTGCATGGGTTGCTACGTAGTCAACCGCAGAAATTTTTTTTTTGCTGTTTCAGAAAATCCAAGAAGCGTCAGAATATCTCTATCAAAGAGGTAGTGACTATGTTGAAAGGTAAAGGGTTTCTTTCCACGTATCCTGTTAGTGAAAGTTTTAAGTTTTCTTTTGTCTCTGTTATTATTAAAGTCCATTTATATGTATGTTATGTATGTATACAGATACATATACTCCCTTCTTGCGACAAAGCGAGAGACGACAAAATTGCAAAATTTGAACTAAAAACAACAGAAATTAAACACCTTTTATTCTATTTTACATCTATAAAGTGCATTAATTCGGTGGAAATGATTATTCAAACCCTAACATAATCTCATCAGATTCTAATATCAAAATAATTTCTAGACAGTTTTATTTGTTTGCTTTTTACAATGCTTATTCGCATTAGCAAATTTGCTGTTTTTTCTGTATTATTATTCGCTTAGATTGTGCTTTAATAATTATATATATGTATATATGCATAATAAAATAACAAATATTAAAAGTTTAACTTCATATTCCATTGAAACGACAACAGAAGAATTAAATGAACAAAGGAGTGTATTATTCCAGAAAATTAAATAAGTGGTATACAAACATTCATATATAATACACACATACAAATCAAAGGATCATGAAAAAAGGAAGACAGAAACTGTTTTTTTACTCAGAAATGTAAAAATTCTTTTTGTTTCTCTCTCTCTATATATATATATACATATATAAAGATTCAAATTTTCTTATAAAAGTCGAAAGATTGTATGAATTATCAGTTATCTTTGGATGAGAGAAAACACGCGTTGTTCTTTAACTTAATATGTTTCACAAACAATAAGCAATCAACAAATGGACTGTATTCCTACACTTTTATTTCATTACACTAATTATAAATAATATGTCAGCGATGCGAAATAATTGATACAAAATAAGCGAGCCATTCTACATGGCTGTCACAAACACAATTCTATCAATCCATTATCTTGTTGCCACACATAAAGTTCGAAACTAAAGGAAGAAAAATAAAAGGAATTTACGCTGTTTGCAACAATAAAATGAAGCAAACGATACTCACATAAACATCCTGGCCCTCGTTGAAATCCCAGGGGGTTTCAATAGTTGGAGCATTTTGAAACTTCTTAGTCTGTAATAAAGATAAACATAAGAAAAATAATACAAAATATTATATGCGAAGCAGTTCATAGTTTTTTAGTCTGAATAGGAAGAGGACACAATTTCACGACTGGTCGTTTAATGACACCATGACCAGTTTTAATACTAGCAACTCTGACTCTTTGATCTGAGCCCGGATGAACAGCAATTATTCTCCCTAACCTCCATTTAAGAGGCGGAAGGTTGTCTTCTTTGATGAGTACTAAGTCATTGAGTTTTAAATTGTTTTGACATTTTTGCCATTTAGGTCTTTGTTGAAGCTGAGACAGGTATTCTCGACTTCATCTTTTCCAGAAGTGCTGAAAAATAAACAGTCTCACATGCCATCTGTCAAGGTGATTGAAGGAACTATGATTTAAGTCTGGTTCAGGTATGGCAGTTAAAGACGTTCTTATTAGGAAATGACCAGGTGTTAATGCAGTTAAATCATTTGGATCAGCCGATGTTGGACACAATGGCCTAGAGTTGAGACAAGCCTCAACCTGCGCTATCAAGGTCTGAAATTCCGGATAGGTCAGCACAGTATCACCAACAGTTCTTTTTAGATGTAATTTCATTGACTTTACTGCCGATTCCTATAGACCACCAAAATGGGGAGATGATGGCGGGTTGAATATCCATTTTATTTCCTCTAAAGACAAAAATTTGAGAATTTCTTGATTTTGCTTACATTGCAAAAAACATTTTCTGATTTCTTTGTCTGCACCTTTAAAGTTAGTACCGCAGTCACTATAAATCTCAAATGGTTTCCCTCTTCTTGCAATAAATCGTTTCAATGCACTTAAAAATGCCTTTGTTGACAAATCTTCTACCACTTAAAGATGAACTGCCTTGATTACAAAACACACAAATAAGCATACGTAATATTTAAATGATTTTTGTCCACGTCCTGCACGATGTTTAATCATGAACGGTCCAGAAAAATCTATTCCAGTTCGATGAAATGGTCGCCATTGTGTTACTCTAGATTCCGGTAGATCAGCCATTATTTGACTTGCTGTTTTAGCTCTAAGTTTGCAACACGTGATGCAAGATCTTACTACTTTTCGGATAGCAGATCTAGCAGCTATGATCCAAAATTGTTGTCTAATTAAAGATAGAAGAAGTTCCGGTGCTGCATGCAGATATTTGACATGAACGTGTCTAATTATGATTTCTGTCAGATTGTGTTTTGAAGGTAATAAGATTGGATGTTTTTCATATTCTGATAGTTGCGCATTTTTCAGTCTTCCTCCTACACGTAACACTTTGTTGTCATCTAAAATTGGACACAAGCTAGGGAGGTTGCTGTTTGTAGGTAAGTCCTTTCCCAACTCCAAACATTGAATTTTTTTAAAAAAGTAAAATCGCTTATTCGGGCAATACAGAAAGTTTCAGCTCGAATTTCATTACTAGATAAAAAAGACGTATTTCTTTCTAGATATGCTACTTTAGAATTCGATATGAATCTTAATATCCAAGCAAATATGCGTTGTAACTTTGGAAATGAAGATATATTTGATATAATAGCAAGTTCCTGTACAGGTTCAGAAACTACAAATGAGACTGTTTTACGTGCATCTGGTAATGCCTCTTCATCTATAAGAATATTTTTAGACAAGACAATCTCACTGCACTTTAACCAAGAAGGACCATTCCACCACAATTGATGAGATATTAGTTCTGCAGGAAATAACCCACGTGAAGCACAATCAGCTGGATTTTCCTTCCCATCAACATGACTCCAGTTCTCAGGTGGTAAGATGGAATATATTTCAGAAACTCTATTGGATACGAATACTTGCCATTTTTTAGGATCTGACCTTAGCCGTGACAACACGATTTGTGAATCACTCCAAGCTTGCACTAAATCAAAATTTATAACTAATGCAGCTCTTACAGACTGAATCAAGCGTGCCATTAACACTGCTGCACATAATTCCAGTCTTGGAATCGTAACAGATTTTAATGGTGCTACACGAGTTTTAGCTGTTACGAGTTTAACATTAATGTCAGGGTTATTGCAAGTTTTGATATAAATAACTGCTTCATAACCTCTTTCAGACGCATCACAAAATCCGTGAAGTTCACATCGAAAATAATCAGGTAGCAGAATTTTCCTAGGTATATTTATAGAATTCAAAAGTTTAACTTCTCTACATAGATTTCTCCAATTTCGATCAATCTCTTCTGTTACAGGATCATTACATGATAATTGTAATTTCCACAATTGCTGAAGGATCATTTTAGCGAGAATTACAAACGGAGCTATCCACCCCCAATGGATCGAATAGTTTTGCTACGAATGACAAAATAATCCTTTTAGTCGGAAAACTTTGATACTCTATTACACCGACATTACATTTGAATTCATCATTGTCCGGATGCCATTCCAATCCCAGAACTTTCAATGTTTTGTCTTCTATTACACGATGAATATTGTCACTATCTGTGTTTGTTAAGCCAGAGGTTTTTAAAAATGACGGTTCACTTGTCGACCATTTGTGAAACTCAAAGCCACCACGTTTTAGCAGTTGTTGCAATTCGTCTATCAATGCAATACCTTCCGAACTATCTTTTACACCAGTTAACATATCATCAACATAAAAATCTCTTAAAACTATATTCTTTGCCTTTGGAAAGTTTAATCCTTCATCAATCGCTAACTGACTCAAAACCTAGGTTGCAAGATATGGAGCAGCTGCAGTTCCATATGTAACTGTTTTCCCAAACGAGAAACTTGTATTTGTTTATACGGGCTATCTCTCCATAATATTCTCTGAAAATATCTATCTTTTTCACGAACCTTTATCTGTCGGTACATCATTTTAATATCAGCGGTTATTGCAATGTTATGAAGTCTAAACCTTAGTAAAATACAAATTAAGTCATCCTGTATTTTTGGGCCTATCATTAGCGTATCATTTAAAGAAACACCTGTGGTTGTTTTAGCGCTCGCATCGAAAACAACTCTCAATTTTGTTGTTAAGCTAGAGTCCTTCAACACGAAGTGATGTGGAATATAATAGTGTTTATTCTCTAATTCATAATCTGTGTCTGGCACTAATTCTACGTGTTCTAGTGAAAAGTACTCTTTCATAAACTGAATATACTGGTTGTAAATTTCTTACATAGATAACAGCCTCTTCTCCAAGTATTGAAATCTTCTGTACGCCATTTCACGGGAGTCACCTAGAATATCTCTATTATGTTTGAATGGTAATGCAACTGAATAACGACCTGATGTGTCTCTAAAATGCGAGTTTTTAAAATGTTCTTCACAAAGTTTTTCTTCATTTGTTAAAGGTTGTACATTTGGAAACTTTTCTAACTCCCAGAAAGAATTTACTAACTCGTCTGTGTTTGCATTCAAATGATTTACATATACTGGCTCAAAATTTGTAGATTCAAAATTTGTAGTACCCGAAATTATCCATCCCAACCTCGAATTTAGAGCAAATGGTAGATCAGGACCACGTTTGACAATTTCTCCCGTCATTAAATGCAGAAATAAATTTACTCCAAATAAAATGTCAACTGGTTGTGACTTGTAAAATAATGGATCAGCTAATTGTAAACCACTGAAGTTATCTAAGATGATTGATGGCAAAGATACACAGGGAATGTTATCTGTCACCTTGTCCAGTACAAATGCTGATGTTGATACACGAATATCACTTTTAAAATGAAAAGTGAATACTAAATCGACTTTCCCATTACTTATAGTATTAAATTTTCCTAGACATGATACAGAAATGGAATTATCTTTCACTCGTAATCCTAATTTCTTCACACAATCCCTTGAAATAAATGATCTCTGAGATCCAGTGTCACATAAACATCTACACTTCACAAACTGTTGTTCAGAATTTTGAACTTTTATTAAAGCAGTACACAATAAAATGTGACTGGTTTGATTACCTTTTGCATTCGAATCATAATGAGAGTCACAAACTGTGGCTGAAACACCCTAGGACTCGTTAATTCATCTCTTTTAGGGATAGATTGCGTAGGCGAAGATATACTGTTTAATTGAGTTTCATTCTTTGAATTATTTACAATGTGAAAAATACTGTGATGCTTCTTAAAGCAATGTTGACATGTATTTAAACTCTTGCATTTTTTGAGCAAGTGCATATTAGATAAACAATTAAAACAGTAACGATTAGATTTTACAAATTCTATCCTTTGTTGAACCGATAAATTTAGAAATTTCGAACATTTGGCTAAACTATGATTTTCTTTACAATAACCACAACCCAAAGTAGCAACCAGAACATTATTCTTATTTTGAAACACAGATTTAGGTACCTTATTACTTGTTGATTTGCTATTTTGAAGTGTTCTTGCATAGTTTTTTAGGAATTCAGTTAAAGTCGTAAGTTTTGGAATCTCATTGGATTTTAACTGACAATCCCACCATAATTTTGTAGAAGGGTCTAATTTTTGCAAAATTAAATAAGTCATTAAAGTGTCACCAAAATTATCAATGGTTTGATTCAATACTTCTAAAGAACGAATTACTTCATTAATATTGTCAACTAAATTTAAAATAGCAAATGCTGATTCATTTTGAATAGTTGGTAAGCTTAGAAAACGTTTAATATATGCAAAAATTTGTTCTCTCTTATTTGAATACCTTTCATCTAACAGATTCCATGCTATTTCAAAACTACAATCCGAAATTTGAATGGTTTGAATAATGCGATATGCTTCACCTTTCAACGAAGCCTTCAAATACTGCAATTTTGAGCATTAGATAAATTTGTATTATTTCTTACACAAGCACTGAAAAGATCTTTAAAAGCTATCCATTCTGTAATATTACCACCAAAAGTCGGTAATGTTAACTTGGGTAATTTAATATTGTCAAGAACCTGTTCTGAAATTACACTATTAGAATTATTTTTAGTATTTTGATTTTTTAATATTTTTTTACCTTTAAATTTCCACAAATAAATTTTATCTGTGTACTCCTGAACATTATCTATTTCTTTTTTTAATTCTGTAATCAAACAGATCTTTTTTTCTAATTCTGTAATTAAACAGATTATTCTGTATCTGTAATTAAACCTTCGATTTCAGAATCAAGCTTCCTTAACTCAGTTTCCTTTTGTGTCAATAATTAGACACATTCCTCTAGTTCTATTAAATTAATTTCATCTACAGTTAAAATAGTTTCAATTTTCTTTACATACTAATTAGTAACGCTCCTGCGTAAAACCGTTCTTTTTGTTTTAAAAGTTATAAGTTCAGTCATAATTGATAAATTCAAAAACAGAAATTGTTCTTAAATCACTTAACACTATTATTAAAATGAAATCGAATTCTATGCTGTATTACAACATTGTTCTTAAAATTTAACAACAAATTAAACGAATTTTTGTTCAAAATCCACTTACCTCACAAAGTGGAGTAATTTTTCACCAACCATACGCATATTTGCGTTGTTAGAATACGCTTAGAACAGTCACTATCTTCACTAGCTCTCCGGCTAGACTTTTGACCAACACTAAATGTTCTTTAACTTAATATATTTCATAAACAATAATCAATCAATCAAATGGACTGTATTCCTACACTTTTATTTCATTACACTAATTATAAATAATATGTCAGCCATGCGAAATAATTGATACAAAATAAGCGAGCCATTCTACATGGCTGTCACAAACACAATTCTATCAATCAATTATCTTGTTGCCACACATAAAATTCAAAACTAAAGGAAGAAAAACAAAAGAAATTTACGCTGTTTGCAACAATAAAATGAAGCAAACGATACTCACATAAACACGCGTTATTAAATATTTCCTTTCACTTTAGAAAACGAAACATTGATCTTTATTAACTACTTTATTTGGCTATAGTTTATCGCGTTTTATGCAAGTCATTTATGTATTAAAATTTATTTTTCGTTGTTTTGTTTTTCTGTATGTATTTTCTCTCTCTCTCTATATATATGTATCCATACAGCGTATTTCAAATATATATATGCATACAGCGTATTGCAAAAAGATTACATTACTAAATATTTTTGAGCGGTTGATCATAAACTATTGGTTCCTTTCAAGAGGCAATCATGTAATGTAGAGATTCAGCTTATGACAATTTTGGTCGCATTAATTAACTGAGTGCAAATGCATGAAATTTAAGTTTTATGCGAGCTATTGAAGAAGAAAGCCATAAAAGAAGATGATAATTAATAAGTTGTTCTAAGGATCTCTGAATCACAAACTGTAAAATTGGCTCTGAAAAAACATAAAAACACTTTCATCTAATAAAAATAATTGCCATATAGAAGTCGCAGAAAATTTAGTTTTGTTGATTACAAAATTCCAAATTTTAACATTTCTGCAAAAGCCAATTTGAAATCAATGCTTTTAAAATATTTTTTCCTGATGTAAAAAATAGCTTTTAAAAACTTGCATTCGAAAACTTAACAAGTATAAAGAGTGTAAGATCTGAGGTTCAAAATCTTAGTCTCAATATTCTATTTGGAAATATAGATAGCAATTTGGTCGTATAATGAAAGATAGCAATAAACCTAATTAGGATAAAGGGTGAATATTTTACTCACTGGCGCTTTCTTTCCCTCTAAGACCGACATAAAATTTGTCTTTAAATTTCATGAGTTTTTAACACAAGGATGACGCAATGACATTTGTTATAATCTAAATGCCTATTTTAAACTTCTTTAAATTAGGGCCATGTATTTACGAGTGTATACGTTTAAGGAACAATTAGTTTCCTAATATTTTTAAACATAGTTTATGTTGTATTACTATGGGAAAAATAAAATAATTCCATTTCTCAACAACTCGTTAATAATCAAAATTATGGAAATATTAAAAGCAGAATGCTGTTAATTAATAACCCCGAAAAGAATTAAATTAACTGATAAGTCGTATGGTAACGTATTACTGAGCATAAAAGCAAGGGTGTGTTTATAACTTGAATAAGAGGATCTACAGCCATAGTAGACAAATTTATTTCAATGACTTCAGCTTTAAAGAAATCACTTTGTAAGTACAAAATGTTATTTCGTACGTATGAACTGTATGGAAGAAATTTATTCTTGCATAATAATAACGTTATAAATAAGAATAATATATACAAAATCATTTTTGGGTTTATTCAAAAATCTTTTCCAATACAACACTCGTTTTCCATACATTTAGAGGATATTTGGAAGTAATTTCTGGATAATATTTATGACTTGAATAAACTTCTCATTGAATGTCGAAGTTCAAATCTAAATATTAAAAACCAAAACCATTCAGTAAAATATTTAGAAGCATATCTTCTCACATATAATTTGATTTCCAATTTGAAACTTTGTTAGAGTAGATTAAACATATCCAGAATGTGATAGTTTTTCCTACTAGTTTAACTTTAATCATCGTAGAATGAAATGATATGTAAAATAAGTTCTGTTGACATAAATTACATGCAAAATGAAAACTTTAGAAATGTATAATAACTTTGATAATTTAACTTTTGCTTAACCGTGTTGTGAAATGTTGATAGATTAAACTTGCGCATTCCACGAGAAAATAAGAGACAATAATTTCACTTTGTAATACCAGGTTGGGTAAGTACTTTAAACCGCGGCCCAAAAAAGAAAGGTCTTTTTTAGTGTACCATGCGGGCAGAGCCGTCGTAAGGTGCGATGATGCTTTATTACAATTTCTGCCGTGCCCGTATTATTTACCAGGATTCAAAAGGTGCTGTGAGCAATATTTTTCCTTTGTAGGGATTTTTAAAAAAATCACAATTTAAAATAGAATTTTATGCACTTAGTTTAATTAGTTTACTTTAAATAAGTCCTAGATGGTGAACACAAGGTCACGAGACACTTCCTACTGGTTAATCATTGAAATTTGAAATGCATGCTGAAATTTCAAAGAATATGAAGTAAGAAAAGGCATCGATGATTAATCAAACATCCATGCCAAACAAACTTATAGCTTTGTATACAATTTTTTTATAACTAGCACTGTTTTATAAACACAATTATTTATTATTAGTCTGTAGGCATGAAATCTCGAATGTTCGTTTGCTATTATTTTATTCAAAACTAGTTCCAATTGACTTGTAGCAATCTTTAACACCGCATGTAAATTTCCATCAGTAATTTTGGATCGACATTTATTTTTTGTGTACTTCATTTGTAAGGAACCTCACTTTGGAATTCTAAGTTAATGTTGGAAGTGAGGAACCTAAGAACTGATAAGCGAAAAATCGCTAGAGTTCGATGACAGGAAACAACAAGAGAGAAGGGTAACTAACCCTTTATTATTTCGATAAGATTTAACAAAACTCCGCCTGGGAGTGTACAATTAAAGCCCGCACTTTGGACTTGAACTTAAAAGACTAAGAATTAAACTAAAACTAAGATTAACTAAATAAGTGTAGCCAAAGCTATCAAGGTTCAATTAGAGTTGACCCCTTAACTTATTTTACTACAAAGCTTAGCAAGGCCCTGAGTACGGCCGAGCGTAAAAACGGCTTTGAGAGAGAGAGCGGCCAAAAAGGGTGACGCGCGTAGTTCAGAAACTCTGATTCTCTCTCTCTCACACAGTAAGTAACTTCGTGGTTTAAATACCGCTTCTTCTCATTAAATATCCAGCAAATTCCAAAACTACGTTCTGGCCGGAAGTAGTAAGTTGAAGTTAAGAATTTGACAGGAAAGGAACTTTAACTTAAAATTTAACTGTTAATAAAATTAACATAAACCTTACATAGCTTCCGACCAGACTTTAAATACTCGAAAAATAAGGTCTCAAAACGACCTTGTTTAAGACTTACTCCAGCTACAATCTCCCAACTTTTAATTTGGACTTACTTTAACTGGACTTAAATTTCATGCATTTCAGCTGGAGTAACTGAAAACTTACTCCAGCTACAATCTCCCAACTTTTAAATTAACTAAATGACTTTAAAGTTTCGTTTTTAGGGCCAACTTTACAACAATTCTAAAAGCTAGACTAAAGCTAGGAAAAATAAAATTTACAATGTGTCCTTTCTGGACATTATATCTTGACATACGTCTTCTTCCTACATAGACTCTTTATTCTGCTAGACTTATGTCAGTTCTTGATCCTTCCATATCTGGAAGGAAATGTCATTAGTAATGCATTTTACAAAACTTTTCTTTAAAATCCTAACTTTACGCTTTTAATTCATGATTTGGCCCTTATGCACTTTCATTCATACTACAGATTTATTTCACCCATGCTCTCCAGCAAATGTACTGAAATGTACTTAGGGTCTTCTATGTTGTGTTACCGCGAACAAACTACCGCTACACAACACCTAACTTTGTTAAATTTGACACACTAGACCTGCCAAGACTCCCTACACGAAAACTGTTTCCTACTGTAATAAGCAAAAGCTTATATTTTACTTTTAAACGTGTTAACTGGAGAGCCTAACATTAAACACATATATATAAACATTCCATTCTTCCATAACTCCCATACACAGAAATAAAAATTTATTTTCTATGTCATTTTAATCTTTACGATATTTCAACACAAAGATCAAACATTTCTACATGAACATGAACATTTAAATATTTACACATCACTTTTGAATTCATTTTACATCAACAGTCATAGTTGCTTAATTAACTTTACCAATATTTACACGAAATCTTAACTTTACGTTAACAGATTTTAGTATTCCAATAGTCTTCCGACTAAACTTATTCACAATTTACTTCTCGCAACTTGCGAGTTCTTAACCAAAAGTATTTAACGCTAGTAGCTTCTCGCCAAATTACTAACATAAAAATCTATGCTTACGAACATTTACAATCAAAATATCGCTATCTGCGATTTAAGTTTTCTAAACATATTTAGCAACTTATAACAAGATGATATAATTTGAACTTCAAAGAAAAATTAGCAAAGAAATTTTCACTTATCTTTTTCTTTTTCTGTATTCCTGCATCCTTTAATTACAGAACTGTTCAAATGTAGAAAACCTGATGACCTCCAATCTTCTTCTCGATGTTTGATGTTCCGTTCCGTTTAGTTCCAGTGCTTTCCTTTTTTTCCCTTTATGTAGGAATCTGGGACTCTCGCGGGCAGGTTGTGGATTCTGGAATGCCAAATTCCGTTTTTGCTCCGGTAGGGCTATCCGTCCTTCAGGCTCTTTGAATCTTCTCTTGGCCCTTCTAACTTGTTGCTCCGGCACGGTTGTGTCTACTGGTCTTTTCTGGCTTTTCGATCTCTACGCTGGTCCTCCTTGGGTCTGCCTTGTAGTTGTTGATGCTGGAAACTGCTTTACGTCTAGTTTTAATTCGTCGTTGAATTTTCTCCTTTCCTGGAACCTTGTTAGCAGACCTCCCTCTTGTGGTCGATGGCACTTGAGTTTTTGCAGCATCATCGGTTCTGACTCGTTGATCTGTCGGTGCTAACTTTCTCCTTTTTTGTGCGCTTGTAGCATTACTAGTATGGGTTTCCCTGGCCAAAGTTTGCTGGCTCTGCTTTCTTTTTTGTGTTGGGGGACTCGAGCTGTACTCCTGAGCTGGCGGGCTTCTCTCCATACTTCCAGGATCCTGTAATAAATCCTGCAATATTTTAAAGTCAGTGCGGCTGTAATAAGGTTTTAACTGATCGATATTGGCCACCAGTTGTTGGCCATTTTCGGCCTTTAAATAAAACGTGGCTTCTCTTATTCTTTCCACCATGTACGGCCCTTCAAACCTGGGCTCAAACTTCGTAACTCTGTTTTCTGGTGCCGACGATAACGAATATTTCAACTTAAGAACTTTTTGTCCCACTTTATATTCCAATTCCCTTCTACTTCTATCATAATAAACTTTTTGTTTTTGTCTTGCTATATCAGAACTTTTAATTGCTTCGTTAATAATTTTTTGAACGTCTTTTAACTTGAATTCTTCTTGTCTTTGTTGTACAAAGAACAGCTTATCCAACTGCGTTATGATTTTTCTTCCTAAAAGTAACTCCACGGGGGTTTTCTGCGTAGTATCGTGCTTTGCCGTTCTCAAGGCAAAACCTAACTCATTGACACAGCTGTCCCAGTGGTCATGAAAATTTTTCACATATTCCCTGATAATTTTTACAATATTCTTATTTACGCGTTCCGCTATATTCGACTGCGGTCTATATAGTACCAATTTTAGATGGCGTATGCCAAGTCCTATGCACAAATTTTTAAATATACTACTAACAAACTGTTTTCCGTTATCTGATATTACTTTTAGTGGGGCCTCGTATTTTAATATATATTTATTTAAGAACGAATCTGCGACTATTTTAGCTGAAGCTCGTTTAAGAGGGACTATTTCTACCCATTTTGAAAAATGGTCAACGATTGTTAAAAGATATCTGCTTTTATTTATTTTAGTCCTAGGGTAGGGTCCTAGCAAATCTATTCCAACTATTTCGTTTGGAAAAGTGGTCTTTATGTTTTTTAAATACCCGGCCGGCCTGTAATTAACATCTTTTATTAATTGGCACATATGACACGACTTAACATACGCCGTAACAACTTTCTGTAACTGCGGAAAATAAACCGCTTCGCGTACCCTCTTTAGTGTTTTTCGTATCCCGAAATGTGCTGCAGAAAGTAGATCGTGCAACTCCTTTAAGATACTTAAACGTAGACTCGCTGGGATTACTGGTCGATATTCCTGATTTTCATTAGTTACCTTTGTGTAAAATAACAATTTGTCGATTATCTCGTAATGCTGTTCCCTATTGCGAATAGCCGTTAAATCTATATGTTCAAATTTTTCAGAGTCTTCCAGGTATGCGTAAATATCTTTAAACTCTGGGTCCTTTTTTAATTCTTTGATAATTGTTTCAGGGGACTCAATAACTCTTGAGGTGAGCATGGCACACTTGATTGTGTTTCCCTCTTCATCAATTTTTATTCGCGAAAGGGCATCGGCGACCAAGTTTTCCTTTCCCGGAGTGTGTTTTATAATTAAGTTGAACTCTTGTAATTTTAAAGTCCAACGTATCAAGCGAGGCGATAATTTTTTTTCCTGAATACAAGCGACCCACTGCCGCATGATCTGAGTAGACGTTATCGGTGAACTTCCGAAGTAGACACGAATCTTCTGAACTGCTAATAACACAGCGAGCGTTTCTCGCTCAGTAGCGGAATAATTCCTTTGAGTAGCATTCAGGGTTTTCGAAAAGAAAACTATAGGTTGCCCATTTTGAGAGAGCACCGCTCCAACTGCATAATCGGATGCATCCGCTGAAATTTCTTGACCTTGCTCGCCTTCTGGGAATTTAAGGACTGGGGCATTGATTAGGGCATTCTTTAGTTGTTCAAACGCGGTGTTCGCTTCGGCTGTCCAAGAAAATCTACTTTTCTTTCTTTTTAGCACTAGAAGAGGCTCAACTATTTTCGCAAAGTCTTTTATGAACATTCTATAATAGGAACATAAACCCAAAAATGAAGACAATTTCTTAGCCATATTTGGGGGAGGATAACTTTTAATTGACTTAATTTTTGAATCATCAGTCTCTATTCCCTTATTAGAGATTTTGTACCCGAGGTATCGTAATTCCTTCGCCGCGAACTTGCATTTTCTTGCATTTATTTTGAAACCGGCCTCGTTAAGTAAGGCAAAAACTTCTTCCAAATGTTTCAAATGTTCCTCTAATGTTTCGCTGGTAACTATGATATCGTCAATTGTACTTTTACCTAAAACTGGCTTTAAGACTATGTCCATAGCTTTTTGGAACGTAGCTGGCGTTCTGCTCAAACCAAAGGGCATTCTTAAAAAGGCATAGACGCCTGACTTTGTTATAAAATGCGGTCTTATAGACATCCTCCGGCTTAACGGCGATGCGATTTTAAAGTAACTCGACGTGAGGTCTAGGGTTGTCATGAATTTAGTCGAGCGAATGTTTCTAGTGATTTCGTCAATTATTGGTAGGGGATATGTAGGATATTTTGTTATACTGTTCAACTTACGATAATCAACTGCAAACCTGTACGCGTCCGGGTGTTCAGGCGGTAGTCCGTTCTTTTTTTTACAAAGGACCACCGGACTTGCGTACGAACTCGTGCTAGGCACGATTATTTTGTTTTGTAGCATTTTTTCAATATGCTTCTCTATAATTTTTTCTTTAGTTTTGTCATGTCTGTATGGTTTCGACCGGACTGGAGGGACATTCCCAGTGTCTATGGAATGACCAACTACCTGACAAAATCCAGGTTTGTCGTTAAACAAAGAATTAAATTTCCTTACCAATCCTTCAATCTTCTTTTTCTCTTCCAGGTTCAAATGTTGTAGATTCAATTCCGGCATGGAAACTTCATCTTCTTCTACCGAGTCCATGTGCACCTAAAACGTAGAACTCTGAAAATTAAGATTTGCGTCAGATGCGCGTAAAAAATCGACCCCCAATATCACTGATGTGAGTAAAATTTTCACGACTAAAAAATTAATTTTTAGGACCTCGTTTTTAATCTGAACATGCAGTGCGGTTTTCCCCAAACATACGCACTGTTTGCCTTGGGCGGCAATTACTTTTTGTCCCGCCGCTTTAAACAGTCTGTAACGACGAAAATGTTTTTTAAAAAAATTTTCCGATAGGAATGAACATTGTGCCTCTGTGTCCAGGAGTGCAGTGGTTGGTACATTATTTACCAAAATCTGTACCTCCGGCATAGCAAGATTTTGTACTACGATTGTATTTAAACAGATTTCTGAGGGTCTTCTGTCCCACTCGGTGACCGTTGCCCCTTCTTGATCACCGGTTTGCGTTTAAATTCTGGTTACCTGCCGCCTCTTTTCGCTTATTTTTATATTCACCGCCTTAGATTTATCTGCGCTCTTGGTATTAAACTTTTCAATTTTTCCCGTCTGCCGGTATGCCTTGTACTGAACTTGTGGTTTCTTTTGGGGAGTAAATCTTGAGGACTGGCCAAACGGACTTGCACGCGCTTTCTCTGAGTTTCTTCTACTTTGAAATTTCATTGCAAGCTGAAATAGAATTTCCAATGTTTGCGGATTACGCACTTCGAGAAAATCTTGCGCTGACGGTAGAAGACGTGGCAGAATTGTTTCAATAATTTCTTTATTGGGCTTTTTCCCGTATAATAGATTAAAAATATGAACTTTTCTTAAAATGAATTCCGTCAAATCCTGGAAACCGCCTTGGTATTTGCTATATAATACTGATTCAAGCTTCGCACGATCTTTAACAACTGGAAATGCTTTTATTAATGCAGATTTGAAATTTTCCCAGTTATATGATTCAGATCCTGGGTCCCCCAACAAGAACTTTCCTATACTATTCTGCCAGCTAAGGGCTTGACCTTTTAAGGCTGTCGTAGCGATGATCACTTTTTGTAGCTGATTCACAGGGTGTAAGGTAAAAATGTAGGTCTAGTTGCTCTAAAAATGTCAGGACTGAGCCCTTGCCATCAAAAGTGGCTGTTGGTTTCATGGCTGCATGCAACGTTTTCACGAGGAATCCAAACCCTTCTACTGGATTCGTGGATTTTGTAGAGACCTGAAGGGTCGGAGGGGTCAACGTAAACTTCTCGGATTCTAACGACATGGTCCGTTTAGAATTCTTTTCAGGCGCCAATTGTAAGGTACCTCACTTTGGAATTCTAAGTTAATGTTGGAAGTAAGGAACCTAAGAACTGATAAGCGAGTAATCGCTAGAGTTCGATGACAGGAAACAACAAAAGAGAAGGGTAACTAACCCTTTATTATTTCGATAAGATTTAACAAAACTCCGCCTGGGAGTGTACAAGTAAAGTCCGCACTTTGGACTTGAACTTAAAAGACTAAGAATTAAACTAAAATTAAGATTAACTAAATAAGTATAGCCAAAGCTATCAAGGTTCAATTAGAGTTGGCCCCTTAACTTATTTTACTACGAAGCTTAGCAAGGCGCTGAGTACGGCCGAGCGTAAAAACAGCTTTGAGAGAGAGAGCGGCCAAAAAGGCAGACGCGCGTAGTTCAGAAACTCTGATTCTCTCTCTCTCACACAGTAAGTAACTTCGTGGTTTAAATACCGCTTCTTCTCATTAAATATCTAGCAAATTCCAAAACTACGTTCTGGCCGGAAGTAGTAAGTTGAAGTTAAGAATTTGACAGGAAAGGAACTTTAACTTAAAATTTAACTGTTAATAAAATTAACATAATCCTTACACATTAATGAAAAACGTTCCTTCAGGTAAGTATGTCAATCCAAATAAGCTAAACTCTTTTTTAAATAATCCGAAAATTTTTTAATTTATCTGATTTCAGGAAACTATAAAATACAGTTATTTAGCTTGAGGGAAACTTTTTTTTTCCGTTAGCAAATGACCCGACAGCAAATCAATCGGTTCTAACTGAATCTGAGCCGAAGCATCATTTTTAAATAAAAATTAATTATATTGTTTAATTTGTAAATCAAAGCTGCTAGAAATGATAGAACTATATTCTTTGGCGGATGCACATGTTTACTAGCATATTAATAAAATTTTCAGCTTAGGCTGATTGCTAGTAGAGACTGTAACAATAGATGAGCATATACACTATATCAATAGATGCGCACACATACTGCTAATTATTGTAGTGTGCGTACGATTAAAAAAGTTGTGGGTCTTAAAAAGATGGAAATGTTGTTGTACAGGATTTCATAACTGGCAGTTTAAACAATTTAAGGGCCGCTTTCTGTCCGCAAGCAAGCTTTTGCCCACCCATGCTATAACAATTTCTTTCAAATGAGAAAATGTCCCGCTGTGTGAGACAGCTTTGTCCAGGAAATCTGACCAACCGGCTGCCAAAGAAACTGAGAAAATCTTATTGTGAGAATGAAAAATTGGAACCAAAAAGAAGACTTATAAGAATTAAACTATGGAGCCCATTCTTGGTTTAAGTGATATTATCTATATAATACGCACATACCTTTCCTCACAGGAGACAAAGCAAAATAAACGTTTAATAAATAAACAAATAAAAATTGAGAGTAATATAAATAAATCTTGCTTTAAAATGACTTCTTGTACAAAACAGCCTAATTTCTTTCAAGCAATTATAAAAGCCATATATTAAAATTTTGCACAGCTCCATGTTGATTAGCAAAAATCAACAAAAATACTTCATCAAATTTAAAACTAGTAATTATACTGCAAATGTAATATTTTCAGTCGAATTTTATCGTTGCAAAGCATTTTTTTCTGTTTTCAATCATCACCATTTTTATTAGTGCTTTATTTCTAGGCTGGAATGCATAGAAAGCTCAAAAGTATTGGGTATTTCCGAGCGGCATTCGTAGATATACTGTATTCTTACCACGTTTTTGTCGTTTAGACTTTATCAACATAGAAATCACGAAAACGATGTCCACGATAAACATGGACTTAAACAAACTTCCTGCTGCTTACTGCGAAAATCACATTTGGAGAATACAGTTATATAAAATATATCATTGTTTTGTCAGATGTAGGTTTTTACCGAACAATTTATGAAATCTCATCCTTATTCTGCGAAAGGAATTTTCAATCGATGACGGAAGAATGCAGACGCTTGAGTCTTGATGAATTTATTTTTTTTTTTTGATGAATTGATTGTTTTGTTTTTGTTAAAGCCGGGAAAATGCAAAACAGTTTTCTGAAGTTTTATGAAACGAATGCCTTGCAAAAAGAGTACTCGATCAAATCTTGTTCAGAATTAAATTCAGAGAGGAAATATGTACTCCTTTAAGTAGAAATTATATGGCAGCTCTTCGGTAGTTCGATAGAGTCTCGTAAGATAGAGAACTGGCTTTGGTTTTGAATTTATCGGTTGAGTGAAGCTACACTGTGGCATCGAAATTCGAATATAAAGAATAATTTTTCAAATATAAATTTGAAAGTTCTTTTTCTGGAAATATTTTATATATTCGTATATTTCCTCCTCACATTTTTTAAACTTTTTTAATTTCTTTTTATTTTTAATTTCTGATGGCAAAAGAAAAATAGGAAAATTTTATAACAAAGAATGTATAAAACATAGAATAACAAAACTTCAAAAAGTGAATATTTCATTCGATTTTTAGCCTTTCAGTGTCTCACCGTGCCCACCTCTGCCGAACGGTAAAAGTCGCTTAGTAGTGGTAGTTCGGTCCGGGATTCGAATCCAAAGGAAGGAGCTGGCTGGATAAGGGTTTTCGTGAATTTCCTTATGTATAACATAGTATACGCAATTTTCCGCACCCCTTCCTTTGGCGAATAACATTGTGTGCGGCACCATAATTAAAAAAGGAAAAGAATATATTGTAAGTTTCTTATGTTTTTTGCTTATTACGTGCTCCGCCCTTAGGCACTACACGGAAAGGGAGGGATGTCCCGTGGAGGACTTTCTAAGGGAAACTGACTCGTATCCACGCTACACATGGGGGGAAACCACGAAAACGCCCATGCAGCCAGCTCGTTCGCCGGGACTCGAATACCGGACCGAACTAATATTACCAGTGTACACCGTCTTTAACCGCTCGGCCGCTGGTGGGCCCAAGGTTCTTATGTTAACCAGTTATTATGATTTTGATCATTACTTCAACATCTTATTTATGTGTATGTAATAACATCTTATTACTTAACTTAAATAAACTTAAGTAACCCACTTCTTTTTAAACAATGAGAAAAGAATGAGATGGCTCAGCAGATCGAATCTTTAATAGTGAAAGCAGTAAAATACCTGTTATCAGTCAGAGTGAACATACGATGCTGTCTAAGGAACTTCTGTGATAGATGCTTGTATTACATGGAAAGGAATAAAAATAATTTTTTCTCCTTTAATACACAAAACTAAAATTATTCTTTCGGATAACAAGTACATTTATTAGCATTTAAGAATTAAACTCGTGAATAGACATCTAAGGGAACTCTACACACGAAGCAGAGAACGGAAAACCTCAATAGGAATTAATAAAAAAATTTTTAAGCTTTTCTCGGTGAGATATTCTATTAAAAAATATCTATTACACAAAATGCAACATTTCTTTCTCTTTTCGTGCATTTCGGTAATTCAGGAAGAATTACAAAATTAAAAAAAAAAGTTTGTGATTTCTTTGTGTAGACCCTGTAACAAAAGCGTGTTATGCACATTGCTGTTATATACTCAGTATTGCTGTTGATGCGAATAAACTCTGCTGTTGTTAATAATCAAATATGAAACAGCATTACAAGATAAAGTAATATCTCAAATGCTATAACTCTTATTTAAGTTTTACAGTATTTGAGAAAGTACCTTTTTAATACATCATTATGTTAAATATGGGTATAATTTGTGTTACTTTATTACTTATATGTAGAATGTTTTCAACACAATAATATATTTATTTATTAAATAAATAATGTATTAATATTATTATCATTAACGTTTGAGAATAATTCAGCAAGTTATAGTTTTCATCTCTTAAGCACTTGATTTACAACTCCTTTCTGTACAAAAGTGTTAGGTTCTTTATCATATTAAGTTACATAATATGTACCTTAATCTTTTTTTTTATCCTCCTCTTTCTGACTCTTTCTGACTGAAGTAAAGTGGCGTTTTATAATTTAATCAAAGAGAAAATTTTCTGAGGATTCGAGCAGAAAGTAATGAAATTGTCGCGTGTTAAAACTCATGGCATATGAATATAATACATTTTCATCTTCTATGAGATTTGCTATATTCGGGTAACGATACAATATTCCAGCAGTTTGCGTTCCGAGAGGCGTTAGAAGAGAGACAGCTGACACTGAAAGCGGTTTATATAGGTTAGTGGGTTGTTCGTAGAAAACGATCTGACCGTGGGTTAAGAGGAAAAGTCTTTTAGAAGTTCGCAGTTAGAGATAACCGCTTTGCGATTCTGTAATGGGACTACTTTTTCCCGAGATTCCGCGTTATTTATTAGGCCTTTTACTTATTTTTTAACTTATTTCTTTACATTTTCCCCCTTATCCCTCTTGAGGAAGTAGAGAAGAAATCGCATTTTGAATTTCAGACTGTATTTCTGTATTTAATGTATGCCTAAATCATAGACATAATGTGCTGTTTTGTTAATTTTTTTTTTCTTTTCCTTTGCACCCCTCCCTCTTTCCAACACTTGCACATTTTACAAGTTCTTCGAAATTTTTTTGCATTTCTATAGCTTCATAAGTTTTAGGTCTTGAATTTTTTACATTAAATATCTACTTTCTTCCCTTTGTTGTAAAAAAGTACTTTCATTTCAACTGCATGTTTGTTACTGAGTCGCACTAATCTGAGTCGCACATGATAAAATATTCGAAAAGTGAATTAGTTTATAATTTATAATATAATAGAGAGCCTCTTCTTTGAAGGAATAATCAGCTAAATTTGGCTATTTTTCAAAGAATGATTGCTATTCAAAAACAACGAAAGTGTGTTCGACTGCTGCGTAAGTGATACATTGTTTTCTTCCTCCCTCTGCCGGTGTAATATCGGTCTTCTGTGGCGCCCTGTTCACCATTTTTAGAGATGAAATTTCCAAATGGCTGATGGGTTTGGTCATTTCTGTATCATGGGCCACTTGCATAATCATTGGTCATTCATCACTCATTGCTTAAAGAGTTACAGTTCGGAGGCCTTCATTTTAGTCATTAAAACAGTTCAGCATAAAAATGGAGAATTCCTTCCAAAATATTTAAAAGGTAAAGAACAGTATCAAAATCCTGAAAATTATGTACATTTTAAAAATGACTTTTTTCATCAAACTCTTCTTTCAGTGCATCTGTAAGGTATTTTCTTCCTCTTTACAGTGTACCTTCGTGGTGTAAATGGAAGCACGTCCGGCTAGCAATCGGAAAGGTCCAGAATTCGAATCCAAGAGAAAGCACTGCACATTTTCCATGGTTTCTGTCTAAAGACTTCTCAATGGATCCCGAACTAAAGTGTGAGCGATAATTCGTCACCATCAGGATTTTGTGATCAGGTCCGGCCTCCCCAATAGCCCGCTTTCACTTGTTCTGTAACAGATTTGAAGACAACTTCCCTTTTTTCTTGGAATGCAGCAAAGGGCCTTAATTAAGAACAACCTTAAGAACTTAAGAACAACCTTAATTGTTCTTCCATAGCTCTTATCACTGTAATCAACCCCACTCCTGACCCGAAAAGTGTTGCGTGCGTACGGGTTCGTAATGCACAAATCCGACAAAAGGTTAATACAGATTGAATGCACAAATCCGATAAAAGGTTAATAAAATTTATTCTTATCAAAAGAAATATAACAGAATGTTGGAATTTTCCTCAGAGATATTCGTACAAGTGTTCAAAATATCGCGTAGTAATACTCAGTAGTTAACCTTCAAACTACTAAAACGTTAAATAAAACGCAAAGAAAGTTAATCCGATCAACAATAACAACAGCAGCTAACGAAACAACAACTGAGATGAGATCTTCTCTGTCTGGCTTCTTATAGCTTTAAATCGGTCGCGAGAGATTCCAGTAATTTCTGCTTCTCAAGATTTCTGGAAAGCAAAAGGGGAGATTTATGGTTAAAGCTCACATAGTAATCTATTACATTTATTCAAATTACATATAAATTACAGAGATAAACTTTTATTATGTTAAATGCACGTGCTCCTGTATTTTTACTTTTCCTGCATAGCTTTCTCTTAAAACTCGTATCTCGCTGCATTGCACGGCGAAATAAAATGATTTTAATCATAATTCTATTAGCATTAGTTACTTAAACACAAAATTCATAACAATATGTCGGGCATGTAATTTGTGTATGCATTTCATGTACGTAAATTGTAATTTTTAACAGAATAATACAACTATTGCATGAATTCGACTGAAAAATGTTTATTTTGCGAATTAAACACATGTACTTCTTTTGGGAATGATGACCTTATGGAACAGCTATAATTTATGATCTGTAACTTAAACCCACGGAATAGCGTTGCATCATCAGAAGGTTATAAATTGAAAAATAGTACTGCTTAGTCTAAAATTGATGACTTGTAGTATGAAATTAATTACAAAAAAAGTAATAGTAAAATTTATTCTGTGCCTAAAATTTAATGCATCCTAGAAGCAGAGAAACAGTTTAAACTGGCTGGAAGTCTAAGGAAAACTGAACGGGAGAGGAGAGGAGTTGTTGAACATTTTTGGAGAAGACTTGTTTTTTATATGTTTTTAAAAATATACTGAACCTTGAAGTGTAGATTATCTTCTGATAATTTTATGAGTTTGCCTCTTTAATTTGTGGACAATGCTCCTGAGCAGATCATTCGGTCAATCAAAGTCAAATCTTTAAATGTAAATAACTTGAAGCTTTCCATTTGTTTTGGGTAACTCCTTTGAGAAGGATATAACTTAGCATTAAGCAGTAAGGTCTCATATTCGAATATTAGAGAGTATCCTAATTAGAAATTAGAAATATTAGAGTGTATATATATGTAATATTAGAGAGTATCCCTACTCCGAATATTAGATAGTCCTAGATTATTATAAATATTCTTTATTAATTCAAGCTAAGAATTTATTCATATAGAGTATTAAATAGCCATGTTAAAACCTATGCATACTTTTTATTTACAATATTGTGAACTATAGAATACATTGTTGTTGGCACCAAATGGCGGGACATTTGCAACTTAATGTATTCATCAGAAATGTCCAAAACTTGTCCGTTTAGCCGTCCCATCATCGAGAACGTTGCCCAGAGTACACCACAGGTGACTACTGAATTATACCTCTGAGATAGGGAAATTCCAACCCAGTTTTGATGTTAAATGCTCCAGAGTCCGGATCCGAGGGCCTTCTTCCCATTCTACCAAATCTCTTTAGATGACTTTCGACTAACCAATATTTCAACTGACCTTTTATACGTTGACAAACATCCAAGCCTTCTCGGGACCTGAAACAGGAGTACAGGAAATAATGCTAGGAAATCCATTTAATTATTATTGTTTTTCAATATAAATCCTTCCCTATGGAAATACATTTATCTTAGCGTTTCTATAGTGCACTTAATTCCTGGAAGAAAAGTTTTTTTATGCTCCAAAAGCTAACAATATGATATGGGCTGAATTATATTCTGTGACTGCTGCTAACTAGAAATCACTAAGCCGATCAGAGCAGCAGTTACACAATATATTGTGCACTTCGTAGACTAAGCATATCTTTTAAAAAACCTTAAATTAGAAATTTAAAAAATACTGACACTGTTAATTCTAATTTTTCATGAACATTAGCTTTAAAGGTTTTTCAAACTAGCATCCCTATTAACCAAACTTAGCAATTAAAATGAGAAACCCACTTAAACCATTTAAAATGTAAAATGTGCATTGGAGATAAAGCGTATTGTATTTATTATCCTCCTATACTGAGCTTTTCTTTAGGAGCTATAAGTGACCTGTTTCAAAGCTATTTGAATTGGCTAAAAAATTCCCTTTTTATTAATGCAAGAAACTTCGAGTATAATCAAATTTTACTCTCTTGGGAAGGAAAGACACTTAATAAGCAAATAAATGAGAGGAGGATGTTTATAATTAAATTTAAAACAAGACAGCTTGTATATCAAAAATGGATTTATGATTCTGGACAAGTTGTTAAAAAAGAGCGTTTCATTATGTATTTACGGAAGGCGATAAAATGAATTCATAGATCGAGATATAGGTTCTAGTATATAGTTCTTGGAGTAAGATAGTTCTAGAGTTATAGTAGATAGTTCTATGGTATAGGTTCTAGTATATAGTTCTTGGAGTAAGATAGTTCTAGAGTTATAGTAAATAGTTCTATGATATAGGTTCTAGTTTATAGTTCTAGGAGAGCCATTTAAGTTTTTTTTTTCTTTTCCGATATAGTCCTTTTCTAAGGGATGCATTTTTTCTCACAGCGTATACAGCGCACTTAATTTTTGGAAGAAAAAAAATTCTTGTATTCCAAAAGTTAGTCATCGAAAGCATTCATAATTTAATTTTCATATCTAAAATGCATCTCATGAAAGCTTCTCTTCAGGTCTTAAAACAGAAAAGGTCATAAGAAGTAACATCTGATGAACATGAACAGTTAGTTTACTCTTGATTTCTAGCAGTGATAGCGTTAGCAGAGGTGCCTGATGACGTATTGCCATGATGGCAAAAATTTCTTTGACAACTTTCTGTGTTTCGTTTATTATGATTCATAAATACTTGCTTTTTTTATTAATTACGCGTTATGCTGCCCTGTGTTTGGCTTTCCAAGTTGAAAGTAATTAGTCATCTAAACTCTTTGGCATTCTAGAAATCTGGCCGTAAATTTAGCAGATGGTGCTGACACATGGGACTTCTTCCTCACAGCAGAAGAGACATGTTTCCAGGTCATGTTCTGTTGTTTACTCTCAGGATCGAAGTTGTGTCCCATGTTTCATCTTCCTATACTTGTATAAAAAAACTCCTCTGGGTTCTGTTGAAATATTGCCAAACGTGACTAGAAAATCCTAAGACAGTGTGCTTTTTGAGCCTCTGTTAAATTCCATGTACCAATCGCGCTGAGACTTTGCTCGCGATTGAGTATTTGCTTTAAACCTAATGTATGAAGCAAATGAACAGCCACAGTCCCGGCTGCATGCCTAATAAACATTCGTCTCTTTTCTAGCAATTCTTTTTCTATGACTGATGTGCTTGGGTAACTGCAGTATGTATCATTTTTACAAGAAATTCTTCCACTGATTCTTCCACTTTTGCTTATGTAGCAACTGCAAAAAAAGTTGGGATATTGCTTTTGATGTCTCTTCAAATCCTTATTTCAAACATAAACACTTTGTAAGAGCTCAAACTTGAGTTTCACCTATATCTGGAATTTAGACTGATGTGGTTTAAACTACGTCTATTTTAAAAAGCAAAAAATATGCTACAAATATCAAATTCATATTATTACGTAGAGTTATATAACAGCATGTAAAATTTCAGCTAAATCTGTCCATCCCGCTTGTACTAACTTTTTTATCACCTTTCGTGCTATGATAGTGTTTTTCAATGTTTATTTCTTTTTCATATAAAAAAACGCCATAATTTTGATGCTTTAATTTAACTGGAAAATGGAAGGAAAGGTGTGTTTTTCTAATTCTAATCTAAAATAAATTTTTTAAACTTCGGTAAATAGATTTTGAAATATTACTTTTAAAAAGTAAATAAATAAATTTTCTTTTTTAAAATGACTTCAAGTACATTTAAACATATTTTTTAAAATATAAAATGTAATTCCCATTTTCACGTGCGGATGAGAAGACTCATGTATTTCTTCTAAAATTGTTTCGAAATGGAATGAAATCCAACTTCCTTGTTTTGGAAAGATGAACAGTTTCTCTTCTTTACATGATGAATGAATAATTTTATATTCAAATGAACTTACGGAAACAATGCAGCTATTGGGGAAATTTTAAACAGATATAACCTTGGCTTAAAGGTTGAATTAACAGTGATTTATATTTCATTTCCATTCAATGGTTTTAACTGTTCATATGGAAGGAATGTTGTCCATTTATTCTGTCACTGGGTTTTCTCCTTTAATTATTTAGAGAAACTAATATAAATTCTTTTTAAGTTAAAATCTTAATGTTTTATTTAAAAGAATAAATTTTGCATTCGTATATTTCATCTTCTGTATCGGCATCTAGTTTTCTCTTTTAAACACGCGTATGTTGAACAAAATTTTTATAGACATAAAAGACATTAAATTTTTGCATCCGTGTCTTTTTAAATGTACAGATCTTGGATGGAATATATCTGGACTTAGGGGCATCAAATCTCTGTTTTGGCTCCAATACACTGTCAAAAATTAAATATTCTTTTAGTTAGTTTTGAGTTTTCATGATAAATGATTATAACAAGAAAGCTTGCTTTCTTTGCATTTTAAACAATGCTTTTGTCTAAAAGATAATTCTGAATAAATTTTAGTATTAAATGTAAAACATAATGCCCTTGTTAGATATTTTTAGTCGTTGCTTTTCCTTTTGTTATTTGAAACAAATATTCGGTTTTATATAATTAAATGTTTACACTTCAATAGTGTTAGAGTGTCAGATACGCAAACATAGCTATTACAAAATTTTTCTGTTTTCAAGTGTATTTCTTTCTCTCAACAGCACATGTAAGGAATCATCACCTCTACGGTAGAGCTTACATTTAGAAAATTAGAAGCGTGGAGCCCTGTCCCCTGTGGAGCCATTAGGAGCAATGAACAAAATTAAATAAATACCGAATAAACAAAATTAAACATAATGTAAAAATATATAAATTATATTATAATTTCAGTTAAATTAACTATATTTGGACAAATAATTGTTTAAAATGTCTCAATTAAATGAAGTATGTAAACAAAGGAAAAATGAACGAACTATAAATAAATTAAAATAAAGTTAAATTTAACGAAAAATTAAACGAAATAATAAACCAAATGGAGGGTGAGTAAATTAAGAATAACTACACGTGGAACCGAGAATCAAATAGAGAAGTATTTTGAAAAGTATTCATCGTGATTAGGCAATATGATATTTTTACTTTTGCCCTGTTTAAAGCTTCCGAAACCTGATGAAAATAGTACAACTCTCTTGACCACTTTGGTATAGCCTATGATATCTCTCCCTGAAAGAATCACATTTTTACTTAGGGTGGTTCCTTTTCAAGTGATCAAATTTTTACTGCGTACATTTGCTCTCTCCAGAGAAAGTGAGTCTTATTTTCAATTTCTGCTATCAACAGGGTGATCAAATCTTTCATATTTCCCTAGAACTCGTAGAGCCCCTAACAAAGAATTATCACTAACTATTTAATCCTTCTAACTAGCCTATTTAGCCTCGCTTTTTCGTATAGTTCTATTTTACGATTTTCTTGAAAATCAAGATCACAAAAAATTTCAGTATTATTCTAACTTTAAACGTTCCAATATAAACTCCCATTCCTATCTATACTTTATTCTTAGATATGTTAATCTATCGAAATCGAAACATTGTACTCGTGATAAGGCATAAAAATATAGTGCATATAATTTGCAATGGCAGGGAATATGTTTCTGTACCCAAAGTTTCTGTTTATTAAAAAAGTGTGCGCACTTTAGAGTGCATCTACTAAAATAATACAAAAAACATTTTAGTACATAAATCTTTACTCTGCTTTCAAGCAGTGATCAGCGTGTACCTGAATTCATTATTTTAGAAATTTACAACTCACTAACATCATTTCCTGCGTAATTAAATATTCTTTTAGTAAAAGTGTCATTGTTCTCAAAATTTGTTTATGTTTAAAAACTGAAAACAGTGTCACTGTGTACGCTTATATACTTTTAATCTGTGAACTAATTAGATGGCAATTACATCTGTTTCGAAGAAAACAGCTTTAAATTTTTATATTTAGCAGCCAGTTAAGTCGCCATTAAAGCAGTAAATATAATTACAAGTTTTAAAAAATGAAACAGTTTACATAATTTCAACAATGAAAAATTGTTACGACAGGGCTATTGACATAATTGCTTTAGCAGTCGACATAATTACATGAGAAATCGAAACAGAATTGCAAAACATGTTTCATTTTCGAGCAGACTAATATGTTAACTATCACATATTACATTGATTCAACAATAAAGCTTCGATTTAATTTGGTGTAAATACCGCGTTATTTAATAACTTTATCAAGCTTCAATGAATATATTTAGAATTTACCAATGAGGTGAATTTAAATCCATAAAGAAAATATTATTTATTATTGTTGTTATTTTATAGAAGCAAGGGAAAACAATGAAAGATCTTGCATACTTTCGGACTTAGCTCGGATATAAGATGACATTAATTTTTGAAGATGTTTTAGAAGAAAAATTAAACTTGGATATAATATAGTGGCACATTCAGCGTGTCCCACAGAAATTATACACACTTCAAATAATTTCTAAATCAGTCTTCATTAATCTATAGTTTATTTTCAAAATTTACAATAATCTAGAGAAACGGATAATTTTGTCAGTGCTTGCTTTTAAATGTAACTTCATTGCTCCAAATATTTTGTGTTTGAGACTGAAATTTTTCTCTTGACATCTTACCAGTTTCGTTTGAAGAACTGCACTGTTGAGTCAGAGGTATCTCCTGCGAAACTCTTCAATGACAAAGCATCAGAATGCGATAACACGCGATTTTGAAATTCCCATTTCAGACCCACTTGCCTCACAGATTTTTTTTTTTTTTAATTCTCGAGTTATGTTTCCGTAAGCATTTCCTGCTTTACAAGGCTTATTGATATCCAAAATGGCTCAGATTATTTCATGTTCACTATCTGCTTCAAACTAATTCGAGTGATAGTTACACATATACTAAATGAATCTATTTGAAACGTTCTTCTAAACTGCTACCATGAGACTGATGTATTTTCTTTATCAGGGCTTAATTTGACGTCATGCGTTACTTCAGATTAGTTAAGCCTGAAATGAGTAAAAATTAAATGAATTATTAATTGTTAAAGTGTGCATACGTCTTTTGGGATACCCTGCATGTGAATGGGACATGCCGAAACTGCTAAATAAGAAAGATAATTAAGTTGTCTTTTTTTTCCAAAGCTTGTTTTTTTAGTTAAAATTAAATTAATACCTTCTATTTTAATATTTCTATTTAAGTAGAAAGTGAGTATAAATTATTTACAGGAATACATTTCAGAAGTTTAATGAATTAAGAAAAACTTGTGCGGTAGCTATTTGTCTGTTTCTGTTCTGTTTATTTCTTCAGTTTCCTTCATTGATATAACCTAACAACTATGCAATTTTAATAGATAATAGTGCTGG
This sequence comes from Stegodyphus dumicola, assembly GCF_044657685.1. Taxonomy (NCBI): domain Eukaryota; kingdom Metazoa; phylum Arthropoda; class Arachnida; order Araneae; family Eresidae; genus Stegodyphus; species Stegodyphus dumicola. The sequence goes on from NC_140771.1 coordinate 120,624,498, forward strand.
ATATAGTGTGACGTTTTAATGACAAATCCATGATGTGCTTTTAGTGCGGTTTTACAATTCGTAACTATTAAATTTTATGCGAATAATCTCTTTTTGCAAATGTCTAAGAAAAATGTTTTCTAAATTATCAGTTAAATTCACGCAGTTTATAAAAATGTTGATATTGCTGCCTGCGTTTACTCACTGAGTTATTTTCTTTTTTAAAAGAAGATGGCCCTGGAACAACATAGCCACTTTGCTAAATTTTCAATATGTAAAATTATAACACGAATCGGTTCTTTTATATATATACTATATGCTACTGCATGTTATTTTATTAGAACATGGATTCTATGTATTTGTTTATTTCATCAATATCAGTGCTTTTTTTAAATGTACATAAAACAATTGTATGTATTTCAAAGCCAAGCATTGAAATTTTCGTTTTACTATTGCTAAAACTTTAATAAGATTCTGTAATTTGGAAAAAGAAATAGAAAATATACGAATTATTCTTGGTTTTATTCAGGGAAGTGAAATCGATCAAATAATATACACTTTTAAATAAAACAATCTAATATACCTTTACAAATTAACTCATTTAAAATTAAGTTTCAGGTATGAACAGGAAGTAAAACATTTTACATCTGTTGGTTTAAAACCCAGCTAAGAACTCTTTAAAGAAAAGGATAATCATATTCTAGTTTATTCAGTGAAAAGAGATCAATCATGTTGCATCTCGCATTTAACCCAGATACATTAAAACGCAAATTATATTTGTCCGCGAAACAGAAACAGCATTTGCATAGAAAATATAACTTAAATCAATGAAACTCTAAGAGTGGATTATTACGTTTTGCAAGTAAGCCAATGAATAAGTTGAGTGAATTTAAGCTGAATGCAGCTACCGTGTGACCTATCATCTACTAGTTAGTTTCGTCATTCATACTTATTTGATTTCTAATAAGGCATTACTGTCTCTTTGAGTATCTTAATTAATTTAGATAAACTACACTAACAGATGAGAGTAAACACATTTTAAAAAGCTCTCAATTAAAGATGGAGTAAGCCTGAGTGTTTTAATTCAAATGAATCCGCATACTTTATTTGTAAAGCTGGTAAACCACTCATTTTTCTTTATTATCGGTATCACTTTATATCCATAGAAAACAATATTTTACTTATATTTCATTTTACCATATTAAAAAGATTAAGAGGATAAGTTATATTTAATTTATCCGAAGATTTCATTAAATGTGTACAATAAAGCTGCGAAATGAATTTTTTCAAAAGCTCTGAGAATTGCATTGAAGATAACATTTTTTTTTTCAATTCACTCCGTTTCTTTATTATAATTTTAAATTTAAAAATCTGTTGCGGACACCACATGACTTCCTTGTACGACCCCTTAAATTATACACATTTTTTTTGCTACATTTCATTTATTTCCTCGGATTTATGCACGACCTAGGATCGGTGCCATCTTCGCTGTGTATAGTAGAGATATTTCTGATTCAATCAATTCAGTTTTCAATTCGCGGCAAGGCAAAAATACGTAAAAGCTCAAAACATCATTAAAAATTGTAAAATACATAAAAACCTAAAATGCAAAATACAGTTAAAAGCAACAATTTTTGCAATTAAAATTAGAGTTTATAAGCTAAAACAATTCGCCAGAGCAATGCTGTCAACGTGGAAAAAGACAAAAGTTTCGGTGCACAAAAATTTAAAGTCGGGTTTTGGTCCCGCTGAACACAGACACGAAAGCTGGCTCCGCAATTGACTTAATTCACTATACTACTAAGAATCTCAGATGCTAACAAATATATAATATATATATATATACGTACTCACCCTCTGATCCGGTGGTGTGTGTGAGTGTATATATATTTCTCGTTAACACAAGTTAACATCCCTTTCCCGTTTCTCCATGAATAGAATTACACATAGGAAGTGCAGGCTTTTTAATAGCTTTTTGTTCCTTTCTATTCGACCTCCTCTAGCTTTACCAGATGGTATTACTTTTACCCCTTTCTGGTAAATCCTTAATCAAGTTACGTTTAAATTTTGGCAAACCTTTCTGCATCTATTCTATTAGGCGTTTAACGCATTTTTCTTGAATGGAATTTCACAGAAACAGTAAGTTTTTTTTTTAAATTTTCATATTTTTAAATTTCCATTATTTACCACAATTGCTCCAACAACAAATTTTATTGATTCTTATTTGGCAAAATTTAGCTCACAAAAAGATGAAATTATTCGGTAATTGAGCCAGTCCTTTGCCTTTCGTTACATATACTGCGACTGTGAGCAATTTTTTTTTTTCAAATATGAAAAGCAAAACAAATTCCTTAATTCTTGTTTTAGAATTTTTCCTATTTGATTTAATTTCATTTTGTGTAATTAGTTTGTTTTGCCTCTATTTAGGTTCTTGTACTGTTTTAATCTTTTGTATTTAATTTTTGGATGTTCATTTCTGTATTTTTGTTTACTTTGAGTACGAATGCATGTAGGGGAAAGATCTGAGCATTTGAGACTTATTAAAAATTCTTTTTAAAATTATGGTTTAATAATGAAAAGCGGTTTTAAGTCTCAGATGATTCATAGGAACGAAGCATGTATTCGGAACGCATTAATCAACTTGATTTAAAGCTTCAAAACACTTTCCCCTTCACATGTTCTGTTTTGAAGCGTTAAACAGAGGAGATTACTAGAAAAATTTTTTGAGCAAAATTATTTTCCAATTTGTTTTGCTATGTCTTATGTTCTAAAATTGTTTTAAAAAACATTATTTTCTTTTGACGATTCCTTTTTTGAATGTTCAGTTAATTTGTGTTTATTCAGCTCGAAAACCTTGATCCGGAGAAAGCTTGATCCGGAGAATGAAAGATAAATTTTTAAATCAAAAATTAAAAATCAAATTTCGGAACAGAATTTTTATTTAATTTTCGTTCTGTCTTTACTTTTTAATTTATTATCATGTATATATATAAATTTTCTGAAATCACAATATTTTATTCTGAGGTACCTGATAATTAATTTTACACTTGGCTTACAAGACTACAGCAAAATTTAAATTTCATTGGGTAAAGAGATGCCTTGTAATTTCAAGAGTATTATTCGGAAATTATTCAAAATGACAGCTTTTCTTAAAGTTCCTATCCTTGCAGAATCTTTCAAATAGTCATACACGTCTCAGCCTAACTTTACGTTTTGTATCATACCTTATCTGTAATAAATATCGAAGTTCAGTAAGAAAGATGTAATATGCTTAATTTAAGAAATAACTTTCATTTCTCTCAAATATTTATTGCAAATAAGCAAACATTAATTAAAAGAAATCAGACTTCCTATTCAAGAAACCTTACACAAAAGTATAAGATTCTTGCAAAAAGGAGCTGTATACCTATAAAATAAATAAACGTAAATAACGAACAGTTATGTATAAGTGATTTTAGTTTAGAAATACTACAGTAGCTAGTAAAATTAGCAAGAAGTAAATTAGCTTATTTTCGAATAGGAAATCAAGCACAAATATTACTCAAAAATAGTTTTGCATCTGAGACGGTCCAACAATATTTTTATAAGAACCTTTAACGATTTCTTGCAGAACACCAAATTTGTGGGTAAGTCTTTTAAGAAATGACATAGTAAATATTGGACTGATATTTTTCTTTGGAAAACATTTTTAACAGCAATAGCCGAAGTACGTTTTCGAGTAGGGTATAGTTTATATAGAAGTAAAGACTGCACGCTTTCCAAGCTTTCACTTTAAGCGGGATCTCTAAAAGTTGCTTTGTATTTTTAAGATTTTTGGAATAGGGATCGCAAGTTTCTCTTTCCTGATAGAAAATAGTCAGAAGAAATAATTTCTTTCACTTATTATCCTAAGAGCTCACTTAATTTTCCTAAGAGTAATTTCTTTTCCAATTAAAAAAAAATTTTCGAAAAAAATGAATTTTTAATTCTATATTTTCTTTATAATTTTGATTATTAAATTGATAAAAAATTAAAAATATTAATTCAGCTCCATCTCTGTCATATAGTCAATTAAGGTTTGTAATGAAATCAATAAGTATTCTTTAAATCATTCTCTTTCTCTAATTTATTGCAGGGGAAGGGAAGTGGTTTAAAACATATAAGTTAATATTTTGCTCAGTACAAAATAATCTGAAGCAATGAAAACAAAGCCTACAAAAGATGACGTATATAACTTTTGTTTAAGTAACTTAAAGTGAACTACAAGGTCATTTCTTGAAATAATGTACTAATAAACCTTTGTATTATTAAGTAATTTTTCTGAATTCCTTTTATGTAATACGTCTACAATGTAAAAAGTTATATAGAAATGAATTTAAGAAAAATGTGAAAGCTTTCAGATTTTACATTACTCACAAAGAAGCGTTTTTTAAGTTTTATGTGTTACCTTTATTTATTAAATATCATGTTCTTTGCACTTAAACCACATAAAATTTAATTCAACAGCCAATATCCCAAAACATTTAAAAACATCATAGCTTTAGAATTTCCGATAGACAGTAACGTGCGCTGGAGGTGAATTTTTTTTTTTTAATATGTACAGTGTTGTTATTGTGCGCTTCGAAACCGTTGAGTTTGTTAATCAAACATTCATTAAAGTTTTGCAAAATGTAAAATAGATAATAAAACAAACACGAAAGTCAAAACTCGGGCTTCCATGTGCTCATGCTCGGGTGGAGGATTACATTACTTAAAAAATTTGATGGATCTAGGCACCGTCACTTTTTCACAATGCGAGAAATATACCTAAATTCAAACACATTCTCCTTTATTTAATTTCTTTTTAACAATACAGGGTGATAATATTTAGTAGCAACAATCTGAAAAAGGATTCAACCTTTTACAGTGATTCAACGCACAATCCCTTTCCGATAATAAAAGCCCTTCTGACCTAACGCTCCTTTGGGCTAATAATAAATAAATTCTGAAAATTTTAACGCTCGTTCAAGAGTGCCCTTTTAAAATTAAGTATGGTTTATCAGTAGGGATTATAGATAGAGATTGCCCAGGTGAATAGCGAAACATAAAGAGTATAAAATTTTCTAACTATAGGGTGGCCCAGAAGTCACTTTACATTTTGAAAATTAAATAACTTTTTTTCTATTAATATATTTCTTTTTCTCTTTTCAGAATTAAAAAATATAATCCCTAGAAATTTTTGGCATGGATAAGTTTACAACAGAACAACGAGTGAAGATAATTGAATTTTACTTTGAAAATGGACGGTCAATTGTTGCAACGCAAAGATATGCGCCATTTTAATGTTCGACATCCCCCTAGTAGGCCTGCAATAAGGAACTTAGTGACGCGTTTTCAACTTAGTGACGCGTTGTAAAACCAGCAGACTTTCAGAAACGAGTAAATTATGCTGTCAGGTTTCAGAGAACTGCAAGAAATGACAATGAGTTTATTCACAAGTTGATCATGGGAGATGAAGCTCATTTCCATTTGAATGGACATGTGAATAAGCAAAAAATAAAAAAAGAATTAATTAAATACAGTCATTTAAGAAAAAGTTATTTAATTTTCAAAATGTAAAGTGACTTCTGGGCCACCCTATATAAGTGCAAGGAACGAAAGAACCTGTGAAGGGCTAGATTTCTTAATTTTTATAAATTGCTTTATTTAAAGTTAAAAATGCCAAAACATGAATCTCTGTGTCATTCAAAACATTCCTGTAAGTATAAGTATATACCAACGACCAACTTTGGCAAAAAAGAAGGCCGGGTAAGGACTTTTGTGAACACGGTGTGTATTCATACTTAGTATATACTATATATAATTTCAACTGTAGGAAATTCTAATTGCTTGTGTATAATTTTTGTTTCTAAAGTGCATCCCATTGTATGAATGATTAATTTTTGACCTAGGCCCTTTCTTTTGCTACGATCAGAAGAGCTTTAATTGCGCCAGATTCCACCGGAGACCAGCTCTGGTACTTCTTAGTTTTTGGAATAAATCCTAATTCTAGCCGAAGCGCACAGGAGCCCTAAATAAGAAAGCTCCGGCACTTCTTTTATGTAACTAAAAAATTTTTCGGTAGAAATTTGATCTCAAAAATTTTATTTTTAGTAATAAAATTATATCAAAAATCGTTTGCTAAATTTTAATTTATCTCTTTACATTTTGTTAAATTTAAATTTTAATTATTTTAATTGTTGATTATTTAATGATTTTTAATAATTAATTGTTTAATTTTTGATTACTTTAATCATTGATTATTTAATTGTTTTAATAATTAATTATTTAATTATTAATGATTTGATTAATCATTTTATTTCTTTATCTATTCTTGTTCCTCTTTCCTGACGATCTTCCATAAGGCTCCTGCACTTCTAATTTTAGAAATTAAGCCCTGGCGATCAGTCTCTTGTTTTTTAATCTTTATTTTAATCTTATTAGCAGTCTTTGGCTATTGTATTCACTCTAAGAACATCTGAATCAAAGGCCTAAGAATGCTTCTCTGCTAATAAGTAAACAAATCACCAGAACTTACTCCTTAGCAAGCGGATATGCACATTCGCGTCCGTTTGCTAAGACTCTGTCACGTAAACCTTGCAAAACGACCAACATGTTTTCATCTTCCAAATGGTAAAACCAGCTACGTGATCCATATCGGCTGAGCATCTTCGAAAGTAATGTAGGTGCTTTTGAAGTAACTCACTTTCAGGATGCATTTAACTCTCATTTGGGTTTTCTGATGCAATGCTTTCTTTCCCAAAAGGTTTGCAATAATGCTTGGTCGCAATAATTGAAAAACAAGTGGAAAGTAAGCTCAGCTTTAAAATTTTTTATCACTAATACAATGCTAACAAGATTTAAGCAATTATCTGTTTAATTAGTATATGCATATGTTGTTGATTCTTTTGAATCTGAATTTTTTCTAAGAAATATTATTTTAATATATTTAAGATCAATGCGTAAACTTTGTTAACAATTAGGGCAGCCGATATCCTCAAATAGAAACATCAATAAAAGCTACTGAAATGTAATTATTTTTATATTTTGAGTAATGACTATTTTATTTCATTTACATCTTGAGGATCTGAATTCATGTTATCTGGAGAGGTAAATAAATAAATAACATCTTATTCACTTTTTTTTTTGTCTGTTAAATCTCTTACGCACGCATATAAAATTACTTAATTATTTGATGAAATTCTAGAAGTTAGATTTATTAGATGCAGCAGAAATGTATTTGTTAAGTAAAAAAGACTAGGTCTAAAGTCCTTTTCTTTCAAAACAGGCACTTTGAAAGGGAATAACGACCCTTACGATCGTAATGTGCGTCATTATAACCGCACAGAGGCCCACCAGCGGCCGAGCAGTAAAGACAATGAACACTGGTAGTTCGGTCTGAGGTTCGAATCCCGCGAACGGGCTGACTGCATGGGCGTTTTCGTGGTTTTCCCATGTGTAACGTGTATACGAGCGAGTTTCCCTTAGGAAGTCCTCCACGAAGGCATCCCTCCCTTTAGGCAGATAGCCCTTGTGGGCTTTGCCATAAATGAATAATCCAATCCATAACCTCTCAGAAAAAGATTAGAGGATTTTATAGTGAAGTCGCTGCTTCAGTGATCTCTTCAGTAGCAATAGTTTCAAGCAATAGTTTCAAGCAATAGTAGCAATAGTTTTTCAGTGCGGAAGGGGAATGACACTGAAGAGCGTATTCTAAAGTGATTATATTATTGATTGGAAATGTTACAAAAACCAAAAGTTAACCACAGGAATTAACCTAACATAAATACATATTCAGTAATATTGGTAGTAGATCAGTACTATTGGTATAACTTAAATACGCTATATTAGTTACTCTAATTTTTTTTTTTTTTTTTTTAATTTTTGGTTTCTTGGATATTTAATTCATTTGGCGTAGTCTTTTATAGCAGAAATTGAGAATATACTGAACACGCCAAAAGGGATTATATAAAATAGTTTTCCCGTATATTGTTGTTGTATTTTCCCTCAATCTAAATGGTAATAGAAAATGAAATGAATAAATGAGAATAAAATTGTAAATATTTGGTGGTTTATGAGTTAAAGATAAAGTTGATACAACCATATATATATATAAAATTACTTAATTATTAGGTAGATTAAGTGATACGTTATGACGCTTAAAGGGAAAACTTTGAGCATGTTTATTTAACTTTCGTTGTGGAATGCAGTTGTTATGATTTTGTAGAAATCTTGAGCTCTGTATGATTTGGATTAAATACGTAAAAGTACATCTTTATTAAATGCATCATTAAAATAAAAACCCTGTGATGTTTTATAGCCCAAATTCATTGGTTATTAAATTTAAGTATCATTCTACACCCTATTTTATTTATTGGAAATTTTAAACATCAGTTTCTTAATTATAATTTAAATAATTTTGTAAGGTAGATACTGAACTTTATTTACTTTTAAATAATCTGTACACTCAATATTTGTAATACGTCAGAGAATGTATTTGACTCACGATTTGAAAGATGGCTTTTAGGAAATACAACACTGGTAGAAACGTTATGGATTCACTATTTTTAATAGTTCCCCCCAATGCTTTTTAATGTCTTACTTATTAAGTAACCTATTCCAGTCATTGAGTTCTAAATGATATGCTATTGATATTAAAACCAATTCTACATCGATCTTCTTAACTCTGCGTATATAATAATTTTATAGAAAAAGCATTTAGTTTTTTTTTTTTTTTTTTTTTTTTTTTTAGTAATTTGCAAAGCGGATTCGTCTGCAATGCAAATTACTTTTAAGCAATCGCTTCCGCTTGCAATGTAAATACTTGTCATGTAATACATTTAATTACTTGCCAGAGTGCCGCCCAGACGGCATAGTGGTTAGAGGAACCTACTGCGGCACCGAAGGACCCGGGTTCGAATCCCAGAGAAGGCATGGATATTTGTAAATGTCTTTGCGGCAGGGGGGCACTCTAAATGTATGGCGAGCCGAAAGTTCTCTCGAGAGGTTCGTGGTATGGAAAGAAGAGTGGGAGATCCTTCCTCCTGGCGTGCTCTCCATCAAAATTGAGGACGAAGTCGTAGTGTCACCAGTATGGTACTGGTAGCTTGGCGATTTGCCAACGACAACATTTGCTCTCCTTGCCACGATGAGTTTCGCAGTCTCTTCTAAATTTTCTGTCATTTTATTTGATTAAAAGGCAAATGTGCTAAAAAAATTCCCAAACACTCAAGAAATGTTTATTTTCAAAAATAAGAATGAAGCTACTAATTAGTATCAAAATGATTTAAGAAATTCAGGGCAATTTTTAATTTAATTGTCCTAAGGCAGCCGCGTACTTCATAAAGCCATTGAAGCCATATATATATATAAATTATAAAAATTTCTTTAGAGAATTAATAGTGGAAGAATATGCTGAAACAAATTCTAAATTGATTTTAAATATGTTTTCTTAAAATACTATCTTTTAGCTAAATGAATGAAAAATGGTAAAAACTGTATCCTTTGACATAAATCTAAATATTTCTATGCTGTCCCATCGTGCGGTTCTTCTCCTGTTGGTCACAAGCAGCGGTGTCATTTGTGGTCAGAACAATTACCCCGGGAGCATTTCTTGAGAGACCCCATTTATTTTGTCACCTGAAATGGTCAGAAGGACATTTGCCGCTTAATCATTGAGCTGTTTTGCTTGCTCTGCGTAAACAAAATATCGCAATAAAAAGAGAAAATGGACGGGAGAGAAGTGAAGGGGGGGACTCGCCAACGCGTGACGGATGGAGGGAAAACGGATGGTTAAGCTTTAAGGGAAAGTGTTGGACTAGTTCTGAGCAAGGGAATTGAGGTTTTGCATTCTTGGCCCTTAGCTCCAGGCTCCCCATTCCCGCTCAGGGGGTTATAGGCCAACCGTCGTCACTGGAGTGACCTTGTTTCGCTCTGGAGCTCCTTTCTTGCAGATCGATAACAGGAGCGTATAGTTGATGCATTCAGTTGTGCGTTTTGTGGGATATGGCCAAGGGCAGGGTTAATGAGTTGCACCTAAGGAAGGAGAAAAGCGTAGGAGGAAATTATATCAAATATAAATACCTGTTTCGAAAAGTATGAATTTTTAGAGGTTTACGTTGATAAATTTCAGAGGTCAGCTAGGAAATAATTAAATGCATGCGATAATCATTCAGAGTTTTTATCGTATATCTAAATCTCATACGCAGTGAATCCAGAATCTTTCCTTTAAGCCAAGGACCTCTCTTTGACATTTTAATAGGGAAACGAAGCATTATTTAAAAAAAAAAAAAAACTGTTAATAGAAATATAACATAAAATGAGCAATTATTTCACACGCGGTGAGGTGTTATCCATTAACTAAATTAACAAGCATTTAGCCTCTTTGATTCTTATATTTCTGGGGTTTCTTATATTATGTTATGTGGTAACGATTATAATTTAAAACTGTAAAAAAGAAAATTTTATATAATGAACCCATTACCATTTTACCTTTTTATTTATTTATTTATTTATTTATTTATTTATTATTTACGTATAACAGTAATCATTGTCGGCCACTGTAATGGATACTGGTAGGAAAATCCGCGGCATTTTACAGTGTGAAGTTTCTTCTGGACAAAGTTATCGGCTTTTTTAATTGCTTGTGTTAGTCAGAGTTTTTTTTTTTTTTTTTTTTTTTTTTTCGAATTTTTAAAACTAAATTGGACAATTAGACTCTAAATGTGATTTTGCATCGTACCGATATAAATTTCAATATACTTTACAGGGCTGATTCACTTTTGAAACTGTTGCTACCAAACGTTAACGCCCTGTATTATTTTGGAAGAAATTAAAAATTGAAGAATCAGAATGTATGCATGTATGCTCTTCCCATTTTGAAAAAAACGGCGGTGTCGTACAAATGCGGCATGCGCAGTCGCATTTGTGGATTTTAAATTTCGACTTGTCGCATTTGTCGATTTTATTATTTTTCATGCTTTGTTAAAATTTCAATGAATTTATGATTAACAACGTTTTGAAAGCCAGCAGTGGCAATAATGTAGGAAATAAAATAATTTTATCTCCAATGTGCAAAACCATTGCCGTTTGGAAAAATGTAACATATTAATATTTTAGTATCCAACCAGTCCTGCTACTCTGACCCAGCATCATACTAGATGACTGACTGCAACTGAGGTACTGCCAACCAGTCTGCTTCATTCCTGATTCCATCCTCTTCACTAGCTCAGCGCTTATCCTCTCTCACTCATCTACAGACGCCGAACTGACAACACGCATTTTTCAGCTCTCTGATCGATAGGTAACAGAAACAAGCCAAAAAAACATTCTACAGAGCAGGATACTATAAAATACTCTATTTTACTACACTCGTAACTTTGAAATTTTATGCACTTATTGTACGGGATTAGGTTTCAGCCTCTCCCAACTTCACAATCAAAGCAATGTTAGAAATATATAAAGTTGTGGTTTAAATAATGTACGTCGTTCTACACAGAATCAGACTGTGTAACACAGAAGCCTGAATCTAGTGAAGAGTTCAGCTTAAGGATTAACAAACTCGGCTCTGAAAGAAATGTGTTGCAGTAACCGGAAATAAAATACCTTTATCTTCCACGCGCCGTTTTGTTGCCATTCCGTAAAGCCTTAGATACTTTCACATTTTACTGAATAAAAACCTAAGCGATTTGAAAGCAAAAACATTTATTAAGAATATGTTTTTCTATTTTTTAATGTGATTAAATTAAAATGTATTAAAATCAGGAGATGTCTAATTAGAAATATTCAATATTTTCATGAAATTACACTACTCATTAAAATCCTTACATACTGTTTCTTTTTTATGATAACTACTTTAGGTGGCCGGCCGCGCAAGCGGCTAGTTTTTAAAGAAAAAGTGTATGAGCATATATGGCAAGTATATGGCAAACATATATGTGAAATATATGAACATATATGGCAACCTCTAACACTCTATCGAGAATTCTAAAGATATGCTGTCTTTAAATATTTTATGATTTTGCTGTTGAAATGAATTTATGTGACGTAAATGCAAACAACGTAATATTTAATTAATAAAATTATTATTGAAAGGCCAAAAAAGTTTCGTAAGTCATTTAAGTAATAAAGTTAGCAAACAAAGAGTTAATAATAAGGAGATTTTAAAAAAAAGGTTTATAAGCCAGCTTTCAGGCCTTCTGAATACTTTGTATTTAAAGTCATGTACATCGATTTCAGCTCCATTTATAATTCAAATTGTCGCAAAATGGATGGTGGATCTGAGGATTCTATGATAGTTTCATGAGGTTATTTGCAATGTGTATATTATATGAAATGAAGAGTGTAAGATTCAAGAAACAGATACAAACGCCGAGTATGCGAACTTCGCCAAATGTAGACTTCACAGGTGCATAAGCGCTAGTGAAAAGAACTTTTCCAAAACAGTAGTTGGGAGAGGCCTAGGAAAAGAGGGATGTGTACGAATTTCACCGCCGTATTCTGCTGATATACTTGTATGTAAAATTTATCTATTAGATTTTTGTGTGTGAATAAAATAAAATTTCGTTATCGTGAAGCTAGTATCTTCATTTTCTTATGATTGATCGACCATCATTTACGATATCAAGCTTTCCTAGATCATCGAATGATGCAGCTTTAAAAGCAAAAAGCGAGTTTAAAAAGTAGTTCTTCAAATGAGTGTTATGGTCATCTTTTTCCGAGTATATAATATAAAAACTGTGCTGATTGGAATAACTATTTATTTAATTCAGTCACGTAAAAATGGTTATGTGCATAACTGAGCAAACGGGGAAAATATAATAGCAAAACAATAAACAGAATACACACAGCACGGAACGAATAGAAGAAGGTTTTATTCACTGAGTGGCATTGGTACAAAAAACTGTCTGGCCAAAAGGAGAAATAACAAACCAAATAAAAAGGGATATCACCTCTCCTAACTACAATGGTTGTGTTGCACCATCTGTCGATAGTCAACACCAAATTACCTAATAGTTCTTGGAGTAAGAGTGCCTATTCTTCAGGAAGAACCTATTTCAGCTGTCGAGTGCTCTCCGAGGGGGTAGCTCATGCTGTCAGGCTTCTCACTAAAGTATCCCGCAGATGTTCAATGGGATTTAAATCAGGATAGCAAGCTGGCCAATCCATTCTGTGGATATCTGCACCCATCGGAAACTTCTCAACAACATGAGTCCTCTCTGGCCGTGCACTGCCAATTTTAAAAACAAAATCGGGACCAGTGCCACCTGTGCCAAAGCAGTGCGTGTGGTATCGTCTGCTAAGGCACTCTGCGATATTTTTTCTTTTCATTTTATTTCATTCGTTGCCTATCGTTGCCATGTCATGCTCAAGATCAAATAAGAAAAGAAAAGTAAAGCTTAAATGTCATGCTTTTAAAGCAGAATGGAGGGCCAATAATTTTTCATAAAATTAAATGACAGAGTTTTATGTTTAATATGCAGTGACATAATAACTGTACGAAAAGAGTACAGTAAACACGCGACGCAGTATTCATACACCACAGAAAATTAACGATCATGTAAAACTGGAAAGTTTAAAACAGGATGTGTAATCAAAACGCAATTTATTCATAAAAATGAAACATGGCAAGAAAGCAGTAACTAAAATCAGCTTACGAATAGCTCATTTATTAGCCACGAAAGGAAAACCATTTACCAATGTTGAATTAATTATATCATGTGTGCTTGTGGCAGCCGAAGGAATGTGCCCTGAAAAAATAGATCTGTTAGTCTTTCGGCGAGAACAACTCTTAGCAGATTTGAGGACATTGGGAACCACGCCATCAGCCCACTAATAGACAAAGTAAAACCTTTCAAGTGGTTTTCGTTGGCATTTGATGAATTGACGAATATTACTGATACTGACTAATTGCTGGTATTTATTCGAGGTGTCAGTTGTGAATTTGAGGTGATTAAAGAATTAGCTTTCTATGAATAGTCTGCGTGGAACAACTATGGTAGAAGATATCTTCAAGGAAGTCTAGGACCCGCTAACACCGTAAATTTGCAACGGAATCCGTTAAAATGTGCCACAACCGATGGTGGAAAAAATATGTGTGGAATGGTACCTCTGGTAATTCACTGTATTATTCACTCGCAAGTTCTTTATGGGAAACACCTTAATCTGTCATGTGTTATTGAACCAGTTGTATCAGTAGTAAACCACAAAAGTGGATGATTAAATCCACTCTTGATGATTAATTCCACTCTTGCTAATTTAATCATCGATTGTTTCATGGAATTGTGTTAGAGGTGGAAGATGAATATCCTGACTTGCCTTATCAAACAACTCTTTGACGGCTCAGCAATGGGAATTTCTTTTGAGATTCTGCGAAGTGAGAGAAGTCATAGAGAGAACTCAGTGAGAGAAGTCAATGAGAAAAATTTGCCTACAACTTTTATTATCGAAAAGCGAATGACTATAGAAATTAACATTTGACATAGGTGTCGAGAGATATTTCAACGAATTCCATTTAAAATTACGGGAAAACAGTAGGCATATGCGAAATGCATTCTCTTGTAAAAGCATATCGCCGAAAATTTGCATTATTTGAAACGCAAATAAAATTAAACAAGTTTGAGCATTTTCCATGCTGCAGAATTTTTAAATTTTAGCGAAATCCCCATTTCGAAAGGAATATTATTTCTGAACTAATACTACATTACAATAACGTTTTGTGGATCTTGATGCAAGTGCAAAAGATATTTCCATGCTTCAAAATCCACTTAACTGATGTGTAATTCAAGAGCTTCCATCAGACCTTCAACTGGAAGTGATTGATTTGCAAAGTGATATGTTAATAATGATATTTTTTAAAAAAAAGATCTAAACCAATTCTATATATATCTTTCAGAAGATAAATACGCTCTACTAAAATCATATGCACGAGATTGCATATTCGTATTTGGAAGTACCTACCAAACCGAAAAGACATTTTTGAAAATTAAGTATGAAAAATCGAAATTCAGATCATTGTTAACAGGTGACTCTTTACAAACAACTTTAATGGTAACACGTACTGAGTTTGAAATCCAATATGATGAAATATTATTTCTGAAAAACCATTACATTCTTTGCACAGAAATTTTAATCTGTTTAATAATAACATTTTTAATCTAAACGTAAATCTTTTATTTGCTGTTTTGTAATTGTTAGTAAAATAAGTGTAAATATTATGTAAAAGTATCACTTAATAATAAAAAAATTAACTCCTTTTTTCCTCTATAATAAAATTACCTATTCATATCTTCATGTTTGCTATTTGACCTAAAATACGAGCCTAAACGTTTTATAGTATGGATCTTTCTAAAAATAATTTTGCCATTTTGCCGACTCCTAGCCTAGTGATGGCCGTCCAGTAGAGGAGAGTTATGGTGTTTCATATTAAAAGCAGATTCAATGATCTGGGCCCCGGTATATATCCGGACATGTACCCGAGCTTCATTAGTTCCATCATATATTACTGGATACTACACGATAACTGGGCACCAATCTACGTTGATTGCGATAGTCCCCCACTGCTGGAAACAGCGATGTAGACATTTGCTGGCATTCTTGATTATAGCACTCGTTCTGAAGTCGTCTCATAAAGTTTCAAAGCAGCATATACAGTAGATATTTTCGTTGTGGACGTGATAGCTGTATCTCGAGTTTCTACAATAGTCGACTGCAGCAGTACAATATACTCATTTCACTCTATTATAAATTTGATGATTAAGTGCCTTCTATAACGTTGGATGTCACGTCACTCCAAACTTAGATATTTTGAGGCTCGTCTCCTTTTTACCGCCAAGCACCTTTCCTAAGCGGAACGGATGTCTTGCCGACAAGGAAAGGTGTGTGTGTGATTATGGCAAAGCGTCGAGGGCTATCTGCCTAAGGGGAGGGATGCCTTCGTGGAGGACTTTCTAAGGGAAACTGGCTCGTATACACGTTACACATGGGGAAAACCACGAAAACGCCCATGCAGCCAGCCCGTTCGCGGGATTCGAACCTCGGACCGAACTACCAGTGTTCAGCGACTTTACCGCTCGGCCGCTGGTGGGCCCGACAAGGA
This sequence comes from Stegodyphus dumicola, assembly GCF_044657685.1. Taxonomy (NCBI): domain Eukaryota; kingdom Metazoa; phylum Arthropoda; class Arachnida; order Araneae; family Eresidae; genus Stegodyphus; species Stegodyphus dumicola. Next base: position 120,640,570 of record NC_140771.1, read on the forward strand.
AAGGAAAAATATCTGGACGTTAACTGTTAGTTCAAATGAAGTTGCTGCTTCTTTTCAACTAAAAGGCCAACTTCTTAAACTCTCTGGCTTTGTGAGTATTACTTACACATGTTATGTAAAATCTGAGAGAAGCCAGAAAACCGTATGTGGTTCACAAGCAGCAGTTTGGCAATGCCTTGTAAATAAAAATCTAACATATAACTTAAAGCGCGCTATCGAAAGTTGGCAAATGTCAAATCTCATGTCTTGGCATATCAGTTAGCTGAAGAAAGATATAGAACTGTTCTTTTTTTTTTTTTTATTCACTGTACCTGAGAGCATTAATACATTGATATTAGCTAATCACTGAATTTATACTTATTTCAGTTACATAAGGGAAATTTTTGCATTTTTTTTTCTTCTTTTAGTATAGCAGAGTTAAAATAAACAAAGTAAATTTTCAGATTTTTTAATTTCAAGTAATTTGAAATGGAATTTCTGATTTTGTAATATTAATAATTTGTGTGGATAATTTGCCAAACTTTTATTACAAATTCATATTTTTAATCTATGGATTTCAAATGCTAAGAAGGCGGGAGAAAAACCTTATAAGTTAATCAATCATTTTTTTCGGGGGGAAAGACTCCTTATCTATTATTAGTTTACTTAAACAGCACTCCATGTTGTTCTGATGAATTTTCTGGCTATAGCTACGGAACTCCAAAGCACTTAACGTTTATTTATATGTTAAGGATTCAGCAACGAAAGTTTAGGAATTTAGATAAGAATCTAAAGGAAAAATCATCATAGTATAAATCTAAATTTTACGAACTTGATCTCTAAGTATCTAATTATAATTTTTTCTTTGTTATGGGGTTAAATTTGTCGGTTGATCTTAATAAGTTTTTTTAAAATACATTTTTTTATAAATCGAAATAGCAGAATTGCTAATCTATCAGAAATGATTTTATTTTTATTAAAAAAATGTAAATATTTTTCTTGCGAAAGGCAAAGTAAAGGAAGTTTCTCTTTTAAACGTATATTTAAAATTTATCTGCATGCATATATTTTTTATTTTCCCTCCCTTTTGCATGCAATAATCAAATACGTTTGATTATACGAAATGCCGCGTTTGTCATGGTAACCGCTTAGTGTAATCTGTAGCTAAATATCCAATTATAAATTTGTCCTTTAACTATCATGTTCTGAACCTGTACTTTAAATATCCAATTAACTTACGTCTAAGTTTCCAATGCTAAACTTGTCCTCTAAAGTATCCAGTTCTGAACTTGGCCTTTAGGTATAAAATGATGACTATTTATTTCATACTTTAGGAAAGGTTTTCCTTTTTTTACTTAAATAATAGATCTGCTATCTTCAGGTAATATTTTTTTTTTTAAATCGGTCTGTGACATTTTAAATATTCAACAAACACAAACTTAATTTTTATCTTCCAAATATGATCCTTGCTGAATTGAAGCGCAATCTTTGTTAAAATTTCTGCAGAAGAAGACTGTCTTTCGCAACATCGGCCTACATCCCGGATAAGGTGAGAACATGTATTATTAATTTTACGGAATAAGAGCATAAATATACATCTGAAAGTCTTCCTAGAATATTTGTAAAGTACAGGAAGAAGCTCTAAAGAGCAGGAATCTAAGCCTGGGATTTTTCCCAACGAAGTATTTTTGACCAAAACTGAATGTGGAGCAAAGCAAAGTTGTAACAATTCACAAACACATTAAAAGAAGTATAAATATCTACTGTATTAAACTTTTAAACCGAACTTTTTATAACTAATTTTGAAACTACAATTTATTTTTCCTGGTATAATAACTAAATATTCGTAACAAAATGTTTATTGTAGAAATAGTTTTTACTACAAATTTTATTTGTTTGTCTCATATGTATTGATATTATGATTTTCTGTTTTTTAATCTCTCTCTCTGCGCGTATAACTTTTAACTGAAATGCATTGAAATAAAAAGATGAATTCTGCACGAATAGTATCATTGTATTTACACTTTTGTATGCAAATAACACACACAAAAAATTAATTTATAGCTCACACGTTTCAGCTGCGTTGTTCGTTGTGCAAAAGGCATGATCTCATTGAAATAATTGTTTCTAAGTATTATCTTTCGTCTACATGAATAATGCAAATACTTTGCAATTGTAAAAGAAGCCTTGATGAAGTTAACGTCGGCTTAAGGTTCAGGCTATATAAACGGTTAAAAATTGAGTAGCGTGACAATTAAATTAAATTAAAGAAATTAAAATTATATAAGTATTTAAATATAGAGAGTTAATTTTATATTAAAATATGATTTGTTAAGGGTTTTATTATCAGTTTTCAATAGCTGAAAGTTTTCAAATTGTAATTAAGAGCATTTTCATTTATAATTTGGAAGTTATCATATAATTTGCTTAAATTTTATTTTATTCACATATAGCTTATAAATATTGGAGAACTATGATTTTAGTTAAAAAACTTAATTTGGATTTTATAGCTTTATTATAGTACAGCAGTGTATTTCATTCGATTTGTCATGATAGTTTCTTGACTAAAAATTCCTCTAATGTTATCTTTTCCCGCTTAATTACACTTATACTATATATATACACTAATCATTATATAAATGGTATAACTGCACATACTTAAATTGCAAATACATCATATATGTATATGATTTGTTATATATAAATATATGTGGATGATAAACGTCACATCTATATCTATATATATATATACACATATATTTAAAAGATTTTAAATCTGTCTACTAACTAAGCTAAATAATTTGTTAATTTTATTCATGTGTATGTCTTTTAAAAAACTGGTACTTAGTACTATAAGTAGAACATGTTTTGTTTGTCTAAGAATTCTTATTTTTCTCATCTTTCATTTAGACGTGAGAATTCATTTACTACTACATGAAATGAATTACAAACCGCTAAGACGTCCATATAATTTGAATCTGCTAGCTGTAACTGGTCATTTCTAAGTTTGAATAATAGGAAGAAAATTAATAGTGAAACTATAATATTAAGTAAGTCTAAGAGCTAATGTGTTTTATAGCATGAAACTGGAAAACTTCTTCGTAGGCCTCTTATATAGCAGGGAGGTTACATAGCATATAAATTTCATAGAACAAAAATCTAAAATTTCAATCTGTCGCTAATTGTGCAGTTATCAAACCCTAGCATCCATACATATCTGTGTTACCAGTTTCTTTCGGATATGAAACTATTCATTGCTCAAGCATTGGAGCTCTCTCTTTATCAATTAATATACTTTCTTCGCGGAATGATCACCTTTATTATGCATATTACTTGAGAAAAATTCTGCAAAAGTATTGTATCATCCCACGCAAAATCACGCTTTTGTGATCTAGGTCAAGGAACTGGGTGTAAAATGTACTACACCGGAGCAATAAGGAAACATAAACAAGACGCAACACGACTAAATGGAAAATTCGTTTCAGAGAAGAGAAAAATGGTCTCGTATTGCTATGACCTTCGTATTTCTTGGCTGCAAGAAGGAAAATGATTTCGGAAACCATCGTCTTATGAAGCATTGTATTGAAATATCAGAAAGTTTGTGCTGTCTTGATGATATTTTTTAGCAATTTTTTTCTCTGCTTTGGGTTCCCCAAACATAAATCTGCCATCGATCTTGAATTGCTAACGGTTATTATCTTCGTCTACGATTCTGTCGAGCGTAACACACATACGAGTAACAGAAACTATAGCTCAGTGATGCGGATCAAAGTTATATGCCGCACTATATGCCATTTCCTGTTTAAGAAATGGAAACAATAAGAAATTTACTATGAGAATTTAAGTAAGCTTTCTTTAGAAAGAAAAAAAAGAAAGGGAAAGTTTATTTTTAATGTTCGAATTACATACAACCTATATCTAATTTTTTTTTTGTTTTAAACTGAAAAGGCTATCAAGTCTTTCAATCAAGTGCAATCAAATCTCTTAGAACAAATATTGCTATGAAAATTTAAAAATTAAAAACAAATAAACAAATTTTAAAGCAGTACAGGCCGAAACTAAAAGAGCTAAGAAATGCATTTTGCAATCGATATAAATACAATAACCCACCGTTTAATATGTCTGCCAAGGAGCTGATCAAAATAGATGTATAAATGAGACAGATGTATATTCAAAATTTCAGGGTAAGTATGTGATATGTATTTTCAGCTGCACAATTTTAATATTGCTATTACTATTACTGAAAAAGACTGATCTTTTACAAATTAAACTTGATGATTCCGTTTTAGTGTGTTTAAAACGGTGTCTCAATTTTAAAGTGTGTAAAGTATTTTTTTTAAATCATAGAATTCAAATTGTATGATACTTAGTGTGAAAATGAGAGCAACCATATCTTTGTTTCAATTGGTCATCTTGAGTAAGTAACATTACTTTTCCAATATTTCCAAGAAAGATTCTACCATGCATTCAGATTCCTGGGGAAGTGGAAGAGTTAGGTTCAACGGAAGTTATGCATCATATACACGAAATACTTTGAAGCGCTCTTTAATTGTAAATGGGAAACCTATCAACGGTGCTCCTTCGCACCTGGTAAAACGAGCTGAGATTAAAGATTTAGAAATTTAAAATTATAGTATTACTTGTTGTGTAAATATAAAAAATATTATGTCTCCTAAGTGCCTTATATAAAGTTAAAGTTTTCATAAGAGAGAATTACAGTAGTACCTCGACATACGAATTTAATTCGTTCCGTAACCTTGCTCGTATTTCAAAGCAATTTTTTTCCCATTGAAATTAACTGAAATGCCATTAATCCGTTTCAGCTCCTAAAACACCACCTCAGTTGTTTTTCTTAAGTGTTTTTGAATAAGAAAATGTATTTACATGAAGAAACATTTATTTATAAATAACAAATACATATTCTATAAAAATATAATTAACAGAAAAAGTGAAGTGCTTACGGAAGCGCTTAATTTTCGTCACTGGTCTTCGCTTTTTTTTCGTCACGCTTTGCTCATTTTCACCTGCAGATTGTTTAAAAAAAAACCTATCCAAGGAGGTTTGTTTCTTCCTCCCTTTTAGGATATTCCGGAAATGAGTTAGGCAAGTTTCGTTGAACAACTCCGATGCACGACCAGTTGCAACTTTTTCGGGGTGATTTTTATCCACGAACTCTACAACTATCTCCCACATTCCCAAGATCTCCTTTATATCTCTTGTAGGGATAACCTCCTCCATCTCTGGCTCCTCTTCAAAACTAATTTTTTGTTGAACTACAGTATGCTGCTGCAAATGTAGATCGTGTAACTCCTCGGTTGTCAGCTCCTGAGACTGATCCTCGACGAGTTCGTTCACATCTCTCTCATCCAACCTCCAGACCCATGGACCCTTTGGCTTCTATCATTTCGGAAAACATTTTCATGTAAACCTCAGCTGCCTTTACATCCGAACTTGCTGCCTCACCATGCCTGACGACGGAGTGAATGCTGCTCCTTTTCCTAAAGTTGTCAAACCAGCCCTGACTGGCTTTAAACGAGTCTTCGGATTCCTCGTTTGTGGAAGTGTGTGGGATCTGTTTCAGCAAATCACCGTAAATCGCTCGTGCTTTCTCACATATGATGCTTTGTGTTAAGGTTCCTTGAAGCTGCTTCTTTGTCACCCACACCACCAATAGTTTCTCATCTTTTCATGGAGAGAGGTCCGGAGCTTAGAAATTGTTGTAACGCCCGCCCTTAGCAGGCGTTATACTCTTTATCAACTCCTTCTGTTTAAGCACAGTACATATCATTGATGTGCTACGCTCGTACATCCTCGCCAAGTCAATTACTCGCACACCTTGCTCATGCTTTTCTATGATTTTACGCTTTAATTCAATAGATATCATCCTCTTCTTCCTAATCATGGTTATAAAAATAAATGTGATAATAATTTTGTAAGTGTACAAAAAGCAAAAAACGCTAACCAATTTATCAAAAATGCTTCGAAAACGAGGGAAACAAGCACATAGACTGAGGTCGAGTCTGACGTGGGAGAAACTGTTAGACGCTGCACACGACACCAACATGCGCGCGCATGTTGCGGTCGTGTGCAGCGGTGTAGTGTGCGATTCCTCGTATCTCAAATCTTGCTCTCATCTCAAAGCAAAATACCGCTCGCTCGGCGGCTCGTATCTCAAATCACTCGTATATCGAGGTACCACTGTATAAGTTTAAAGTTAACTTACATTTATAGCTTACTGGGAACATAAAGAAGTACGACGTAAAAAAATTTGCCATAGGCACTTCTTCATGAGTTGAAATTCACTTACGCACATCATCTCTGCGAAAAAAGGAAATTATCTAATAGGTGTAACCAGTTATGGTCAAATTATTTATCTGCCATCCTGTTAGAAACAATCAATCAAACTTAAGAATATAATGACTTGATTTCTGTTAAGCAGTGCCCATTCCTGTCTTTGACGATCTTCTCAATGTTTCTTATGTATTATTAGTTTTTTCAGAGATTTTGGATGATTTACTTAAAATAATTTCATCCTTATTGAAACATTTAAAGAAAAAGTATGCGCAATTAATAACCACTGTCGGTACTGGCAGTTTCGTGTTGATGCAAATTTTAGAGAGGCAAAAGAAGCTGTATTGAAAGCAAACCTGAGAGAGGCAAAGAATGGATCACGAAGCAAAAAAGTAGTTTTGAAAAGTTACAGAACGTATGGTGCAAATCTGACGTGGCCGTAGCAGAAGTTAATGTCCTGTTGTCGAATGCATGTGAAGGAGGAAGAGGAAAAATTGCATCAAAACAAAAATAAATAATTAAGCGTATTATAATTAAATTAGGTGTTTATAATTATACTATATTTATTGAAATTATATAATTATACGTTCTTACAAGTTTTATTTATAAATACTTTTTTTATATTTCCTTATTAAGAAAATAATAAGAATTTATAGGATATGAAGGTAATTATATCTTTATAAGGTATTTGTCCCGCCTTCTTCGCATGCCTTAGTGGAGTGGTTGTCTGCACGCTAGGCGCGTATTCCAGAGGTCCGCAGTTCGTTTTCTGGCGAAGATGTTGCATATTTTTCATACTCTCTTGCTTCCAATTAACGTAATGTCTCTACATCTTTAAGTTAATATTTCTCATAACTGTGATTTTTTGCTTGCGTGCACGATTTCTCTGAAACTATTGAACAGAATTTCAAAACACATTTTACCAAATGTATAAACTCAAAGCGAATTTAAAATGAGCATTGTATAAAATTTGCTTCTCGCCTAAAAATTTTAAAAATCATCGTTGATTACGTAAAAAATAATCATATTTGAGATACGAAAATAAAAAAAAGTTATTTTTCAAAAAATATAATTCTATTGTTTTTAACATAGCTCATTTTAATTCTGCATTACTTTTTATTTTGAGAAAAAAATCAGGTAAAAATACTGATTTGTTTATACAATGTCGCTCGCAGCATATATTACAATATTATGTATTTGACCCAAAAAAGGTATTTTATTTAAAACATATTAGTATTTGGAATAAAAAACAAAAATAACAAGTACATTATTAAAGATATCAAAATAAGCATAGAATATTTCACTCTCATAAGCCAGTTATATAAAGGCATTTAGCTTTCAAATGTGTTACAATTTGAGGATATTTAGACATTTTAATGATATATCACATTTTAAGCTATTTATCATTCCTTACGCGTTAGCACATATATAATATAAACATTTTGTTAAATTGTACGTTTGTGCAATCCAGTAGCTTGAATTTTGTAAAGCAAATCCAATTAGTACCGTTTCGACCTTTCCTATTTCATCGCCAGCTCGAAATTGTAGCCTTTCGTCCTATGCTTTTCCCCTCCGATTCTTCGTTTCCCGTCTCAACCCATCTTCAAAATTTCACTTTACGATAAAGTGAACACCTGTTTGAGTCCATTAAACGTTTTAGACGAGGTGACCCTCACTACTTTCGACCTCACTTTGCTTTTGAATTCTCATATTTATTAAATATTTCCTTTAGACAAATTATTCTGAATAGAATGATGAATTTTAAGCGCGTTCGAAAAGTGTATACCTGAGTCTCGTTACGTTTTTCATATGTAATGTCCACTTTTAAATTTCATGTACTCGTAAAGCAACAGAACCATGATTCCACTTCTTTGAAAGAAAATAAAAATGCACCAAATGTATAATTATTGTATAATAAAAATGCATATTGTATATGCTTTATTAAGAGTACAACAAACCCTCTTTGAACGTAAACATCGACGGTTCTGGAAGATTTTGAAGCTCTGTGGATGTGGTTGTCTTAGTAAAATGATGTTGACTGCCTATATTTGCTTATGTTCTCAAAATTACAGAAGGCGGCCTCTGTGTCGCCAATACAGTATACAATAATACCTCTATAATTATTTTCTAAATACTATTGGAATTAATATAATCTACAGGGCGACCCAAATGTCGGTTAACCTTAGAAAATTCAAAGATTCATTGAATAATATATTTAGAGAGATAAAAACTGACACACACATACTTGAAATGTCATCCGGTTTTACTACTGAGAGCCAAAACATGCGCTTAAAATGGCCAACAGTTAGTGCTTTATATGATAACAAAAGCTATAATTAGCATAACAATTAATTTTTAACAAAGGCTATGTTTTTTATGACAAATGTTCAATATGTCGGCCGTCATTCATTAGCAATACGTATAGTCGAGAAAAAATGTTGGAAACAGCACTGTACAGCATATCTGTAGGTATGGGGAGAAACTGCAGTCGGATATTGTTTTCTAACATCCCTAATGAGGTCGAACGATCACATTAGACTTGCGATTTCAGTTAACTCCACAACCAATAGACACACGGATTGAAATCTAGTAACATGAGAGGACAAGCATGCCGGAAGTGGCAGCTTAGCACGCGATCCTTACCAAACGATGTGTGCAAGCGATCTTTTACAGGTGTAGCAATATGGGCTGGAGCGCCATCCTGCATAAAAGTCATACCTTCCAACTTCCAACAGGTCTTTACGAGCCAGACTAGGAATGATGCGATTCTATAACATAACAGCGTACCTCACACCCGTCACACTGACGGTTTGAATAGCAGGACACGCATTTCCTCTAAGAAAAAAGGATCCGATGACGACTGATGTGATAAATGCACATCACATCGTGATCAACATCCGAAGGAATGGATAGAAAATTGACAAAGTCATGGAAAGGATTGATTCCTTCTCTCATTACAGCTCATTTCACACACGATTCTCATGCAGCGTTACTGAAATTTGGTTACCCTGTGCCATAGACCTTCCTTTTTATTTTATTTTATTTATTTATTTATTTATTTTGTTTCAATAAAACATCACGTCATTTTAGGCATGTGTATCAATTTTTTTCCTTTCTACCTACGTTATCCGTGAATCATTGAATTTTTAAATATTAACTGTCTTTTTGGTCACCTTGTAATAACAATTAAAAAAATCCCTTTATACTAAGAGAGATTTAAGAGCAATGTAACTATAACTTTTTATTCATATTGAACTGTTATATAAATTTAACTGTGTTCTGCATATTTTTCGTTGTATGTAACTAATAAATGCTCATATTAGATTGCTGATAATAATAAGATCGTCATGAATAATTGTTTTCTTTCATTCTGTGATATATTTCTGTATTTCAATCTTATTCAATTCTGTATTCAGTTTTAGGAACGTATATATGATTATTTTTGCAATGCATCATCTTGAGAATTGCCAATAAAGTTCTGTTGTAGGGAGTTTCTCAGCGAAATCCAGCACTTATTGTCATTTTTAAAAGTTCTTCTAATGTATATGATCTATCTTCGAATATTACAGCCGGATGATCACGCTTGGTTTCAATAAACTCAAATTTCGATAAACTAATGACACTTTAAACGGACATGAATGAAAATATCAAGAGACAAATTCAAAATAATCTCACATGATTGTAAACAGAATTACATTTCACGCCTGTGCATCGTTCTGAAATTGTTTTAAACCAAGTGCAACGAGCTAATTAGCATTTATCACATGATATTCTTTTTCTCAGCAAATGACCTTCTCAGCAATGACTTTTTGAAAAGAGGAGGAATTGCGGAAAATTCAGCCTTCTAGATGTAGGGGAATAGATAAAAGAAATGAGGGAGAACAGCGGATGAAATCATGGAGAATTGTTACCTACATGGATGACACGCTATTATTTACACCACAGGATGAAAAAGGGACAGAAAGAAACGGGAAATCTCTTTTCCACTAAACTGTACAAGCCATCTAGCAACTAATGTTTTTTTGTACGCGAGTGTCCTTACTTTTCGATTTGTACATAAGTACCACTAAATCTAGTTGAAAGCATTTAAACTTGACATTGACTACTTTCTGTGATAATGAATAGTTAAATATATGTAAAAAGCTTTTTGGAAATAGATTTATAAAGTTTCACTCTCTTTGGTAACATAAACTGAGTGAGAACTCGGGAAGACTTAAGCGATTTTTCTCTCTGTCTTGGAAATTACCGCAGAGACATAAAAAGGTGTAAGAGAGCCTTTTATTAAAATGAGTAGGTTAACAGAAGGCACAGCTTGTGCTTACAGAAAAAGCCAGTATTTATGGAGTAAATCAAAAGTAATGAACTGAAATTAACCAAGTAAATTGCATGTTAAAACAAAGGCAACACAGACCGAAAGGCGCAAGTTGGCTCTGACCTAATATCGGCATGACAAGCCTAATGGCGACAATAACGCAACGCTGCTCTTAAGATGAGATAAACTTCTCCCAAGATAGTCAGCTAGTAAAGAGGAACTCGCTCTATTTCTACCATCTAAAACATTTCTTTAAATACTATCTCTTTCTATCTCTTTCTATCTCATTTGAATACGCGCGAACTATAAATTAACATTCTGGCAGGAAAATGGAAAGCGAGAGAGACGGAGAAATATAAAATAACTGGTTAGTAAAACTAAATGTATACTCTAAAGGTTTATTAATTAAAATATTTTCATAAACTCATTTTCTTTAAACTTTAAACTTCTTTTATAAATTCCTTTTCTCTAAACGTTAAACTTCTTTTGTAAACTAATTTTTCTTTCTTTAATCAAATATTCATTCATTAGAATTCCGGCTTTTAAATGATCTTTTAATCCTCTGATCTGTTCAAATAATAACATGCATTGTAATATGACAAATACGCCTTTCAAAGGATTGCAGCGTTCTGTTAGAAACGTTATCAATTTAAGTATAAGAAAACTTCTTATCTGAAATTGTCAGAAATCTCAAAGAGAAAAAAAAAACCAAGCTTTTAATATTAATTTACTTTTGTTTGAGTTCTGATTTTTAAAAATTTATATTTATGATATCCTGTCAGTAAGTATGTCATTATGGAAAGATATTAATTCTGCTATTAGAGATATTAATTATTTAATTGTCGTTAATTGATGTTAGAGATATATCTAAAGATATTAATTAATTAATTATATACTCGTATTTATAATCAAAAGATAAATAATATTGAATTCTTCTTCTTCCATAAAAGCAAACTTACTAATAGGATATCATAAAATAAATTTTTAAAAATAAAGACTAAAGCAAAAGTAAATTATTATTAAAAGCTTTCGCCTCCTTTTGAAATGAGGGGCAAAATTTCTGATGATTTCAGAAGGGAACTGTTTTTGTAATTAAATTGAAAAGGGCTTATATATGTATTTAATATTGTATTATATTATACGAGTATAACGAGGCCGCCCCCCAGACGGTATAGTGGTTAGGGAAACTTACTGCGATACCGAAGGGCCCGGATTCGAATCTTGGAGAAGGTATGGTTGTAGTTGTCTATCCCTTCATAGGGGCGCGCGACGCCCGTATCTGAGGACAAATTTCCGGAGCCAACCGCTGGCGGTATGAGACCCGAGGTTTGATTCAAGGGTGCGGGTGCCGAGGGCGCTGGTTCGCCACGTCTCTCTCAGTTCAGTATCGGCCTCTTCGTGGCGCCCGCTGGTAACTATGCTGGCAAAGGCTAGATATAGGCTGGCTAGCATAGGCTAACGGTGCTAGACAACTAACTCTGTGGTCCGACTGGGTGAAATCACCGGAACCGAACATTTATGGGAGGAGACTGGGGTACTTCCAGATCACTGGCTAGACTTGTGTCTAGACAGCTTCCGCCTGCAGAGCAAATAATCAGTCTTCACATAGATTAGAACTATCTTATATTCAATGGTATGTTTAGGCTTGGCAGGGACTCCACTGGTACTGTCTTGTCTGGAACCTTGGCCTTGGGGACGTTACATGGCTGGATGACGAGGACCGTTCGAGAGGGATTGGCTCTTCTTGGCCGGTGTAGAAGGACGTATGATCTCGTGCTTTTTTATATATGTCGTTGTTTGCAGTACCGCGAGAAGGAGTGGTAACTCCGCTCATGGGAATTAAACTTTGAGTCTAACGTGTGCTGAGTAGTCGGAGTTGAGATCGGCCCTGTGGATCTATTCGTGATGGTCGCCCGTCGGTTTTTTCTCCGATGAATTAAATTGTCGAGGGAAGTTTTCTCCCTCTGCAGCGACCGGGATGGGTGGCGGCCGCTAGAACTGGTTGAGTCTCAGTTCTAAAACCCTTGAAAGGGAGGTCTTTTCCTCCTAGGGCAGGGGCTGTGCTCTGGTGTTCATGTCCCTTCAAAGGAGGTAACGGTGACCCACTTATCGGTGCTTCCACAATAAAGTGGCTACCACTTCCGGCCTTAGTAGTGGCTAAGCGCCTGCCAATTGGGGATAATACATAATGAATTACATATAAATTTTATAAACGACATACGTTATCTTCCGAAAAGAAAACATTCGACAAGATGATATTTTTGAGCTTTTCAAGCGTTTCAGCGTTATAAAAATAAGTTATACAAAGCAAAAGGGAGGACAAATTATTAGCGTATTTTGAAAAGTAATGCACCGCAAAAGTGACTGAAGTTAAATGCGTTATATGCTCTATAAGCGTTATATGCCACCGTAAGAAAAGCGAACGTTAGAAAATATTGTGTTTTTGAGTGTTCTACGCGTCCATGCATTATAAAATCTATAAAAACAAATTTCAAGCATCTTTAACAAATTACACACTGTAAAAGTGAGGATAGAAAGTAATAGCGCCTCAGGTGCTAATAATAATAATGATGAGGGTGATGATAAAGGAAAACATGTATAGTTAAACTTTCTTATATTCGTGCATAATGAAACAACTGTAAATCTGACTGTTTTGAAAGGAAATCAAGCGTCGCTTTTTTCCCGTTTGTGTGTATTTTAAACCATAAAATGAGTGAATCTAAAATATTCAACGAATTTTCGGTATGAGAAACAAATGCAAATTGACAACAATGGGCATTCTGATGTCTGATATGTATTTCCCCAAGAATTAATTTGTGTTTCTCATTTTTTTTCTTTCACTCAAAAGTCAAACATCAATTTAATCTAAAGTCGGTATGCTTTCATCTACGCAACCTTTAAGACGTGACACACTCGGCGACACGAGTCTCTTTACGTGACACGGGAATAAAGTGGCGGATGCTCTGAAGGAAGAGGAAAGATGTTTTGAAGCGTAATCTGTCATAATAGAGCCACTGAGTCCAGAGGAAACAAAGATTTTTTCCATCACGATCGAAAAAAAATAGAAGGGGAACAATAGACGGTATAGTTTTTTTCTGCATCATTAACTGCAGTAAGCATCACTGGAAACAGAACCTTGCCGTCTGGGAGAAAATATAATGCGTGCTTAAACATTTTTTAAACTTTATTAGTTTTTCAGTTTGTTAGACACTTTTAACATTATTTTCTTTTATTGTTATTTACTGAGTTGAAATCATAAGCTGATGGTAGGTACTATGAATAGTTTTTTTCCCTATATTACGCGTATTTTGGAGTTCGCTAGCGAGAGAAACGTCTTGTGTCTACGATCATTTTTGGTGAAGCTCATTTAAGTCTTGTGTCTGTTCATTACTGATATACTAACCAAATTTTCTCTCAGATTTAAATGCATTGTTAGCCGAGAATAAAATGCTTCACAGCTGATACAAATGCAAAATTAACTTAAGCACATAGTTCTTCCATTTCATTTATGACTAGGATAGTGAATTTAACCTGTAGGGAAATGCGTGATTACTTTTTTCGAATTTTAGAAAATTTTCTAGGATTTCACGAATGTCAGATTTTTTTCCTAAAATGTTGATGTCGTATGAATCCAAAAATTATATTCCTTTCTATTGTTTTTACATTTCTATTCTTATTTTCTTCAAATTCAAATAATTTGAACTTTATAATCTATCAGAATATTTTCAAAATGCTCTTCAAGATAATTCTATTCCAAAAGCGAAACTAGAAATTTGAATTACCCCAAGTTTTGCCGGATTTCTACACCAGGATGCTTGTTTCTTCAACTGGGTATAAATTTATTTTAGCTTTTGTAAGTTAGTACTTTAAATTGATGAATTTAAGCAAGAGCAAGAAGCATAGGCCCAATTTAGTACTGATATATTTATTTCTTAGAAATTTTGTTTAAAAAGTCATATGAATACCAAATAAAGGAAATAGTGATATCTTAATTTATTTCAATCATAAAACACAGTCACAAAAGCCAATAGACAAGGAAAACAGTTATAAGTTACTTTTAATTTTTCCTCAAGCAGAATGAACATGGAAAAATATGAAACGAGATACCTGTATTATGAAAATATAATTATGTCTAAGAAAATATGCGAAAGCTTGATTCGAATAATTAAAGATAATTTTAAGTAAGGAGAATGAAACAGAGAAATTTCTTTCCTCTAATTTCAGTTTTCTTGAAATTTTAGTAAAATTTAAATATTTAAAATATTTTCCCCTGAAATTAAAGTATTTAGCACTCGTTCTGTGAATTATTTGCATTGAATACTGTCTTTTTTAAATTAAAAATAAACTTGTACGGAAATTTCTGTCACGTGTAAAAATACTAGTAGTAGACTAGAAGAGAAACACGCTAATGTGACAATCAAAATCGTAAAAACAACCTTGTATTTAGCGTAGGTATAATGAAACACTCAATCGATTTCGAGGGCAG
Source organism: Stegodyphus dumicola (assembly GCF_044657685.1). Taxonomy (NCBI): domain Eukaryota; kingdom Metazoa; phylum Arthropoda; class Arachnida; order Araneae; family Eresidae; genus Stegodyphus; species Stegodyphus dumicola. The sequence continues at coordinate 120,655,638 of NC_140771.1, forward strand.
CTAAAGGTCCCTCCTCATCAGGAGAAAGAAATACATAGAAAGAAGAAAATAAAGGAGGAGTCACAGAAACACGTGGTCCTCATCAGCACTGCACGTGATTATAACTAGATTTTTAATCAGAGTTGCACTGGCCGCCTACTTTTACTGAGCCAGGCTATCTGATCGAGCATGAAAAATTAGCGAAGTTAAAATAGGGAGCGACGGGCAAATGCACCTTAGGCTCAAAATCCGAACTTCAAATAATGGAAAGCAACCACTGAACGGATTTTTATACCCTCTGGTAGTACCAAACACGAGGAGGTAACGCCAGCTATCGGCAAAAATAACTGAATTAAGATAGTAGAATTTTAAAGGCATTAGGAAGGACTGGATTGGACTTCAAATCATTAACTAAACCTGCTAAATCTTTGTGAATGTGAAAAGCCTCAAGAAAATCCAATTCACCTATGGAAGAAGCCTTTTGGATAATTTTTGCAGACACAAAATCGAAATTATGGTTAAAAGTCCAACTATGATACGCTATTGAAGACTTGTTAATTTCGCCTTTTCTGACATAAGATTCATGTTCCTTGATACGAAACTTCAACGCTCTTTTTGTTTGGCCAATATATCTTAAACCACACTGACACGATAATATTGGACTTCAAATCATTAACTAAACCTGCTAAATCTTTGTGAATGTGAAAAGCCTCAAGAAAATACAATTCACCTATGGAAGAAGCCTTTTGGATAATTTTTGAACCTATTTTGAATATATCTTAAACCACACTGACACGATAATATTGGCCAAACAAAAAGAGCGTTGAAGTTTCATATCAAGGAACATGAATGTTATGTCAAAAAAGGTGAAATTAACAAGTCTTCAATAGCGTATCATAGTTGGACTTTTAACCATAATTTCGATTTTGGGTCTGCAAAAATTATACAAAAGGCTTCTTCCATAGGTGAATTGGATTTTCTTGAGGCTTTTCACATTCACAAAGATTTAGCAGGTTTAGTTAATGATTTGAAGTCCAATATTATCGTGTCAATGTGGTTTAAGATATATTGGCCAAACAAAAAGAGCGTTGAAGTTTCGTATCAAGGAACATGAATCGTATGTCAGAAAAGGCGAAATTAACAAGTCGGCGAAATTAACAAGTCTGCGAACTTACCAAGTCTTCAATAGCGTATCATAGTTGGACTTTTAACCATAATTTCGATTTTGGGTCTGCAAAAATTATCCAAAAGGCTTCTTCTATAGGTGAATTGGATTTTCTTGAGGCTTTTCACATTCACAAAGATTTAGCAGGTTTAGTTAATGATTTGAAGTCCAATCCAGTCCTTCCTAATGCCTTTAAAATTCTACTATCTTAATTCAGTTATTTTTGCCGATAGCTGGCGTTACCTCCTCGTGTTTGGTACTACCAGAGGGTATAAAAATCCGTTCAGTGGTTGCTTTCCATTATTTGAAGTTCAGATTTTGAGCCTAAGGTGCATTTGCCCGTCGCTCCCTATTTTAACTTCGCTAATTTTTCTTGTCCTTTATGCTTGATCAGATAGCCTGGCTCAGTAAAAGTAGGCGGCCAGCGCAACTCTGATTAAAAATCTAGTTATAACCACGTGCAGTGCTGATAAGGATCGCGTGTTTCTGTGACTCCTTCTCCTTTATTTTCTTCTTTCTAGGTATTTCTTTCTCCTGATGAAGAGGGACCTTTAGCTGCCCTCGAAATCGATTGAGTGTTTCATTATACCTACGCTAAATACAAGGTTGTTTTTACGATTTTGAAACCAGTAGTAGTCATAACATGATAAGTGAAATTTAAAAGATTGAAGCGCTAATTTTGTCAATATGAACATTAATTGCATATACGGGTTCAACTTTTATCTAACTGGGTAGGATGATTAATAATTAATTTATCTAACTGGGTAGGATGATTATTTATTGATTATATTTGAACACATATATGAACCAATTAAGTAAAATTGAATTATGAGTAGGATATATACTGTTTACAAACCTTGCCTTAAAATTTCTGTTGCAGCATTTCAAATTTAAATCTGGTAAGTTTGAAATTTTACTATGTGCAATTCAATATTTTACATGTTACGCATTACATTAATACGCAAATACGCCAATAACTTTCGAATGCATGTAATTTTATAATATCTTCCATTCATTAATATAACATTTAAAAAATTTGGTGTTCAGAAGCCCTTTATGAAAATTCAGGAGGCATCCTTGCTCAAAATAAACAAATAAATACAAATAAAAGTTAATAAATATTTTGATATCTGAAGATTACCTATGTAACATCCATTTACCTGTAATTATAAAAATACCACTTTTTAGAGACTTTTTTTTGAATCTATGTCTTTCAGTGAGTGTTGATAGAATATTTGCAGAACATGGTTAAATTAAGCTGTTGACTATGACACTTAATCCGTCGCGTATGAATATAAAAAGAAAATTCCTTAACAGAAAATTACTATTATTTTCTACCATTTATTTTAATTAAAGTTACTAATTTGTACTAAGAACGATATTTATTTATTACTTGAATTTGTAATATTCTTCTGAGTGTGCTGTTGTTGTGCTCATTTTCGCAATACTCTCAAACTGATATTTTAACAAAAATATTAAAGTGCTCCATTTTTTTTTATAAAGAGGGCATACCATCTTCCTAATTTTTATGTGCAAATGTTATCTCTTCCCTTGCTCTTCAGTTTAGTCACTAAATATTTTGCAAAAAGAAGCATGTTATGTAGGAAATGAGTTTTTGATATCTGTTCTCAAGCTCTCATTAAATCAATATGTTCTTTACTTATTGAGGACAGTTCTCCAGCTTATGTTTTCAAGAAAGTTTTTGTCAGCGAAAAACAAAGGAAGAATTTTTAGAAGATCATTCAAAAATTTTTGCTCCTGAGATTTATATGTTGAATTCAAGGAATTTAATTGATAAATATCTAAATAACTAACCCTGCTCTTTCAAAACTGTCAGGAAGTATGTCGTGAAAGCTAGATTGATATTAATGATGGCAGCATGACCTCATCTCTTGCACACAAAAGTTCTAAATAAGCTCTTATTCCTTGGAGATTATATCGCTTCTATAAAGCTGTGACAATTGTTTTAAGCTTTGTTAACATTTAAGCTTAATTTAAGCATTTTCATGTCTCCTCTGCGGTTAATGTAGCATATATGTTCAGACCAGAAAGATATGTAAATAAAGCCCAAGAACGAGAGTGTAGAAGTTAGCGAACCTTAACTGAAACCTAACCTCATGGATTGAGGAGTTGCCTTGCTGCACATAAAAGATGCTCGTATGTTTTGCAAACTGTTAATGATTGTTGTAATCCTCATCGATTACCGTCGCCCTTCGAGTTGAAAATTTCTCTTTCATTAGGATGACCATTTTTTCCATAAGCCAGTCCAGGATATTATCCCCAAATCAACCCCAAATAACTTTTTTAAATAAATAAATAAAATAAAATAAAATAAAATAAAATGAATCTAAAAGATTTCAGATTTTAAATTACGTCCAAAGGGGCGTTTTTTTAACGTTTTGTCTACTACCTTTATTTATTAAATATCATATTCTTTGTACTTAAACTATAAAATTCAGTTCAATAGCAAATAATGTTCAATATCTCAAAATAATTTTAAAATGAGCATAGCTTTAGATATTTCGATACACAGTTAAGCGCACTGGAGATAAAATGTTTTCTTTCCCCCGTTGAGTGTTGCCATTGCTCGCTTTTAAATCACTGAATTTGTTACTCAAAAATTCGTTAAAATTTTACAAAGCATGAAATCGATAATAAAACAAATTCCAAATTTCAAATTCGGTCTTCCACATGCCCATATTCGCAGTAGGATAACGGCATTCAAAATTCGATGGCTTTGTGTACCGTTGTTTTATGACAATGAGAGAAATATACCTACATTTATGCAGATTTTTCATTATTTAATTTCTCCAAATATAATACAGGACTCTAACATTTGGTGGCAACAGTTAAAGTCCTCCACTTTTTTTATAAAGAGGGCATACCATCTTCCTAATTTTTATGTGCAAATGTTATCTCTTCCCTTGCTCTTCAGTTTAGTCACTAAATCTTTTGTGACTAAACTGAAGAGCAAGGGAAAAGTTTGAAAAGTGAAACGGACATTTATAGTGAACCAACGCGAAATCGCAAAACAAAAACAATAGTCCTTCAGGAACAAAGCCCATTTGGATTAATAAATGAAACTTACAAATGTATCAAAAGGGTTCTTCAAAGTATGAATAACTCGTGCAAATGATTAGTTGTATTTTGAAACAGAAAGAACCTTTCCAAGTAGTTCATCGGAATTTTCAATTTTTTTTTCTTTGAATCCCTCGCAAGTATTGCAACTTACGTATAACAATTGCTTTGACGGTATCAACATTCAGCTGCAATTTTACTGCTGCCTTCAAACTATTTATAATAGGAAACATCCTTTCAGTAACTGCATTGATACCAGGTATACAAAGCGGGAATTCTATAGCTTTTGTAAGATGCTCACATGATTATGATTTTCACTGAAATAATTTAAAATTTGAATCCATCGATAAGTATTTATTATTATTGCACTTTTAATTTTATTTTTAGTTTTACATATTTTTCCAAATAAGGTATTTTTATCGAATAATTAATTATATACTGGTTTTCAGGCAAATATTTTTTCATGCAAACTCTTGTTTTCTATTTTTGTCCAATCTATTTGACATTTTAAATTAATCTATTTAAAATGAATAATTTTTTTAAATCGTAATAATTCTAGATTAGAAACAATATTCGCATAAAATCTTATATTTGATTAAAAACCATTTCTGATTTATATTTCTATTTTCAATAATATTGTTTACAATAGTGCTTGAACTTGGTGGCAGAATTGTAGAATCTATTCTTCCTTTAAATTTAAGATCATTAATTTCTTCCGAAATTTTGACAACTATCCTTCCGTCTGCAACCATTCTTTTTATTGAATTAGGAAACAATGATGCTGTTGGTATGCTTGTTCATTTAAAAATAATTTTTTAAACTATCGGACACTTATTAATTAAAAGAAAATATGAATTTAAAGGATTAAACAATTATAACACTCTTCCAACTGCGGGGAACACGGCCAAACAATTTTGTTTTGGATATCCCTAGTAGTTAAATTCAACCTCTGCATCGGCACAAAATTCATTCAATTTTTCTATTCGCATCGTGTAAATATAAAAGTGATTATAAATTTTGCCAATTATTTTTTCAATATCTAGAGGAAGCAAATCTGGTACAGTTTGAACTGCATCGTGGATTATGTGTGTTGCGCAGTCTACTTCAATTACTGGGAAATTTAAATTATTACTCAGCCGGGAAACTATGTTTTTTGTTATTTTTTTCTATTCACAGCTTCAAAATTTGAATTCGCATTGCCTGCACAATATCTCACTAACTTATCTATAAATTTATTTGAATTCAACGTATCAATGATGGACTTGGTGATTGTTCAGTTTTAAAAATGTTTATGCCTTATTTTAACTTTTTCTATAGATGGCACTGCCCTCGCACCAGATGATTAATTCGTAATGTATTTTTTAATTTTGCCGTGTATTTCTGGCAGCAGATTAAATAAAACCAAACGACTAGTATTCGATGCTAAGAAAGAATGAACTCATGTAAACAGTTCTAACAGCTGATAAAGTCAAAATCTATTCAATTCTTTGAGTCTGTTTATTGGGTCAATTTCAAGTATTTCCAGTTCAAGTTGATGAAAATTCAAGGTAAGCTATTTAATAATTATTAATTATTGAACTTACCAACAAACATTGGAGCCACCAGTGATAATTTAATATTAAAACCCGAAAATCCAATTCTAGTATTCCATTAAAGTTACCTGGTTTACAAAAAAATCGAAGTATGCATTTTTATGTTGTAAATGAAAAACTATAAGGAAGTTTTAGTTGTATTCAGATTATTTTCATGTAAAATTCATTCTTAAACTCTGGTTTCTATTATGTATTTTGACTTCCTTGTACGAAGTAAAAAGGAAGTATTGTAATCGCGAAAAGTTTCCGGCAGCATATTTCAACGAAAATATCCATTTTGACCGTTATCGAATGCAATTTAACGATGTTTTTGCGTGATATCTGTACATAAGGACAGAATAAAAGACTCGTTTTCTCCAAAAAAATTATAAAACTGCTTTAAAATTAATTCTGAAGAGAATTTTTCGTGGCGCCTGTACGGACGTATGTACGTACGTATCTCGCATAACTGAAAAACGAGTAGCCTCAAAACGTTGAAATTTTGTACATAGGACTGCTGTAACATGTAGATGTGCACCTCGTATTTTGGTTGCAATCGGTCGTACCAAACGTATATAAATACTATATTTATATATATATCCACTCTCTTACTCGGCACAGTGATCTCAGTTTCTTTACTCTTATATGTTTGTAAATTGTACATTTTTTGCTTTAAAAATAATTGAACTATGTTGTTCTTATCTTCCGGTTAAGGTTTTTATGCCTTTCGTAATTCTGGAAGCAATATTTGTACAATTATCAACAATTTAAAAGCTGTTTAAGTGCGGTTAAGTTTTAAATAACATGGCGGACATATTTGTTTACATTTGAAACAGCAGAATTGTAGATTTGTTGCCAATCTAGAGAGACTAAGCTTCGCAACAACAAAAATAACGCCTTCACTGAATTAATTCAATGAGAAATACCCAATCATCTGTGAAAAACTGTTTTTTTTTTTTTTTTTTTTTTTTTTTGTTTGTTTGCTTAATTTCTTTTTTACATCGTTCTAGCTTTATTATAGTATTTGAAAAGAACATGTGGCAACGATTAGATAATTCTTTAAATGATATACTTTTTGTGCATTCTGAGTTATAATATGAATGAAATATAATACTGTTAAGTGAACCTAGTGCCAGAGTGTCGCTATGTTAAACAAATAGAGTGAATTTTAAAGAATGCCTTTATTCTATTGTGGTTTATGCGCTGTCGGCGAAGTAGACTTAATTAAATCCAATAAGTTTAAAAGAAATGCAAGAAACAAATGCGTATAATTTAATATTCCGTACAAGGAAGTCATGTGGTGTACACATCAGATTTTTTAAATATATGTTTGAAGTTTGCACGACATCTGTATATAACTATTCTGTACGTAATTTTATTCTTTAAATTAGAATAAATATGTCAAAAAGGAAATCCTCAGTTCCGTTAATGTATCGAACTCAAATCAAGCAAATTGGAAGATTTTCTGGAACTGTTGACGATGTTTAAACATTAGAAAAATTAGAGAAAATTCTTACATTAAAATCAAATTTGCAAAGATGTCGTTATAAGCTTGAGGATTATTATTATGTATGTTCTATTCTTGAAGATTTTGTTGAAGAATCTGGGTTTAAAAATTTGTATGAGGTTCAGAATTTGGCAAACGAATTTTTAGTGAAAATAGAAACATATCTAAATTTATTTAATAAAGAATCACAGCTCAATGATGATAAGCCGGTAAACTCTGCCACATCCTATGTAAAAATAAAGCTTCCGAAGTATGATCTTCCAACGTTTTCTGGCCAGTTTGAATCCTGGATGAGTTTTAAATCCATATTTTTAAGTTTCGATGATTCTATTTATCTTTAACTGACATTCAAGAACTGCTATATCTTCAAAGTGCAGTTTCTGATGCTGCAAGACATATTAGAGGATTCGCAATAAGCTCTGAAAATTATAAAAATGCTTGGGACATTTTACTCGACAGATATGATAACCAAAGGGAATTAAGATTTTCTCAGTGTAGAAAATTATTTAATTTAAAATTTTTAAAACCAACATCTGATTCCATTCAAACAATGATAGATACCTGCAATGAAGTTATTCGAAATTTTAAAACACTTGATCTAGAATGCAATCAGTTAGTCGAAATTCTTCTAATATTTGCGTTACAAGACAAGCTAGAAGATTCACTTACAATCAAGTGGGAATTAACGCTCGAGAATAAAACATTTCCATATTTAAAAAATTTTCTTTCGTTTTTCGAAAAACAAGCTAGAAACCTTCAGAGCGTAAAGGGAAATTATAATGTTATAACAAAACTTTTGCACTTAAAGCAAGTGTAAATTTAAGGCAGGATTCTTGTGCATTTTGCTAATTACCACATCTTTTACATAAGTGCGAGAAATTTCTTAAAATTAATATTCATGAGCGTTGGAACTTCATACGAAAGCAAACCTTTGTTTTTAATTGTCTAAAACCAAATCATGGTGTATCCTCATGCCGAATCGGCCCACCAGCGGCCGAGCGGTAAAGTCGCTGAACACTGGTAGTTCGGTTCGAGGTTCGAATCCCGCGAACGGGCTGGCTGCATGGGCGTTTTCGTGGTTTTCCCTCATGTGTAACGTGTATACGAACCAGTTTCCCTTAGAAAGTCCTCCACGAAGGCATCCCTCCTCTTACGCAGATAGCCCTAGTGTGTTTTGCCATAATTAAATACACCACACTACACCTCATGCCGAATCACTACATCTTGCAGGACACGCAAACAGAAACATCACACAATTCTTCATGCTTTCCTAACTGATAAAAAACATTCTGCTGAAAGTCAAATACAGTCTACTCCAAAAAGTGTATCTCAAAATCAGCCTTTATATCAACCTTCGGCTAGTACCTCGGACGAGTAACAGTTTTGCTTCACAGGGAATGTAAATAATTCTAATTCATTTGAAAGGATTACAATTAGCAGACCCTTCTTTTCGCATAAGTAGACGGATTCGTATCATTTTGGGTGCGTATATATTCTTAGATTTAATTCAAACTCGAAAGATAGTGGCAAATCAAAACCAACCATCTGCTCTAAATTCAAAATTGGGTTGATTTATTTCAAAAAGGCTGTCCATTTCAAATAGAATTTAGAATTCTTTAATCAATTGTCATGCTTTAGTGGACATTGAAAATTTAATGAAAAAATTCTGGGAAGTCGAATCGATTTCAAAAGTGAGTACACTGAATGATGAAGAGCAAGATGTTGAGGCATTTTATTTAAATTACACTAGCCGAAATTCTGATGGTAGATTTGTTGTGTCTCCCATTTAAGAATAAAGCTCTATTGGGTGATTCAAGAAATCAAGCTAAGAAGCGGTTCTTTTCCTTGGAAAGAAAAATTCAACAGAATCCAGAGCGTAAAACTGAATATTTACATTTCATGCGGGAATATTAAACTGTGAATCATATGCAGATTGTTTCAATTGTCGATTTTTCAAAATCATCGTCAGAGTTTTTCTATTTACCTCATTTTGGAGTTACTAGAGATCAAAGTGAAACTACCAAATTACGGCTTGTATTCGACTGTTCTGCAAAGTCTGATTCAGGAGTTTCTTTAAATGATGTTATCCATATTGGTTCAAAATTTCAAAATGAATTGTTTCACACCCTATTGAAATTTAGAACTCATTGTATCGCACTCACTGGAGATATTAAGAAAATGTTCCGACAAATCCAAGTCAATTAAAATGACGTTGATTTGCAGAGAATCTTTTGGAGAGAAAATCCTGAAGAACCGCTTAAAGAATTCCAACTTCTGACAGGTACGTATGGCACTTCTTGTGCTCCATATTCGGACACTAAAACAACTTGCCATAGAGGAACAAACGAGTTTTCCAGAAGCTTCGAGAGTCATACCGGAAGATACCTATGTAGATGACGTTCTCACAGGAGCGAAGAATAATGAGGAAGCAAAACAATTAGTCTCACATATTATCGAATTAACGAAGAAAGGTGGTTTTCCAATAAGAAAATGGGCATCTAATGAACCGTCAGTCATTGGATTTTTACCTCAAGAACTAAGAAGCCGAAATGACTTTGGCAGAGTGAAGAAATTCAAATTCATACAATTCTAAGACTCATTTAGGAACAAAATTAATTTTGACGAATCTTTAATTCTATGCGTTTTCTGGGACGCATATCCATACAGAACGCAGAGCTAGAATCTCGGACTTCCCCGGAAAATCCGGGAAGAATGAGTAGTTTACCTTTAGTAAGTAAAGTCAAGTGCCTGGTTTATTTCGTTTCGATAATTCTAAATTCCAAAGCAGTTCATTTCGAAAAAGGAGTTCACCTAAAATGTTACAAGTTATTGTCAATAATCATACGACTTTTTAATTTATAAATTCTCGCTGAAGTTGCAACCCACATAGAGAAGGCAAATAAAGTTTGTTGAATTTTAAATTTGTGCTTCCGTTGGCTGAAGTTATGGACATTTAGGCACATTTAGGACGACATGTAGGAAGTGATTGAAATACCTTTTAAAAAACATACGTTTGACAATACTAGAAGTGAAAAAGTTGCAAGATTAGTTTTCACAAATTCAGTGATTATTTTTTGCTTTCCTTTCTCAAAATATAAGAAGCGTGGATGTTTTATATACCCACTGTGCTGACAAGCAGCCTAATACATCAGTTTTAGGAATACAGAGATCCCACTAATGACCTCCATACACTGTCTGTACTCTACAGAATTAAAGTAATTGCCTTAACCATTTCTTTCCTAGCGAGAGTAACCAACTGAAGTAATTATAGTTTGTTATTCTGTTCTTTTTAACCTCAGGCAAACAAACGTGTTTATCCACATGCGCAAAAACTCCGTTTAGAGCCATATAAAAATATGTGTAGTATCACATATACATTATTACATTTGAAAATATCCACGCTTAAGGAGATTTTTGCTTATTGCAAAACGATACGGACACAACGATGGTAATTCTGAAATATAGATAAAAAAACAAGTAATATTTTATCCAAAGCACCAGAAAATTTAGTTAGCCGATTTAATTAAAAAATCATTTAAAGGTATCATTTGTGTAGTTAAATTTCTTAAGGTATCCGACCACGTTCGAAGCACTTTTTTTCAAAAAAGCAGTATAGGTATACTATAAACACATTTTCTCATTTATTATCTACAGAGATTAATTATGGAATTTCAAAATTTAATATATTCTATTATTATCCTAGAAAAAATATTAAATTTACGTGAAATTTTAAGCAAATTTTAAAACAATTTGAAACATTCTATATGAAAAATATTAAAATTATGTTAAAAAAAGTCATATAATAATAAATTACATGCTTTTATCTAGGGAATGACATAGGAGTTTAAAGATATCTCGAATAGTAAAAAATTTCAGAATTTTGAAAATGTTTTATGAGATTTTCGATAAATTCACAGTCTTATTATTTAAATAACAGACCACAATTTCAAAAATATTTAATATATAAATATTCTGGTATGTCATTCCCTAGATAACTATATATAGATTAAGCATACAAAGTTTCATAAAAATTAAGTAATAACAATTTGATTTATCGTGCACCAAGTGAGCCAGTTTTTAGAAAAAATAGATTTTGAGAAAAATGCATTTAAAGTTTAAAATGCTTTATTTTTATTATTAAATCTTGACCCAGATACCTAAAACTCCCCATATCTATAACTTATACCTTCCGTTTGTTCAACTTTATCTATTTTTCTGTTTATATTCAGCCTATTTGTTTTTTGTGCCAATTTTTACTCTGGGTAGTGAGTGATATTTTGTTTTCCTTAATTGCTCCATGTCGAGCTTACTAAATATATCAACTGCATATTCACCATGTTGCATACATATATAAATTAAAATATCTAGTAAGCCTAATATCCCTCTGTTAAAGTGTATAACAGCTATATATGCCCCCAATTTAAAAGTTTGTAATTCCACAATGGCAACCGTCGGTATAAATTTTCAAAAAATGTCATTAAAATTTTGTTTGCATTTCGTGTCTTTTTTTTTATAAGCACTTTTAAAAGAGCTTCTGCTCACATAGTTTTATATACACTCTGAAGAATATTAATTACATTCTTTGGCCCAGTCCTTTGGATTTGTTTGTGTACACTCTTCTAACTGATACAGCTCGCTGATATTTACAAAAAGTGTCTGGTTCATCTGGGCACTGACCATGTATAAGTAGTTTTGCGCGAGAGAAAGTGTGAAAAAATGGAGCAATTACAGCACTTTCCATTCATTGTTCCTGATTCTAATTCCATTTTAAAGTTTGTCAATAAAGACATCATAAGCGAGCGCCGTTGACTCCTCCATCAAGATATTTTTGTTTTCCCTTCATATTTTTGTTTTTCCCCTTTTGTTTTTCCTTCTGGAACGGGGCTTCTGAATATGACTTACACATTCATATTTAGTGACATTATTTAAGTATAAATATTTACGTCACAAATCACTTTCAAAAATATCTCCTGCCGATGAGAAACATTTTATTTTTAGTTCACTCGATGGAAATTGCTTTATTAATATTATTCTCTATTTCCTTCGCAACACGTTTCATAAATTTGTTCCTTATGCATTTTCGTTTACAAACACACGACTTCGATTTTTTTATGACCGTTTATTATGCTTTTAAGTAAAACATTTTTAAAAATAATCAAAGACTAAGATAAATCTAATTGCAGTATGCAATGTGTCGAATCAAATCAAAGTCATATGCTAGCGAGGACATAACGCTTTCCAGAGATAATTAATAAAAATATTGCATTTTATTGGAAATAATTTCATGTTGCTGAACAGACTACAGATAAGATTCTTTAAACTCCCTCTCTTTAAAAGGCTTTACATTACATTTCAAAGGCAACAAATTATTTATGTCCATTTCTAGCTCTTTTCAACCCTTTGAATGGCACTTTCGGTGATTTAAATGCCCATTTCCGGTTTTTGCGTCTTTATGAAATCCTTAATATCTTGGTTTCTAATTAACGTATAAATAAAAGCATACCAGTTTTGGAAAGCTAAATATACAGTCTATCCAATGAATGAATAAAAGAAAATTACCATTTTTTGCCAAAATTGGCTTTTTCAACGTGTTCGGTCTGGCAGTATTTTCTCTCCCTCTTCAAAATGGCAGAATCAATATTTTGTTCGATTTATTTTTATTTAAACAGGTTTCGAGAATATAATATCGGCTACAAAATATTTTAATTTCATTTTTATCTACTTCTTTCAACGCATTAAAGTCCTATTGTTTTCAGAAAGTACAGCTTATCTATTAAAATACATTTAATTTGTAAATATGATTAATCCTTTTCATCACAAATGACCTTTTCTTTTTTTTTTTTTTTTAAACAAAGATGGAATGAAATTATTCTAATGAAAGTACGACATAAATCTTAAAAACTGTTTCTTCAGATTTTTATTTCGAAATTTCATCACAAGGAGTAAATACTTTCGTGCTTAACCTTGACCGTTTCCCTTAACCTAATGCACTGCTGATCAATGCGCCACAAATATAAACAAAAGGAATAGAATTTAAAACAATGAGATTTCCATTTCTATGTACTACTGAGCTCATTTGTCAATTAGTTTTCTCCCATTATTTAGTAATTTACTTATTTATACAAGATTTTAAAGGATAGCTTTTATCTTGCATGTGAGTCAGAACTGAGGAAAATATAAATTACAGATGGTTGTACATATTTTTTATTCATATTTGACACAAGGTAGAAAAATCTCCAGGTGTAATTAATAATAATCGTGATTTTTTTTATTCATGGTCACGTTAAATTCAGTTTCAGAAGTACATGTTACCCCAATTCTTTCTTTTTCGCAAATTCAAGGTCAATATCATCTGATATATTCAAGAGGAAGAATTCATAAAAGGCATGAAACTTTCATTTTTCCCCGTCCAGTTTGGAGGTTTCATTTGTGAAATCTAGACAGAAGAATTTGGATTTACTTGATTATACCAAAGAACACACCTGTAGGGAGGGATGGCTTCATGAAGGATTTTTCACGTCATGAAGGATTTTTCACGAAGTGGAAGGTGAGCGGTGATTGTCGTAATGTGCCCCGAGTCGGCAGACCAACGAAACTGGGAGATAGAGACCGACGAGTGCTGTCCAGAGAAATTCGGAAAAACCGCACCCAACCGATGGCCCTCATCCGCGAGGAGTTTCAACAGGCATCCTGGAGTATTGTTTCGATGAATACCATCCGTAAGGAAGCACATCTGCTTGGTTTTCATGGTCGTGCTGCTGCCCATAAGCCTTTGATCACAAAGTCCAATTCTCGATTAATTCTCGGTTAATGTGGTGCAAAGCACATTGAAATTGGACCTTAGATCAATGGAAACGGGTTCTTTGGAGTGACGAATCAAGGTTCACCCTTTACTGTTCGGATGGCAGGGTCTGGGTCTGGCGTCTACCTGGAGAACGTCTCCTGCCATAATGCCTTGTGCCAACAGTCAAGTTCGGCGGAGGTGGAATTACGGTCTGGGGGTGTTTCTCCTGGTATGGGCTGGGACCCTTGGTCCCATTCATGGTAAACTCAACTCCGATGCCTACTTCAATATTTTGGATGACAATGTGCTTCCTACGTTGCGGCAGTGTTACGGGGTGGACCACTGTTACTTTCAGGACGACAATGCCAGTTGTCATGTTTCGACGTTAACCAAGGCTTGGTATGGTGCCAATGGAGTTCATCGAATGGACTGGCCTGCCCAGAGTCCAGACCTGAATCCTATCGAGAACCTCTGGGACGAGTTGCATCGCCGAATTCAGGGGTGCACTACCCGTGCAAAATTGGTGAAGGAACTTCTGTGTCTTCTCCGAGTGGAAGAAAATACCACTAGCTGTCATACAAAGACTTGTGGAAAGTATGCCCCGGAGGGTCCACGCTGTAATTACCTCTCGTGGAGGCTCTACCAACTATTGATTTTGAATAAAGTTAGTTTTACGTTTCTATCACAGGTGTCCAAATACTTATTGGTAGTCAGTGTACAATTATCGCACGATGCGCTTAACTGTGTTGCCATCTTCTTGACTCACATTGTAGGCAAAAATTATGGTGTAAATATGCCGTCGCAGCGGCCCTCTTCCAAATTGACAATGACTGGACCAGATACGTTCTTTTCAAGGGCAGAGTCGAGGACGTGGTCAGGGCAGCGCCGCATGCCTTTGGCCCTATTTGATTTCCTGTACCTACTCCTTTCCTGTATATATATTACTTTTGCTTTATTAAGCAAATTGAATTTATTTCATTTAAATTTGTATTTGCGTGTTATTTATTTCATGTGAAAGGAAAGGGTTATATAGAAGAAACAGTCAGAAGTTTCGGATGAACTATTATAATTAAATCATTTAAAATGGTTCATCAGCTAATTTGGATGAACAGAAACACTGTAGTTTTCCTAGGATTACTTCTGATTTACTTCCTCTTGATAACGTTGATTCACATTATAATTGTATTCTTTTTCTTTTTCTTCTTTTCCATGTATTTTTATCTGTTTCTGTTGTTTTCGGAATTTCTTCTGGTTTAAAAAAACATTAAGTTGAATATTTTTCACACTTTTTATTGGGACATTTCGGGATTGCACTGGTTTTAGATTTTCTTTTATGTCTTTGTGGTATTTCAAAATTTATTACTTTTTGCCTATAATTAATTAATTTTTCAGCAGCATGTTGCACGAAAATAATTTTGTAATATTTTTGCTGTAAAACAATTACTATATATCATGGAGGCAAGAAATAAAAGGAGATGCCATCCCCGCACTACGCTTAACGCAGTGCTGCCGAACTTTGGTATTCAAAACGGGTGTGTTTTGTTTTACATATAGAGCACATTGACAGCGGTTTGGTGGTACTTTCACCCACGACAAATCCATGCAAATCGAAAAGCAAGGACACTTCCTTATAAAAGAAACATTCATTGTTGGATGGGTAATAGCAATTTGTATAGTTTAGTGACATTTACGCAAAAATCAAATCTTAGTCATTTTTCGATAACTTGCCTCAAGTAGCACACGACATTGCAAACTGGTCCGAGAGGTTGCCAAGTGGTCGTGGTAACTTTTACGACGTCTTTACAACGTTTCGAAGACGCAAAATATTTGCCGTTGGCAATTTGTCGACGTCATTGAAACTTCATGATATGACAGCTTTTAGATGTGGTCGTTTTAGCATCTTTTTCATACTTCATAGTTTCATATTTTATAGTTCATCATCAGCGTTACTTTTAGAATGAAAAGAGACTAAATCTGCCCTTTCAAGAATCTGAAGTCCGCATAAGATTTATTTTGCAATGTTTCATTACTTTATTTCATCTAAATATATTAATCTGAGGTAGATTCATCTAATGAAATATAAATTTAATATAAATACTTGAATTATTAAATTTAATTAGTACTAAAATACGTGCTAAATTATTGTTTAAAATTCTGAAAAATAATTAATATTTAATATACTTTTTTATAAATATTATAGCAAAATATTTTAAAATGAAACTAATCTATAAAGTAAGTTGTATTTTATGTTCTATAAATAGTTATGCATTTTATATATTTAAAAATATATATATTTCCTAAATCAATGCAAATCACATGTTAGCAATTATTTCACTGGTAAAATATGACTTTATTTATTATTTTTGAAGTAAGGACGAATTTATTTGAATTAATATGCTGACATAATATGAAGCATTTTACCGCATACAGAGCGAAAAGTACAATTTTCGCGAAGATGTATACACGGATAAAAATAGGGCGATTTTAAAAATTCCGAGAAAACGTCCAGTGTTAAAAGACGATGTATATCCATGCATTTTCAACGTCTGTCCAATATATATGACGGAAAACTCACCGACACTCAGGAGAAGCAGAAAGGAAAACTTAATGGAAAAGGAGAAAGAAATATTAACAATTTTAATCGAAAACGACAAAATTAATGGCTTTGATAAATTACTAATAAATGTTGACATCAAAATTAGAAAACTGAACAAAAATACGAAATTCATTACCTATAAAAATTATGATGAACTGTTTGTTATGTTTTTACGTTTTTCCCGTTCATTCAAAAATGTTTGGTTTAATCCTAGTATTACGGTACACTCGGGATTTGGTGACATTGACATTACAAAAGTTTTAGCGATCCCGATAAATATTTTTTTGCAAATTTCGTAATATGTGAACATTGTTCGCAATTCTATTCAGTTGAAATAATTCTTCTAGGCCATTTAAAAAGATTCTATTAAATTAACAGAAGAAAAGTCGAAAGGTTTAATGCAATCGAATAAATTGCTGAAACGTTGTACTGAATTGCTGTTCGACATTCCATGTGTATTATTTACTGCATGATTATATTAACGAACATCTGAGCTCGAGGCTTGTGCGCTTTGGCTAGCTTCCAAATTCGAACAAGTTAGTAACTGCGCGATAATTTGACTCCATCTTATTTTCAGGAATATTTTCTTCACGCTTTTGTAATTCACCGTCGGATTTAAATACTGGAGAGCTTCAATAGAGAAAGAGAACGACGTACAAAAATATAACATTACAGTTTATTTTGAATTCAGGACGAATCTTCGTGGTAATGCCGAATTTCTGCTTATTTTGTTTATGAATATCTGCTTGCAACGTGCTAAAATTGTCCATACAGTTAAAAAGTGTTCTTGGTGTTTTATGACTTTCCGGTGATTAAAATTATATTGTGGTTTTCCAATCTTCAGTGGCTCCAGCTGTGCAATATTTGGATACACGGATTATCGTTATATTTGGATACATGGTTTCGGTTATAAAGTCGTGCAATTTGGATACACGGATTCGTTTAAGTGCTATATCGTATATCATTCATATTAATCGATTATTGTGTTCATGATACAGTTTGGTGCTCAGACTTTGCGCATATGATCGAAAAAATAGTGTTAAGGAAACATTAGCATTACTATGAAATATTATAATCTATAATTATGCCATACTTAATTGTGTAATATTGAAAAACACTAAATATTTTTTTTATTTATTGCAAATTGCAGTTTTACTACTTGTTGTTTGGGATCTGTTCTTCCAAACATTGTGTAATTTCGCGTTTTTTTAAATATGTATGTTTGTTAGATTATCTCAGTAAATGAATGTTGAAAAATAGGTTTTATTTTTTATTCAATTTTAGTATATTCATTATACTTAAATAAGTATATTAAATAAGTCATTTAAGTATATTATATTCGTAATTTAAGCATATTCATTAAATATATTCTTCGTTTAAATTTTATGTGCTTGTGATAAAAAAAAATGCATAATAAATAGAAACAAAAAGTTTCATCGTGTGCTATTTAACGAAGAGCTTACTTCAACGTACTTAGCTTACTATCGTGTACTATATTATTTAAATTATTTTTGTACAGTATCAAAAGGAAAGTTATTGATTATAAAAAGTGCCTGAAATGATTATTGTAATTTAGCATAATTCCAAAATGTAGAAACTAAAAATAGGTAAATACATTTACATATGATCGAAAGACATGTTGTTAAGGAACATCAGCATTACTAGTAAATACTGGAATCCATAATTATTGCACTTGTAATTGTTTACTATTTAAAAACACAAATATTTTTTTATTCATTGTAAATTTTAGTTCTGTTATCTTCCTACTGCTATTTATACTTTCAACCACTTACTAGTTCATGTTTTTTCTTAAATAGTGCTGTCATGTATGTTGTTTGTTAGGTTATTATTTCATTTTAGATATGAATATGGGAAGTTATTAGATTTAGGTATATTTTTGTATGAAATATTTTTGATCACATTTATTAATTACTTTATACTGTCTTTCATTTGCATACCATGGACTTATAGAAGTTAATGGTTATATTTTTACTGTGAAATGCGAATAAATTTATTTATACTTCAGTTCAGGTAAAATACTGATTATGTTACCTTAAGAACCGCTTCCTAATTTATCACGACAGGGGCAATTTCCAATGTCTCTGAGATTTAACAGAAATAAATGTGATAATGCTGTTATCAGAAACGCTCTTTATTTTAACCCACATATATATCTTTACTTTTATTTATGTCTAATTGAGTTTTAGTTATTTAAAAACCTACTATTAATGTTATATATTTATCATAACCACTTTCATAATTACTCTCACTTAAGGAGAAAAAACCTGACGTGTACACCACATGACTTCCTTGTATGGAATATTAAATTATACGCATTTTTTCTTGCCTTTCGTTTAAACTTATTGGATTTAATTAAATCTACTTCGCCGACAGCGAATAAACCACAATAGAATAAATGCATTCTTTAAAATTCAGTATTTGTTTACCATAGCGACACTTTGGCGCTAGATTCACTTAACAGTATTATATTTCGTTCATATTATAACTTAGAATGCACAAAATTTGTATCATTTAAAGAATTATCTAATCGTTGCCACATGTTCTATTCAAATACTATAATAAAGCTAGAACGATGTATAAAAGAAATTAAGCAAACAAAACAAAAAAGAAACAGTTTTCACAGACGATTGAGTATTTCTCATTCAATTAATTCAGTTTTCACTTCGCGGCAAGGCAAAAATACATAAAAACTCAAAATATCTGTATTAAAAATTACTAATTATTAAAAATTAAGTAAATCTTAAACACTTTTTTCCTCGAAAAAATTCCAGAAAGGATTAAGCATGATTTAAATTGCAGTAATAAATGAAGGCGTTATCTTTGTTGTTGCGAAGCTACGTTTCTCTAGATTGGCAACAAATTCACTACTCTGCTGTTTCAAATGTAAACAAGCAATGGCCGCCATCAAAAAAATTATTAGGCTTAGCGGCACTTAAACAACTTTAAAATTGTTGATAATTCTAAAAATATTGCATACAGATTTACTAAAGGCATAACAACCTTAACCGTAAGATAAGAACAACATAATTCAATCATTTTTAAAGCAAAAAATGTACAATTTACAGACATATGAGAGTAAAGAAAGTGAGATCACTGAGCCGGGTGACAGAGTGGATATATTTATAAATATATTTATATATGTTTGGCGCGGCTGATTGAAACCAAAATACGAGGTGCACATCTACTTGTTATAGTAGTCCTATATACAAAATTTCAACGTTCTGAGGCTACTCGTGTTTGAGACGAACGTACAGGGATTGGACAAAAATATGGAAACACCTTTAAAAAACATGTTTCTTTGCTTAATATGGTGTAGGAAACCCGTTGGCATCCAAAACAGCTTGCAGTCTTCTCGGAATGGATAAATACAGTTCCTGTATGTTTGCCAAGGGAATATTATACCATTCTTCCTGCAAAACGGTGGCAAGTTCAGATAACGATGTTGGCGGTGGATAACGAGAACGCACTTTCCGTTCCAATGTAGACCACAAAGGTTCGATAATATTCAGGTCTGGTTACTGTAGTGGCGAGGGGAGATGGACAACTCATCCTCGTGCTCAGAAAACCAGTCCTGGACAATGTGATCTGTGTGAACAGGGGCTTTGTCGTCTTGGAAGACATCATCACCATCGGGGAACAAAGTTTGCACCATGGGATGAACTTGATCGGCCAAAATATTCACATAAGTCTTGGCAGTCATGTGCCCTGACACAGTTATCATGGGGCTAGCAGAGAAGCACGATATGGCTGCCCAAACCATAACAGAACCCCCGCCATGTTTCACTCTTGGCAACAAGCAGTCTGTATTATAGGCTTGAGATGGCGTTCTCCAGACGTAAACTCGGCCAGAAGTGGGAAACAATGTGAAAGAAGACTCGTCAGATCATATTACTCGCTTCCACTGCTCTATAGTGCAGGCTTTATGACTTAAACACCACCTTTTCCTGTTACGGGCATTAGCATCACTGATGAGTGGCTTCTCAATTGCAGCACGGCCAGCAATTCCCTGTTTATAAAGCTCCCTTCTAATTGTTTTGGTACTCACAGGGTTCGGTAACACAACATTCATTTCAGCAGTAACTTTTGCAGCTGTGGTCTTCTTATTTTTCGTCACAATTGCCCTTGATGATCGTCTGTTACGATCACTCAGGACACACTTTCGTCTGCGCTGTGATTTAGCAGATGATGTTTTTCCGCTTTTCAAATATGCGGAATAAATCTTCGATACAGTACCTCTTGAAACACTAAACACCTCGGCTACCTTGCTTACGGAAGCACCTACCATACAAGCTCCAACAATTTGCCCACGTTCAAAGTCTGTTAACTCTGACTTAATGCAACGACAACCTCACATAACAGTACTCCGACAACAACTGAACTGTTTAGCACATTTACGAAGTTGTATAGGTGGCGTCAGTAGTCAAAAGCGCTAGTGCCACCTACATATTTCATTAAAATCAATCTTTCTTTTCAAAAATGCATTTCACAAGGTGTTTCCATATTTTTGTCCATCCACTGTATCTCGCATAACTCTAAAACGAGTAGCCTCAGAACATTCGTACAGACGTCACGAAGAATTCTCTTCGGAATTCATTTTAAAGCAGTTTTTTAATTTTTTTTTTTTTTTTTTTTTTTTTTTTGAGGAAAAGAGTCTTTTATTCTGTCCTTACGTACAGATATCACGCAAAACATTGTTAAATTGCATTCGAAAGCGGTCAAAATGGATATTTTCGTTGAAATATGCTGCCTGAAACTATTCGCGATTACAATACTTCTTTTTTACTTCGTACAAGGAAGTAAAAATGATGAAATTTTAAATAATCGGAACTTACAGTTTTAGTTATTTAAAAAATATGGTTTAAACTACTGAAAATAATTAAGGCTATTATTAATTATGCATATTTAGTCTAAAGAGAAATTTAAAAACTATAGTTTACAGACATATGAGAATACTGAAAATAATAAAGGTTATTATTAATTATGCATATTTAGTCTAAAGAGAAAAAAATATAATATCTTCTGGTTTTCAGGAAATGATAAAATATTTAAACTTTAGATAAATACAAGGAATACAAAATTCTAAAAAAGAAGAAAAATATATTAATTATTAATCTTATTTTTCTACATAAATCAATATGTAATACAAGGAAATAATAATGATATTTTCACAACTGTTGCAAAAAGGTGGAATTTTGCGAACATTTAGGCGTCGTTAAGACGTCGTGATACGATGCTTTCACAACCAAAATATCACTTTCGAAAGACGCAATAGCGAAGTCTATGAGACAAAAACCTCATCTGAAAAGACGTAATAAAGACGTCTTTGCAACGGTTGCAAAACAGTGGAGTTTTGCGGACATCTGGGCGTCTTAAAGACGACATATTGCAACGTTTTTGCAACGACATCCGCGACGTGTTTGCAACGTCGTTGCGACGTTGCTGTGCTACTTGGGAAAACAGCGATTTTGATTAGAATTCTTTGATCAAATTCTAAGCTACTGAGCGACAAACTATATATTTTATTAAAATGTGTATATTATGCATAAAGAATGATTACTATCTTAAGGTTAAATTTAAAAAGTCAAAATATCTCAAAAAACACACTTTAAAGCTCAGTTGCCTTATAACTAACTAAAATAAGAGTAAAAATTTGCATACGTCTTTCAATGGAATGACAGTGTGTTTGCTACTTTCCTTTAATATTCCAAATATAAAAATGCTTTGAATCAAATAAATTTTTCATCATCTACATAATACTGTAATATGCACTTTTTAAAATTTTTAGGGGACAGGCATAATAATTGCCCATTTTAAACTCATTATTTTGTTTTTATATAATTGAAAAATAATCATACAGTAATCCTTGTAAAATTAATAAATATATGGACAGATATGCTAATAAGTTAATTTTTCCTTCATTTGTAACTATATATTTGTGTAATATTGCATACAGAAGTAGTTGCGAATTTGGCGGAAGTGCCATGTTTTGTCAAGGTGATGTGACCATGTGAACGTTCTACATCATCATGACAGCTTATTAGGAATTTTAAAATAGTGTTAGTGTTATTAATCGGTATATCTATATATTTTGCCAATTGTTACATTTTGGGTTACCTTGCAATATATAAATTTCAGGTATTTGTGAATTTAGATCAATAAGTTGTTTTAACTGTTTCAAAAAAGGAAGCAATGTTTGTATGCAGAGTAAGGCAGTCAAGATTGCGATCTAATGATAATGACGTAAGACGAAACGAATAGTTGTTATTTAATATACTATCAGAGAACTATTGAACTGGATGAAATTGCTAAGAGAGGTATTGAGGGCTCTCAAGAAATATATTTAATAGATAATTTGAATTTTATAATGAATGTATCTATGAACGTGTTTTAAGTCAAAAGTTTAGAACTTGATGTCAAAATGTAAATATAAAATTATGTATGTTAAAATATTTGTAATTAGATACATAGGTCAGGTTAAGTTTTTAAATAGGCTATACTATATTCAGGGCTATCTGCCTAAGGGTAGAGATGCTTTCGTGGAGAAATTTCGAATGAAAACTGACTTTTGAGTAAGTATTAAAACTAATCCACGCAATTTTCATTCAACTTATATTTATGCACATTTCTTATGTAAACAATTCTGATATATGCTAAATTATTGTAAATTAGTTTACTCGAAAATTATTGTAAATTAGTTGAATGCACGGAAATTAAATATTTGCCCATGCCGAAAATGAAAAATATTAAATATGTATGGATATTTATGTATATCCTTATTAAACAAAATATGTGTAAATCTCTAATAAATCAGACTGGATCGCAGTTAAAGTAATAAACAGAGGAGCGTTCTTCCACACAACATTTATTCACAAACACCAAAGACGAACTGATACATATACATAATTGACATCACTGTTTCTTTTTACAAACACTACCGCCATCTATTGGCGATTTATGGATACACAATCCTAAAACTTAACACTCCCCCCCCCATGCATCCGTAACGGATGCATCAATTTTACTGAACTTCAAGATTATAAACTCTTTCAATTGGTCTTCTAACAACACCCTTATCCAACTGAATCTCACAAGATCTAATTCTATCATCTCTTCCATGAAATAATTCCTTAATCCTACCTATCTTCCAGTTACAGCGTTTCACATTATCTTCTAGTACAAGTACATCATCATTAATTTTAAACACGGGAGAATTCTTAGGAGTTTTTGAAAACATGACTGATCTTAATTCTAACAAATATTCTTTATAAAACCTTTTCCAAAAATGCTCTAATATTAATTGCCTATGCTTCCATCTTTTAATCAACTGAGATCTTGTAGATTCTAGTTTAGATTCAGGTGAAGGTAAAACAGTCAATCTAGATCCAGTTATAAAATGAGATGGTGAAAGAGAATCGGGTTCATTTGGTTCATTGTATACATACGTTATAGGTCTAGAATTAATAACAGCTTCAACTTCAACTAAAACAGTATACAGTTCTTCATAATATTAAGAAGCTTTACCTAAGATACGTTTTAAACAAGTTTTTACAGATCTTACCAAACGTTCCCAGAATCCGCCCCACCAAGGAGCACCTTCTACAATAAATTTCCATTCAAACCCATTTTTACCAAGGAAATTTAGAACCTTTTCATCTTTACATAATTTATACAAATATTTTAATTCACGATCAGCAGTCTTAAAGGTTTTAGCATTATCAGAATATATAACTCTACAAATACCCCTACGTGCAAAAAATCTACGTAAAGCTTGAATGAAACACTCTGCACTTAAATTTGATAACAATTCTAAATGGACTCCTCGAGTCACTGCACAGGTAAACAATGAAATATACACTTTTGTACCATCCTTTAAATACAAAGGGCCAGCGAAATCTATGCCACTTACCTCAAATGGTTGAGCTTTCTCCACTCGGTCAGCTGGAAGAGGGGCCGATATCTCGTGTCCAGCTTTAGCATTATATTTTTTACAAAATCTACAATCATGTAAAACAGATTTTACAAAACGTCTAGCTTTTAAAATCCAAAATTTCCCTCTTACTTGCACTAAAGTTTCATTTACACCACTATGAAGTACCTTTTCATGACAATTCAAAATAATTAAACGATAAAAATAATTATTTGGTAATGTTATAGGCTGAATTTCATCGACATCTAATGATGATTTCACTAATCTACTTCCAACTCTTAAACAACCCTTTTCATCCATTACTGGATTTAACCCAAACAATTTGGAATTATGAGACAATGGTTTTTTACATTTAACATCATTCAACTCTTCAAAAAAATACTCACCTTGTGATAAGATAATCCAATAACACATAGCATTACATATTCCATTTTTGGTCACAGGACCAATCACTTTATTCTGTGACTTTAAATTATTAATGAATCTAAATACATATGACGTGACTCTTAAAAGTTTACCTAAGTCACTAAAGTTTTCTATTTTTAACACAGGTTGTAAAGGTTGAACACTGCTAGTAACTTGAATCACAACTCTTTCTTCAACACTATCTACTATGTTACAATGCTTGTTCACTTTAGGCCAATTTATTTCATCTTGATGAAGCCATACAGGTCCATGCCACCACTCTTGATCTACTACAAGATCACTCACTTTAACACCGCGTGTAATTTTATCGGCTGGATTATCTGAGCCAGGACAATGATGCCACATGCTCGGGGATGTTTTGTCTTGAATTTCAGACACTCGATTTTGTACGAATGTTTTCCATCGCCGTGGTGAGTTTTTTATCCAATGAAGCACAATAATAGAATCTGTCCATAAATGAATCTTAGCTTGAGGAAAATACACACGGACTGTAGTTACAAGTCTTGCACATAACACTGCTGCCATAAGCTCGAGTCTTGGTAAAGATAATTTTTTCAGGGGAGCCACTCTGCTCTTGGCTATCACTAAACTTGTTCCACAATATTTTAAGCTACGGAATTTCACGTCCACTGCTGCTCCGTAAGCACTTTGAGATGAATCACAAAAACAATGCAGTTCCCTTGTTTCAGGCGTTTCATCAACATCACGAAAATACCACCGAGGTATCTGGATATTAGGTAGATCACATAGTTGCCTATACCATTTGTTCCACTTGTCTTGCAATTCTGGTGGGATAATTTCATCCCAATCAACACCTTTCAGCCATAAATCCTGAAACAGAACTTTTGCTTGAATAACATATGGAGCAAAAAACCCAATAGGATCGAAGATTTTTGAAGCAGCTTTTAAAACACAACGTTTTGTTTGGTCATTTGACTGGATGAAATCAATAACGTCTTGTGCATTAAAACAGAAGATATCCTTAATTGTATCCCATTGAAGTCCAAGAATCTTTGAGGGGGAATCACAGTCAGGCAATTTAAAGCTAACGAAGTTGTAACTTGATTTATACTGGTTTTTTACAGTATCCGAATTAGAATTCCATTTGATCAAAGTCATTGATGCCTTTTTCATTATATCATTGGCTTCATGATATATCTGTATAGCTTCCTCCTCCGTATCTGATTCACAAATAAAATCGTCAACATACATGAAGTTTTCTAACATTTCTACAGTTCTGGGATGGATGTCTTCAAATTTCTTTATATGATGCTTAATGCAAGCGCTCAGCAAAAATGGACTTGATTTTGCTCCAAACATTACACGACACATCCGATAAACTTGAATTCTCGGATTGCTCAAACTTGAATTCTCATAAATCCACAAAAATCGCATTGAATCCCGATCTTCAGGTGCAACAGAAATTTGTAAAAACGCTTTCTCAATATCTGACGTAAATGCATGAAGTCGAAAATTTATTAAAACTTTCAAAAATTCAGGAAGAAAATTTGGTTCTTGTAGTAAATTATCATTTAGAGATTCATGATTTTTTTCCTTTGAAGAAGCATCATAAACAATGCTAAGTTTCGTAGAATTATGATCTTCACGGATGACAGCACGGTGAGGTATGTAGTAAGTTCGTCTCCCAGATGGAGTACCAAGATCGACCTTTTCTATGATTTCTTCTTTAAGCTGATAGTCAATCACTTCTTTATATTGCTCATAAAAATTCAAGTTTGATTTAAATTGTTCGATCAGCTTTAAAAATCGTCTTTCAGCATTCTTAAAATTGTCTCTTAAAGTCACATTCTGATCTTTCCATGGAAGTCTAACTTCGAATCTATCCCCCTTTTGTGTAATCGAGTTGTTAAATATTTGCAACGCCATTTCATTTTGTTCTTCGTCAGAAATATTTTTAATTCCTATAGATTCAATATCCCAAAACGATTCGACGCTTTTTAGAAGTTTCTCTTCTATACTTACGTTCAAACACGCATCATGGATTTCAAAGTCTGATGAAGAAATTTTGCCTTGTATACACCACCCAAACAAGGTTTTCATAGCTACGGCATTTCTGTTTAATTTCTTCGCTTGCTATTTTCCACATAATATCCGCGCCGATTAAAACGGAAATATGATTCATTCCATCGGCGCCGCCGCAGTCTGTTCCGTTTATCCTTTTTATTTCTTCGCTTGCTATTTTCCACATAATGTCCGCGCCGATTAAAACGGAAATATGATTCATTCCATCGGCGCCGCCGCAGTCTGTCAAAGTGACGCCGAATGCTTGGAGTTGGGATTTCATTTCTACATCTGGTACTCGTATATCGGCATTTGTTATGACTGGTACTTCAATGACTTCGAGATTTATGGATTTTTCAGGGTCATTAATATTTCGGAGCGTGAGTTCAACTTTCTTTCGACTCCAATGTTTCCCGTTCTTTCCACCGAAGGTATGCAGATTTAAAACAGTTTCTCCTTTCACTGGTAACTGTAATTTTCTTGATAAATCTTCTCGAATTGCAGAGATTTGGCTACCGCCGTCAAGAAGACATCTCACAATACAGTTCTTATTTCTGCCCTCAGCCACAGTATACACCGTTTGAAGCATAATATTAGATCCAGTTTTGGCAGAAGAATTTTGAACAATTTCTGCCGATGTTTCGGTTTCCTTATTTTTTACACTGGAGACAGCTGATGTGGGATTTACACACACACTTTCATGATGTTTACCGCGGCACTTTTTGCAGGAAAACTGTTTGTTCTTACAGTTGATAGCTAAATGTTTACATCCAAAACACAGAAAACATTTTCCTGTACGTTTCAAAATGTTTCATTTCTCTTCAGAGTTCACCTCAGTACATTTATATTTCGTATGATCTTCTTTGTCACAAAATATACATTTGTATCCAATTGTTGATAAAGCTGAAGCAGTCGGAACTTTCGGTTTATAATTAGGATAAACTTTCGTGCGTTGTTCATTTTGACGAAAGTATGGTTTCTGATTCGTTTTCGCAGAGTTCATTAAACTTGCAGCTTCTCGACAGTTAACTTCCTTTTTTAAGAATTCGATAAGTTCCTTTATATCAAATCTTGCTTCCATATTTCGACTTCGATTAAATTCCAAATTAATTCCTCTGGAAATTTCTGCAAAATGATAGGACAGAGAATATTTCCATAATTTCGAGAAGTAACGTTTAACGATTCTAAACTTCGAATGTTGACTTCGCATTCATCGTACAGCTTACGCAGTGCTTTAACATTTGAAATGTTTCCCACTGGTTCAAGGGATAATAATTTATTCATATGCGAAGTGATAACAACATCATATCTTCCAAAACGTTCTTTCAATATTTCTACTGCGGAATCATAATTCTGGTCACTTAAAGCGAAACCGGAAATGGCAGCTAAAGCATTACCTCCAAGTAAGGATTTTAGGTACGCAAATTTTTCAGTTTTTCTCAATCCACTATGATTATGAATTGTATTTTCGAATTGGTTCCAAAAGTCCAACCATTTACACGAATCTCCGTAATAAGTTCCGATTTGCAGACGTGGTAACTTCACTGTTTTTGTTTCAACTGGAAGTGCAACATTAGCCGTTTCGTTCTGATGAACTGTTCTAGAAGATTCCGAATTCTTCTTCAAAAATCGTTGCATTCTTCCTCTCCATATAACAGTTTTATCCTGGTATTCTTGACTTAAGGTAACTTCATTTTCAATCTCCTCCGAAGTTACTTTCGTTTCTATTTCTGAATCTAAACTTTTCAGTTCATTGATTTTTCTCAATTAACTGTTCATATAAATCCTCGATTATCTCAATTTTCTCATTTAGCGGAATATTATTTGCTAAATTCGATTCGACTTTGGTTATCAGTTTCGTAGTTAATTGTCTAACTAACAACCGATCGTTTCTTTTTCAAATGTTCAAGAACGCCCTCCATTTTCGAAATATTCAGTCTGTCGATTTTCTGGTTCGTAATAATCCCGGTTTGCAGGCACCATAAACAAAATATGTGTAAATCTCTAATAAATCAGACTGGATCGCAGTTAAAGTAATAAACAGAGGAGCGTTCTTCCACACAACATTTATTCACAAACACCAAAGACGAACTGATACATATACATAATTGACATCACTGTTTCTTTTTATAAGCACTACCGCCATCTATTGGCGATCTATGGATACACAATCCTAAACTTAACACTTGTAAAAAGCATGTATTTAACACAATGCCCAAATATTTGAATTATTTTTTAATGTATTTTGAAATGAGGCATTTATTCATTTAAAAACTCCTGTGAATGTTACTTTAAAGAAATTTAGTTATTAAATATATGTAAACTTATGACGATTATAAATATTATCCTAATGTATGATAACCTTACATTTAATTGTAAACATGTGCATTTAAAAAATCTATTTAAGCAAGAATTGTTTGTACTGAAAGACAATCTATTAAAAGGTGTTATAAATCACAACCTATGAGATGCGTACTTAAAAAGCAGTAAAGTAGAATTCTTAGAGTGTAATCCATTAAAAGGTGTTATAAAGCACAACCTATGAGATGCGTACTTAAAAAGCAATAAAGTAGAATTCTTAGAATGTGCATTGTTGAAAAGGAAGTAGTAAAGTAGAATTTTTAGAATACATATAGTTGAAATTAAGGATAAAAAATTATAAATATTAAAAGAATTATTTCCTTATATTTTATAATAACTCAGTTTCAAGTTTTAAATAATACAAAAAAAAAAAAAAAAAAAAAAAAAAAAAAAACACCTTTTTCTTTTATTCCTTACAGAAATACTCTTAGAAAGTTAAGTAATACGGAAATCAGCAGCAATATTTAACGTATTTCACTATTAAAATAAAAGGTGCTCTACTTTTGAAATGAACCGAACAGATCATTAATTATAAAGTGACTCTGATTTTTACTTTATTGTATGAAGTAAAGGAAGTGTTGTAATCACGAAAAATTCCGGGTACCATATTTCAACGAAAATATCAATTTTGACCACTATCGAATGCAATTTAACGATCTTTTTCGTGACATCTGTACGTAAGGACAAAATAAAATTTCTAATTTAAAATGGATTCAGAAGAGATTTTTTGTGGCGTCTGTCTGTACGTACGTATGTATGTATGTATGAATCTCGTATAACTCAAAAACGAGTAACCTCACGTTGAAAGTTTGTATATAGGACTGCTATAGCATGCAGTTGTGCACCTCCCGTTTTAGTGGCAATCAGCCTCACCAAAAGTATATCAATATATGTATTACTTATTCTGTTACTCGACTAAGTGAGCTCAGTTTCTTTATTCTTATATGTTTATAAATTATGCATTTTTTGCTTTAAAAATGATTGGATTATGCTGTTCTTATCTTCCGGTTAAGATTTTTATGCCTTTAGTTAACTTCCGCGCAATAGTTGCAGAACTATCAACAATTTAAAAGTTTTTTAAGTGCGGTTAAGTTTAATTGTTTTACCATTGTAATAACTTACTTACATCTTCTTTATCGGTGGTTCTTGTGTTCTATTGGCCAAACAAAGACACTTTCCTTTAACTAAATCTATTTAATGAAGAGAAGACTATGTACAAATATTATATACAGATTACAGAGTATCTAGTTTATGTCACTCTCAACCACTCTCATCAACCTCTCAACCCACTCTGCCGAAACCCTTAATTAGCTAAACATACGGGCGGCGCAGCGCCCTCTATCTCTTTTTTTTCTACATCACTCCCCACCTGTACTCTTTAACAAGAGTACACAAACTTACTTACATAACAATATCAACATTAATTAATAATGGATTAATACTAAATGGTATGACATATATAAATGAATAATCTATACTAGTATATATCAAAGCCACAAATGAACATAATAATTAATAATATAATAAAACTCAATAATATCAAAAGTTCTAAATTAAATCTCGAAAGGATATAACATCTGGATCGATCTTCTGAATTGTCCTTTGGGCGTGCGAACGAGGCACGCTCGAACATGTCCATCTCTTCCTATAATCACGTTTTCAATTACACCCATGTCCCAAAGTAGTTTGGATTGTTTTGGTCCTTCTACCAACACAACGTCTCCAGTCTTAAGGTTCCGCTCAGTTTTAGGATTAGCAAAGTTATGCGCATTTCTAAGATGGAGTAAATATTGCTCTTTCCACTTGATCCATGTTAATTTTAAGAGCTTAGATTGGTAAAGCTTCCTCCTGGTTAAAGTCTCTTTGTCGGATACCTTGTTAAAAATTTCCAAGAAATGCTCGGGAAAGTTAAATGTACCACGTCCTGGCAATAAAAACTGTGAAGGTGTGAGCGGGCGAGTTTTACCCAGCTCGTTGCTCTCGTATGTTAGAGGTCTATTATTTAGCACACACTCGAGTTCAGTTAATATTGTAGAGAGCTCTTCGAAAGTCAGTAATGCTCTCCCTAAGATTTTCTTCAGAGGTTCCTTCATGCTTCTCATCAAACGCTCCCAGAACCCTCCCCACCATGGGGAACGCTCAGGTATGAATTTCCATGTTACCTCTTTGGATGTCAAGAAATCACTCACACTTGGATCTGCTTTGATTCTTTTAAATCCTTTAATTATTTCACATGTGCTGCGGAAATTCTTGGCATTATCTGAATAAATCACTTTGCAGCTCCCTCTTCTTGCTAAAAAACGTCGTAATGAAAAAATGACACTTTTTGCTGACATATCTGAAACCACTTCAATGTGTACAGCACGAGTGATGGCGCATGTAAATAAGGCTATGTACACCTTTTTTGTGGTTATCCGCTTTTTCTCTAATAGTAACTGCTCCCGTTAAGTCGATGCCTGCAACTGTGAAAGGATTACTTTGGACTAAACGATCTCTGGGTAACTGACCCGTTAACTGTTTGGCGGGCTTCACTGCAAACTTTTTACACACCAGGCAAGCGTTAATAACTTTCTTTACTACTTGTCTTCCTTTAGGTATCCAAAATTTATTCCTGACTTTGGACAATGTTGCCATGACTCCTGAATGGAATACTTTTATGTGTTCACTAAATATCACTAGTTCGGTGAACTTCGTTTTGGGCAGAATAATGGGATGTTTTTCGTCATCTATTAATTCTGATTGTTCCAAACGACCTCTGACACGCAAAATACCTCTACTGTCCAGATATGGTGCTAAACTGTAAAGCTTAGAATCTGGTGTTATTAGATTATTCCTCTCTAGTCGTTGAATATCCGAAAAGTAATTCGCTCTCTGTACTTGTTTTATCCAGTACTCCTCAGCTTCTTGGATCTCCAATACAGTAAGAGGACCTTCTTCACAGGCACGTTTTGTTAGCTTGGCGACAAACCGCTTTACCCAAGCTGTAACTCTCAACAATTTTTCGAGACTGCTGAATTTGGTAATGTCTAACGCATTTTCTTCTTCTGGAATAGTCACTTGAACATAAGTGCTTAAACGTTCCAAATTTTGAGAATCAGTTTCTACTTTAAACTTCTGCTCAGGCCATTGATCTTCAGAATCTTTCAACCATGATGGACCATGCCACCAGTTAGTATCTTTCACCAATGCATTTGCTGTTTCACCACGAGTTAATTTATCTGCTGGGTTTTCCGACCCTGGACAATATTTCCACTTATCAGGCGATGTACAGTCTTGTATTTCTGCAACTCTATTCGACACGAACTGTTTCCACTCACGCGCTGACCCCTTTATCCACCACAAGCAAATTTCGGAGTCCGTCCACAGAACTAACCTACCTACCAAATCCTGAAATATTTTCAATAAATATTTTCCTAACCTAGCTGCAATTACAGCCCCCATCAATTCCAACCTAGGGAGGGACAACTTTTTTAACGGAGGTATCCTACTCTTCGACATTATAAACGACGTACACAACTCTCCTCTCTCATTCTTATATCTAAAATATGCCACCGCTCCATATGCCACTACTGACGCATCACTGAAAATATGAATTTCAACCGACTGACCTTTACTTAGAACTTCTGTAAAGTAGTACCTCTCTATTTTCAACGCGTTTAATTCCTCAATTTCAGCGCACCACTTTATCCATTTGCACCCTAACTCCTTTGGCAACTCTGCATCCCACTCCAAACCTCTCTCCCATATTTCCTGCATCAGTCTCTTAACTCGCACCACAAATGGAGAAATAAATCCGACTGGGTCAAACACCTTAACTGCTGTGCTTAACACCGATCTTTTACTATTTCTCAACGATTCCAAACTACTCAACAATGATGTAACATCTACTCTCAAACCATCCTCTTCTAAGTTCCACGCCAAGCCTAACACTTTCAACTTATTATCTGTCTCAGACCTACTTTCTTCACACAACCCTTCCTGAACCCACAAGTCATACAGCTCTTTAGAATTAGTGTTTAGCTTTCTCAAATTAAAACTCGCGTCTCTCAAAATAGATACCGCCTCTGATGAAAGACTGAAAGCTGATTCTACACTTTCCCCTCCATAACACAAATCGTCTGCATACAGTGAGCTATTTAGAATCTCGACACAGTTTTTGTTTCTTTCCGCATATGTCTTTAAATGATGTTTGATCGTTGCACTCAATAAAAACGGTGAACAAT
The DNA here is from genome assembly GCF_044657685.1 of Stegodyphus dumicola. NCBI lineage: Eukaryota > Metazoa > Arthropoda > Arachnida > Araneae > Eresidae > Stegodyphus > Stegodyphus dumicola. The sequence continues at coordinate 120,689,298 of NC_140771.1, forward strand.
TACATCCAAATAATACTCTGTTCATTTGCATAATTTTAAAGTCCTCACTGTCATTATTAGGATACCAGAGAAATTTTAAATATTGCCTATCTTCCCTTGCTATCCCCATCATCAAAAACGCCTTTTCTATGTCACCGCAGAATCCAATTTTAAATTTTCGAAAGGAAAGAATGATATCCAAAATATTCGGATTTAGGTTTGGGCCCTTTTCTAAGCAATCGTTTAACGATAGCTTTCCTCTTTCGCTACTGCTGCAATTAAATACCATTCGAACTTGAGTGCTTTTTTTATCTTTACGGACCACTGCTCGGAATGGCATAAAGTATCCCTCTCTCGTATCCTCACACTCTTGAATAATGTTGTTTTGTGTCTGAAATTTAATTATTTCCATAAACTGCTCCCTCACAAAGCTGTTACCTTTTAACTCTCGCTGCACCCTTTCGAACTGCCTTTTCGCTAAACCAAAATTATTTTCCAAATGCTCTGGACTCCTATTCCACAACAAGCGAGCCTCATACCTTCCGTCTACATATTTCAAATCCTCTTCAAATTGTTTAATTATTCGCTCATCGCCAGAACCCCTTTCCGACGCGCATTCAGAGATTCCTAGACTTTCAATCTCCCAAAGCTGACGAATCTGATCCGATATTTTTAATTCCTCTTCCGAATCGATGTGTATAAACAAGCCGGTGGAGTCTGACCCTGAACTTAACTTCTTACTCTCTCCCCCCACTCTACCACTCAATGTCCAACCGAATATACTTTCATGCAGTACTAAATAGTCTGTTAACCGATGTGTTTTCCCCGTTAAGATGCAGTTCAAGTAATCATTCCCAATTAAAATCTGTACCTCTGCCACTTCACTATCGCAGCTGTCAGATAAGTGAAATCCTTGTTGGCGAAGATTGTTTATAATTTCTTCAGATGGCCTGGGTAATGCATTGGAACAAATGGTTTTTACTTCGAGTGCTTCGATGATTAGAGTGAACCCTGTCTTATTTTTTAGAGAAAGTCTTTTTCTTTTAAATTCTCGCACTGGAGGATTCGAAGATGCAAATGTATGAATTCTTAATCTTTCTTTACCAATAGTTGGTAAATTTGCTTTTCTGGAAATAGACTGACAAACATAAGATCTTTCGGAAGCTGAATCGCATAACAACCTAACGTTAAATGTGGAATTATTTCCTATCAGTTGACCTCTCAATGTTTGATAATAAATCACGTCATTAGGAATTTGCTTGCTCAGTGTTTCGAGGAATAGTGAACTAACGTTTGTCTCTTTTGCTGTGCTCGCAGTATTTTTAATGGATTTATTTTCTTGCCCTTCTGCATCACACAGGCTCTCTAAATGCGACAAAGATTTGCAAATATTACATTTAACCCATTTTGCCTTACAAAATGGTTTTTTGTGACCCTTTTTTAAACAGCGCTTGCACTTAAATTGATTGTATAGTGCTTTGTGTTTCTCTGAAATACTTAAGTCGCAGTCTTTAGAAAGGTGAGATTTAAGACAAAAGTCGCACATATAATTTTCGACTGATGTATTAAGCGTTGCCGCTGATACCATTTTCTTTTTAATTGGAGCAACACTCTTACGATAGTTGTCGGTATTTCTTTCACTGGTTATCGAAAGTGTTTGTTGTTTAAGACCCAGAGTTAGTGACTTTTCGCGCGCTTCTACTTCTCTCTTTAGAAACAACAATAAATCTGACACTGTTGACTCTGTGTCGACATTTTGCTCCCTACTAAACTGTAACACTAAATCTTGCGGTATACACTTATATAAAATAGGAAGTAATAGATTGCCGTAAGAATTAAAATTAATATCTAATGTCTCTAAACTTCTTGTTTGAACTGTTATTTCATCATATAGTTTTCTTAAACTGGATACATCACTTGATCGGCGTACTGGCTCTAAATCTAGGAGAACGTTCATATGCGCGCTAACTAATATTTCTTTTTTCCCAAATCTGTCAGTTAAGATTTCGATGGCCTTTATATAGTTTTCTCCTATTAATGGCAATCCGCTTATAGCTTTTGCAGCTGAACCGGTGAGTAAAGATCTTAAATAGTTAAACTTCTCAACATCTTGAAGCGTATTGTTTTCGTGAATGGCAGCTTTATACTGAGCCCAAAATTCAGTAAATTTACATAAATCGCCGCTGAAAGTTTCTAAGGTAATGCGAGGCAATTTAGTATTATAATTAGTTTTCATTTCCGAAACTTGTGAAGTTTTTCCGGTTTTACCCAGATTTTGAATATATCTATTGACTTTAGATTTACATCTAATGATGGATTCGCTGTATTCTAAACAATGTTCTACTTCTGTCTCTAATTCCTGAACAGTGCTTTGAGCATTTAACTTCATCATATTTTAACAAGCTAGTTTCTCTCTCGATTAACACTGAAAGCGATTCCTGCAACACTTCTAGGTTCGGATTCTCGCTTTGCAATTCCTCATCTAATTTCCTTATTAATTTTGTTACACTGGTACGAACCGAACCTCTAATTTTTCTATTTCTCTCGACGGTTTCTTCAAAACTCATTATCAAAGATAATTTGCATGCAGATAAATGAAATGACTCACCTTCCCGGCCGATGCACCAAAACTTGCTGTATGTAATAACTTACTTACATCTTCTTTATCGGTGGTTCTTGTGTTCTATTGGCCAAACAAAGACACTTTCCTTTAACTAAATCTATTTAATGAAGAGAAGACTATGTACAAATATTATATACAGATTACAGAGTATCTAGTTTATGTCACTCTCAACCACTCTCATCAACCTCTCAACCCACTCTGCCGAAACTCTTAATTAGCTAAACAAACGGGCGGCGCAGCGCCCTCTATCTCCTTTTTTCTACATCCATAGAAGCCATATTTGTTTACATTTGAAACTTAGCATAATAGTGGATTTGTTGCCAATCTAGAGAAACTAAGCTTCGCAACAACAAAAGATAACGTCTTTTTTTATTGCGTATTAAATCATTCTTAATCTGGAATTATCATTTAAGTTATCAAATTATTCCATATATTGACTCAGCATAGCGCCCACAACAAATTAAGTCAGTTTCTACGCCTTCAGTGACTTTTTGCCGATTGAAACCAAAAGTAAACTTTCAGTCTTGTGCTCCGAAAAATGTGCCTTCTCGCCCGCTTTTTTTTTTTTTTTTTTTTTTTTTTTTTTGCATAGAAACTCTAATTTTAGTTGTAAAAATTGTTCTTTAAATTGTTTTAATTGTATGTTTTATTTTTTTCAATTTTTAATAAACATATTTTGAGGTTTCATGTATTTTTGCCTTATCGTGAAGTGAGAATTGAATTAATTGAATAAGAAATATATCTCTAATGAAATTCAAGGAAATAAGTTTAAATAAAATGCAGGAAAAATGCGTATAATTTTAATATTCTGTACAAGGAAGTCATGTGGTGTATACATCAGATTTTTTATCTATTATTTATTTCGTGTCAGTGATTTCTGGCACGAGATACAATGCCTTGTCAAGTTCGTGACATCTTTGTCGATGTTTGGCCACACATATCGACTACGAACTATGTTTAACGTCGTTCGAATGCCTGGATGAGCTAAATTATGTACGCAATTAAAACACAATTTTCGAAAAGCCTAGGGAATATAAGGTCTTGCTATACCAGTAGATATATCACGATACAATTCTATTTCTGAATTTGGAAGCTTAATGTTTTTCATTTGCAAAGAATTGTTAGTATTAGCGAAATCTAGTATATTGTGCTTGAGCAATTTCTTCATTATCAATGGGGGCCATTGATTTTAATTTCATGAATGCGAGATATGTGTGTGTTTCATGAATGTGTCGGCCACAATGTTATCAGCTCCTTTCGCATTGAATGGTTTGTGGTCAGTAAATACTGCTAATTTGTGTTGTTCTAGCATGTAGTTAAATCTATGAATGGATGAGTTATATTGCTAATAACTCTCTATCATAGGCACTGTATTTTGCTTTAGTGGTTGTCAGCTTTCTAGAGAAAAATGTTAGAGGTTCGAGCTCTTGTTTAGTAACTCCTGTTAGTTAACAGTAGCTTAATCTGATGCATCGACTTGTAGAATGATAGATGCATTTGTTGAAGGATGTGCTAATAATGTAGTAGTTGCTAACTGTTGTTTAGCATTTTCAAAAGCTTCACTTGTTTGTACAAACTAAGGAATTTTTCGCTTGTCATTCTTTTGTGAACCTTTTAAATATTCGCTGAGTAGTACTTGAATATGTGCTGCACATGGCAGATACCTACGGTAAAAATTTAGTAAGGCTATGAACTTCCTAAGTCTTGGTTTTTTGAAGGTCAGGATTGCGTTCACCCATTCGGGTAAAGGTTTAGTGCCCTTCTTGGCTATTAAATGGCCTAAGAATTCTATTTCAGGGACTCCGAAAACACATTTTGATGTATTTAACCATATGAGTCCATATTCGTTTGTGTAAAACTTTGGAAATGCATTGTTTATGAAGTGTTTCGATTTTTGAGAATACTATAATGTCATCGAGATAGGTGTAACAAAAATCTAGTCCTCGTAGCACTTCGTGCATGAAACGCTGGAACGTTTGAGCAGCATTTTTGAGTCCAAAATTTAAATCAGGAAACTCAAAAGGACCGAAAGATGTAATAATCGCTGTTTTAAGTATGTGTTTTTCATAGAAGGGTATATGAAGACAAGCCCTTGCTATGTTTAATTTAGAAAACACTGTTTTGCCACGGAGAGATTGAGCGAAATCTAGTATATGGGGAATAGAATATCAATCCAAAACTGTAATTGAATTAAGTGCTCTGTAATCTCCAACTGGTCTAATGGCAGTAGGCTTTTTATGTATTACGTGCAGAGGTGATGACCAGTTACTCTTAGAGGGTCGGCAAAATAAATTGAAACTCCCTTTTTGTTTCTTATAAACTTCAGGTCGAAACCGTCTTGCTTTGGAGTGGACTGTTGTCCTTTAGTTTCAATATAATGAATTGTGTTATGTTTGATTGCTTTTCTGTGAATAGAAGAATTAGTTAGTTTGGGAAATTGTCTAAGAATTTGGTGATGTTGAGAGCATTCCGAAACGGTTTTAACATTCAGTTGAGTACTGTGGGAGTGACTGTCAGGTTGCCCTGTGTTGAGTGGCGGCAGATAGCGTATCGGACTCCTTATAATGATTAGGTAAGTTTGCGAAGTTGCGTACTCCTACTGCATTTTAAACTCAAACATATTTATTATTATTACTAAAACTCTTTACATACACACACACCCCACACATATATATAATTCATAGATAGCATAGATAGGTATTAAAAATGAATTATAAGCATCGTAGTGTGAGGAATCTGCTAACGAAGTTCTCTCTAGCACAGAGCTCAGGAGCATGGTAGGCCTCTCTAGTCAAGAGTTTAGGAGCCTTCTTTTAATGTTACTCCGTAGCAGAAATCTCCAGACTGAACGCCTCCTTAATTTTACAGTACCATTTTACATCCTCTGATTCGCTATATCTGGAACGATATCAGAGGAAAAATCAAATCATTGGTTTGTCACCCCTCCTAAAATCGAGAGGCTTTGACGACAGACACGGTGCAGAAAGTTAAAATCTCCTGACACTAGTCATGGAGTTATGACTCTGCGATGTCAAAAACATGTCGTGTGACAAATCGTGAAGGCTGAGAGCAGTGAATTGCAGGGACTGCACACACGATTTACTTATGTCTGTGCGGTCCGCCGCAATCTTAATGGCAAGTCACTGAATGTTTTGGTTTCCCAGAGCGGTGTGCCACTGCTTCAAGGTTGTGCATGGAAGAAACTAGATCAGGTTTCTCTTGTTTCCTACCTCCATGACATACATATATATATATATATATATATATATATATATACATATATATATATATTATATATATATATGTATATATATATATATATATATATATATATATATATATATATATATATATACATATATATATATAATATATATATATATGTACATATACATACATATATATATATATATATATGTGAGAGAGAGAAAATACACTATTAGACAAAAAAAAAAAAAAAAAAAAAAAAAAAAAAAAAAAAAAAAGAACGCACTACGACGCACCGAGAAGATATAAAGCAAATTGGACACAAATTGATATGCGTACAGGTTTCGACGGAAAATACAAAGTTTTACATTTTGGCTGCCTGCGAATGAACGGTTGTCGCTACAGCGCATCTGATCTGCGCAACTGGCAGGATATTTAAGAGGCGAAATTACGATTCCATGTCATAAATTCTTCACGAATTTCATTCCGTGTACTCTGGTAGACAGTAACTATGCCTCGCGAACTATGCCTAGTGCGCGAACGATATGCGCAGATGTCAGAATTTGAGATAGGTCGTGCAGTTGGCATAAAAGAAGCCGGCTGGTCTTATTGGCAAATAGCTCGACGTTTGAGCAGGAGCGATGCCACTATTAGACGATGTTGGCAGGAATGGGTGAATCATGGCTGCACACAGCGTCGAGAAGGAAGCAGTAGCCATAGAGAAACGACAGAACGTGAAGACCGAGCAATCGTCAGAGCGGCACTCACAGCCCCAGATCCATCATTATCATCAATTGCACGTGCAACTAATGCTTCAGTGACCGCAAAGACCATTCATAGACAGCTCCCAGAAAGGGGGCTGAGGTCACGGTGCTACTTGCGCCGTTTACCATGGACCTCTATACAACGTCAAGCCCGTTTGCAGTGGTGTCGGGCTCATTCGCACTGGAATGTCACTGATTGGAGTAGAATAGTCTTCAGTGATGAGTCCCGCTTTGAACTGAGCCCCGATGACTAGCGAAGGCGAGTCTGGAGACGCCCCGGACAGCGGTGCGATACCAACCTGACTATCTTACGGCAGACAGGCCGACAACCAGAAGTGATGGTCTGGGATGCCATTTCATTTCATAGTAGAACCCCTTTGGTTGTCATCCGTCGCAACCTTACAGCACAGCGGTACGTCGACGAAGTTCTAAGGCCCGTTGTGTTGCCCTTCATATCACGCCACCCTGGCTTACATTTTAGCAAGATAATGCCCGCCCCCACACTGCACATATTTCTACTGCTTTCCGAACATTACCTTGGACAGCAAGGTCGCCGGATCTCTCTCCTATTGAGCACGTTTGGAGCATTATGAGCAGTGCCCTCCAACCAAACGATCTAACGGGCCAGTTGGACAGAATTTGGCACGATAACCCTCAGGAGGACATGCGCAACCTCTATCAATCGATGTCAAGCTGAATAACTGCTTGCATAACGGCCAGAGGTGGACAAAGGCGTTTCTGAAGTTTTCACTTTGTGGAGCTCTATCACTTCAATAAATCATCCAATTTTTCTTAAAATGTAATAATTTGTTTTTTTGTACATGTACACCACTTCTACCGATTTTCGTCCCATTCAGATTCCTTCTTGGTGCTTTGTTTTTGTTGTCTAAGAGTGTATGATGCAAGTTTATTAATAAATTAAATTTAATTGGAACTAATTGGCAATACTACTTTAAAATCCTAATTTTAATTCTAACAGAACTCCCTTCAGCGCATTTGTACTGCATCACTAATGTCACTCTTTCGCTGCTATTTCTCTGCATTCTAATAGATTTTTACGATTCTTAATTGTAATAATTGTACTTTCTTTTTCAAATCTTTTCGCTTTACTTGTCAACTTTTACAAATATTTTATCCACTGGGTTGCTTGTTCCTGAATAAGCCACGTCTCTCGTTTGGCTATTTTTCTCCACTGTTCTTTATGGGATGTAGATTACCCTCATTATGATTTGCCATGTAATAAGATATGTTATGCCATAACGTGTGTCTGAATAGAGCAAGCGACAAGTAATAAAAATAATTTCGGATTATTAAGTGAGTTTGTAATCCTTCAAAAGTTTCCGTCACATTTTACTACGAAATCTTCTATCATGAGCTACATCTCGTTTTTCCTTATTCTGGCCATGCTTGAAAATAAATGGTGTCTTTCCTTATGAAGCCCTCATCTAATATCAAATTATCTGCAACAAACTAAATTATCATACATATATATATATATATATTGTAGTATAATAATTATTCTTTTATGGAAAGAAAACCATCAATTAATTAAAAAATGTGACTTAAGATTTTAAAAAGTGCCACTTAATGAAAAAGAAGGGAAATAAAGTCTTAAAATCAGATGTAAAATTCAAATTTGTTTCGAACAAGTAATACTTCAGATTTCATTAATCAGTAGATGCTGGTATTTTCAGTATTCGTTAGGTTCCTGAAAAACGTTTTTGCTGATTAAAATTGAGATCTTGCACAAAGAATAGTCCCCAAAACTGTCAAAACTTGTCCGTATTTGTTTCGTAATTATCAAAATTATTTTAATTAAAATTGTCAATAATTGTTCAAAGGAATTATGGCGTAATAATTATTAATTAAAATACGCAAACGTTTCTTCATCACTGCTGAGCACCTTAAATGACAATGTTTCCTTTCCGGTAAAGTATCTTCAATCTTCCTATGTTCCTTTTGCAGAAGTCTTCGTTTTAAGATGTTTCTTGATGGTTTTGCATAGATTTTGTATTGGTTACATAGATTTTGTATTGGTTTACTAAGGTTTTTAAAGCACACTTTTAAATTTTGTGCTCCTCTCATTGAATGCAAAGAGAATGTGTAAGTTTAGACTTTTGATTTAAGTTTATGCCTTTCTATATATTATTTTGGAGGACATTTTGAATTTGGTTGCCTTTAAGAAATTCATTATGCGAGATTGTTAGATCCCTCTAATTACGCGACATTTCTGTAAAACGCAGTTTGAGAATAGAATTTCTAGATTAAAATTTCACTTCGAACCTCAAATATATACTTCTAGAAACAAAAAATAATAAAAGGGGAAAAAAAAAAAAGGAAAAGGGCAAACAAAAAAATAATAAATAATTAAAGTGCGATAAAAATTGCTATGTGTAATTTTCGAATTTAAAAAATGTCAAAATGATCTCAGAACAATGGGAATATTTACTCGGACGGAACATAGTTACAGAAGTAGATGCAATCAGCACACTATATTGCGACGTCGAATCAGATACAAGAGATGCCCAATTAAGAATATATGCATATAACTCATGTAAAATATTCTGAGATATAACACGTCAGATAAAAATCAGTTATATGGTGAAGTCCACGGCATTTTAAATTGAACATAAAGCAGAACATTCAAACATCAGGACACATTTCTGATCATGGGGATCCAGTGAGCAGGATTATGATAGGAGGCTATATGGGCATAATCATGACAAATCATGCGTATTAGTCATTCTTTTTTAAAAAGAGGTGTGGGGGGTATTTTATGATCCGGTTGGCGAAAATCTGATTTTCTCTATATTTCAACAAGACAACATCATCTCGCATATGGTGCGTTGACCTTGAGTGAAATGACATAGTACTATTTTTGGGGCTGTTTTAGGCTACATTAAAATTAGCTAAAAACATAAATTAATAAGCCAGCTAGATTTAACCTGTAACTTGAGAAATCTTGTACAGATTTTCGGTTCCTTCTGTAAAATATTTACAACTCTTAATAGCTTAGCCTTGAAATTATCCAAGTGGTGCAAAATTTTGACTCTAGCTTTCCAATCATTAGCAGCAGTGGTTTAAAAGACAAAACTATTAAATTACATAAGTATGCTTATTAATAATCTATAATTCTGAATTATTTTGATGGTAGTTATTTAATGTTATGATATATCAAATTAAAAAGTTCTTATTTGTATTAATATTTACAAAGTTAATATAGTTAATAAAAATGTTTCTAAAGCAGTTTGTAACGTTCCTCATTGAGAAGTAATCAAAACTTTAAATCTGATATAATTAGGAACTTTTCAGTTGCATATTTCTAAGAATTCCCAGATGTTGATTTCAAGAAATTTCAATTACGAAATTAATGACTTTTTAGCAATATTTTTAGGAATTTTTTAAGAGTATTATTTTGTAGACTCTAAAATGCATGCGCAGATTTAAACAAAACAGATTTTAAACACTGTTTCACTAAAATTTCTTAAAATCCTTATTTTATGAAATAATTTTGCCATTAAAAAAACGTACGTAAATATTTTTCTTTACCGAAATTCTTTGCTTGATTTGAACCATGAATAAATGCTTTCATTTACCGAAATTGTTTCCTTTGTTACCTGGTATTACTTTGGAAAAAGAGTGTGTCATTATCTCCAAGATTAATATTCAAGATTTCTTAAAAAATGTTTACCCAAAGGCATAATTTTCTGATCATATTTCGCAATGTGATCTTCTGGCTACTTACTGAATATCTACGAATGATTTTACAAAATATTTTTCTTATCAACAATTAGTAATATGAATAATTAATAATATCAATGAAAGCTTTGAGTCCTTAACTCATTGCTCTGTAACTGACTCATTACTTTTATTCGGAATCACGATTTGAAACCTTATCGTTTCATGTGATCTGATAAGAAATGCGTTTATTTACACTAAAATGTTTTTCGATTTATTTGAGGTCAAGGCAGACGCTGTATATTGGAAGCATAGTACACTAGGCATCATAGGTCGACTTTGGTAAATGTGACCTAATGATTATGCGCCATGAACTGACTTATACACTGCCCGCAAGGGAGAAGTTAGCTCATTGTATTTTGTTTCTTTGTTATAATTAAGAAAAGGTCAATGCTAAGGAAATTCTGATAAATGTTGTAATTGCAGTGCCTGAAAGGCGAAGGTTAAGAATTCCTAATGAGTTTTATTGCCGCTCAAACAATATTAATTAACAAACCGATTAACGTTGATAATATGTATCAAGGTGATAAGATTGAGAGTAGGTTGCGAGTGCTTTACTTCATTTTATGTAAACTGCAAATAGGTAGTTAATTCAAAGGCGTGTTCTTACAGTACGAAGGAAAAAAAATGACACCGTTTCTTCAATGACACAAACGCTTGTAAACTTTATTTGTGATCAGTTTGGAATGTAAGAAATTTATTGGCACAAATGCCAAATAATTTAAGTTAGAATAAAATTTCCGTGCAATAAAATTCATATTTGCAACTCTTAATAGACATGCGTTAAATTAGAACCACATGTCGGTCTGTTCCCTTTGCTCAGAGGTTCTGAAACATTTGAGGAAACTTATTCTAAAAGAATTACTATTTCTGTTACTAAGTTCTATCAAAGTAGAAAAATGTTTGAAATAATATGCATTAAAAATAGGAATGCAAATGCAAATAATAATAAAAATTCTGAACATAACAAATTTGTCGTTTCTCAGGAAATCTAGCAATTAGCAATCATCTTTCTAACGTACCATTATAATTATCAAAAAAAAAAAAAAAAAAAACGCATCAGTGCCTGAGTGGAGGTTAAAACAGCTGCACAATGGTAATTCGACCTGCTTTTCGAAACTAGGCAAACAGGCTAGTTGCATGAATCTTTTTTGTGTTTTTTCTCATATGTAACATGAACACAAGCCAGTTTCTCCCAGAAAGTCCTCCCCACAGGTATCTCTTGCCATAGGCGGAATTAAGTATAGGACACCGAAATAAGTACATTTTGAAACTGAAAGGTTGTATTGAAATGGTGCATTGAGTTGTTAGAGGGTTCTGTTAGGTTCGGTAGTTGAAGGTGGTTCACTGGCATAAATCGTCATTCTGCCTCGAGCCCACCAGCGGCCAAGCGGTAAAGTCGCTGAACTCTGGTAGTTCGGTCCGAGGTTCGAATCCCGCGAACGGGCTGGCTGCATGGGCGTTTTCGTGGTTTTCCCCATGTGTAACGTGTATACGAGCCAGTTTCCCTTAGAAAGTCCTCCACGAAGGCATCCCTTCCCTTAGGCAGATAGCCCTAGTGTGCTTTGCCATAATTAAGTACACACATTCTGCCTCAAAATGTCGAGCAGTATGCATTGCTATACAACCGCAGACCTAGGCGACATTTATTTCGTATATGGGGCTGTAAATGGAAAGAGATCTGCCCAAAGGATGTACAGATTCCTCTGTAAACAGCTGCTGAACTGTCAAACTAACGGTAGGTTGTGCAATAAGTACTAGTCTACTAACGGTAGGTTGTGCAATAACGTGTCTCTCCGTGCTTGCAAGTGAGATCTGAGCATGGAAAGATATCGCAGAACTACAGCAGAAGAAGTTATAATGCATATACTTGATGATAATCTTACCACAAGCACCAGAACTTTTAGATATGAGTAGGTGTGACCCACCTATTTGCAGGACTTTAAGAAAGGAAGAAATGCATAAACAAAGTCTAAACCCCTAACAGCGAAATTATTTGAGACGAATTATCGCTGCATCTGAAAAGAATAACAAAGTCTTAGCAAACCCTTTTATTAAACCAGAACTGGAACACGTCTTGCACTTGACAATAGTTATCCAACTTATCGTATCGATTGTAACTTAAAGTATCGGTCAGTTTCAAAATTTAAACGAGCGTAGACGATAAAGGCTACACAACTGATTTACCGCGAGTTTGGCTCAAACTTCTCACTGCTGTAACAATTTAAATGATGGTAACTATAATGCAACGCCGAAGAATTAAATCTTATCAGAGCTGGTTAAACCTAGTAACGGGCCTCGAGAGGCAGAAAAACTGTATTAAAATCCAAAATCCTCACCATAAATACACTTAAACCTGATTTGTATTCTGGCAGGGAAACGGGAAAAAGAAATGACAGCAAAAATCTAAATCATCTAATCATAAAATAACTAGTTATATAAAATATTAATGTTAACTTTGTAAAGCTGTATTTGTATGTTTGAGTATATTTAACAAATTAAAGCCCGAGATCCGGACGACCATGTGTTCCTGCCGAAGTTGTCGCAGAAGTTCATAATAGAATACGTTTACTGCAAGCCCATTACATACTACAAGAATTGCTTCCCGCAGTTTTGATACACCGAAAACCCCAGACCTCAAATTTCTTTGTTTCGCGGATATTTCCTTATCGATTCCAGCTTTCGAAAGACTGCAACCTAGAGACACGCAATAGTGTGTCGACTTTGCTATTTTTACCTCATGAGATATGACGAAGATAGCAGGTGGTCACTGCGAATATTATAGACGGATGAGACGCACTACTTCTTAACTGGGAACTTAAAATTCCAAGAACGGCGTTTACTGGGCTGACGAAAATCCTCACGATGAGGCACCAACGCTTTTGCCCGAAGCTAAGTGAATGTGTGGTTTGGCATCGCAATTCCGATTCCGGTCTGTACTTTTTGGAAGAGGTTAATTCCACAGGTATGAAAACGTCATCCATCACAAGTCCTCGGTATACAAATATGTTTCAGAATTACGCAATTCCAGAATCGTAGTAGCGAAATATCGTTAACAACTCTGAATGGATGCGAGATGGTACTCTCTGTATATAGAACGATTCAGAAATTTACTGTTTGCACTTCCGCTTTTCTTAATAGCATTCAGTCGCGAACTCAAGATTATTATCTATAGTGTGAACTTGCTCAGTTTATTTTCCAGTGAAACAAAGGTATTAAACATGTTACGGATTCCATACTTTTCATCTAAATTTTGATTAAAATGTTTGCATTTTGATTTCGCTGTTTTGTAAAAAATAAATTATCATCACACACACACACATATTTATATTATTAAAGTTAGAAAATATTTGGGAAATTTGATTCTTAGAACGGAAATGCGAAAAGTAATTAAAGTGTGAAAAACATACAATAGGATAAACAAATAAAAACTATTAATTATTATATATATATATATATATATACATACATATATATATATATACATATATATATATATATATATATATATATATATATATATATATATATATATATATATATATATATATATATATATATATATATATATATAAGTGATACACGTAACATATGAATATATTTGTAACGAATTAATTAGAAGTATTATTTTTGGTCGTTTTAATATAGTAAGATGTCTTATAAATGTGAAGCATAATTAGATCTTTTTGAAAACATTATAGTGGAATTTTTCTAATATACTGATATTTTAATTTTTAAAACAGTGCCGTGAAATATTTGATACTGCAATTATTGCCGGTTTAACGGTCGTAGATTCTCATTTTTTTAGGAATATCGGATACAAACAGATAAAAATCTAACATATTGCATAGGCGAAATTTACGTGATTATTTTAGCAACATTTAGGAGATTTTTTCAGGAACTGCGATTTTGATTTTTTCTTGAATGTCTAGTTAATACACGATTTTCGGGACTTTTCTTCGAGGTAAATCACTTGACAGTATAAATCACATTCTAATATTTTAAAAGATGATTAGCATCGGAAAAAATTGTAAATTATTGATTATGAGATGCTAAAATTTCTCTAAGTATGCGTGTCAATTTTTACCTCTCTGTCTACATTATTCCGTGATTTATTAAGTTTTCAAATTTATACTGACTGTTTGATCACTCGGTATATACAATGATTCCAAATTCAGTAAGTTTAATTTAAAAAATGCATTTCTGTAAGTTTTAAATGTACGATATAGCAATTAAGCTAGAAACGCATAATATCCCACGCGTTTTTTTCACAGAAATTTATTATGAAAATTTTTTAATTACAGTCACACTTTCCAGACGGTGCTTTATTCGTAAAGGAACGCAAAAGGCATCAAAATAAATGCTGAATGGGGCCGCCATCATTAGTGAACTCTGCTGGACCTAGCAGAGAAACTAACTACGTACTAACTTGGACATAGACAGCATTCCTCTTAGAATAATTGACAAGTGCTAGCATAGCATCTTTCTGCATTTCCAATGCCGGTCTCTGTATGCCTGTGACTTTGAGCAGACGCCAAAACAACATGTTAATATACAAATCTGGAGTTAACATGCTACCGTTCATAAATATAATGATGATTTAATTCTTCATTTTAACCATACATTTAAACTAAGTTGTAAACAGTATGTAGTGATACTGTAATTCTAAACAAAATACAATGTTTGCTTTCCCCCCGCCTTTGGCTACTTTTGCAGTTTAAAAGTTGCTACATTAAGAAGAGAAAGATCAGCAATTCTATATAAGAAACAAATACATAGTATGCAAAACATTTGGCCACAAATGAAAAAAAAAAAAAAAAAAAAAAAAACTTAAAAAAAAAAAGAAGAAATGAAAAACAAAAAAAAACAAAAAAAAAAAAAAAAAACCGAAATAAGAGAAAAAAAAAAAAAAAAAAGAAGGCGAAAAAGAAAAAAACTGAAAGAAACAAATGAATACTGAACATGATGAAAGCAATTCTTAGTTACTTATTACTAGACAAAATGTCTCTCGCAAAACCAAAGAAAGAAGAGATTGACTAACATTCGTAAAGGAATATTAGTATCGATATTCATACTTGGTTGATCTACAGTTATGAAGAAACTTATCTCAGTTATGAAGAAAAGAAAATCTACAGCAACTCAATATGCTTGAAATTCATACAGAATTTCAAGCATATTGAGTTGCATTTTGTATTAGTTTTGGCGCTACCAGCTCTAAAAAATGACTGATGTTTATTGAAATTACTGAAATTGAAAACTGTATGTAAGCTCTAAAGTCCTAGTGAATTATACTATTTTTCGAGATGTTAGGCAATTTTAGTTACTTCAGCACAATTATTTTCAAGAACTTTTTCAATCTGTGATTTATAAGCGAATATTGAGACCGATGAGGTTTATCTATATATGGGATATAATACAATTTTACAAATACAAAAATTGTTGTATATAGTTTGTAGGATTCTCCACTGTGTATTTCTAAGTTACAGTTGAAAGTAAATAACCTTAAGAAATAGTAAGCGAATAATCGCTTGAGTTCGTGAGATAGAAAACAACAAGTAAGAAGGGTGAAATAACCCTTTATTATGTCAACTAAAATTTAACAAAACTCCGTCTTGGAGATGTACAATAAAGCTGACACTTGGCTTGAACTTCAGAAACTAAGAATTAAACTAAACTAATCTTAACTAAAAAGATACAGCCGAAGCTATCAAAATTCTAACAGAGTTGGCCCCTTAATGCTAATTGACGGCGAAACTATCAAGGGCCTAAAGTACGGCTGAGCGTAATAATAGTCTTCGAGAGAAGCCTAAAAAGGCGGACGCGTGCAGCCAGAATATCTGGTACCTCTCTCACTAAGACTGTAATACCGCTTTTCCTCATTAGCATCCAGACGTGATTCTAAAACTACGTTCTGGCCAGACGTGGTAAGTTGAGGTAAGAATCGACAGGAAAGGAAGTTTAACTCAAAATTTAACTATTAATAAAATTAACAGTTACAATTTAAATAGATTACAAGTTAAAATGGATTTTCGAAAAATGGTTTCTTGATTTAAGACTTGAAAATAAATGTAATAAATGAGGAAAATAATTATAATATGAGAAAATATGAACTAGTAGCGAAACCTACATTGGGTGAGATAATGACAAGACCAAGGCACATGTTTGCTCCTAATAATAGGTGAGTACCTTTGTTAGCAATAATATTGCCAATTATTTTTCTTTATTAATAACAACTTCTTGGGAAAAAATGGTCTCAAGTGAGTGAAACTTTCTGTGAAGTGTTGTAATAATTGAACTGAGATAAACAACCAAATGGGATGTTTTCTAGTTTTCAGTGCTACCTACTTTGAGGAAAATGGAAGTATGCGCATTATACTCCACATAACGACAGTTATACACAAAAAATAATACAGACAAAAATGTGTACGTGGAGAACCAAAGAGCGTAAGCAAATGTTTGAAAATTATTGTAAAGTTGCTTGAGAACAAAATAAATACAATCAGCAAAGATTTAATTATTTTCCGGAGTTCAAAATATCAATAACTTCTCTATGCAATTTATGTATCTTGAAAGGCAGTTCTTTTTAAGCAATGAAATTCATATAAATGTTAGAGCTATAACTACATTAGCGCTGTAATTTCAAAAAAGGAAAAACTTCTTTTGAGAATCTGATGTTTCTGGTGTATATATATTCATTGTGTTGCAAGTGGTTGTTCATAATTATATAGTACAGAAGACAACAGAACTTTAAAAGACATTATAAACTCCTTGAATTAAAATTAGAAAGAAATCATTGATAGCTTTAAGTGAAATTGAATACACTTCCCTATATCAGTCACGATGAAGAACGTAAATAGTATATCATAACATTTTAATAAGTATGTTAGATCCATATCAAAACAAACAAATCCGGAAAACTATTGATGTTAAAAAACTAGCATTCAATTGTTTCTCTCCTTGCATAACCTGCAATTAGGCTAGCTTTATCTGTGTCACTAAAATGAAAGTGGTTAAAATGTCGAGTCTGTTACTCAAAGTGTGAAAAATTATAATTAATAATGCCTGCTATCTTGCCAGCAACTAATCCTCTCATGCTAGTAAGCTGCTTAAGATTTCTGATAACGAGTTAGGAAATTAAATTAATAGGAAAGGCTGTGGAGATGAAACGGCTAGACAAGAGCCCTACCCAGTTAGCTGAGAATTTTTCATTATATTAATTGTATTTTGTAGAATAATTCAGGTACCTTCTTTTTTGCTAAAACGTCTCGAACAAAAGTCCAAATGCGAGAATTATTCGAAAGACTGTATACTTGAAGCACATTTTATAAAAATTCATATAAAGTAAAAACAAATAAATAATTCTTTTAAATGCACTGAACTTTCATCGAATTTATGAGCTAAATTCTCGTATTTAGATATAACACCAAATGTAGCGGAGTTTTCAAAACTGATATTGTAAAATAGCAATTCTGAAAATCGTAATAGTGCATTGCGTAGTGAGTTGATAAATTGCCAAAATGAGTACAAATAATGCTAGTAATCATTTATTTACGCTATCTCTTCTGGAACGCTATCAACATCAGTGGCTGGCCACAGACATGTTTCAGCACAGGGCAGAAAACTTAGTTGGGAATGTTGTGGAACTATATAAAACAATTTTTTGGAATCTTTAGAGTTTCCCTTTTAGGTAGCCCGGAAAATATCAGACAGTTATTTTAATAAAAGGAGAATTTAATGTAATTTCTCAAAAGAATGTAAGTACCTTCTGAATAAGAATCAGCTTCTGAATGAGAATTTATTTTAATCTTTCACGTTTTTGTAAACAATGCATTTATATCATTTAATTTCATTATAAATATAATAAGGCTATATAAATAATACATTATAGGATTATATTACAGGATACAAAGGCCATTTTAGGTTAATAATTGGCTCTAAAGTTTTAAAAAAAAACAAATTTCAATTCATTTTACATAAAGGGGATGGGGAAGAAATAAAGAAAAGATCTTTGGATACATTTTGTCTTTCTCCACCGTTTTGGTTAAGCAAAAGTTCAGCTAAATGATATTTTACTTATATATTATTTAAAGTATTTCATATATGCATACCAAAAAGAATTAGAGCCATTAATATCAGATGAAATGTACCCTTAATTAAGCTAATGATAAAAGATAAAATAACCCAAATGCAGTACTGGGATTATTACCTTGAATAAAATTTTTAAAACTTCGGGTACCAAGCGCAAAATGTTCGGTTATCTAATTATTTTCACTGGTAGGAAAATCATTTTGCACTAGAATGTCTTTGAGTTAGTATATAACTAGAGCAATAATTTTATCAGGGGGCAGGGGAAAAGTAAAATTTGCCGGGCTGTCGAGGGATAATTAATAAAAATTAGCGAAATTTTGAGACCGAAGATTTATACTAATAATTTCGCAAAAGCTTTTGTGATAAACTATTTACTCTAACAAGTACAACGGGATGTGCGCCTGAAATGAAGCAATAACACAAATAACTAGAATACAACGAGAAAATATTACATTATACAGTTTAAATAAAATTTTGCATTTTTAAAGCAATGAGAATTCTGGGAAGATTTCTTAACCGTTACTTTAGATCAATTGCCATCTGGCTAGGCAGTGTTTTTGTCAATTACATTATACTTAGACAGATTTCTTTATCCACTAATACTTTCTGAAAAAAAAAGATCGTTTGTAGTCGAAATTGTTTGTCGGCGCTGACAGGAAACGGGAAGTGTACATGATTTTGAAAAATGACTTTATTTCGTGGTTCGTATTCGTCAGAAAAAAATTTAAGCTTAATATATTTTAGCTTAAAATTCAGGAACAGGATTACTTTGCACGGTTTTGCGAGATTACTCATCAGAATAGCAAAAAGATTATTCAAATATAAAATTGTAGAATTGTAATAGAAATCAAAATTCAGAGAAATGAAAATTTGCGAATTTGTTGGGTAATCGCTAAAAATTTACGAAATTGTCTAAAATTTATTACAATTCGCCAAAATAATTGCTCAACTTTAAGCCGTTGTAATGTTATTGCTTTTATAGAAAAAAGTAAAACTTGAAATGAAAGTAAAACTTGAAATGGAAATCCATTTCAAATAAAGAACTTTTTCTTCGACAAATCCGATTTTGATGCATATATTCCATTTTGCTTAATACATATTGTTTAACGGACCTAAAGACCAGGTTCACTAATGTTCGCGAATACCCCATGAAGTATATTATGTAAATGGTCATGGCCAAAGAAAAATGACAAATTCTGAATTTAATTTATTCATGATAATATGATATTTAAGTTTAAAAGAAAGATATTCTGACCTTTGATCTTCCTTTACGTTAGCATAAAAAGTACATATGTTCTGGTTGTCATTCGTCTTCTGTTCCAAATGAATGAATGGGCTTTTTAATGTGTTAATATTTTTATAAATTTTACATTAAAATATCTTTCAATGTAAAGGCTTATGAAATGAATTCCGTTTCATAAGTGATTTTATTAAAGCATACAAATTAATTTGAAAGAAAAATAAAAGCCTTAGTTACCTTTGTTTAAACGTTGGTGGTTTAATATCAAAACATATTGCACTTTGATATCATTTGTAACTTTATATTTTTTATATTGTTTACCACATTCGTTTGCAATTTTGACACTTCCATTATTTCCACTTAACACCGTTTAGCTCTTGAATTCTTAACACCATTTCAGAAGTTTTTTAGGTCTAACTTGCAAATGTCAAAATGGGAGAGTTACACAATCCAACAGAGAGTAAAAAGAATTTTGGTTTTGACCCAGCACGATGCTGCGGAAAAAAATTATCTGTATTTATTCTCATTTCTATACCAAGGGGTGTGGCAAACTGACATTTGACCATTTATCTGCTAATGTAACGAGCATTCACAAAGAGCTTCATATTGCCCGAATACATGCTCTTTAAGGAATCAGCTCACGGTGAATACCAAGAGCATGGCTTGAAGAGGATTGGGACTTCGGAGAAGGAACCAGGGTGCATTTATAACTTCTTATTAAGTTCGAAACTTCTTCGACATCTAAAGAAAAAAATATAAACGTATTCCTTCAGTATCCAGGACATTTAATTTTGCTTTTTGATTCAAATATATCATTGAAAGGATGGATTAAATTAAAACCATAAATTTAAAAATAAATATGTAAGTTTAAATAAGAATACAGCGAAAATTTATGTAATTAAATATAATCTCAAACTTCTCTCTCCATAGTTGATATCTAGGAAAACGGTTATGAACGCACATTGAAATTATGTAGTAAAAAAGACTTTCTATAATTTCCTCACGTACTTCTAACAAGCCCAAGAAAATATTTAAAACATGTATGTTTTTTCTTATGTCAGAAATAAGTGTTTAAGTGTTCTTATTTATTTTTGAATGTCATTTATAGTTTACTGAAAATGTTTTAATGCCATGTTTAAGTATATGTAGTATGTTACTAAGCGTCAAGTTAATAATTTAATATGAAATATATTTTACGACATAAATGTATGTTATAATTTAAAGATTGAAATTCATAAAATACAAATAATTTACATACAAATATTTAATTAACAGGTTAACATTATAAAGCTTTATTCACATTATGATAATAGATTCATTTAAATTTTGTTGCGTCATATATAAACTGACTGAAGTTTGTATTGCGAAGGAGATTTAAAGATTACACTTTTACTATGATTGGAGTGCTCTTAAGATGTTTCTTCAGTGAAGTACATGTATACCTACTGTATATTATTTGATATTTTACTTCTCTAACATTTCTCAGCAGCACATTCAGAAAGACAAGAAATTGTGTAATATAAAAGATTTTACAATTTGTAAATTAGAAAATTTGTAATGTAAAAGAAATTATACTTTCACACTAAACATCGTCATTTCGATTCGCAAGATTACTTTGGTTGGTTTGGTTAACTTGATTACGGCAAAGGACACGACGCTAGTTACCTAAGGGAAGGGATGCCTTTGGAGAGGACTTTCTAAAGGAAACTGGTTCGCGCATGGGGATAAACCACGAAAATGCACTTGGAAACAGACTGTTAGTCAGGATTCGAACCCTGGACAGAACACCAGTGTTCAGCGACTTTAGAGATCTGCCGTTGGTAGGCAGGATTGTTTGGGAGATATTTGCTTTCATATATTTTTATCTGAAAGACAGCTTTCGGAAGATATATTTAAGGGGCGGGAAATAATGAATATACTTGAAAAACACGTTTTTGAGTTGTAGAAAAGCTACTTGTAACAAAACGAAACTTAATAAAATCCGCCTCTCATACTTCATAAAGCTCAAATTCTATGATATGAAAAATGGACTTTTAGTTAAACGAAATCTCTATTTTAAGAATATTGAAAAGCAATCAAACATAGAGGTATGCTATTTTGTTGATGCTTATACGGGAAAGACTTTAAGAATTAATATTATGGTATTTGTATTACTACTGAAATAAGGTTAAATATACTATAAAAATGCTCCTTAAAATAGTTTTCTTAACTAATACTGCATATTTTAAACTTCAAGAGTCCACCAGTGACTTGGTATTAGTGGCCATCTTGTGATCTGCAAAGGTCGTTTGAAATTAGGTCGTTTGAAATTGCTTTATAAATAACTTGCTGAGATTTTTTTTTTACAGTTTTACAGTTTTTGTTGTCCTTTTCACAGTTTCCCTCCAATCATACGTCATATTCTATTAAAAATGAGTGAGCCATTTCTTTGTTAAAGTTACGGTCTTATTTTTGTATTGTGTACATTTTTTTATATGGTTTTAAGCTTTCACTCATCTTAATATTGTCAGTGAATGCCCAATTTTATACTTTTGAACTGCGGTAGTAATCGCGAAATCTTTTATCAGTAAAGAGAATTAACTTTAAAATTGTTTCTAATATTTTCTGAAAACTAATATTGGAATTATGGTAAGTACATTGTGTGCATAAGATTCTTATTGTTGTACATTAACTGGTGCATGTTTTTATATCTAACCATTATAAATTTTTTAGAATAACAGTATACAGTGTTTAAATCAATTTTAATTAAAGTAAAATGTATCTCTATTGTGAAATCAGAGACAGAGGAAATGCAATTTTCACGTAAAGAACCCCAAATATATAAAATCAGAAGGGGAAGAAAGCGCAGGCGAGACATTAGAACGCTTCCATATAGCTTTATAAAACTGCGACTTTGTTTGTTTACTTCATTGTTTTCTCACAATATATTTCAAAGTCACATTACATTATCAAAAATAGGCATAGAAATGTGTTTTGTAAATAAATTATCGTATATGATTATAAAAACTGGAATTTCTTCAAAGCATTTTTTTTTTTAATAATTCAGTATTTCTTAAAAAACTTCGCGGTAAGATTCGCAGTGTAAATGTGATAAATTAAGAGCTGCATTGGAAGATTTTTCCCCTTCACAGAAATAAAATAAAAACATTGGTTTTCGTTTGCCTTTCCACTTAAAACCTTTAGTTAGTAGAATAATATAGAGACAACCCGTGGTCAACGAGTAGTCATGTCTTTTGAGTTTAGTAAATTTCAAGAAGAAACGGAATTCGCAACTGGTACGAAATAAATAATTGATTGGTTCAGTTTGCTAGAGTGTTCTTGACTTAAGATTAAAAATCTTACAGTATTTTTTTTTAATAAGGACAGATAAGCATAGTGCATGTAAAGTATTCACTGACCTTTGCATCACATGTTGATTATTACTTTCCATTCCATTATCTTAGCATTCTGACGCATGCAATGCATATGTGTCAAAATAATAAGATATGTATGTGTCAGAATGATTAAGATACGTATGTGTCAGAATGATTAAGATACGTATGTGTTAGAATGAATACGTATGTGTCAGAATAGTTTTTCGACAGCAGAAGCCTTTCAGATTTTTCTATTAATAATTTGCAAATATTTTTAGTAACCAATCTGATAGAAATAATACAACTTTCATGTAAGGATTCGAATAAAGCATATATTGAAAGCAATTGTCTTGAAAGTAACAGCTTTTGTTTTGCATGCAATTATCTCAATGCGTTCAAATACTAATAATTCCTGTCTTATGGAAAGAAATTACAAGCATTTCACAACACTGACTTAAATACAATCATTTAAGAAGATGGCTATAAATACAAACCTTTAAACATTGCCTCTGCTATACGTACGGATATTTATATCTATAAACAGAACAGTAATTATTTTAGTCAAACATTTTCGAAGTATTTTCTATGCGAAGCGAGTGGGTCTTTTCAGGATGTCGTGACTCATTCCTCACAACAATGCCCACAAAGTCGAAGGTGTAAACGCATTTAGAATGACACGCGAAATCTTCCTACGCAATACCCACGAAACGGTCTGAATTTAAAAAATAACAATAAAAAAAATCTCCCTTGTTTACTTATTTATATCGTCCTTGGACCGCGGGGAAATTTTGTTTGTCCCCTTTCCTTCGTCCTTTCTTGGAGAAAGTGGTCCAGCTTTGACAGCTGAACTTTATCCCGTCAAGAATGGAATGCGAGAATTTCATTTCTCTTTCCACCTTTACGTGATGTGGGGTGATCTTTGACTTAACAGAAATATTTTTTAAAGAGAGCATTACGAAAATAGACGGATGATGCCCGCAAACTCATATTTCATTACTAGTTTAAACTTTTTTATGTTAACTTTCTCAGTGAAAAATTTGTTCCGTCTCTGCTTCCTTGGCGTGTGGTATTTCTACCGCCGTGGCAATCAGCAGGTCTGAAATGATCGTGCCAAAACACATATTTCACATTATTTTGAAATATTCTGTTTCTGTTCAGAAAAACTGTAGAATTTTCTTTTAAAATAAAGCAACGAGTAAGATTTTCGATGGAAGACGGTCTTTAAATTCCGTTGCTTTATTTAGTGTTACTACTGTTTTTATGATTGAAAGTCTGACATTTTGCTTATTTCTGCTTTGCAATAGTAAATCATAATGTAAAAAAAAAAAACTGCTAACAAATTTTCCTAAAAAAGACATTTTGAGCGGTTATATCTTTCAGATCCTGTTTGATTGTTTCTAATTTGCAAAAACCAATTTTCACTAAGGTGTATACGGCATTTCTCTCGCCTTCTTGGCATGCCTTCGTGGTGTAGTGGTCTGCTTGCTGGGCGCGTATTCCAGTGGTTCGCGGTTCGATTCCCGGCGAAGACGTTTGCTCATTTTTCATCTCTCCTGCTTCCAAAAAATACCTGTCTCTTACAGGTGAACTCCCTTTTATTCTAGGGTACCACTATGTAAATATAATTTCCAACTGCTTTGCTAATCAGAGTAGCAAACTAAAACCCTAGTTGTCTATCAGTGTCCCTGCATAAAAGTGTCATGATGTTTTTGGAGATATCAATTTAGAATATTGAAATTTAATTTCAGATACTATGAAGATTTTGATGCTGAACACCCGTGAGTAACCTGAGTCATCAATCTTGTCTCTGATGACGAGATTCTATTACTATTACAGGAAGACATTTAAATTCATAAGAGGTATAAGGATTACATTCTTGTCACTTTAGTGTGAGTAGCTAAACAGATTAGTCTGAGTATGTTAATAAAGGATAAAATTTATCAATTCAGAGATATTTCAGTTAATGAAAATGGATTCAATAAGCTCGCAAAGAATAATCTTGACAACATATCATTATTTATAAATATTAATATTTTCTATTACGTGTGCAAAGACGAGGGAATGCGCACTTCAGTTGTGTAGAAGGTTTCGAATGTTTTCTTTGTGTTACGTTTATTTAGAAAATTATCAGGTGATGTAAATTTGTAGAATGAAATTCATTTGCTTTTTAAGACTATACCCAAATAAGAAGAATTTTATAAAGTACAGAAAAAACTTCGTCTCCTATTTGGAAGATCAAGAGCAAACAAAACAAGATGAAGCTTCAAGATCTTAATTGTTTTTCCGAGCAAACTCCAAATATTTTAGAGACATGTTTCATATAGCTCATATTCTCTTTGTGAGAAATCTAAAAATGTAAAGATAAAGGAAAAGAAGGAAAAGATTTTGGACGGGCTCAAAAATTTCAAAATCCTTTGCATAATTATTATTTTCTTCAAATGAATTCAAAGAAGCATTATCTTTACAAAGATTGCACACAATTTTGATGTCCACACTTTATACTTGTCGCATTACTGATTAAATATGGAAACTAGGTGATGATATTCCAGCGTGATAAATTTCTCAGGAAAACGTTCGTGGAATAAAACTGACAGGGCACACTGATTAAATAAAATATTGATAATTTCTGAGAAACCGGAATTAACTTTCGCACTTTATCATGTTCTTTGTCCGATAACGGTACTGCCAGATACAAGAAAAGAACATAATTTATAATCTGATCCTTTAGATTCTAGTTAACACTTTAGATTCTAGTTAACACTTTAAGTTTTAGTTAACACTTTAGATTCTAGTTAACACTTAAGTTGTTATAAACTAGTATCTCCGAGAGTTGAAAAGTTTGAGTTCATCAAGAAGTCCAACTAAATGTTTTATAATGAGAAAGATTGGCTCATGCATATGTATGGCATGCAAATTAAATAGAACTCTAAATATCCACGCTTATAAAAATCAAATCTGAAACTCAAATTAACAAGAATGTTTAGTTCTTAATTTAAAAAAAAAGCCATAATGATCGCTACCATCAGATGGAGGCAGGCTTTTGCTATCTGATACGTTTTAAAAAGCTGAAGTGATTCTGTAGTAGAATAAATTCACTGATTTTGCTTTTAATAAAAAATTCATATTTTCTAGATTTTGCAGAATTATAGAAAAATATGCAGCTGTGGTATATATAGTATCTTTACTCCGAGGTCAATTAACAGTGAAACCGCACCATGTTGGATGCAGCAAATATTTTACTCAGAATCTCATATTCTTTGAAAAATATGAGACTATAATTGAGAAGTGTATTGTTTATAAAGGAAACATTTTATTAATTGGGATAACTCAGAATGTAAATTTCATCTAGGAACATCTAGAAGGATTCAATTCCATGGCATGGTAATTTATTTTAGGCAAACAGAATTTTATGTGAAGCATAAGAATAACAATACAGCTTTCAGGTGCTATGAAGAGGAAAAAATGGACCACAGAACTTGCTCTTGATACATAATTATTTAAAAATCGTATAAGAATTTTTAAAAAGTCGAAATCAGCACAGATCAACCCTTATTAGGACATATTAAATTTTTTTTTTTTATTTTTTTTATTTATTTTTTTTTTTTTATTTCTAGAAATAAAATAACTTTTATCTAAGTTTATTTGAGCTGCTCTAAAAGGAGAAAAATAACGATACAAATCTTGCCGTTAAGTACGATAAATATTTTTTTTTTGTAAAACATTGTGCTTTTAAGGGACGTAAGACCATTTTGGCTTAAAAAAAACCGTTTTTTCAATTTTAATTTTAAAACATAGTGTTAACTTTTATGATTACAAATATATATATACATGTGTAGGTACTAAACGCTTGCAAATATAGATTAAAAGATGTAAATTAAGACAGATTTTTCTCTTTTTTTAAAGACATATTTTTTGAGAAGTGACTTTTAACGGAGACTTATCAATATTTTTTCTAATTACTATTCTCTGCTTACATCAGCAGTATTAAGTATTTCTATTCAGAATTACATCTTTTAGCAAGAAAAATACTTTTCAGAGATCTCAGTTTGAAGAATCATTAACTTGAGCATAAACATGGATAGATCGAAGTTTTTAAAAGGTTTGCTGGCGATTGAAAATAGGTTTGTTGGTATAAAATCCTTGACAGCTGGAGAGGAGGATATAGTTACATGATTTGAAGAATTTACATTTTAGAACTGAAGTGCTAAAAATTTCAAAGATTGGCGCAGCTGCAGAGTATACGTGAGTCTGAAATATTGAAAAGATCCATTATTTAAAGTTGAAGAAAAAATGGAGCATAAAAATCACTCAGAAATCGTAAAAGGCAAAAATTAAAAGAAATGTGAAGCTTCACAGCCATCCAGCCATCGTTAGAATCTGATTGTGGTGCAAAAAGTTAAACATAAAACATATATATATATATCTTGATAGAGATTTATTTTTTAAATTTTTTTCCAAAATAAGGTTTCTTTAATATTTAGATATATTTTTTATAATTTTATCCATGAAACAAACCTTAAATTTTATTTTATAATTTTGGGCCCACCAGCGGCCGAGCGGTAACATCGCTGAACACTGGTAGTGCGGTCCGAGGATCGAATCCAACGAATGGGCTGGCTGCAGGGGTGTTTACGTGGTTTTCCCAATGTGTAACGTGTATACAGCCCTTAAAGAGACCTCCACGAAGGTATCCCTCCCTTAAGGCAGATAGCCCTCGAGTGCTTTGCCGTAATTTAATAAACTAAACCAATAAACCAACTATTTTATAATTTTGCTTCTTTGTGTGAACCTATTTAAATTCATCTCGAAGAAGAAATATTGAGATCCCAATTTTGCTTAAAATATTTTGCACTTTTTAAGAATTCAAATTTTCTTGAATTAAAAAAAAAAAAACGAAATTTTATTAATAATTTCAGTCGACATGTTAGAATAAAATAGCTTCAATTAAATTTATGAACATATCTGAAAATATCAGCGCAAATTCGAATCACAAAATTTATGTGTACCTAAGTGCGATACATGTATCTGAAATTGATCATTTTAAAAAAACGGTAAGGATTCAGTATAGTCCCCATTTAATTCATTTGTTTGGGTTTTTGTGAATATAATGTCATCACAGTGTATTATCTACCAGGTTTACAATGTAAACACTCCTCTGTCTTATCTACTGAGATCCTTTATTTATAATTGTATACATATTGTAGTATGACACAAATGTATTTCTGTGACTGCACTGCTGTCTGTACACTCAAATTCATTTAATTTAAATTAATTTATTCGCAAAGTTCCTTTATGTTAATTAACCAGTTGCTTTATGTTTTTGGATCTTTACTGTCACTTCTCCTTTCTATTTTCTTGCCAGAATGCAAATTAGTTCGCGTGTATTTATAATGAGGGTTTTGTATCGTAAAACCGAGCGTATTCTTCCTCTCGAGGTCTCGTGAGAATGTTACTAGTTAAGATAAGATTTTAAGTCTTCGGCCTTGCATTATATCGCCGATATCAAGTCTCAACGCCAGTTAAGTTTTGAGCCAACTTCGCTTTAAACTGATACATATAGCCTTCGGCTACATGCTTACTTGAATTTAATTTTATATTTGGCTGTTACGTTAAGTTATTTCACCGTATTTTAAGTTATTTAGTAACTTTATTTAGTTATTTATCTTTTATTTCATGTATTTTTATTTATTTATTTCTGTTGCATTTACTCATCTACCTTTGTAACCATTAATTTTTAGAGATTTGTTGCAATATTTTCCACTCGCCTCCTCTAGCTTCGATAGATGGAATACATATGTTTTCTGAGAAAAGAGTCTGTTCTAATCATGTTCATCTTGTTATAGACATTTACAACAATGTGTCGAAATTCAGTCGATATGTTAATGTTCCAGAAGATCGACTAACGCAAAAAGAAAGTTAGAATGCAATAAGAAAGAAAACGCTCATATTTATATATCTTAAAAACTGTAAGCACTGTATTTAAAACCACTA
This sequence comes from Stegodyphus dumicola, assembly GCF_044657685.1. Taxonomy (NCBI): domain Eukaryota; kingdom Metazoa; phylum Arthropoda; class Arachnida; order Araneae; family Eresidae; genus Stegodyphus; species Stegodyphus dumicola. Next base: position 120,718,281 of record NC_140771.1, read on the forward strand.
TGTAATTGAAATGTATTCGTTGGCTCTGTAAAATTGCTTCTTGGAAGCATGCAGCCCATTGGCTGCTAGTTTGAACTATTGTAATACGAGTCAGAAATCTACTGTTGATAACCTAACAATTTTATAGCCTTAAAGTACAAGGTATTTTTTGTCTGCTACATGATATTAATAAGAAAAAGAGATGCCCCTTTTATAACATTGCCATGCTATTTTCATGTGCTTTATCATTTAAAATAACATGTTAACATGTTTTAACAAACTAAAAACCTATTTGCGTAATAGCATGTCAAAGTTTCTTTGCTTTCAAACAATGGCCAACTTGCCTTTATGACAGCTCATCGTTATGATGCGCCCCCCCCCCAAGGAAAAAGAACAGTAAGTAAAGATATACCGGATTTAAATTATATTCCATTTGCAGAATGTTACAAGACGATTTTTGTATTTTGTTTTTATGTGCTTGGATTTATTTTCCATTTTACATCAAAAGTTCTCAAATAGTAGCAACCCCTAAATGTGTGGAAGGAAAGTGAGCATTAACATAGAAATAAGCGAAATTCTCTTCAGTTAAATGGAGATCGAGAAAACCCCCAAAATCCCTACATAAGAAGACAGAAGAGTCGTTATTCTCTCATGTTCTGAGAACTGATACACATTTCCGCCACCAAAAAGAACAGCAACAGCAAAAACGGCCAGTCCAGATACGATCACCAACTCACTGCTGACCCTATCCGTCTGCGCGGAGATAACACTGCAGTGATTAATGCAGAACGGCCGAGTGACCGGATATTGGAACGAGGCCGAACACCCGCTGACCTGCTAAAAAATCGCCGTCCGAAAATCTTTGCGGTCGGTTACACAACTTAGTTTCGATCCGATTCGGGGAAAAAAGCGAAGAAAATCGCCCGTAATAAGTTAATTGTCGTCTTATTAATTAATTAGAAAACTCTCTCGGCGAGGTGTCGGTAATTGGCCAACTATTAACCCCGTGCACCCGTACTCATAATTCGCTCTTTTATTCTTACTTCAAAGTAATAGTTAAGATTTCGTTTGACTGATTAAATGAGATTAAGGTTGGGCACTCAGAAATGCGGATGTGAAAATAGGATGTCGGTACTTCAAGCATAAGTTCCGCTGTTTCGTAAACAAGCAGAAAATAAATTTGCTAAGCAAAAAAGAAAGTTGGCACCAGTTACTTCTGCCAGCACGGGTTTAAGATACGGTTGCACAGAAATTAATTAAGCATTTTAAACTAGATTCATTACTTCTAAAATTTATAACTGTTTGAGAACTGTTCCTTTTCGAATTCTATTAATTAAACTTCTTTTAAAACTGCATTTAAAATGCACAAAACAAGTATATAAACTTGGTAAATAAAAAGGTATTATAAACTTTTTTAAAAAATTATTTGAGTCTTTGAGAGCCCAAATGGTTAAAAACCACAGAATAATTGGTAGGTTTTGTCAAAGATTTAGCACCCATATTAACAAGTTGACGCTGCAACCAATTTTCGCATCTGCTTTAAATTTTCAATGGTTCTTTTCTCATATTTTATTCTTTGTAAAAAGTAAAGGAAACGTTCTCTTCTTATATCAGTGCGTAGACTCTTGAATGTTTAATTTTTTCTCCTTGATCCCATTCTAGAAATGGGATTAATTCATAAAAGTTTACTTAAGCTACTTGTTCTGTCAAAATACGAGCTATTTTCCTTCCAAAAGTACGGCAAGAAGTATTTTTCTCTTTCTAGACAACTCTACTACTACTACTACTACTACTACTACTTGAGGCCTATTAGTACTGAATAGTACGAGATCCTTGAGTACTGAATTATTTCTACTTGATAGAGATGAGATGAATATACTTGATAATGATGAGATATACTACTAAAGATGAGATGAATTCGCAAAAGTCTGTGAACAAATAAAGAACAGAAAACACTTTCTCTCCAAAAGTACGCCATGAAATCTTTCACTGTTCACAGACAAACAACTAGTATTCTACTGTGTAATACTATTTAACCAAATAATATGTTTGGTTAAGTAATAATGATAGACTAAAGGGCAATCTGCATGAGAGAGGAAAACACTCTAACATGATTTCTAATGTAGATCTAAAAAATGTAATTATATGTATTCACTGCATACCCAAAATTCAGTACATTAACGCAGGCAGAAAAAAAGTTTCAAGCTCAGAATTTAACGTCCCGGAATGGAAGAAAGTTACCTGTATTTTAATAGGATATTATATAAGCAATAGTTTTATTCTGTAAAATAATTTATTTTGCTAAGAGAATGAAGAAGATTATTAAAAAGGAGGGTTTCCGAACTTATTCATTTTACCATGTATGCTCTGTATATCGAGAGGTTTCTACCTGAAGCTCTTCTTATGGCGCTAGTTTTAACTGAACATTTAAAATGGGGAAAAGAAGTGGCCGTAACGACGGATATTAAGATATATATTGCTCGATGACAGAAATAAAAGTGTGTAGGTGCACTGGGGTCTTAGAAAATAAAGATGCGGTGTTTGACATTTTTTTTATGGAAATCAACCATTCGTCATTCCCAATAACAAATTTCAAATATCTAATGCGAGAGTCAAATGCCCGTTTAAATCTGTATAATTTACTGATAAACAAACAGCATAGGTAGCATACGTATGAGAATCTAACTCCATAATACTGATAATTTGACTTGCGTCCGAGTACCGACGAACGGATTGGCTGCATGGTTGTTTTTCACTGTAAAATAAATGCGATTGAGCTTCTATTAAGTGTTTCACAAAAGCATCATAATTACGTGAATATTAATGTAGTTTTTTAATATTGAATTATTATGCACATTGTCTTGTTTTTTTCCTTCTTACATGGTTTATGTTATAGTATTTTTCGAAGCAATAAAGACAATACGTTGATGCAAATTTTTATGGCTTGCTACTCTTTTTATGTGGTGAGCTCAAACAATCTGATTAAAATAGTTAAAGATTTTTAAAGTTATCCTGCTATTTGATTTCCTCGACTGACGCACGGATTCTGCATCAAATAATCAGCAGCGAAACCAAATTCTGAAAACATTATAGTTCTTTTGAAAGTTAACTCTGATATTAAACATTTTATGTTAAAAAATAAGTAAAATATTTCCAACAAAAACAACAAAAATGGAGTTGTAAAACATAAAAAAATATAAGAACTAAGAAATGTTTGAAGGAGTAATTTTCACTTGATGTTTCACATTTAATGAATTATTATTACATTCATTTTCTTGCAGCCTAATATTGAGTGATACATTGGACTATTTTCATATCGTTAATTACCAGAAAAATTTAGTCTAGCTCCTTAGAAGACTTTTAAATACAGACATAAGCAAAGCGCTATTAATATTTTTATAAGAAGTCCTTCAGGTTATTTCTGAACTATTTTTAATTTCACATTTTATAGATCTCTGTGGTTTCATCTTAAACTGAAACCTATTAATAAGAAGAAAAAATACGAATACTTCACTGATGTACATTTTCACTAAATTTAATGCGTTTCCCATATTCAAATGGCGTTTCTTTAAATACATTTCTAACTTTATTAAAACATAGAAAAAGGAAAAACATTAAAAATTCAATAAATATTTCGTTAAGATATATTGGCTGGATAAATATTTCTTTATGAAAAAGGGGGAGGGCGATACTGAATGTCTTTGAACAAGTGCAGAATTTCTCATATTAGCTGAAATAGACTGTCTTATTGGAAAAAATTAAAGGAATTAACGAGAGGCATATATTTCTTAGCATAAGATAGCGTGATTCTTAGAATGATTATCATATACTATTCTTAGCGCCGACAACTGGCAGAGCGATAAAATCGCTGAACACTGGTAGTTCGGTCCAAGGTGCGAATCCCGCGAACGCGTTGGTTGCATGGGCGTTTTCGTGGTTTTCTTCATGTGTAACATGTAAACGAGCTAGTTTCCCTTAGAAAATCTTCCACGAAGGCATCCATACCCCTAGGCAGATGGCCCTCGAGGCTTTGCCGTAATCACGTAAAAATAACCAAACCCTACATTCTTCCTTTATTTAGCGCGATTCTCAGCATAATTTGCTAAGTATTTGGCTAGTTGTGATTTGTTTCTTTTTATGCTAGGAATGATAAAACACGACCTCCCTCTGAAAAGGATTTCTGATCTTTTTATCTATCTAATTACTATCTTTGCTCTAATTACAGAGTTATAAATACAGTACAGGACGGAAAAATAGAACTGGGATCATCAAGATTTTTTTTTTTTTTTGTTGTTATTTAAACTTGAGAAAACTGGCTGGCAAAGAAGGCTCAGATCTCTAAACACTCCATGTTGGCTAAAACAAAAATAAAACTAAATTCGATAGCGCAACAACCCTAGTGGGCCACGGCCTCCAGTGCCTCGATATCTGCTTTCTTGAACGTGGGCCCCAGGGTGCATGAGTATATGCCCTGGACAAGTGGTCAGCTTGTCGCAAGACCCTCGGTGTTTAGTCCCCAAGGGAACATGGAACTCATTTTATCGATTCACTCAAGGGATGAAAGGCTGATTCAAACCTTATATATATATCGGTTTTCAAACGTGGATTCAAGTTTACATAAAAATTATATTTTATGAAGTTATTGATTCGTACAGGTACAAGTAAAATCTAGCAAGTTAGAGATCCTTGATAGTAAATCTGTAAAACTGATTCAGGGAAAACATTAATGTGTCCCCCAAACTGAATTTTGCATTAAAGTTTCAGCAAATACATTTCCTCCATCATTTTAAATCTAAAAAGTAAAGAAATAAATCCAAGAAATAATATTTATCTACCTAGTAATTATCTGAAGTGAAAGAAATGCCAAGTTCAAGATAATTGAAATAATTTCAATCTTTGTTTATCAGTGAATCTTTTCATAACAGAATGTATTCGAATACTTATTTCTAAACATCACAAAGTGGTCTTAAGCCCAAAATTGAATTAAACATCAACAATATGCTGCATTGGTTGACACTGATGTAGCATATAAACTAGAAAGGTTTATCGAAAACAGGTAATTAAGGGAATGATTAACTTCGTTCAATAACTATTCGATTTATTACAACTTATTTGTGTTTGTTGCGGGCTTTGTTTGAAATGGCCTTTAAAGCCGTTGGCATGAAGAAGAAATATGGCAGTGAAACACAAAGTGCAAAAAATGCAAATCCTCTAATTCGTGTAATAGTATTTAATAGCAGGGACAATGGCAGTTTTAGTTATTTAAAACTATTGAATTTGAAATTTTGCATTTCACTGGGGTGTGTCGAATAACTAATACTGCCTTTTTCTACTCTCTCTTTATAAAAAGGTACATCAAGTGTATAAAATGCCTGGTTTTCCAAACCCATCAACTTAAAGATATTAACTTCAGTTACACCCATTATTAGGCATATTACTATAAATAAATTCGGATTATATTCTCGCAATAACCTTGAATAAATGATGAAAAAAAAATTTTTAAATACAAAGTGATTTTGAAATTTTAGCAACCTTACTTGCAGGATTTGTAAAGGCTAGTATTTAATCTCAAGCTGAATAGCTAACAGTCAAGAGGGCTAGTTACATGCTCTTCAGGATTTCCCCGTGCAAATTCAAGCTACTTTAGAAATTCTTCAACGAAGGCTTTCCTTTTGAGACAAGTAGCCATGGAGTGATTTGTTCAATAAGTGTTTTGCCTGTCTAATGAGGAAAAAATTAGATACTTTTCTCCAAAAAATATTCAGAAAATTTTCTGTGTTTTAAAAGGAAGTTTTATTCTAATTAAAGGATATAAAGAATATTAATAGCTGTATTTAATAATGGTATAAAATGCTACCTGTCAAAAAGGAAAGACTTCGCACTTTTTTTAGAATTAGTTATTGAAATATAGAATTATTCATTGAAATATATAAACACATTAAACGAACACATGTACTTGTATCTGAAACATAATGGCATTGATTTCGGCGTTATCTGAATCGAACATTTGACTTCAAATTTTAATCAAAGAACTTCACGTTATCACTGCTTCTCTCTCGTTCGAGATATTGTAAAAGGATTAATATAAGCCTTTGATGGCTTCATTTAGCTTCCTAGACATGCGATACATTATTAAGTTTTAGTAAAAGAGACACACAATTAGTGGAGATAAAACCTTAGTGAAGGTCAAGCTATTTTTTTTTCATTATTCATCTCCGACAATGAAATGTAATTGATCTCGTAATGTATCATTTGTCTTATAAGTGTCAGCATTTTTACTGTTGTCGATGAATAATTGGTGAATAATGAACTTAGAAACAAACAAAATGCTTGTTACGTGTTTCTACTGAAATTACATTATCGGTTTATAACTGAAGGCTTTTACTTGATAATTACAGGTGTCAGACTGCCTTGTTCATTCTCGTGGTGATGTAATTTAGAATTTGCAACTCTCATGATTATATTGCGCCCAAAATTATCGCTTTTTTACGGCTTTCAAAAAAAAGTGTCTATGTATTTTCTGATTTAAAATTATTATTTTAATGGGGTAAAATGATACCCTCCTAAAGGTTCCGAATATGTCAATAATTTTAGTGAAATTATATGTAAATTGTAGTATCTCTTAAGTAATGTGATATGAAAGACCTTAGCATGCGAATCATTTATGAAAAAATAGGGTTACTTGGATAAATCCATTTAACATTAAGGTCAAAGAGCATCAAGCTGGCAATGGTTTTGGCGACTAAATATTTGTCTCCCTTTTGGCGAGAAATCACTAGCCAAACTTGGCGATCATCTGGCGACATTTGGGTTCGATCCTATGTTAACTGTACCTGTATCCGACCCTATACAGTTGTAATTGTGTATGCCTTCCAGCAATTTCTTGGTAAAATTATATAAGATCGGAGGAAGCATCTTTTCAGTTTAGCTCAGAGTACTACGAGTTCAGGGTACTAAGACACAGATGACTGGCACATTTGAGGCTTTTTGCATTCATTGCCTTTATTCAATGTTCTTAGTAGTTTGAAGTGGTAACTATTGGTTTAGCTCTGTCATACTGAGAATAGCTGTATGAGTACTTTTATATGAATAACTTCAGAATTGCAAAGTGTTTTTAGAAAAATAAATTTCATTAAGCTTTCATCGGTTGTATATGCATTCAAAACATTACAAGCCTTACGCACGTAATACATGTATACTACATTAGTAATGATTGTCTAGTAACATACATTAAATTAAAATATTTTCATAATTGTTTTGTTTACGAATATCCTAATTTCTTATGAAAAAAGAAACAGCAACTCACCAATCTATTATTCTCAGAGTAAAAGTCCATATTATTTTTCCTGTTAAGCTTTTTGTCTGTTTTATTATTGACTGAGAAACTAATCGAAGTTGACAGAATAGTAGCATCTTCTTAGAAAGCATACACTAGTGTACACATAGAAATCGCCCAAGTAAGACAAATTACAAAATTGCAGTCTCTTAGTTTTAAAACTAGGTAAAACTGTACTGAAGATCTGTTGGGAATTGCATATTAGTCTAATTTTATATATTTGAATGAAAATATTATATCTGATAAGACCATTACATACACAAGAATATTATTTTTCCAAGTTGTGCGGAATCTAATTTCTGCAATGACTATACTATTAGTCATTAAAATCGAAACAAAAATAAAGACAATACTGGAGATATGTGTTGCTTTATTTGGCTTGAAAATTTAGGTTATGAGAGCAGAATCCTGTTACGATGGCAGCTTCATAATTATTAACATAAATTAGTAAATTTATTAACTTGTTCCTGCAATATTCTTTCCAAAGCAGATAGCACTCGATAAATATCAGCTTTACGAGAAATGCTTTCTTAGAAACTTTTATGAGGGAAATTTATTTTATTTATTTCTCTATATATTTTATTCAGAAAAGCAACAAAAAATATACAGCTGTACTGTTACGTAGATGAGAACTGATAGTAATCAGTGTGCTAAAAGCAAAACATGTATTGATTTTTTTAATCGTAAATGTAACATATCGGTGTCACACTAATTACCTATGTGTGTATTTATCAACTGAATACGAAAACTACTTTTCAAGTTTGTAATTATACTAAGAAATGGAGCATTCTGGAGGGATTATAAAGAACTTTAGGAATGATCTGTATGTGACTGCTACCATATCTCATTTTCAGTATCGATGTGTTTTTAATATTTTGTGAGCCATGAGTTAAAAATGTGCTATACTGTTATTGCATTAAGTTGATTAAAGAGAAGAATTTACTGAATAAATGAAAACGTTTGGTGCATGTTACAGAATATCACCATCCTTTCATCCCCTTTCCCTCAATTCTTTCGTGGGCAGCCTTCTAGATTCAGGGCGCGACCTTATTCTAACTCAGACAGACTGCTGACGTGACAAATGCATCACTAGTATGCGCCAGCTCACGAGCCGGTTGCTCACGTGATGAAGCGTCGGCTTTCTCGAAAATACATTTTTCGTCGATACATCAAAAGTCGTGCGGCGACTGGAAGAAATTGCTTTTGTCTTGGGCGCGCCAGAACAAATGTTGAAAGTATGGTCTAGCTGGCGCCAAGTGGAGTGATTGACGCCAAAGGGACCTAATGTGAAAGTATACCTCATTGGTTTAATACAAACAATTAAAAAATTAAGATAAATTGCTAATGCAATTTCTGTACTGTAATGTGAAACCATATATAACAAAAATATAAATAAAAAAATATATATATAAATGTTATTTCATTCATCAATGAATGATGAGGAAAACTATGTATTTAATGGTTGCGTTCACTGCATTAACAGTAATATTCTCTACAAATGCCAAGCAGTTAAAGACTGCTGAGTACGAATCAAAGGACACAGTTCGCTTTCGTAGTTTGTTTGATGTGTAACGTGAATAAGAGCCAGTGTCCGTTAAAGTGTCGGCCTCATCAGTAGTCGAATGATAAATACTTTTAATTTAACATGATTTGGGTTCGATCATCCGAGGATAAAGGGCTGGTTGCATCTTTGGTATTCTATTTTTCTGCATGCGTAACATAAGTATGAGCCAGTTTCTGCCAGAAAGTCCTCTACAAAGGCATCCATTCTCATAGGCGTATAATCAGCGTAGCTTTTGCTACATTCAGCTAAACTAATCTGACTATCAGAGAGTTCACAGAGAGGACATCCCTCCCATTAAGCAGATGGTCTTCGCGTGTTTTTAATTAACTCAAATTAGTGGTATAATTTTTGTCAGCTCATTTACTCCGAAGAGTTTAAGAAAGGCCTATCAAATATTTTTGACGGAAAGTATGGCTTAGTAGAGAACTGAATGGGCAAGTTTCCTGGTAAATTGTACCCAATTCTGTGCTAAGCTTTAGAAAGGACTGATAGCATGCAGTCTTCCCCGTGGGAAATCAGAATGTAAGTCACATTTTTTTCTAAAAATGTAGCTCTTGGTTTAATAAATACTTTTATCTATTTTAGTATCAGAATTTCGGAGAGTTCTGCTTAGGAGCTTTAGCTATGTGCACATATAGCCAAAGTACCTAAGAAAAACACTTCAAAATTCTGTTATAAAAATTTAACAGGAAATACTTTTTAAAAATATATATTTATTATGAGGGCATAATTTAGCCAAAAAAGTTGAGATAGCTATCATATTTTTGTCCTCGTATAAATCGAGTTCTTTGTTCAAAATTTCAAATAGAAGATATAATCTTCAAATGTATATTAAGAAACGAATCAGAATTAAGAGGGTAGTGAATGGGAGACACTGTTTTAAATATCTGTGTGTAAATTATTCTTTTAAAATTCTCTGGTGCTAACGGTTTGATTTAATATTTTTTTTTCATTCACCTTTAATTTCAGACCATTTCCAGAGTACGTGTTGCATCCCAACAGATACCGGCCATGCTGCTATTAACGCCTAAACGGTAAGAGTCCTAAACACTTGTAGTTTAACCCAGATTAAAATACCAGCGAATGGACAGGTGGCATGAGAATTTATTAGTTTTCCCATGTGTATCGTGAATACGGCCCAGCTGTTGTTACTACGTCTGGCACAAAGGCATCCCATTCCTTAGGCATATAGCTTTGCCATAATAAAATATTAAATAATCGAAAGCGTGCTTGCGTTACTATAATCTCGAGGCTTTCCTTGCTTATTATCTCACGAATTATATCTAAATTTTCTACGTAACTGCTGCTTCAAGTTTTGTGAGTATGACCATTTGTTGAGGTGAATTATGCGATACTATTCTTCGAAAAGATCAAATTATTTTATTACTGTACTAGCCGTGATTTCGAAAGTCCCACTTTCTTTATGCTGGCTTCTAAATTAAATCTTAAGGTATCCAGAAATCCAGATTTACGTATATCTTATATTTTCGGATCAAAATTCTTGAAATATCCAGCATTTTAATTGACTTATGTCTTAAATTGTATCGTTAAAACTTTCTTCAATTCTAGTAATTTATTTTAATATTGTCTTCCAACAAGTGTTCCACATAAAAATGATCGCGACACATTGATTGCTCTGAAAATTCTTTATTATCATAGGTACTTAAACGTTCTGAATATAATTGCCTACCATGTCTACCATGTTCTGTCAAACTATTAAAAGGTAGCGTAAACTACCATATCTATTGATATTCTACAGCAATTACCCTAGAGCAGCGGTTCTCAACCTTTTGACCAACGCGTACCATCTAAATAAACATTGAAAAACTTTAGTACTACCACTACATTTTACACTGATTATTTTTCAATTTCTCAATAGAAATATTAAAATATATATAGCTATTAGCACAAGCTGTTGGCTACTTGTATTAAATATGCGCACATAAAAAATATTAGATTAAAATTGGTTACTGTTTTAATTATCGAAAAAATTATACTATTATAATTATTAAAAAATTAAAAAGCTAGTATGGCTGCTGTACCAGTACATCCCATCGCTGCCGTCGCGCGAAATCAACACTAGCGCTGCCATTATATCACTCTGCATTTTCACAGAAAAAGACGGGATTCGTCAACAACAAGTGTTGTTATTTTATCTTGAAAGCTGGAAGCTGTAGAAAATCGCAGCGGTAAGCAGGGTGAACAGACTGTTCTGGAAGTTCCATGAATGTTGTATACCAATCAACTTTATGTCCATCAACTTTATGTCATGCAGCGCGATGATTTTGTGGACTAGACGAACCAGAATATCCTTGGATTGCCGTTTTACGAGTAGTCATAAGAATGAACTTGTCCATCACGAAGATCTATTCCATTAAATCAGCAGTTTCCCTATGGAACCGGTTCGAAAAGATTCCTGTTAGTACTTAAGTGTGCCAACTTTTTAGCTTGGATAATATACGGTATTTCGTGGTAATTAAGGACGCCATGCACAATGTAGAACAACACAGTTTCGTATCATATGGCTTTATTTCATGGATAATTTTCATCCATTATACTATTGCACGATAGCACTGAAATCACTACATATTTCTCGCAGGCTGTTATAACAATTTTGTGCATTACAGTCTTGTGCCACTTCTTTTTTCAATCCAGGAACGTTGTTCTTGTTTTCTTAATATTTAGTTACGACACTTATTCTTTTATTATTTAGTTTAAACCACTTCAAAACACAAATAAATGAATTGCAACTACCGCCAATACTCCATTGTCATTCTGGTAATAAGGAGTTAAATTTTGCCAGATTCTTGAAGTAATCCCGTATAGGGTTTGTGAAGAATAAAATTACGTCTTCCATATACGTGGACAAACATTTATTTAAGCTATGAAGACGTTGAACAACAGAGTAGAAACATGATATTACACAGCGCTTAGCGCTTCTCGCTTACATGTGATACTCACCATTGACGTTGACTAACTACATAGAAATGCATTACGCAGCAGAGAACTTCCTTATCATGCGCATGCGCTAGGGGAATCAACGGCGGTTGCCAACAGTTTGAAATTTGAAGAGTTTAAGAACTGAGTTTATCGGCTGAGAAAAAAACTAAAATAGTGAAGAAATAAGAAGCATCTTGCCTCTGAAATGCTACTGAGGTGTCTAAAGTGAGCGAAGTCTTGCCGAAAGGGAAATCATCTAACGTCAGAGAACGCGGAAAGGCTGGTCACCAGACATACCTGATGCAATGAATCCGTTCAGGACTGACATATTTTTTTTTAAAAAAAGGTTAATTCTTCTTTCCTCATAATTTCTTTTAGGGAAAGCGCAAGTTTTAGCTTCGCTAAAGAAGATTCCGTCTTCTACCATTCATTACTAGATATATTCTGTGAAGCAAATGTACGCAATATTAGTATTATTAATGAGATTATTAAGTCAAGACTCTGCAAGCAGAATTTTTGCTTGTTTCATTCGGTGCATACACAACAGAATCCAGTTTAAAAGATTTATTCCTGTGGTTAGGAACGCACTCATCTTTGGATTTTGCTGTAGAAAAAAAATATTTTTGTGGATGAATTTCGCCGAAGCCTAGGAGTGAACTGGACAACTTTGAGAGGAGCCATGTGATCAGATTAAAACAGCTACCACATATTTGTTTTCCTTCATTTGGCATCCTATATAAGTATCCTTGTCCACACGTAAAAAAGTGCGGTTCATTGTTGCATCCGATGTGACCATGCCAGCAGAAATGCATCATTAGTGGTTTTCGCTGGTTTGTACTTCCTGATATTAATTATATGAAGACATTTGTCTCTGATATCGGTAAGTCTGTCTGAAGACATTTGATTATCGATAAATCTGTGTTCTGGTATTAGTACATTATATCTCGGCAAAGAAGATAGGAAGCATCTCGACAACATCACCTTTCGTTCTCCAAAACTGGATTACTTTAATGACAGGAGAACCCTTGTATCGCAGCTTATCCTGGGTTTCTTTAATTGTAGTTTCAAAAGAAGTCATCGAGTGACCACTTTGACAAGGGATCGCTTTCTTCCGTAATAGTTAAATTGCATATCTCTTTATGAAAAAAGAATAAAATCCTCTCGCGCATAGTGCCTGAAACAAATTTTAGCCTGATTTCATCTTTGGTAAGGGTTCCAAGGAATTTGTATATATTGTGTTGGCTAAACTGACACATCATGGCTGTGTCAGTTTTCGGAGGTAACCTTTCTTTTTTTCTGAAGATGAAGGGAGTCTGGTTCTTTTATGTCTTCATCGATTTCTATCGAAACTTCTTCCAGAGGAGCAAAGAATATGCAAGAGAGGTAGCTCAGTTGCCTTGCATTTCTGTCACAAGAGGTTTGGCTGGTTTCTGCGAGGAAGTCTATCAGCTGTCTGTGACCGTCATTTTGAGCTGAAGTAACAGCAGCGAAAATACATGGCGGTTGTAATTTCTTTTCTTCTTCTATTTTGGGCGATTTGAGTCGTTGTTTGTGTAAGAGCTGCTTCTAAGTTAGACCATCATCAGAAGCGATTAATATATTCATATGAAAGCCGTGTTCTTTAAGTTGCAATACCAATGTATGCTCAGTCTACTTGACCATGTTCTGAAATGCACAAAAGAGAGCGGAATCAGTCAGTGTATACCTTTAAAACATAAATGTTCAATAAAAAATCACGTTCAAGTCTGACTTCATGCAGGAGATTTTAAGCATGAGCGATGTCAAATGGAATGCGTTCGTGAGACAAAATGATAAAAAAAAAAAAAAAAAAAAAAAAAAAAAAAAAAAAAAAAAGAGCTTGTAAACTATAATCTTTGGGCTCATGCGTATGTATCGCAGTGACACCAGAATAATGTTAAAGTACACTCCGTATGTTTATTTTTCAAGGAAATCCATCTGAAGCCAATTCTAACAATTGCTCTTCTTCCGCATGCGTCAAATCTTTAGGCATGGATGTTGTGTTAATGCTAAAAGGATATCTTATCCATTCAATACTTTTATTTAAATTAGGGAAAGAGTTTTTCAAGCCCACTTACAAACTCTCCAAATGCTGTGTTACGCATTTCAGAGTATCAGCATCAATTTTGGTAGCCGAACTTGTTATAAACTCATGAAGAAAGGGAAACGAGTCTACTTCTCCATTATCAACTTTCTTTTGCCATAAATTTAGTTTTATGATGGCAGCGTTCACTTTATCTTAAACATGAAAAAATGAAATTTCTTTGCCTTGTAACGATAAGTTGAGGCAATTCAAAACAAAGAATATATCTGCTAAGTATGCTAGTTTAAAAGCCATTTTTTTTAGTCGTGTAAAGAATTTCTCAACACAAATCTAGCCATAAGAAAACATTGAAGTTCATGTCTAAATTCAAACAATCGATTTAGAATTTTTTCTCGAGATAACCAACGAACATCGGTATGAAAAGAAGCTAGATATGACTACTTCCCATTTCTTCACATATTTGCGAAAAACGTCGTGCATTCAAAGGACGGCGTTTAATATAGTTATAGTTAACGATATTCACTCTTTCATCTAGAACTTTATGTAGATAAGGAGGCATCTTACCCTGTTGCCAAAGCCTCTCTGTGTATGTAACAATGTGTGGATATGACATTTGGGGCAACATTTTGTATTTTTGCAACAAGTCCTCTATTAATTCCGACCATACGTTTTGCTCTATTCGTGCTCATTCCAATTAATTTTGTTCTTTTGCATAAATTTGTTCATAACATTAAAGATATATTCTCTTGCTTTGTGACTTAATAAAGGTTGGAAAATAAAATGTCGTCATGAATTTCTTGATTTTTGTCGTATCTAACAAACTCCATAAGATTTGCAAAATTCGCAATACCAGTGGACTCATCGACTTGCAATGCATAATAACAACTTTAAGAAACATCACATAAGGACATCTGTTTCACATTCTTAGACAATGTGTATATTATCATATTAGACATATAAATGTATTATTTGAGAGAGAAACGATGTCAAAAGTTTGTTCACTCTATCTCCTGTTAGTGCTTTTGCCATTATCTTGGCTGCAGGCTTCATTAAAATTTCGCCAATGGTTTCCGCTGCAATATATTTCGCAATTAAAAATGACACGCGGTACGAAGTTTCTAGTATTTTTTTATTGTCACCTCCTGTGAATCTCCGCATTACTTTCCGTGACTGATTTAAATCCTTAAGTTTATTTTAAAAAAATCTATGGGATTATCTTTGTGCTGATTATGGTTTGTCTCAAAATGGCCCTTTAAGTTGGAGGGCTTCATGCTTTCGTTTGTTAGATTTTCAAAATAAATGACGCAAAGTGTCGCACTTGTGAGTTTTCCTTGATTTTTCCTTAACAAATTCTTTCAGAATTGAAGTTGATTCGTCGTTAATTTCATAATTTCCTTTTAACAGATTGCTGGAGAAGCCACTAACTATTAACGTAGTAAGTTGTCTCTGTAACGAAATGGGGTATATTCCCGCTGTGTCACACCGGACCATCTCACGCCTCAGAACACTGTCTTGACTTGACTTATGAGAAGCTAGAATTAGGCGCAGCTAAAGACTGTGCAGTGCATATCCCCATCAAACTCCGGTGCAACTTGTAACCCCACCGAACTCTCTCCGCACTACACTTTGGGAAACACTGCTCTATGTCAAACAGCTTCACAGAATTTTACAAGGCAGAATATAGAAGGATAGAATTAAAGATTTATTACTCTGCAGTCTAAAATATGAACACCTCCTAAAAGTAGCGGTATATTTTCTGTCAAATATGTTAACGAAACTGAGAAGTAATAAATGATTTGAGAAAACAATATTTTGTAATCGATAATACAATACTTTCCAACAGAGTTTGAATATTTTGTAATCGAAATCACTAATTGCTTTTCCAGTGCATTTTACTTATAAATCATTAACATTGTTTTACATTGCTGCAGAAACTAAATCTAAACAAACAACGAAAGCAATTAAAGGCACTGCTTTCCCATTCTGACTTTGAACTAACCTTAAACGTGCTGGTTTTCTCGATGCCAAAGTAACAATACTGAAAAACGTGACATATTTCTGTTTTAAGTGGAATAGGAAGAAGTTGGAAAATAAAAACTGACTGCTTATAAGACTTCGGTTAATAGGTTGGCCATCTATTACTGACAAAAGCAAACGAAAATTGAACAACAATAACTAGGTGTAAGCAAATCTGGATTGCTCTGCATTAATAACATAATATGCAAAGTCTAATCTTTGAGGAATATATAATAAGCAAGAATTAATGCAAATAGTCAGACTCATTTCAACATTAACGAGCAGGTAAACACAGAAACAAGTAAGAACTGTTACTTAAAGTTCATTTATTCATATAAGCAATGCAAATAATGTAAAAAACTGGATGTTTGGCATTAATTTATAATAGTAAATATGAATTGTCAATATATCTAAAAATAAATTTAAAAGGAATTCTTTTCCTCACAGAAATATCTTAAAATTTCAGTTTGAAATGAACTTTGTATTTTAAAGTGCTGAAATTCCAAATTTAAAAATTAAGCTAATTCAGTTTGCTTTTTATGAATTCATTTGAATAAAATTATATGTATGCGAAGCATTTAATTGAATAAAATTATATATATAAAGTTACATAGTTTCAGTTAAATGCACTAAACGGTAAAAAAATATTATTGATAAAATTCAGAAAATAACTATTGAAAAACAGTCTCTCCAAACCCAAAAATTACATAGAATATCTTTAAATGCAGATGATTAAAAACGTATTGTGATTTCTATTAAGTAACAAATTTAATTCATATAAAAATTGCTTGCTGAAACAAAAATGCAGATGAGAAAACTTTGGTAACTACGCAGACGGGGATAAAAAAATTAGTAACTTATACTGAAAATGTACAGAACACAAACATCTTGCATTTAAAATGTAGTGTTTAAAATGAAAATGGTAGGAAATGGTAGGTAAAAGGCTATAAGACTACTTCAGTGTAAATTACGACCACGAATAGACTTATTTACTTCAGAAAAGACTTAGAGGCATAACCTTAAATTTACTTCGCTGGATTGCTTCCACGCGAAGTTTGCAACAAATATTAACTCTGAAATGGAAAATATTTTTTTTTTTTAAATTTTGCCCGGATACGAAGTAAGTTTACTAAAAACTGTAAACAGCTTGAAATGTATTCTTTCAAGTTTTCTTTTTCCCTTTTTTTCTATTTATACAAATTTACACTTGTAACTGGAAAATTTCAAACCTTTTTGACTTCCCGTTGTCTGTAAATATATTTCTAAACCACATAATTTGCAATAAACTACACATTTTCTATTAATGCTGAATTACGTTAAATAGGAAAATAGCTTTTAATGCAGACAAAAAATACTTGATTATACTCTACAACAATGGTGCGCAAACTTTTTTCGACTGCGACCCCTTTAGTAGAGAGAAATTTTTGGCGATCGCTACAGATAAATGTTCACAAATACGATGTATATTTCGCGTATTTCTTTCGTTTCGAATAAAAACATCATTATATCTGACTCATATTAATTTTATTTATAATTTTAAGAAAATACTTTTTGTATAACACAAAAATCAGTAAATTGCCCTTTAATGAGACGTATGTGGCTGCAAGTTTCTAATTATCTCATCGATGTTTGGATGTATGTTGCTAATTGCAATTCGCATATCATCTTCAGGGTTTAAACGCGAGCGGTATTTAGTTTTTATTGAAACTAGTTTGCTAAATCCAGTTTCACATAAATACGTTGATGCAAATTGTATTAACTCTCTGATGGCATTCTTGCATAAAATGGGATATTGTTTTTCCACGGATAGCCAACATTTTTGGCAAAGCTGAGTCTTAAATTGATTTCGAAGAGCATAATCACTAATTAGATCTATCAATTGCTCTTTCTCACTAATTTGAAGAGTTGAACTGCATATGTCAAAGGAAAATGGATCACGAATCCAACCAAGATCGTTTTCAGGAAAATCCTCGAATCTTCTCGAAAAATTTTCCCTTAACTTTTCAATGTGATTGGAAACGATGTTTTTAAATGTAAATATATCTATATTATTTTCCTTGATAAAATCGTTAAAGCAAGGGAACATGTCGGTGTTGTTTTTATTCAGTTCAGTTTGCCAGAGACTAAGCTTATTCTTAAAAGCTTGAATTTTACTGGCTGAAGATATGATAGTTGAATTCTCACCTTGCAAGCTTAAATTTAAGTCGTTAAGTTTTTCGAAAATATCAACTAAATAGTTCAGCTTCCCTAGCCAAACTTCATTGATATGATAACTTGCCAATCTATGTTTCCTTTCGATTAAAAACATACACACTCCATTTCTCAAATATTCGTCGTAGTATTTTCCCACGTGAAAGCCATCTGACTTCGGTGTGTAACAGTAATCTCTCATACGTTGAGCTCATCTCATTGCAAAGTATTGAAAAGAGACGGCTGTTGTGGCTGTTGCATTTAATGTAGTTAATTGAACTAACAGCGTCTTATTATATGTTGTGCAACTCTTCATCCATATCTTTTGCAACAAGAGCTTGCCGATGAATCATACAGTGATTAAATACCATACGAGGCGCCACCATCTGAATTAAGCCTCTGAGCCCTTTATTCGAACTTGTTAATGCTGCAGCACCATCAGTACAAACCGCAAAACAGTTTGCCCAGGTAAGGGACTTTGTTTCAAAATATTCATTTATTACTTCGAATATTTTTTCTCCAGTTGTTTTTCCCTTCCAAACTTTTGCAACGTAAAAACGTTTCTGCTATATCTTCATTAAAAATAAACCTAACGTAAATAATTAGTTGTGACATGACATTTTAGTAATATCGGTAGTCTCGTCCAGTTGTAAATCAAATACAGATGAATTTTGCATGCTTTTTTTTGACTTCTGACTCGTTATTTCGTAACATTTCGGAAATCCGCCGAGACACGGTATCTCTTGATAATGGTATTGTTTTTAGTTCATTTCCATATTTATCGCCATGCATAATTGATGCCATATTAGTTGCTGCAAGAAGGATAAGGGATTCTTCAATTGTATGGGGTTTCATTGTTTTTCCTATTAGATAAGAAACTTCTAAAGAAGTTCGTAATGTTTTCTGAGGTATTGTTGTAAATTTCTTTAAATGTGCACTTTGAATTTTTAGATTTTCAGCTTGTCTTTGAAAAAAATCGGCATGTTTATTTTGAAGTTCTTTAGGTTTAATTTCCAGGTGCCTTTTTAATTTAGCTGGTTTCATGCTCTCATTTGTTAATTTTTCGTTGCAAATGACACATATCGGGCAAATGACACATAACAAATAATATATAAAATTTTATCATTTTTTTTTCGGAAAATTCAATAAAATTAACAGAGATCTTTCTCTAATGATAGTACATACCTGATAACAAAGAGTAGCAAAGCCCGATAAAAATATAAAAAATCATAATTACACAACGTCACACGATAAAACTCGAGGATAAACTAAAAAACTGCAGGCCAACAGCTACATGCTACAACTCCATGCGAACACTTCACGTCTTCACTCTGACTATCAGATACACTGCGTACCTCGCCATCTGATTGGCTGTTCACGGAAGCGAATTTTTCCACTTTCCCTGCGGTTAACGTCTAGTCAAATAGGCGCTTTACAGTAAAACTGGCGAATTATCGCGAAGAGGGCGCTATCTACCGCAGTGAAAAACTTGCGTCTTCACACTTTACATACATTACGCATTACGGTCAAAGAAAGAGCGGACAGCATGAAATTGCAATTAAACAGTGAGTGACGGCGCTTCACTCTTTATATGTACACTGTACTGTTTGGTATGCAGCATGCAGGCACAATGCATTTCATAAAAATTTGGCGACCCCCAAAAATCTTCTGGCGACCCCTAGTTTGCGCACCAATGCTCTATAAGATATTAAAAAATTATAAATTTAGAGTCTCATGAAGAGTATTATATTATTTGTTTTTGTGAATGAAATTTGTGATTTTCTCAGACTGGGGGGGATTGCGAAAGAAATAGGGTATAATCAATCATTTTTCATCGAATCTCTTCCTATTAAAGATCGTATGCTTATACAGTTTTAGAAGTTTACACTACATTTTTAAAACTTTCTGTTAGATTGAAGATTGATTTAGATTAGCCGTTTTCTTATTTCCGTTAGTTGGTTAATACTGGCCATTTGGCCCAGATATGGAAACTTGGCAATTGAGCTGGCTTCATGGCCGTTATCTTGATTTTTGTCAAATGCCTGACATATAAATGTACCAGTTTTCTTTAGAAATTCTTCCACGAAGGCATCCTTTAATTTAGCAAAATAGCCTTCATGTGCTTTGCAATAATGAACAGCTGGTATGATGTTGGCGAGTTTGAGACGATAGTTACAATTTATCTGTTAGAAGTAAGGCTGTGTTGTTATACGGTGTTTTAACAAGAACTGTAAATGTGCTCCTCCGTTTGAGAAAAATATAAAATAAGCGTTCAGAATCAAATTAAAATATAAAATAAAATTTAACACGTGTTTAAATATGCACTATGTTAGCCCCTACGTATTCGCGAAGCAAATGCGGCATGATTGGTAAAACTTTGTTAAGAAATCAAGAACTTTGGACTTGAATTCTGTTTTGCATTCTTTAAACAGCTTACGAAAGTAGGAGTGACAGGTAGACTAATTAGATAAATAGATTAATTACCATGGAATTTTATAAATGTAAATTTAGGAATTGAGAAGAGGTATTTTTTAATAAATTTGATTTTACTTCTCATCCTATTCCTATAACCAATCTGAGCAAAAGATTGGTTTCATTGTCATTTTTGCATTAGAATCACAATATTGTTACATTAGTGTAATATTTAAGTAGGTTTTTGAAAGCGCTTTATTTTAATCGAAGATAATTACGTACTTTAAAGGAAAAAAATCTCATTATAGAATGATATGACAGCCACCAAATTATCTAGATTTTGCTGTAATTGCTTGAACCGGTTTAAGATGAGAATAAAATATTGCTGAAAGAAACTGATGCATAGCAATAATCACGCCAAATAAATTATCAACACACAACAAGTGAAGTGAAAAAAAGACTCATTAAGCAAAAATATTATCCCACACTATGTCGATAACATCATAAAAAATCGTGAGGCAATAATCCAAGAAATGTTTTCTACACAAAATGCTCAAACGTCTTTTAATGTTTGTAATATTATAACTTTAATTTGGACAGTGAAAGAGATAATTTTTTTTATGATTGCACTGTCCATTAATTAACCATTAATAAGCATTTATTAAATATTTTGAGATCATGCTGAATTAAATTATTGCCTTGTATAAATGATTAAGAGAGATAAGCAACTGCACAAAAATGTATTTTTCATACACATTAATCTCCATACTGATCGGGGAAGCACTGAATAAACATATGAGCAGTATATGCTTTTGCTGTAAAATATTTAAGCAAAAATTAAAGGATAAGTAATAAATCACCTCAATGTAATTTTTATCATTAGGCTGAGGATGTGAGATAATATATTGGATAGAATTTTAGACAAACGTGGCTTCAAATGAGCTGAATTTGTTTTTAGATATCAGTGAAGTATTTTTTAGATATTTAGAATACATAGAATCGAATTATACTTCTTGTGCATTTTAAGATTGATTTATATTAAAATTTAAAATAACAATACTTCCTTAATAACGAGGAGAATGAAGGTATGTTTTACATCATTCTAATTTTAGATATATTAGTTTCATATTAAGCTATTTTACAACACTGTAAAAGGCACATGGTTAAAATTTTTCGTGGTCATCCCGTTTTAAAAAAAGGGGGAGCTTTTTGGCAGTATCTAAAACATGAATTTTGAAACTATGAATAAAGCATTTAAAAATAAAAAAAGAAACAAAATTATCAATTATTATTTCAAATTATTTCTTGCTTAGATAGCAATAGAAACAACTGGTCGAACCAAAAAATATGTAAATTTTTTAAGTAAAATTATGTTAACTTTTTTTAAGTAATTATATTAAGAAAAATAGAAATGATGGCCATGCAGACATTTCAGCAAATAATTAAACGGTTCTTGGTCAAAATATTTATCACATGACACAAAATCTATTTGTCTAATTTAAAATTTACCAGATTTTAAAAAAATTAAATTTTTCATTTAATTTACAGTTAAACCATATTCTTTAGTTATTTTAGTGGTTTCCCATTCATCTCAATTTCCCCATGTCTACCTTATATCGTTTTCTCCTAAAGTTCCGTACACTCGTGTGATAAAATAGACAAATAATTTGGACTAGTTAGATTATAGCAAAGCACAAGAAGATTTTCTGCTTGAGAGGAGGGAAGCTTTCGGGGAAGATTTTCTGAAGGAAGTGACTCATATACGAATGAGGAAACCCAGCCACCGAAAAAAAACTCCCATTTAGCCAACTCGTTTGCTGGGATTGAAAGTCGGGTCCAACTACCAGTGTTTAGTGATTTTATCATTTCACCGTTGTGGATTGACATATTCAAATAATATGTTTCTATAGCACGCATTTTCACATTGAAGTAAAAAAGGTGCACAGTAAAGTACAAGAATATACATATTTTTTATCGAGTTTCATTTCTACCTGCACTAGAATCTCTCTTAACCTTCAGCAAAGGGATCTTCTGAATCCGGATAAGAAATTTTTCTCGATAATTGAATACTTATTTGTAGTACTTACTTGTTAATGTCTTGGAATACCACCTGTAGAAACTTAACTGCAGCATGCAAAGTCCGTTGGTCATGTTTTTCGATCTGTTGGCTGCGATTAAATAAATAATATCTAAAATCGAACAGATTACTTAAAACATAAACATATGGTTTCATGTTTCAGTAGAATTAAATTAGACATTTTAAAATTGCCTAATAATAAAAATACACTCTCGTGGGCATAATTAAGAGTATTTGCCAATTATGTCTACTTTTAAGAAACGAAATGAATAATGGTACTAACTATGCCACCGAAGAATTATGCAAATATTCAGAGTCGAATACGTAAGCGTGCACGTGCGTACCTGCGGAGCTGTGATTATGGAGGAAATATAACCCGAACGAAGGCTTTTTGGCGATTAGAGTGCTCGAAATTCTTCACGATATTTGTCGTGTTTCTCGCAAGAGTTCAGAACGTATGGATGACGGAATGAAATAGAGAATTGCCGGTAGATTGAAGGCAGGCCGGTCACAAGCGCAAATGGCTACATAGTTCAAAGTAACGCATACTGTTATCTGCAATTTCTGGAAATAGTTTCAGGACACTGAATTCATATCGAAAAGATTTTAACAAGGTCGACCAAGATCGCCAACGACGAATGGGGATCGTTATTTGGCACTTTCAGCGCGGTGACACAAAACAATTACAGCTTCACAGCTTTCAAGTGAGCTGTATACTTCCATGGAATACGAGTTTCATCCGATAACCCAGTGGTCGGCAAAGTGCGGCTCCAGAGCCGCATGTGGCTCTTCGGCTCCTTAAGTGCGGCTCTGTTACAAATATTCACGGAAGGCGCAATAATAGTTTCATTAAAAAAAAAAAAAAACTTGGTAAGAAAAAAATGACATCTTATTTTGATAAATTAAAATTATTCTATAAATCGAGAACATGTATAATTTTTTGTTTGAGTAAAAAGATAGATAGTTAATTAAAATTTTATATTGTTCTAAAATACGTAACGAACATCGAGTTTAATTTTATTGGTTTTCGTAAACGTAAACATAAACGATCTTGGCATGCACGTGCATGCTTTTTATAAAGTAGTGAAGGTACAAATTGGCATCACAGAGCAGCAGTTGCAGTGTGAACAGTTTTGTCTTATCTACCCTATCTGTCATTGTCCTGTCTTATTAAAAAGTTATGGTATTTTTAATCTAGCTGCACATCTTATAGGTATTTTTATACGATTTTATTACACTTGCTATGTATGTTTGTGGTTCCGGTACAAAATTTGTAATCTATTTTTCGATAACTTCTATTTGTCCAAATGTTGGAAGTTTTCTTGCATTTTTAGTCATATTAAAAGTTTTGTTATTCTGATGATGGAAAAAATTATTTTTTTTTCTTTTTAGTGCGGTTGCATATATTAATAAAATTGTATTTTTTAAAAACATCTTTTTTAATTTTTATTTTCATCAATTTAATAATGATAATAATTTTGTACTAGTGGCTTTAGAAAAAAGTATATTTGGAATATTTTTATAGGCACCCCAATTAACATGGCTACCAAAAAAAGCAAAGAAAAACGGAAGATGAAAACCGTGAATTTAAAGTTGAGTGGACCGAAAATTTTGCGTTTATTCAAAACTTGAATGGACTTCCGACATGTCTTATTTGTAAGGAGAAATTCGCGCATAACAAGAAGTCAAATTTAGAGAGCCACTTTACAAGAAAGCACGCGTCATTTAGCACTAAATATCCTACCGGTGATGCAAGGCAGAAAGCAGTTGAGGAACTTCAGAAGAGTCAAGCGTCGTCAACTTCTGTGTTTAATAACTGGATGCAATCTTACAGCAATATTAATATGGCAAGTTTTGTTTGTAGCCAAGAGATTGCTAAGAGAGGAAAACCATACACAGACGGCGAATACATAAAAAATTGTTTTATAAATGCATCCGAAGAACTATTTCGGTATTTTAAGAACAAAGCAGATATTCTGAAAAGAATTAAAGCGTTACCATTGTCTGCCAAAACCATTAAAGATAGAACAATTAAAATGTGTTCGAATATAACCATCCAGCATATCGAAGATCTGAAATTGGTTTCGGCTTTATCAATAGCAGTTGACGAGTCTTGTGACATAAATTATACAGCGCAAGTTTAACTTTTTGTAAGATTTATGTCTCATTCAGGTCCTAAAGAAGAACTTTTAGGATTATTGCCCCTGAATGGTCAGACGCGTGGAGAAGATATCGCCAATGCTGTAATTGAGTGTATGGATAAACATAATATCCCCCTCGATAAAATTGTGTCGATTTCAACAGATGGGGCCAAAAGTATGACCGGCGTAAGAAAAGGGGTTGTTGCTATTTTGAAAGAAAAAATTAATCACGAGATACTTGATTACCATTGTATCATTCACCAAAAAGCGCTATGTGCGCAAACATTTCCGGAAGAAATTTGTAAAGTTATGGAATTAGTGATTACCATTATCAACTCCATTTTAGCTAAAGCTCTTAATCATCGCCAATTCAAGGAATTTTTATTTGAAATGGAGAGTGAGTACGCTGATCTTCTGCTTCATAATAAGGCACGTTGGTTATCAAGAGGGAACGTTTTAAAACGTTTCGCGTCCCTTTTCCGGATTTGAAAGGGAAACATTGTTTCACTTTCCGAGCCTGCTGAAGCATCGCCAAGAAAATAATTCCTCTATTGATAAACACCATATTAAAACAATAATTTTATATATGAGGGAAGAATTTCTCAGCAGGTTTCAGGAATTTAAAAACAGCATTTGTCAAAAATCCTCTTAATGCTACGATAATCGAGTTGAAATTTTCTCCTTTTGAAATTGACATTGGTAGCTTTGAAATACAATTGCTGGATTTAAAAAACAAGGAGATATGGCACTCTAACTTCGAACGTCTTTGTGTTGAACTGGAAATATTGGAGAAGAAAAAATGTGATCTTAGTTCCCAAGACAGTAGACAAGTGGTCTACTTTGAATGACCTGGAGAAGGAAGACATGATCATTTTCAACACTTGAAATAGTATTCCTGACTCTTACGATCAGCTGAAAAAGCTCGCGTTTGCTGTTCTTTCCCTTTTCGGTTCTACATATATATGCGAACAATCCTTTTCCAGCATGAACATTATCAAGAGTAAACTGAGACGTCGTCTTATTGATGAGAACTTAGAATCATGCCTAAAATTAAAAACAAGAGCATACAAACCTGACTTACTCAAACTTTCCAAGGAGATGCAACCACATTGTTCGCATTAATAAACATTTATTAAGTATTTAGTTTTATTTAGTCTAATAAAAGTTTACTAAACAAGCAGATTTGGCTACCATTTTTTTAAAAATTGTTGTAGTGTTCACATTTGGCTCTTTGGCTAATAAGTTTGCCGACCATTGCAATAACCCGACGAAGGCTTCACGAGGTAGGACAATGTGCCAAAAGATTTGCGGTTTGCGTCGCGCTTACTGCACACAAGACAGCGCGTTTAGCATGATGAAGAGAACATACGGCTTGCATGTGTTTGACAAAGGCTTGCTGAACTACTATGTAGCATAAAGAGATCTTAAGAGATCTAGGCTTGAATTTCAGTGCCGCAGTTGGTCTTGGTTATTGTTAATGAACAACAACGCTCGTCCATATAAAATTAAGTTGAACGATTGCCTGGAAAGTGAGCGTATTCGTCGCAAGATTGTCCCGCCAAATTTTCTGACTTAATCCTATACAGAATGTCTGCTACGCTTTTGGGAGAGCAATTTCATCTCTCCAACATTTTCCGAGAACCATCCCGGAATTGAAAATTACCTAGTAGCAGCAGGGAGATCGACTGCTACAGGGATTCCTCAACTGCCTCTTGTTCAAGTATCCCGTCACGCAGCTCGACCTGTCTGGCTGTTAGAGAAAACCAAATCTCCTGTCAGATCACAACTTAGATTTTGGACATCCCTGCACTTACGAGTTTTCATGTTAATCAAGCATGCATGACATGATTTTTAATGCCACATCACTTTCTCTGTTATAAATGATTATTCACGAAGTTCAAGTTCCATTAAAATCAGTCTATTGGTTTTTCGAAAGTCCGGCATAATGAGAAAATTTTTTAAAATTTTTACACGAGTGTATATTGTCACGTGAAATTTAGAAATTTTCTTAATGTGATGGCATATAACTTCAAATGTCTGCTTGCTTTTAGAACGGGGCTTTTTAAAATTAATTGCTTAGATAATGAAGCTTCATAGCCTCATATGCTGCCAGAGATGAACATTGCTTGGCCAATGCCATGAAAGTCTGATGGCCTTCGTCAGCTTCTTTCCAGACAACTTTCTTGCTGTGTTTGTTATCTGAATTTTCCTTTCCCGTTTATTTTATTATCTTTCTCGTTTTCCAGTACATGTTCCATTATATTACAATCATAACATCCAACCAAGCTCGCACCTCCTTTTTCCTAACATTTATGTTGCCCGAACATGTTGCTAAATCCAAGATGGCTGACACTGGTGCTGAACAGGTTTTAAAACCGAGAGAATTTCTGTCATTCGATACGTCCTCTGCGAGCATCATCACAGCATACAATTTAGTACAACAGCGATGTAAAATAATTTTGTTTTCATCTTTACAGACAATAGATCAAGTAAATACGACGTTTTTCACTGTGAATTGTTTTTTTTTTTAAGAATCATTGACCCAAACTTCAATGTTCACACGTTCACGGATAAAAAGGGTCTGGTAGTTCATTTTTGTATTCTTGATCATTCCTTGGTTGCATTGGCTGGATAAGGGTTTAGACAGCAAAATCATAAAACAAATGTTTTCACATATACTTCTTTAGATTGGTAACCCATTACACACTTTTGGTTTTTTCCCATGGGCCTCAATTTCAAATTTAAATTTAGACTTTGAAATGTGCCATTATATTGATATTACCGATTAAGTAGCTGCTGGATAAAAGAAATTTTACTGTCTTGTTTAAAGTTAAGCGCATAAGTTTCAAACTTATATGTTAGTATCTCTTTGCATTTATAACTACCTAGAATTTCAAATTTACTTTTACTTCCTAGAATTTCAAAAATTATTAACACAACATCCAACTGTTATCAATCCAATGAACTTTTACAAGCACAGCGTAAAATTCTTGATGAAATTGTCATTTCGAAAATTATATAAATTCAGGTGTATACTGTGCGCATACTTCTATGTTTTTATGTTTTTGATACCCTAAAGAGAAAAAAATAATTGGCTCAAGTTAAAATGAAAGTGCACACTTCGCTTTCTCTCTTTCGCGCGCTCTCTTTCGCGCGCTCTCTTTTTTTAGTGTTTAAAACTTTGTAAGTGTTAATTACCATTTATGAAAGCCTTTTGTCATGACATGCATTGTTCTATACTGCCTAACCTTCTTGAAAGGAAAGCACTTAAAACAATAGGACAGCGCATGAGAAAACAGCAAAGATTTTTTCTTGTATTTGAACTAAAACGTCAAGAGGGGTCAAAAAGTCTATCTGAGAATAAAGTTTCCTCCAAAGATGCTACATTGCCCAAATTCACAATTGATGATAATGGAGAGTCCTGCAAAAGTCAACAGTTTCGAAACAAAGTTTGGAAGGTGAAGTGAAATGAAGAACTAAGTTGCTACTGAAGTGCGAATACGAAGTGCATGCGATATTTACTCGCAACTGTGGAAAGGCAACCTAAATCGATGGTGACCTCATTTTTTTTTAACTAATTCACTTCTTATAGTTCACATCTAGAGTTTAAAGGATAAATCAGACATATGAAATAACTGCTCAAAAGTAAGTTACATTTCGCAATTGCTTCAACAAATGCAAAAAACTATTAGGCTTCCGAAAAGACTGGTGTTAAAATTTTTTTTGGAAATAAATGTTTCGATTGTAATGAAAGTAGCTACACGAAGATGCACCGTATATCAGGGTTAAAAACTGTACGGAAAAACAGGTTCACAACACAAAATCAGGGTTTATACGCCAGCAGTTAATAAAAAAACACAGAAAAGAGGAGTAGTTTATATAAATATTTAAAATAAATTATTAATATATGCAATTTACCCGAAATGATAAGCACCTTAATTTTGAGAATATTTTTTTTTTATCTAAAGTAATCAACATTCAAAACAAAAAGAAGACACTTCAAAATAGGAAAAACAATTCTGTTCTTCTTATATTCTTCTTTTTCTTATATTTCGATAGCAGTCAATGGGAAAATTAATATTTGTACACTTAATTAATTTTTTTTTATTCAACAATTTATCTTTAAAGGATGATTTAACAATATTTATGTATTCCAGATTTTATTAAAATTAAATTACACATTATTGCGTTTTTTAGTCTGGTTAACTCATTCCCTGTTAGTCTGGTGTTAATTGCATTTACAAACTAGGTTTAAGATTATGAGTACTATTTTTTATTAAGCTTTCTATCTATTTCATATATTTGCAGATATAAAATAATGCAATTATTAAGCAAGTATATTTATGTTGCTAGAGAATTTAATCCAGCTACAGAACAGCTTTCTTCTTCGGTAAGAAAAGTATTAGAGCCTGCTACCATAACTCGATTCAGATTCGAATCAATAAAGTCCTGCAAACCCAACACATTACCGAGTTACCCCTACGCCTTAAATATTCACAAATACAGGAGAATATTTTAAATAACATTTTTATAACTCTGAGCATAAAAGCAAGAACTTGTGCTATACGTAGTCACGAATATAATTTGTGGATTTGATATGATTCAGACAAGTTAGATTAGTAACAAAAACAACTCGCACTATTGGCAAACTACCACTTTTAGCAATGTAAATTTAGCTATAATAGTCATTCGAATTCCAACGTTGATAATATATTCTAAATCTACACATTCAACAAAATAAGCTACAAGCTGGCTCAATTGTTTACTGACAAGTAAGTAGCGACTAGCGTAGGAAAGCCAAAGATGGAATATCACTTTTAAATAGAGGTAGCAAGGAATTTTAACAGCGGGACACAAGTGCCAGAATCTCCCTCTCTAAGGTTAAAAACCCTCAGCTTAAATACTCTTAAAACCAATTTCCATTCTGGTCAGGAATACGGAAGGAACAAGTAAATATAAAGATCAAAATTATAATAACTTATTAGTTAACTTAAAAATCCTATAAGTCGTTTACTACTGTCTTGTGAATATAGTCCTTTCCTGTAATGCAGAGTAACCTTCTTGGTAAAAAAATGATTAAATGGCCGACGGATTTATCCATTTCTGAAGAATGCTTAAGAAGAAAGTATTCGACCATTGGGTTGAACTATTAGAAAAGAAATTCATTCAAAAGACCGTTGAATAATCTTAATAAAATAAATAAAAATAAAAAAGTGCGACTTATATACTCAAATAAATTTTAACATAAAAATTAATCTAAATCTGAGTATATTTATCATTCACTGTTCCCTTTTGAAAGGCGCGCAAAAGTATGTGAATTATTATCCTGACGTGTATTGTATAAATTATTTACAACTTAAATAAATTTGAAGTTTGTCAAATAAATACAAAAAATAAAATGCTTTTCCATTTTACTGTTCTACTCAAAGTGACGACTGAGAAAGGAGGTAGCCATTCATATCATCAAGTTCTGATAAAAAGATAAAAACTGAATATAAAAGATCCAATCTAAAAATGTAAATAAGATGACTTTTTTACTTTTGTTATTTAACAGAGCGAATATTTTTTTCAATGGTAGTTGAAAAAAAATGGTAGTTTGTTATGATTATAATTGTAGTAACTTAACAATTCGAGAAACTAATGGCCGATATCGAAGTCGAGTGCATTGAAGGAGTCATTTTTCTACTAGTACTATCAAATATGGGTATTGGAAAAGATTAATGTCTTGAACATTAAAAATAATAATGAATATTTTCAAATGTTGCTATTAATTAACTAAATAAATCAAAACATGCAAGAATAAGAACTTTGAAATAAGCCCTTGATCTACTAGTGTGGAAAAGTATTCATTCGATACACATGGTTCTTGCAAAGTTTAATCGCAAATTAGGTGTAAAGCCCTTTGAAACATCATTTGCTTTTCATATGGATACGTCTTTCAGAACGACAGATTACTAACAACATGTCATATTGTTTAGAACAGTTGTCTGCCACCGGATATCTTAAGTTTTAAAGATTTTGCGTACTTTTTATTATAATTATGTAACTTATTTTTAAAATAATATCGGTATTTTTCCATGTATAGAAACAATTTAGGTTTTAGAAAAAGGATATACCCAGAATTTCAATATTCTGTAGGATTTTAGTTTTACTCTTACGTCACGAGGAAAAGATAGAATCTGAGTTGGAAACCGGAAAGTGAAATTTTCAAAATTCCCTTTTTCCTACCCCCTCGCTCTTTGTGATGTTGGAAATGGCCCTACTTTTATCCGTTTCTATCCATTCGGCACAACAGTTTCTTGTCCTTCTGAGAAACAACAATAAAAAGGAATTCAGTTTATTAAATTTCAAACAGGGGTGGCATAAACAAGCGGTCACTGACAAGTGTATTGCCGATCCATTAACGGTTAATAACTATGAGGTAGGAACGGTTAATATGTCAATGACGTAGGAACGACTTCCTTTAAAAAAAGTAGATCTCTACTTTATTGCGCCAAAGTTTAATGGAAAAGAAACAACTCTTTATTACCATCATCACTCGGTTACACCAAGAAACGATGGAATGCAAGAGCTGAGGTGAATCAACAGACATGTGATCAACAGACCCGTGTTATGAAGAGCGAATAAAAAAAGATTTAGTTAGATCTGTATGAAACATTTTGAAGATATCACTGATTATGTCACGCTATCCCTTATCACTACCCCTTATCACTGATTATGTCACTCTATGGGCTTCCTTATATTTCATATACTATGCATATCCCCTGTAAAGGTATACTAATACTGCATAGCATATTTCTTATCTTTTATGATGTGTAATTTTCCCAATACTGAAAAATCTAATGTTATGTAGTAATCTAATAAGGAAAGATATAGTTAACCAGATAAATACGACATACTATACGAATACATTATGAATTTTTTTAAAAAATGGCTCTTTTAACAGCTGATGGAATTCATGACTGTAATATCATATCAACTTCTCTGGTTGCAGTGTCATTCATAATATGGGATACAAACATACATACGGTGAAACGTTAAGCAATTACATGCTAGCTAGCAAGAGAGAAATTTTAATGCATTATTCTGTAATATTCATATATGGCTAAATAATCTCATACAGTTTTGGCTTTGTATATTACTACCGCAAGTTGCTTTCCATTTCTAAACAATGAAATGCTAGGAAAACTGGTCAATATATGATGTTTTCTTAACTGGAAGACTTGCAGAGCTTCTGAAACCTATCTAATCCTGTGTAAAGGACATAAAACGATGCGCAAAGAACTTATTTGATACTATGAAAGGAAATTTACGCCTTAACTTCCCGCAATATGTTTCGAGGCCAAGACTTTAATTCAGATAAGAATTATTAGGTATTTAATGATAAGAAGATTACTGAATTAATTTTTCGGCATCTTCATTTTCGAAGCAAATCTGTTTCATGTAAGTTTCCAATAGCAATGTTCATAAGCATCTTCTAAATGTATTGGTATATGATGTCTTTAGACTAAATTAAAAGAAACAATTTTAGAGAAGAAAATAAAATAGCACTTTATGATGCCTCAAATTTCAACAAGTGTGTTTAACAGACGTTGATTTTAACGGCCTTTTGCATAAATTATACAGGTGCATGGAAACTTAAACGGTGTGAGTAAGTACTGCAAGTTAAAACAGCCGAGTAAGATCGCCAACCCTTCAATAAAAATCTTAAAACGCCTGTTTCACTTCTTATCAAAGCTTTATGTATTTCTGCTTACTTTTTTTCTAAAAAGAATTAAGCAAGATTCTTGTTTGGTGAACGGATAAGTTCCATTATTGTACGGGCTTTGTTGTGAACATAAAAGGAATGTGCAAAGAGTCCGCAATGTACAAGTTTGTAATATACAATTGACTTAAATCAATGGAATTTTTCCTTATAGAGGAGGACCGCTTTTAGGAATCATAAATACTTCCTGTTATTTATTTTTGTTTAGTTACGTTTTGTGACTTTTCTGAATAAGCTTCGTGCTTAGTTGAACTACGTGTTTCGTTTTAACGAAGAGTACAATTGAACGAGGTCTAATGAATCCCCTCCCCCCAAAAAAAAGTAATATGCTATTTTCTACAGTTTCAAATTTAAGTACTAATGTGAATCTATTTTTTCTAACTACTTGGAAGATACTGGGTCCTAAACTATTACATTGTAACTGGAGCAGAAGAAACTGAATAAAATGAGTAATGGTGCCCCTTAAGGCTGATAAAGGGAATAGACGAACTGTTATTGCAAACATAGTTATCCATTTTGACTTTCCGAGACATGTGAAGGTTTGGGTTCAAAAACTAGAATCTATTCGCACTACATTAAATCACTTACAGAGAGAATGTAAATGTTGCTTATGTATATCGAGAATCGACGAGGCTTCTAGAAAATGGTGAGGTTGTTTTCTGTCAAGACAAATTTAATAAAACTATTTTTCTACACCACATGCCTGCCTTATACATTCAAAGTATAAAGAGAGAAATATTAAATTTTTAACTAAAAGAAGTAATAATCAGAAAGATTGGCGGTTCCCAACCTTTTTTCTTTCGCATGCTCCTTAATGATACTTAATTATTGGGTTGGCAAGAAAGTAATTTCTGTTTCCCCAGATAGAGAGTGCAATGTTCGTTTTGTTATTTTTCGTCAATCTTACATAATTTTTTTAAGAAAGGTTAGCTGATACTTTTAGTTTGCTATAGGATCAAATTCCGCGTATTTTTGTTTAAAACTGTTACTTTGAGATCAATTTTAACATGAGGTGTAAAACTAAACATTTTTGAAATATTTTACCTTTCTATTTTCATAAAAGCAAGAAAAGGCACACAAAGAGATACATGAATTTACGATGTTGATTGCTTAAGAGGACGCATGTGTCAGAATTGGTTTAATAAATTTCATTCTCGAGATTTTTCACTTGATCACCGTTCTGGCCACCTTCTGAAACTGATGATGATAGAATTAAAATCGTAACTGAATCGAATCGTCATGACTGTGCGAGAGTTTACAGAAATATTAAAAGTATCACACACAGCAATGGAAAATCATGTAAGATGTCTTGGACTCGTTAAGAAGCTCGAGATTTGAATTCAGCATGAATGAACTGAAAGAAATTCACTTGACAAAACCAATCAATATTTGTGATACGCATTTCAAACGTAACTAGTTCTAACTTACGTGCTTCGCCAAGCTAGGTGCCGGAACTAAGCCATCGACTGTTTTTTTAAATGGCCTCACTTTGCATGATTAGCATAATATCCATTTGATTAGCATAATATCCGATACAAATGATTAAAAAATATTAATTCACTGAAATTAAAAGTTGTAAATAAAAAAAGCCTGGAAAAATGTTTACGAAACGGTAGAAATATTAGTACGTAAGTTCTTTCTTTCCCTTATGTTTTTCTGTCAGGGGAAAAATGTTAATTAGCATAAAATCTCTGATAGCAGTTAATTACACAAAATATAAAAAATTACTAAATTTGTTCTCTCACGGCAGCATAGACACTTGTGTAACATTCGATTGAAATATTCGAAATAATAATTACGCCTTAAAGTGTACATTAAGTCTAAAGGTATTGTTGAATTCTGTAGATTCTGTTTTGTCTGAAATCACATGGTAGTAATTTATATTAATTGACACAAAAAGTATTGAGATAAATGGCTTTGTCAAGATAGCACGCACCTTTCGATGGTTTTGGCGACACTCAGGCGATATTCTGGTCCGGTTCCTGTGGAATTGTAACTGGTCCGATCTCTATATCATTGTAACTCTGTCCGGCTTTATGTAACTGTAACTGTGTACAAATTCGAGCAATTTCGAAAAATCAAAGGTACTGGAAATTTCTCGGCGGGCGGGAGAAAACTATATAAAGCCGGAGAGAGCATAAGTTTTCATTTGGGTTCAGAGTTTAGATCAGAGCATTGAGAAACTACCATGCGAGTTTTGCTTTTAGATGTGCTTTGTATTCCCGTGTGTTCAAAGTTCTTATTATTTTGAACAAATCCGAAATTTAAAATACAGATTTCCAGGTGTCCATATTTGAATAGAGGACTACGTAATTCCAAAATTTGATGGCTCTAGGTATTGAAGTTTATACACAATGCGAGAAACATACATACATGCATGTAGATTTTTCATTATTTAATTTCTTCAAATATAATACAGGGCGCTAATACTTGGTGGCAACAATTTGAAAAGTGATTCAACACTTAACTACTATTACTAGTACTACTAGGTAACTACCGCCTGCGCTTTGTCAAACTAATAAAAGGTGTATGATTACTTTTGCGAAACGTTCCAGAACTGTAAATTATTTTATTTATTTATTTTATTTTTAGGCCAAAGGAGAGCTAGCCTAGAAGAGCTTTTAGTCTAGAACCGGCATTTGCGTCGAATCAATAAAAGTGTTGAATCACTTTTCAAATTGTTGCCACAAAGTATTAGCGCCCTGTATTATATTTGAAGAAATTAAATAATGAAAAATCTACATGCATGTATGTATGTTTCTCGCATTGTGTATAAACTTCAATACCTAGAGCCATCAAATTTTGGAATTACGTAGTCCTCTATTCAAATATGGACACCTGGAAATCTGTATTTTAAATTTCGGATTTGTTTTATTACCTACTTCATATTTTGTAAAACTTTAACAAATCCTTGATTAAAAAAACTCAACGTTTTCAAAGCGAGTAGGGACAACACTGTACGGAAAATAAAAATTTTATCCCCAGTCCCGGGAGGCTGTCTATCGAAAGATGTGCTGTTTTTATATATATTTTAGCGCAAAGGGGTGTTAGCCTAAATGCTCTCGAAACGTGTATGTATGTGTAAATGAAAAAAGACCCCTTTTGGTGTAATATAAAAATCTGAGAACTTTCCTTTTTTATAATATATTTATTTATTTTGAAAAGAAAATTTCATCAAGCTGACATTGGTTCTGTGGGCATTCAATCCATTACGCGCGTAATAATATTTTACT
This sequence comes from Stegodyphus dumicola, assembly GCF_044657685.1. NCBI lineage: Eukaryota > Metazoa > Arthropoda > Arachnida > Araneae > Eresidae > Stegodyphus > Stegodyphus dumicola. Next base: position 120,753,996 of record NC_140771.1, read on the forward strand.
TTAATACAAATATATGCTAAAAATGAAACTGCTGAAATTTCATGTGCATAGATAGTTTCAAACGCAATCTAAGAAAGAAACCTAAATCTTAAAAAATATCCTAAAAGTTATTTTTTTTTCACGTTACTAAACAAATATATTTTAATTTTCTTCAGTTTCAAGAGTGTGATTATTATAGCTTTAAGTATTAATTATTTCAGTTTTAATCACATAGCATCAGAATTATGAATTCAGTGCACCCATTTAAATTTACCTTTTAGCTCAGGGATTAATAGCATTTTTTGTTATTAATATTGTTTCTTATTAATATTTTCTAATTACTATACTCGTTCATTTTATGTAAGTCATTTTCACCGAATCTCGTGTGTAACGTATTCCAGAATTAAGCCCAGGCATATTATTTTTTAGACCATCAGCTTTCCATTTTTATTTCCAAATTGGAAATTCTTTTTTGCATTTTTTTATTATTTTAAATTCTTTATTTATTTTTAATTAATTTACTTTGAATTAATTTGTTTCCTCGTAATTTTGACTTCAAAATTTTTTAACTTTCGTTTTACAATATTTGCTTTCGATCTATAAAGTTTTTTCGCAGTTCTGCTTTTTCTTCATTTAAAATTTTAATTAATATTTATTTAGCACATTGCTTTTAATATTTAATTAGCACATTGCTCTTGATTTTCCCAATGAAAATTCTTATCCTTTTTACTATCTTTATATATGCCCACCAGCGGCTGAGCGGTAAAGTCGCTGAACACTGGTAGTTCGCTCCGAGGCTCGAATCCCGCGAACGGGCTGGCTGCATGGGTGTTTTCATATGTAACGTGTATACGAGACAGTTTCCCTTAGAAAGTCCTCCACGAAAGCATCCCTCCCCTTAGGCAGATAGCCCTTGAGGCTTTGACATAATCTCACACACACACTATCTTTATATACATATATGATAATTTTGGGGGGGTCACGTCGGAGCTGTTTATATGTCGTTAATTAATAAAATCTGAAAAATTTTAATTTGTTTCCTCTTTAAAGCACTTTAATTATTTTAATTTTAACTAAATTATATTTATTGGGGTTTTTCTATTATTTTATATGTGGTTTCAGCATTAAAAATCATGTAGACATAATTCAGAATTGTGTCTCTATTGAAAATTCATTGGCTGTTCCTTGAATAAGACTAAGGAAATTATTTAAACTAAATTATCTTTATTGGCCTTTCTGTTATTTTTTTAAATGCTTACAAAGTTATGGATTCAGTTACGAAGTTACGAATTGATTAGGTAACATTTAATTGCATATCGTACAGATCGTATTCAATTTTTCGAATTGCCGCCTTTGCATCAAAAGGTGTATTATAAGAGAAATTTTGTCTTGAAAACTGAATGGAAAATCCCTTACGGTATTAAGTTCTCAAAATCATATCCTGATTCATAGCAATATTGGACGATAGGAAATAAATGTTTGTTCCCCTTCCATAACCAGTTAACAAAATACGCATTTGAATATGCTCTGATATAATAAATTGCATATCAGAAAAGAGTAAATCACCCAACATCAAGGCAAACCAGAGGCAATAAATATCGCTTATGAATTTGTTATTCAATATCTAAGGGTTAAATTTCACTTAGAAAATTCGCTTATAGTTATTTTCAAGCCATAATGGCCTTGATTGGAGATGGTTTGTGGCAGGCAAAGAAAAGCATGAGCTCTCTGTCGATAAACTGACAGCCCACAATTACAGGCAGAAAAACGGAATTTCGATAATAATCAGCACTATAATTGCAAGATTGACTTTAGGTATTATTTTATTCAATGGTTCGAGTTTTCCAAATAACATGGATCTTGATTTTTATCGAACAGAGGTATCTTCCTGTTTTGGTTTTACGCACATTAACTACTGTTCGCTTGAGAAAAATGGCCAGTGCTCTTTTATTTAATTTATTCACTTATTTATAATTGTTAAATTTATCTCCTCGTGTTCCACTACTTGCCCAAAGTACACCCACGAGACTTGGTGCATAAATTAGTTTAAATTATAGCATTAACATAATAAATAAATAAAGCGTGATAACACAGGGGGATGAAGACAAAATAATGTTCTAGATCCTAATTAAAAAAACCATTAAATTATTAGATATTTAAATTGAGAATGAAATTCTGAAGCGAAGGACTAAAGCGAAAATTTCCTCTTTAGTCCAGGAGTTTTAGTGTAGATTATTTATGTTTATTAACCCATTATTAGTCTAAAGGGGCAATATGCCCTGAAGGACTATTAGTTTCGTTTCGGCTTTTTGCGTTGGTTCGCTATAAATGTCCAATTCAAATTTTAAGTTGTTGCCACCAAATATTATCGCCCTGTATTGTATTTAAAGAAATTAAATAATGAAGAATCTGCATAAATGTATGTATGTTTCTCGCATTGTGATAAAACAGCGGTTTCTAGAGCCATCCAATTTTGAATAACGTACGTTTCCACCCGAATATGGGTATCTGGAAGCACAAATTTGGAATTTGTTTTATCATTTATTTCAAATTTCTAAATCTTTAACGAATTTTTGATTAACAAACTCAACGATTTAAAAGCGAGCAATGGCAACGCTCTACGGAGAGGAAAAAAAAACCTTTTTATTTCTAGCGCGCAACTGTGTATGGGAAATTCTAAAAATATGCTCATTTAAGAATTGTTTTGCAATATTACTATTGATCTGAATTTTATAGTTTAAGTGAGAAGACCCATGATATTAAAAAAAATAAAGGTAATGCGTGAAACGTTAAAACCGCCCCTTAGGACGTAATTTAAAATCTGAAACCTTTCAGATTTTTTTATATATATTTTATCTTTTTATTTGAATTATACTACACCTTCTAATTTTCTTTAGGTATGACTAGGATGTAAATGAGATAAGTGCATATAAAAGCAGAGTTCTAGAAATTTAAATAGGTATCTCTGGTGACGAAGTTTATTACAGTACTATTTTCTCTACTAGCCTTGAGAATTAGGTTATCCAGCGTTAATCTTTTTGCTAGCCGAATTACATGTGTATTTAGTTATAATTTAGTCAATGATTGTGAGGCATTTTTCTCTCAATAAATTTTCCTTGAAATTTAATGCACATTTTATGTTATCTGATATTTATATTTATTTTATGTTATCTGATATTTATATTTATTTTATGTTATCTGATATTTATATTTATTTTATGTTATCTGAATTCCACCTGAAATCTATGTATTTAATTTCGTAGACAGTTCTGAATATTTACTCCGCAACAGTTATGGTCTGAGTACAAAACTTAAATCAACGTTTAAAATTATTTACGTCTTTAACAATAAAAAACTATTCAAAGTTCGAGAAGTCAGTGAGTGAGATAAGACAACTTGTTTGCTCTTCATTTCTTTTTTTAGAAAAAGAAATTTGTAATTTATGAGTAATATTAGAAATCATAGAATTTAAAAATTTTAAATTCCATTAAAAGTTTCTTAATTAAATTCAGCAACATACAATACATGTATTTGTCAAAAAATATTGACGATGTATGAAAAAACTTTTTATTGAAAGAATCGCTTCTTTTAAAATCGCTTTTGTTAAAAACTGCAAATTCACTGTTTAAATGTGTTTAGTTATATTCAGATAAAACGACTATATTAATAATTGATTATATTAATAATTAATATAGCTGGACAAGCAACTATGATAACCAAAACAGATCGTTAATAATATCAATCTTCTTCCAATCTATATTAACAATATAATAAACATTATTTTGTTTTTTGTTGCTATGAGTTACCAGACTGGCAGTGTTGAGTTGTAGTAAGCAGGTCGCCACAAAATAAGGCTGTGTTACATCGTCTCAATAGGTAAAAGTATGCTTAGCAGTATTTTAACAAGCATGTAACGGTATCTCAAATTCATTATGCTGTTCAGTTTATGTACAGATGTTGAACTTCATGTTAGAGGAGTTGCATGTTAAAATCCAATAAAACTGCAGAGACACAAAGTAGATTTACTTTAATCCCAAACTATATATTTAAAGCAATAAAACAGTTTTTGAATAAAAAATAATGTTTTAAATAATTTTGCAAATGATATCACATTTTATAATAAATGTGGTTATTCGTGTATAAATACAAATAAATAATTATTGTCGCTGTTGTATTTTAAAGAGTATCTTCCTACGATATGCAGATTTTGAAATTTTGCTTGAAAGACTGAATATTTTCTTTATAAAAAAGAAACACATACGGCTTTTGTTTTTTATTTTTTTAAATTTTTATTCTGGCTATAACTGTCAGCTTATTAAAATGTGAGATAAAAAGAAAGCAGACATAGTAGATCCTTCCAGAAATGTAAAAATCTTTTCATTCGAGTGAAGAATTATACAATGATTTCAAAAACAGAACTAAATGATTTTTTTTTCTTCATAACTCTAAAATACAAAGTGGGAGAGAGCACTCTACGTAGAAACGCTCACAGCGTAGCTGAGTTTCACACAAAAATAATAGTTTTCCTACATAGTTAACTTGCGAGTTTGCACATACGGAGATAAAAGCGAACCTTTAAATGTTTAATTAATTCATTAAATACAAACTGAATCATCACGTAAGTTTTGCTTTTTTTCAGCAAGAGTTATAAATTAATATATTCGTAGAGTCATGGCAGGTACATCATTAATTCTGAATGTTGCTAATTCACTTGCTTTTCTAATTGAGGGATTTGCCTGTAATAAAATAAGTACAGTTACAATAGTAAGTTTCAGAAACTGCGCAGAGTTTCAAACTGTTTAAAATTGAAATATATGCAATTTTTAAAATAAAACTAATGTTTGTAAAAAAGCAGGTAGTTGCACGATTTCTGTTTCAAATTAAAACAACGTTTAAAAATAAAATTTTTGAACCACCGTTTTGACCCTGTCCGTTATATGCCGTTGTTTATTTTTACAACTAGAAAATGCTTTCTTTCAAATTTTTGTATTTTACAAGAACAAAGTCACGGTTCTATTGCTGTAAGAGGATTTAGACTCTAATGAAAATAGCATTATTAATATCTTAGATAATTTTACTTGTAGATTATTTCTAGTTTATTTAATTTAGTAGTACACTTGACGGAATTTTATAATTAATATATTTAACATAAGTGGAAGATGAGAATTTGAGATGAAACTCTTTATTTGATAATTGAAGCATTAAATTCATTATGTTTCTTAAGAGGCAAAAATTAATTTGAAACTTTCGTTTATTTTGCAGACAATTTTTTTCAGATTTCGAGAAGAGAGGTATGGAACTTCAAGGAGCGAAAATATTTTGGGCACTCATTGAAGAATGTGGATCTTTCTTATATCTCTTTTGAAATTCAGAGAGATTTTGTACCAAAAAAAAAAAAAAAAAAAAAAAAAAAAAAAAAAAAACTACAGTAAATTTAAGATCGATTAAATTAGTTTTAATTTTGATATTGGTATGATTATTTTCTATAGCATTTATGATTTATTATAGTATTCTATAGTTTATTAAAATATGTTAAATATGGTGAATAATTCTATTGCTACACGACAAATGCTATTTGTATATCCGCAAACATTTCAGAGTACCTTTGGATTCATAATTGTCTTCCTTAAAAAGTTTGAAATGGTATAGTAATTAATGAAAAGCATGCAGTAATCTATGATTTTAATAGGAATTGGTTTTTGTTTATACTTAACACTTACTTCTCTTCAACTTTATATCGTTGCTGACGTGTAAAAAGAATGACAGTGCAAGATTCTTGGTTATGCTAAATATCATTATTTAAATATTTTTTGAGAAATACTAGCAACTTTCAGAAGTGATCTTCTTAGTCAGAAAAACTGATTAAAAGGGAAAGTTTATGAAAGTATTAGGATCCTTCAACAACCGGGAATATCAAAGAGACAAATTTTTACAATTTTCTGCAATAGTTTGCATTTAAAGTTTTGGTAATTATAATTCTTTAATGAAATCTACCGAAAATACCTGAGAGCTGAAAACTTCGTCTTCAGGCAAAGTAATCAAACTTATAGCATCGTGATATGTATCAAATGAAGCAAATGGTCAGCCAATTGACTAAAATTTAAAGGATATTCCATCTTCAGTTTTAGTTTGTTTGACTGTGGCAAAGTACGCGAGGACTATCTGGCTAAGAGGAGGACTTTCTAAGAGAAACTGGCTCGTATTCCCTTGAGAACCTTTCCCCATGATTTGATGCCAGATCGAACTACCAATGGTCAGCGACTTTAACTGCTCGACCATTTATGAGCCTTTCCGACTTCGAAGGAATTAAAATTTGAATTACGAAATTTTTGCACACTTGTTTGGAATTAATACAAATACACTACAGAAGAATGCTTCTTAATTTACCGTAAAATTACAAAACTTTAATTAATTTTTAAGGTCAATCACTATAGAGAGATTTTAATATGATTTTTAGGATACATTTCTTAAAACATGCTGCCTTAATAATAATAATAATAACAGTAATCTTAATAATTCATTATTATATCTGATATAATAAATCTCTGACATAATAAAATCAGTTATCTGATAGAATTAAATCATGCTTTTTGGAGCAAGAAAATTTATTAAATTGGAACAAATCTTGGAAAAATTTGCATCTACCTTTATTCTGAAACTTTAAATATCAAACGTCTTAAAAGAGAAAATTCTTTTATTTGGGTTCTACAGTATTTCTTTCCCGTGATGATTTATATCTTGTGCAGAAATCTTGAACCTAAGGCTTATGTGTGGCCTTTTGCTTTTAGATCATGAATCAAGAGAGATTATAGATCATATGTATTCTTCAGTTGGGTTTAAATTACAGTTCACAGCTCAAACGTATTTTTCTTTTGACTTAATGAAATATAGCTTCTAAAAGTATTTAATCACGCATTTACAACAATAAAAGATGGATCTTCGCCTTTGATAAGTAATTGCTTTGAGTTACGTAAGATTAAAATATTCCCAACTAACCTTCTTCGGAAACCTAGCAAATGTGCAATAATGTTAGCAGAAAAAATTAATTTCCTTAATACTATAGTATAAGTATACTTTCTTATACTATAGCGAGTATATTTCTTATACTTTAGTATATACTTTAGTATATTTCTTATACTTTAGTATATACTTTAGTATATTTCTTATACTAAAGTATAAGTATACTTATACTTTCTTATACTTAAAAGCGATTTCTTTTTCTATTTTTGTAACAGAGTAATTTCGTTTTGAAATCATTCTATCTAACTATAATGTATTCTTTTAAAACTATTTTCGCCGTCACGTCATAAATACTTATATACACAAATCATTATCACCTCGTTTTTATTTAATTTTGAATGTTTCCGGAAAATTGAGTTATATTTTTACCATATACAGTCTACGCTCATTATAACGACCATTCATTAAAAAGGATATAAAAAAGGACGTTATAATGTGTAATCACTGCAATAAAATGGCATTTAATACATTCTCATCTACTGGAGACGTTTTGCACAAATCATCATAATGAAATGATAGCTGTAATGAGCAGACGTTGTAACGGACTTTAACTGTGGTTATTTTACAGATATCTCAGAGAATAAGAACGGACTAAAACTAATGTGGTCAACTTGGAAATTTGGATAGAGACAATGACTAATTTAATATATATGTTGCCGCTATTTTTTTAGCTAATATTAATAAGTACGCCTTGAAAATAATACAAACGGCAGATGCTCGTTACGATTACTAGATGGCTGTTAAGTTAATTTGATCAAGATGGTCATTAAGTTTATTTCATATTACATTTATAAACATTGTAGTACCAAGACAAAATGCAGTAATACATACATAAAAACCGTATTCTGAAAATATTCCGTAAACGTTAAAAATATAAAAACATATAAGCATCAAGAAGTCATTAGTTGAAAATTATAAATCTTGATTAATTTGTCTCGGAAAGCCAGTTGCTCATTCGTGGAGTACAACAGCACATAAAATTATTATTTAAGTTGAAACATTGAAAGAGGTAGACAGTTAGTTATTTTGCAGTTAGTCAGTTATTAGGTTTTTATAAATTACAAAGACTCGTTTTAGTTGAAACTTTTCTTGTGCAAGCTCGCAAGGCTTACCGCCATTTCTTATCACAAAAATAAGCACCTGTCTTCGTTGTTGTACGAAAGTACCTTAGCTAATTGCCTTGAGTTATTCACAGTAAACTCCTAAGAAGCTAAACGAAAGTGCAGTGAGTAATAACCATTTAAATACCCTTCTCGTGTCAAGAAAATTTATTTATTCCAGAGCACGTGCCTGAGGAGTACTTCTGCTGATCCAATATCTCTAAGTGCAAGAAGGAATCTGGAGCAGTGAAAGAGATTAATCATAATTGTCTCACGCCATTTCCAGCCTCACTTTCTTCTGCCAGAAGACAGAGAAATTAAAAGAAAAACACACCGATAAAACAAAATAAAATGGAGGATAACTGAATCGAAACAAAAGTTATGTCGCTTTTGACCTATAATTCCACTTTCGGTAACCTTTTATGCTCGCTATTGTAGCTGGCTGAGGAATTTTTATCCCTTTTTTTTTTCCGATGCATCTCTGCCACTTTGTGTGCCGCACCCGACAGATCCGTCAAGGTTGAACTTTGGGTTAAAAAAAGAAAAGTATAAAGGAAAGAGTTTCACTAATTTCGGGCCCACCCTCACCTCGGTTGCTGATCTTGGGAGGCAAGTGATCGACCTTGGCTCTGGTTTTTCTGCGGCGAAACAATTAGTACTGCCCATTAGATATTTTTAAAATGATTTGTGTATTCAGCAGCGTCTATGAGTAGCTAGTTATTGGGCATGATTGCAACCTCTCAGTGAGTGTCGCCTCGAAGATATTTAAACTAACAAATTAAAAATAAATGTAATAAATTAGACATTTCTCAGAATTTGTTATTTTTTAAGCTAAAATCGGTAATTATTATATTAAATTACTAATATATTCGTACTAAATGTCACACTTTATTTATTAATGTAAATACTGTATATTATTAAATGAAACTACTGTTACGTTATTACACGTAGTCATATTAATATAAATATGGGAAAAATTAATTTACCTTTGATTGCATTTGAACAATGCGTATACTTCATAAAAATAATATAAAACGGTTAACGCCAATAACGGTACAGTAAACTTAAGACGTTAATGTCGTCATATGCTATATGCTATTATTAAATGAAACTACTATTATGTTGTAGGGTTTATATTTATTTTAACTAACATTTATTTTAAGTTTAAACTATTTTTCCTGTCAAGCCTTACTTTCCACTGGAATTGCCAATGCCAGAGTATGTAAATTTTAGTAGAACGCGCAAGGATTCAAATTGTCAGCGGAAGTAATCTGAGTTAAATAGAAAGGAAACGAGTTCGAAAGTGTGCTTTCTTGCTTCACGAGCGTGGAGGTGGCTAGTCAGAAATTGAAGAACCACGCGTTTCGGCCTGTGTGCTTGCCTCGGCAGATTGTTAATCTTTCAACGTAATATTCAGAAGTTTGCTGAATTATCAGCGGTATTTTAGAACGCGGTGAGGTTAGTTACGTTTAGAGAGCCTCGTAGTTAGTCACTTGTTACTATTCTTTAGTTTTTTATTTTTATTTTACCGCCGGGTCGGCGTAGTTTGTGAGCGTAAAGAGCACGCATTTGTAATATCTAAAGTTGAATAAAAAGAGATTTAAGCCCTTCTCAAGACTTTGCCTACTTTCCAGTTCTCAGCAGTCACCACTATTGTTGCGTGCAGGTTGGAAGCGCGCAACATTACAATGTCATTACACGTAGTCATATTAATATAAATATGGGAAAAATTAATTTACCTTTGATTGCATTTGAACAATGCATATACTTCATAAAAATAATATAAAACGGTTAACGCCAATAACGGTACAGTAAACTTAAGACGTTAATGTCGTCATATGCTATATGCTATTATTAAATGAAACTACTATTATGTTATTACACGTAGTCATATTAATATAAATATGGGGAAAATTAATTTACCTTTGATTGCATTTTAACAATGCGTATACTTCATAAAAATAATATAAAACGGTTAACGCCAATAACGGTACAGTAAGCTTAAGACGTTAATGTCGTCATATGCTATATGCTGCTCTATCACTAAATGATGAGGATCAAATTTAACGAGCAGTACTCTGACTTACCTGCTGTAAGGGTTAAACAAATTTAATCCCGAATATCTCTGATTTGAGCCGAGTAAAACATATTGCATTTTTCCTTTTTTAGTTAAGTCTGCTTACCATATCACAACATATTTCATGTACTATAAAATATTACTGAACCCGGAGACTGAATTTTAAACCAGAGCCTGGAGGTCTGCAAAACTCAGAGTTTACGGAGGGATATCGGAGAGATTGCATACTTGCTTACAATATACTCCCCCTTTTAAAGGATGACTGGGGTTTTAGGGGACCCAATCGCGAAATCCTGGGGGGTGGAGAATCATAATCCATAACTCTTTTACTTCGGGCGCCACTGTAGAGACATCAGGATATTTCGGAAGCATGAAAAATGAAAAAGGAGCAACGCCTTCGCCGGGAATCGAACCACGGACCTCTGGAATACACGCCTAGCGTGCAGACCACCACACCACGAAGGCACGCCAAGAAGGCGGGAGAAATACCATATAAAGTTACAACAACAACATAATTCGACAACTTGCCCCAGGCTACTTGAAATTTAAAATAAGCTTGCATGACTACGTTAAAGGAATTGATAATAAATAGTGGGGAGATTAATTAACTAATTATAAAACCAAGCATCTATCTATCTGTCTGCCTGTATGTATATATGTGCGTATATAATCCATTGAGGAGATTGAATTTCCCCAAAAATAGATAGTGGGTAACCTCCAAAAATTTGAACAAACTTCTCTGAAAACTAGTCAATCTCCATGAGTGTATCTCTCGTCTTAAGTTGCCCTTGTGGGCCTTATCTTAAGTGAGCGGCTAAAGAAAGAAAAATATCACATAATTGTCTCACATTCTGGCCAATAAATTTCATTCCGCAGGTTTAAAAAATATGAAATAAAATCCAAGTACTTGTAAAATTAGATAATATGCAGCAATTAGCATCCATGTTTATTCATCATAAAAATATGCTATTATCCATATATTACATGACCAGCTTTTGAATAAAGAATTTTCTATTAATGATTCAGAAAAAGTTCTGCAGTTTTGGAGCTAAATTTTGATTTATCTCTTTTCGAATGGATAATTATTTTCTGCACTTGTATGTCTTGATACTGCATAAATATTAGCTTATTTAGCTAAACAAATGAAATTAGTTCAGCATAGTATATTGAAACATGTAAGAGGAAATTTTCAAATAAATTTCTAAATACAATCAAACTGCAAGCAACATAGTTTCATTTTTTAGATTGATGCTTAAGGAAAATGCACAGGGAATTAAACTCGTCTTACAAATTGTTTGTTGTTTCAAATTTTATTTATCAGATAGCTCAAATACCATCGAACTCTTAGTCAGTAACAAGCAACTGAAATTTTATTTTCTTAAAGTAACACTTTCTGTATACAGACTAAATTTACATTAATTTAGGATGTAAACTCATACTAGTTATTTGAAGAATAAATTGAATAAAATAATTGTGGCTTGGATTCGTGATCTATCTGCCTTAGGTCTATGTATATATATATATATATATATGAAGTGTTATAAAGCGTTTCAGAATTAAATTTTAAGCGAAATACACTTTAAAAGTGTAAACCAAACTGTATATTTTTCAAATCAAAAGTAAACAGCTTTAGAAAATAGATTGGTAAATGATAAAGAAAGTAAGAAATGAGCAATATAATAATAAGCAGTGTAACAGATGAGCAGAATAATAGAGAAAAACATTCTTTGGATGTATTGAGAGATTTCAATGGCGGCGCAAACTATTTGCTGCTGATTGCCTGATAGAGGTATGCAATCAAGCCTTCTTTTGCCAAATGACCATCAACACAAACGAAATGATTCTCTACCAGATATGTAATGTATGGCGTTAGAAGTAGCTTTTATTAACTACAGTAATGCTGCACGTATTCCTATATACTACAAAGTAGATATATTTTCAAATTGTATTAATCAAATACATTATTGAAATATAAAATAAAAATTTCAAGTATTTGGAGTTGTATTACTTTTTTAAGCAATATATTTATAATTCTGCTTTTAGACTGATCATTTTGTTAAGCAATATAATTATAATTCTGAAGGTAAACTAAGATTTTATATCACATCGAAGGGAAACCTTTTGGAACCTGGTTTTTCTCCTATGCGGTAGGTAAATTAAAGGTAACCCGAGATGCGTAGCTACGTATAAGTAGTACGTACAGTGGCATAATATAACGATACAAATCAAAATTTGGAAAAAGTTTACTAAAAGTATTTCTAGGATCAATCTGATGTTATAGTGAATAAAAATCGGCCATTCTGGACAATATGTCAATATAAGAAAAATTTAAAGAAAGTGGCAAATTCCTTTCATAAATTCGAGTTAAAAACTTTTTACCGTATTTAATTTATAACCGTATTAATATTGTTTTTTCCATTCTTTATCAACTAACCAGAACTCTTTGAAAGACATAAAGCCCTCCTTTTAGAAGAGAATAAAGTTAATGCTTTAAAAAGAAAATAATGTTGACCTCTGAAAGCTGGCAGTTCTCACATGAAGCTTCTGCTCACGATTAATTATTAAATGCACTAAAGTTTTTTAATAATTTATCACTTCAAATTATTAAGGTATATACGAGGGCCATCCAGGAAGTAGATTACGTTTCCGTCTGTGTCCGCTAGGGGCGGGGCTAGCGCGGCCATCTTGGGGTCAGAGCGTTGCGCAGCTCAGTCTGCATCTAGCCGTGCTAGTGAGAGGTTCGTGCTGTGCTCCGTTCAGATACTGTGACGGTTTGAAATGTCTGCGTTAATTGAAAATCCCGCGAGCTGCGAGGTGCGCTCAGTAATAAGGTTTCTGACTGCAAAAAACTGTAAACCGATAGAAATCTATCGGCAGCTTCGTGAAGTGTATGGGGACAACATTATCACTGAAGGTGGAGTGCGTCAGTGGGTCATAAGATTTCAAAATGCCCGAACCAATGTTCACGACGAAGATCGAAGTGGGAGACCCAGCATAGTGACCGCCGAACTTCTCGAAAAAGTCGATGCTAAAGTCCGTGAAAATCGAAATTTCACAATAATGGAACTTTCTTTGAGTTTTCCACAAATTTCGCGAAGTTTGTTGCACGAAATCATCAGCGAAAAGCTTGGTTACCACAAGTTTTGTGCAAGATGGATTCCAAAAATCTTGACAGAGGACCACAAAAATCAGCGAATGGCTGCAGCCTTGAACTTTTTGGACGCTTACCATAAGGATGGTGACTCTTTACTCGATCGCATCGTTACTGGTGACGAAACATGGGTGAAACATGTGAACTGTGAAACGAAATTGCAATCAATGCAGTGGGGGCACACAAGTTCTCCCCAAAAACCCAAGAAATGCATGCAAACAATGTCGGCAAGGAAGATGATGGCGACTGTTTTTTGGGACAGAAAAGGTGTAATTTTGGTGGACTTCCTGGAAAGAGGCACTACAATAAACTCTCAAAGGTATTGTCAAACTCTCCAAAAACTCAGAAGAGCAATTCAAAACAAGCGCAGAGGAATGTTGAGCTCTAAGATCTTGTTGATTCACGACAACGCCCGGCCCCACACGGCAAATGTCACTCGTAAAGTTCTTGAATCTTTTAAGTGGGAGTTGTTTCCTCATCCGCCGTACAGTCCCGACCTGGCACCGAGCGACTTCCACCTATTCCCAGCAATGAAGAAGTGGCTGGCTATGCAGCGTTTTGATGACGACGCACAGCTGCAAGAAGAGGTAACGAAGTGGTTGAAGGCGCAGGCGGCCGAATTTTTCGACGAAGGAATTTCCAAGCTCGTACATCGCTACGATAAATGCCTTAATTTGTATGGTGACTATGTAGAAAAGTAGTATTTGAGTGTGGCTTTCATCTGTATATAATAAAATTTGTTTCCTATACTTTGTTTATTTTTTTATTCCAAAACGTAATCTACTTTCTGGATAGCCCTCGTATTAAATTATCATAAGCGCTTTTCAAGCCTATCATTGAAGTACTTAATTTTTACATATACTCTCGGTCATTTTCATATCATATAATAGAAATACTTTATTTTTACATATATTGTCGGATACCGATTTCAAAACTCAACTCTAAATCGATGTTCTTAATACTCAAAACTCAAATAATGTGTAAAGTATTAACATAACACTCTTTTTATTCTTTGTAATATTAATAATTGCAACGTTTATATTTTAAAACATCTAACTACAGCTATGAAGACAATTCTCTCTTCAAATGCAAAACATAAGAATACACTTTCTAGTTGCCAAAATCAGAATTACAAAGTTACAAACATTAAACACGTGCAGTTATAATGACAATAAATTTAACACTCAGCTATCTACGTATTGTAAATGTTTATGTGTTTGCCTCAACAAACGAACAAACATGTAAATAAACTTAAAACTATTCGCACTTAACAGGAAAATTATTCACTAGTAGTTTGTGTTTTTGTTTCTTTTCGAGTATCTAAGTATTCGTGTTAAACTAAACCTTGATTATCATTTTGACAATCTTCCTAACATATTCGAAGATTAAATTTACATTTCCTGATATCAGTTATCCAAATGTAATGCAACAAAACTTAAACTCTTTTAGAAATCAATAAAATAGAAAATATCGTAACCCTTGGCAAATAAAAGCTTTTATGACCTCGTCTCAGATTCCCACAGCGTTATAAAAGCTTTATGGCTATAAGCACGAAATTTCTTGTGCTTTATGTGGAAACAAAAAAAGCGCGTAGATGATTAATTTTGCCTAAGATTAATTAAAAAGCAGTTTTTTAGAAACTAAACTACCTGAAATCTCATCACTTATGCCGACCTTGAATCCATTATCATAATTTCAAGCCAGATGTTGGTTTTACTGATTTGATTGGGTTTTTATCTATTAAAGAACCGGAATAATGGCTTGTATCTGAATCCGTCTTCCTCCAAAAGAAGAGTTATTCCTTTTCTTAAACAATTCTCTAATTTAAGATACAAGTATAAATTTAGATGTCAAACAACAAAAATCAGCGCTTTTTTTTTTTTTTTTTTTTTTTGAAATTTGAGAACATAACGCTGATTTTTGTTGTTTGACTTCTAAATTAATTCTCTAATTTGTTTTGCACAAAATTACTGTACGGCAAAAATTTAAATAATTAGGATTAGAATAATTTAGAATATGTAATTAGGGGATTAATATTTGATCATCCATCTGTGTGTTTTTCAAATTCGATTCTTAGACATCTTTAATAGTTAAATGATAATTATTTTTAAATTCCTGAGCACGTCATAGAAGAAAGTTAAGTATTCAAGTAATAAAAATTAATTTAGCTGGCTTTTACACATTTTTACAGTTTAATAATTTTTGCTAGATTGTTGCATTTGTCCTTCTATCTTGTCGAATAGTACAAAATGAACATACCTAAAATTATTGAATTTTATATTTCTCTAAAACTCCAAATAAATCGAGTTTTAATTTTGTTGGATGCTTACTTTTCAAAAGGAACTAATTAGTAAGAAAAAGGAATTTTCATTTTTATCAGTTAAAAGAGGCACTTTAGGATTTTTTAATACTTTAGCTTATTTTAAATTATTGAGAAAAATATAATTTTATTTTTAAAATTAGTTTAAATTTGAATTTATAATTTTCAATTTCTATCAGAAATTAATGAATCTGACTCTCAGAGTTGAGTTTTGCTATGCTGACTTAGCAAGTCGATACTGGTTTGCATATTTATTTTGTAATAAAGCTAAGGAATACTGAAACATTTGAATCTCTAAGTTATAAACACTATATGAGATTTAGCTATGTTTTTCTATTTTAAAACATTATCAAAAGGATTTTTTTAATTTGATTTTTATTTATTAATTTAGTTCTCCTTTTTTATATTTTTGAGGGGGGATCTATACTTCGAAAAATTAAATAATAAGTGTGGATAAATAAAAAAATAAACAAAGTTTTTCCATCCATAGCAAGACAGTAATTTACAGCCTTTTAAAAAAAACTACTATGTATCTGAATTATTGGTTTTTCCATTTTATTCATAATGCTTTTGGAACGATGCAAATCCCCCTTTATCTTAGATAAATCGTTCAGTTGGTAACTTTTTTTATCGGAACTAATTCTGAAATTCCAGTACTTTTTTTTTCAATAACATGTAATGCATAAGTATTCAAAGATGTGTTTATATTGATGTTAGAATAATACTGAAATCTGTTTCATTTAGGTAAAATCATATCATACGCATGTATTAGTTTTATAAAATTATCAAAAAACACTCACTTTTATTTATTTTTTCGTTAAGATACTGCATGTAGTTTAACTCTGAAAAAATTTGAATGTGTTTGTAAATTTTGTTTACTTAACGTATTAAATTTTGTTACTTAACGTAATTTAACTCACATTATTTTCATTTAATAAAAAATACGAATGAAGTGAGTGTGTAGAGTCAGGCTATTTCTATGCAGGAGACGTCAAAAATGAGCAATGTCCTCGCCGGGGCTCGAATCTCGGACGTCTCGAATACGCGCCAAGTGTGCTGACCATTACCCCACGAAGGCATTCTAAGAAGGCGGGCGAAATACCTTACTACTCACCCCCTTTAAAGGACGACTGGAGATTAGGAGACGCAATCGCCAAAAACCTGGTGTGGAGAACCATCATCCACCACCTCTTTTAATTCGGGCGCCAGTGTAGAGATATTAGGATTTTGATGTTGAGAGACGTGAAAAATGAGCAATGCGCTGGCCGGGACTCAAACCTCGTATCTCGATATGCGCCGAGTGGGCTGACCATTACAACAAGAAAGTATGCTAAGAAGGCGGGAGAAATACCTTATAAGTACTACAGATTTATTCCCAAATATCCCGCTATTGCGCGCACACATTATTTCCTTATACAAGAATCAGGATCAGAATATATCAGCCATATATTTCCCTCTACCCAAAATTACTTGCTAAAGATACAGTTTCTACCATAATTTCCCATTTCACTATACGTGACATTCCCTCAAGAACTTGGTGTGATAGGGAGGGATTTATTGTAATTAATACTGGTTTGGAAAATGGTACTATCCACCAGATCAAACTGCATGTTAAGAGATCAATACAATGTATTATGTCTTCCACAGTTCAACGAACTTCAGTTCCATTCTCCAATTTCATTATTTGGATGCCCAAATTCAGGGCCCAAATTCTTCAGTGGACCATCCTCAAATTGACAGGAAAGTGCTGAGCAAGGGTCAATTATACTTATTTGATATTTATGCTGCTATAAAGTCAGGTGCAATTTTAGAAAATGCAGCCGCGTCGGCTTTCACACTTAAGATGGCTGATGACAAATCGAGTTCTCAAACTGTGCGTGACATTAAAAAAAAAAAAAAAAAAAAAAAAATATTGCTTTTCTTTCTGGTTTAAAATCAAAACTAACAAAGATTTTAGTGACGATCCAAAGACAGTTTTCGAAGCCATCGGAACATCACAATACCTAACTCAAAATTTACTTCAAATTATTAACCAGTAATTCAAGGTGATGTTCTCTTTGTTCATCGTAAAAATTTAATCGTAGGAATAATTGTGAATGAAAATACATATCAGAAATCTAGAACAGCACCGACTGTTGATAGCGGGATCACTTTTCAAAAGAGAGGCTCTTCTACACTTCACCACGCCAAAACTCAACTTCGAAGCATCAGACTACGTCAATATGATGTGGTTGGGGAGTTGCAATTACGTATGATGATATCAAAAATCTATATATTAAAGTCTGGCACTTTGCTGAAATGGATTTACAAAGCTTCCCTTGTCACATCCATTCCATAGAACGGTATGTCAAACTTGTGGTCAAAGCATCTAAGAAGGCGTGTGCCAAAGTGAAAAAGTAAAATTATCGAAAATTACGAAATGTTTGCTATTTTTGGAAAATGTTGTGTTCTTTGGGCTTCTTAAGGAAACAATAAATGATTTAAAGCTGCAGGTTTTAAATACCTGCAGTGAAAACGTTTCCCCTCAACGTGTAGAAGATACGTGACGGAGAAATTTCCCGTCATGAATACAGATTACGAGGATTTAACCTTTAGTGTAAACTGGGCGCATCTGTCTATTTTAACATAATTCCATTCAGGATACCTTTTTATGATTAAGATAGACGATGTGACCCGTTCCAGGTGTATTTAAAACAAGAATGTTAGGAATTCTCTTACATGTATAGCATTTGCTGATTGTTTGGTAAATTTGTCAAACCGTTCACTGCCATACAATACAATTCCGATGTGGGAGGAGACAACATTGGACTTGTCTATTCAATAGAATTATTTGAACCAGAAATCTAATTAACAGTTGCACCAATGGATTTCTGCTGTGCCAGAAACTGCTGCTGTGCTGGAAGCTGAACGTTGTAGACTGTGGCCGATGGCTTGAGATATTGAGCATGAATAATAACCTCTTCTATCGAGTCAAACTTGCGCCTGAAGTACTGAATTGTATGAGACTGGTTTCTATATCCAGTGAATTAGTTCATCAATTAGTGAAACCTAAATTGATCAAATAGGCTCTATATCCAGTCAGGTAGGTTACACACGCATTTTATACAGTTGTAGTCATACTATCAGTTACTATCACCTATCTCTCTTTGTATGAGAAAGCTCTACGCAATTACTTAGGGAATAATGCAACTTAAATTCCTTGAAAAAGATTTAGCAACTATCACCAGTGCACTAACATCAAAATTATAGTCTTTAGCTTTGGTAGGAAAATAGCTATTCACGGAAAATAGGGAGCTATCATCCAGCGTTTCGGGAAAAGACACACTTTATGACTGCCTGGTGCGATCGAACAGTCGTGGTTTGAACTACTATATTTGTGGATAGTGAGGGTATAGAGCATTTTACAGCCAAACATGTAACTACAAGGAAATTAAGAGTATTAGAATTTTCTCGCCTTATGGCAAGGTGATGCTTTGTGGTGAACAGAATAAAATGTCGATGAAGAAACTGAATATAATATGGGCCATAGTTCTGACAAAAAGAAGGAAAATGTGGCTATGTAAATGGTTATTAAAAGATGCTTGTTTTGAGTTATAAAAACTATCATAATTATTTTCCTATTTAAATCTTATACCTTTTCCTTATGTTACAAAATCATGGTAAAATGAGAAACGAATTTCGCGAGGATGTGCGCTATTAATCCTGGTAAAAAAAAACAGTATTTTATACTGAAATGCTTAATCATCGGTATAGGTACCCGTATGCTAGTTAGTTCAATTTATTTGATTAATATGAAGTAGAAACAGAAACCACATGTCTTTAGTCATTTCTCAGCGGATTAAAGTAACTAAAACATTACATTTTAAGTACAGTAGGCTGTGTCTTGTATGCTATATTATTTGACTAAAGGATGTCGTAAAAATCAAGCATTCCAAGACGGGTGTGGGCACTTCCCTATCTTATTGACGTCATAAGAAAACAATTCATGTTATTTAACCAAATAAAGGGTGGATATATGAAAGCCTTCGAACTTCAAACCGACGCTACTGACCTTGAGAAAATATTTCATACTTTCAGTTCTGCATTTTTGCAAATTTCAACCTTAAAGAAACTCAAAAAAATTATCTATTCAGTTGCTTAAGAACGCTTTTGAGGGCCATGACTTCTGCATGCATCATTTATGAAATCCCACGCAGCAGGAATAAAATGCCCAACGACCTTTGAAGAAACTTGTTGTTGGTCTACAGTGCGTTGGAGTCATTATGAACATCTGCATTATTATTATTAAAATATAATAAAATAGGTAGAAAAATTAAATATGGCTTATTCAGATGCAAACCTTGATATATAAGAGCCATATTTAGATATTTCGAAACGAGTGAGCACTGCAGTTGGCAGAAAATTTTGGCAGTTTGGGGAAACAGTATTTTCCAGTTCGTATGTAAACATATCATGAGCTTGAAGACACCAAATTTTATATTTTGATTGGATACAATAAAATATGTTTCATTAAATATCTTTATTCCTCCTTGTAATAGCCAGTGTTATCCATTACATTAATTATATAAGAAGATATCTATTTGTATGAAACCTTCATGTCTCAGACATTTGTGCATTGTACTTTATCACCTGGAAGCTTTAATCTTATTAAGAAACAATGATCTTTTCATGTTTCTAATCATTATAAGATAAATAAGATATAACTGTTAAATATGTTACTTGTTTGACTTCTGTGTTAGATTCAGTATGGCAGACAAAGAATCACATAACGTAGTTTCAATGTCAGGTTTTTCAATAATACAGTATACGAAGAAAGAAGCATGAAGTGTACATAATTAGCATTTCATATAATTCTGCATACTCAAAACAATAGTGCATAAAGTAACAAAAGCTTTTCCAGTTAATTAAGTAGTTGAGGGAAAATAAGGCAAGTGATAATTCACGCACATCCTCAAATGTGAAATTAAAAAGGATGAATGAAAAGAATTTAATGAAAAGAATACTAGATTAAACCACAGAATTTCATGTTACCGCAATAACTTTTAATACCTGAACATATAACAAAAAAATTGCTTCTAGACTACAATATTCGCTGAACTATTTCATGGGATCTTTCTATTTATCTCTGTAAGTAAGATTTACGTGGTTTGAGACATTACTTAATGTTAGCATATTCACGTTTTTTCATCATTGAATTTTCCTCTTCAAATGAGGAAGGATTTCTTCTTCCTGTAGACAATAAATTTCAGGCTTTGCGTTTTTAGTCAAACCTTTGACATCGGTTCATGCCACCCGCATAAAGTCCTATAAGTTTTCAAAAATTACATTTGGGAATAATGTATTCTAATGCTTCTTTTTAATATTATATTGTTTAAAACTTTGATTTCCAGCCGTAAACAAGGCAGGAAGTTCTAAATGTTATCAATTTTATTCATCTTTCCCGAAACATAACGTTCCGAAGAAAGTTTTATATGTTGTTCGCTGTCAAACTTCAAGCGGGTTTTGCCACGAATAGTAGTAAATTAATAAATATTTTGATTAACACGTGATTATTTATTAAATGAAGCACGAGGGTTACCTGCGCTAATAGAATTTTGTAGGAATGCGATAAAGACATTAGAACTGTCATTTAGAAAATCGTAATTTTCCTTGTTCAAGCAATAAATTTCTTTCATGGGTCGTTTTATGTAACGTGAAACTACAAGGAAATACACGAGAACGAGAAACTATCACGGAAGTGCTGGTTTTAATAATTGCAAATGATTGAAAATTCGGTTGTAAATCTGTAAGGCCAAGAAATGCGGATTCATCGAAAATCGGAAAAAATCATTACATTTTCATTTTTTAAGGTTCTCTAAGAAATTTATTCTAATGAGAAGTAAATGCAGCGCGAACTCCTTTTTCTCAAAAATAAGTAAGAAAACTGAGTCTGAAACAGTAAATAACAGACTCGTACATACTTTTTTAATCGCTTGTTGAGTTCTTTATTGGCTTTGCGGTGAAACCCCACCCATAATTTAGGTTCAATTTGAATCCCAAAGGATGAGTGTTGTTTCACTTGGTTATTATTATTATTGGAAAAAAATCTGTTCGTAGAAATTTTTTTAAGAAACAGAGTGAATAATGATGTAATACGAACATTTTACAGGTGTTAATTTTTTATTTATTTTAGAATTTATAGCTGTTATATTTTAAAATGTACAATTAATCTTTTTTTCAGCAAATTTATTTCTAGTTGACAATAAGATATTTGTCACATAAGCATTCAAAACAACATTTTAGACATCTAGCACATTCATTAAATGACTGCATACAGCAATTTAGCTTTATGTTTCCGAAACGCAAGGTAAATTTCAAAGATAAACTAAAAGATAACTTGATTAACACTGATAAACGTCTGCCCCATACGTCGCCCAAAACTATATTTCCATCCACTAAATATTTCATAAATACATTTTAGCCCTAGAAAAATAATGAAATCCTTTTTGTAAATTGCAAAAACTTGATACAGTTTGTATACTCCGAGACAAAAATTAGGAATAAGCAAAAACATTTTACTTACATTTCGTTCTTTAGAAGTTTAAAATTATTTTTTAAATCTCTGTTTCTGTCTGATAACTCTCTGTTTCCACCTCCTCACAAAATGTTTAAACACAGTCTTGCAAACTTTCAATGCAGATTTTTTACTTCCAGAATTTTATTAATTCAAAAATTAATATTTCATTTAGAA
Organism: Stegodyphus dumicola; assembly: GCF_044657685.1. NCBI lineage: Eukaryota > Metazoa > Arthropoda > Arachnida > Araneae > Eresidae > Stegodyphus > Stegodyphus dumicola. The sequence goes on from NC_140771.1 coordinate 120,776,373, forward strand.
ATATATAGTATAAATCTCATTCATTTACATTCTAGTTATTTGTGTTTTTAATAGTTTCTGATGTATATATCCTTCCTTCCAAAATATTGGTTATGTTTCGCAAAATCCATACAGCAAATCTCGAAAGTTATGCATATTTCCACTTATTTCCTCGCTAATGTCCGTGAATTTTGCCTTTTTCCTCCTTGCGATAAAAGTAATGACGTAGATATGAGTTATCGTTTGTGTTGTAGTAGTAGCTTTCAGTATTAAGACCATTAGTAGGCCTCTATTATTATTATTATTATTATTCTACAATTAACCTTATTTTTAGCTTATTGATAGCTTTGTAAGGTATAATATAAAGACAAAGATAATTAAACTACATCATGCAGATATTTTATGCATCTTAAGGCCTATTTATATAACTTTGCAATTACTTTTAGCGCTGAGGAAAATTAAACGGAAGCAGTCTTTTTAAACAAACAGCATACATGATTGCTGAAATTATCTGAGGTTAACAGCACTGCATCTTTTATTTTTCCTATCGACAAAAATCCTTGCCTTTTGTCTACGGCGAGTAATTAATTTAGTCAGACTTTTACAAAAATCGTAAACACCCATGTCAAGTAGTTTGCAAAAAAGAGGCAATTAGTAGCTTGGAATTTTGACAGCTTGTGAGTACAAGGTTAACTATTTTTCTTCTTTAATTATTTCAAAACAAACTGGTTACTCGCTGACATCATCCTCAAAAGTGTTATTACTCCTAGCACTAAGCGGTATAAAGATGTCACGGTCTTCTTTACTCTTTGACCGTTAGCAAGGTACATTGACTCGGAAGATACATGCGGACCCACTGCCGGAGAAATTATTGCTATTTGTTTACTTATTATTTTCTGCCATCTGAAGGTCAATCATGACTGTTAAATTATTGGCCCTATAGAACATCATATTTTAAATGCATATTAGTTTATGCCACTGTTCATATTGAGAAAAAGCACCAATCGAAATTTTTTTAACTAGTTCAAGGATTTAACGCAATTTCTAGTATAGAAAATTGCAAATTCTCTATGGTATTATTTTTATTTATTTATTTATTTGTTTTTTTAATTTTAAAGAGCTTCGGCGTAGTTCCTTCATTTTTTATTATTGTTATAAATTATCCTTATCAGTTACATTAAAGTCATATAAAACTCCGAATCTGGAATGAAAAAAAATTACTCTCAACTGTTAAACCGAATTATCAAGTGTATTAAACTCCATGATAACAAATATTTTAAATTAAGTGGCATGGAAAAATCATTTAAATTTTCTAACAAGAGTAGTAAATATGACATATATATCATTCATATTGTTAGAAAAAATTGGAGAGTCATTAGGTTATTTTGAAGCAGGATTTATGAAAAAAGTACAATGCCCTCGTCGGGACTCCAACCTGGACCTCTTGAATACGCACTGAGTGTGCTACCGTTACACCACGAAGGCATGCAGAAAGGCGGGAGAAAATACACATTCCAGTGCTATAGCATTTAAGTTTTGATTTCCAGAATAAAGATATAACAATTTTATTAGTACAAACTATTATAGATATTTGCAGGTATTTTATGTACATTTGATTGCATTTATTTTGTATTATTTATTTTAAAAGCGTTCTTCGTGAAAATTTTTCTAAAACTTTGGGCTGCTGCGTTATGTTAGTTACTATGCTTTTATCATTACCGCTGTTTTGGTTAATGTTATCACTATACGAAATATAAAGTCTCTAATTTATTTTTGAAGTGATTTCGCCCGTATCCGATTCTCACGGTGTTGCTTTTGGGCTAAGTTAAGTTCTTAAATTTGTCTTTTAGATATATGCAGGTAGCAGCATGCAACTTTTAAACGTATTGTACTTATTTATTAATATTTGAAAACTTTATTTTCCTAATAATAAATCCAACTAATACAAATTAATGTATATTTAATCTATAATGTAATTACTTAAGATATTTTATGAATATTTGTAGCGCCGTTAGGTATTACTATATAATCACTTCTTTAAGTTTTAATTCTGGAAATTTTATACACTTAATCGTAAATAGCTACTGTAGGATTATTGTCTTTTGAAAGTTTCCAACTTGGTTAATAATCTCGAAACAAAAATAGCAACATTTGGAAAAATATCTTTAACATTATTAATTTTAGGTAAATTTAGAATTTTATTTTGGAATAGGTAGTATTAACAGCGTTGAATTTACAAGAAAATCCAGGAAATTTCGTTTCTGTCGACCCTTTTCTCTGAGAAAATCATAAAAACCCGCATCGCGGGAGCCCGTCAGTAAGAATAAAAAGTATAAAAATGCTGCAGCATTATTCAGTAAGAGATTTGAAATTTTAGTGTTTTTTATGTACTTTCATTATTAGCTTTCAAGAGCTCACACTTTCCGTTGTATTATAGTTTAGATTGAAGATTATGGAATTGGGTTCCCTGGTGGTTGGAAGATATTTACTGGCATCTTTGGTTCCCCTGTAGTTGTATAACAATCTTTTTCTCCCCCTAAATAAGTATGATCGATTTAGAAGGGGCGATAAAATTCTGCATTAAATTTTAACTAAGAAGTGCAATTTTGGCCTATTTATTTCGGATTTTCAACTCGAAACGCTGACGTGCAGGAATATGAGAACTTCTGCTACAACTGTATTAAATTTATAGTATGCATTAAATTTATAGTATGCATTTAAATTCAAATACGTTCCTACATTCACTACCGTGTAGACAAGTATTGTTGTCTTATATTATGGTAATATAAGCAATGTAAGGGAAATTCTAGGGATATTTATTTGTTAAGGACATTTGATCCCTAAGCAGAATAGATACGAAATTCAATTAGTAGAATTTAGAAATTCGGTAATGTTATATGTTCTTGTAAAAACTAGTCATACACAATCATTTTTAATCATTATATTTTAGCTAAAAATGGTTTCCTAATTTTGGGAAATTTTAAATTTTTAATAATTATAAATATACGGATAGCATAATTTTCTGCTATTTTCGACTTCAGAAATTTAGTTATGTATTATTTTAAACGATAGACGTCTTTTTTACTGATGTGATTTCTATACTAAATTAGCTTTGCTTGTTTACTTCCAGAACGGATTGTTATTTTAAATATCCAATGAGGCTATTTGATCTCACTTTTCCAGCAGTTCAAGATACTGGGAATTAAGTATGCCGTGAATAAGTTACATGTTATAAAGACAGAGCGTTGCTTAGAAAATACTATTATGAAAGTATGTAATCATTCGCCATTTTCTTTCTACGTAACTACGTCATCTTCATCCTCCCTCTCCTCTCCGTTATCTTTCTCCTTTATCAGTACATGTCCGATTATTTTGCTGTCGTCTTAAAAGAGTATGAATAAAAGCAGAATTGTTTGCATCAACGCAAGTCTTCTCCTCCTCTTCGCTAATATAACGTAATGTTCTTTACATCCTTCCAAGCAAGGTATGAAGTAAATCTGGCGTCTGTTGATATGAATTGTTCCTGAAAATCATGAATACTACCTTCAAAGTTTTCATATTGACGCATGAAAAGGAATCGGTAGTTCATAGCTTGAAACATTCCTTAGATTCAAACATTCCTCAGATTTTTCTCTTTTCCTACAAACATCCAGTTCATTCGCAAAGACGATTAGTAACTTTATTTTGGAGAAAGAGATGTGAAGAATATGCAATGCCCTCACCAGGACTTGACTTCTGGATCTCCCGATGCTAGCCGGACATGTTTTTCAACAAAAGACAAACAATAAAGAGGAAGAAAGTACCTAACACATTAAAACACAATTTTAAAATCGGCTGTATAATTTTGTCTTCTATAACTGTAATTTGTTCACAAATACATTACATTTCGAACAATCTACGTATTCATGTTATTCTTTTGGTCCACCAGCGGCCAAGCGGTGAAGCAGCCAAACTCTGGTACTTTGAATTGGGTTCGAATTCAGGCGAACGGGCTTGCTATATGAACATATTTGTGGTTTTCCTTTGTGTGACGTGGATACTAGAAGATTTCCTAACAGTTATTAGAAAATACTTCACGACAGCATCCCTAGTCTTAGAAAAACTGCCTTTGCGTGCTTTACTATAAGCAACTGAACCAAACAAAATAAACACTCTTATACCAACAAGCGGGACAAATCATGTTGGTTATTTTATACTTAAACGAGGTGAGATCGGTATTCTATGAAGTAACTAGTTCTAGTTACTTATTAAATTATTATACACTTTAACTGACCTCGATCATCTATTTCATAAAATAAATGGGTACTCTGTGAAATAAAGGATTTAATACCTTAACGGCAATAAATATAAATGATATATAGAGGTATAACATTAATAGCACAAGTAATTTTTAAGAGATGTAATTTTCAGCTTAAAATACGTATTTATTTATAATATAGTTAAGTGTTTTGTGAGCTTGTTCCACATCTAATAGTCCTTTCTATTTGCAATAGAAGTGTAAAACTTCAGTTGTGAAATATTTCGCGAAATTTTCAGCGAGAAATGTTTGCAAAATGTCCCTATTTATCTTACGACAGCGAAATTTTAACTTATGATTAGACTGCGAATACTGAACTTTATACAAGTGATGAAACTACTATTGTAGCTGCAAAAAGAACTTCTTTTCTAAAAGGTAAAAAAAGGAGAACCAATCAAACTTAATGATGTACATGAGCTTTCGTTTCAAGCATTCCAAGCAAAGAAATTTAATTTATGCTGCATAACCTACAGTAACTTACTTTTATTAGCATTTTTATACTGTGATTTCTTCATATTTATGCATTTTTAATTATTTAATATTTTACATTTCTTTTCTTTATTACATGGAACCGAATTAACAGAGTTATGAAGATTTTGTTTTTAAAAATATGGGTCTTATAAAGTACCCGAACAGTTATAAAATTTATAATTTCAGATAAAAGCTAGAAACTGTTTCTAAAACAAGCATTTCTTAAATTAATTGAGTTGAACCAATTAATTGTTTCTGTTTTTTAATTAATAACCAACTAATTAATTATTCCCTTCAATAAACATAAATTAAATTATATCACGCGCATAATTTTCATAAAAATTTAGAATATCTTACGTGAAAACAAGTGAATAGAAATGATAGCTTTTAAATTCATTAGTATTAAGTGAATGATAATTAAACAGTGGTTCAATCGCACCCCGCCAGCTAGTCTGCAGAAAATGTTTAGTGGGTCGTTAGTTTTTAAAATTTTGAAATATTCTTTTTCCTTATTGCATAAATAGGTGTATCTATATATAATTACGAATAAATTTAGAAGTCAGTTAACTGTTAAAAGATTTATTTTATTATTGCTCAAATGTTTTGGGAAAATATTTCACTTTCTAAGAGTATGTGTATAATAAATGTATGTGCATATGAATCGTGAGGCTGAAAAATTTGGTTCTATAATGCATTTTAAATAAATAATGGATTTCTGTTCCATAATGTAGGAATTCATAAAGCTTTTTATAAAAGCTGTGGTAGCGGTAATTCTCACTTTTCATATATGCAGTATCAATAATATCTATTATTCATGTGTCTATATCTCTTTTAAGAACTGTTTTTTTATTTCATTTATAAATAAAAACTTCCATTGCTACAAAAAGTTCTACAGTGCCTATTACTTCTACATAGCTTAAAGAAATGCACAATTATATATGAGATAATTTTTTAATTTATATTCTCACATGAATTTTTTTTCAGACACGAATGAACTTCGAAAGCGCTATATTTTTCATTTTAACCCTTTGCGGCACAGTGTGTCCGGTCTGGACACACCTAAAAGTTTCCCTCTGTACGCACAGAAAAATTGAATGAAAAAGGATTTGTAGGTAACTATAGGTTTCTCTGAACCTTCTTTATTTATAGTAGATAGCAGCTCAACACAAACCAGTCCATATATTTTAGCCATGTTTAGTTTTTTAAGACCCTCATTTTTCAAAGAAATTTTTCAGGTTTTTTTTTTCGGGTATAAAAGGAATTGTTTGAAAATAAATTTCTATGTTATTTTTTTTGCCTGTATGCTAATCTCCTTATTCAATATTAATTTTAAATTTTTACCTTGAAATCTTGCCTAAAATCAAACGGCGAACCCTAAGTGTGCCCAGACCGGGCTCATCGGCAATCTAGGACAACTGAGAGTCTGTATTCTTTGTTTCTCCGCATCTCATCGGTCAGTTCATTGACAGAAATGCTCGTTTCAGTACTCTTTTCGAAGCTCTATTCAATCAGTGTGTCCACTTTGGACACACCCACAGAATTAAACGATAAATGCTATCTTCACAAAATTTTACTCTAACCTAAAACCATTAGACTGCCTACCCTTTTTTTTATCAAAACTCCAACTTTAAAAGGGTTAAAGGCTTAACTGCCAACTTCTATTTGACGTCTCTTTATGTAATTATTATCGCAGATCAAAATTAGTGATTTATTTAAATATTTATCAAGGACGGCAAAATCAGTCATTAATGAGTATACTTTATTTGTAGTATTTTCCAGTATAGCTAAGGGAAAATGATAGTAAAGCTACTATTTCCTAACTCCCCACTTAGTTTTTAAGCGATACTAGAAAATCATTTTTGGAGGTTTTCCAAGGTAATCTCTTTTTATTTCACGTCAAGATTAAATCCACTTCTGTAATTAAATGTAACCTTTAACAAAACAGTTTTAGCATTTTCTCAGAATATTGCACGTGGTGTCGTTCTGTAGAATCTTAAAAATAAAACTATTATCTTATTAAACTGTAGATACGCCTCATCTCATCTCGGGGCAAAGGTTCAGGAAAAAAAAAACCGGCCTAAAGAAGAAAAAGTAGCAAGTAAATGTTGCTCATATTTCTCTCGTGTTTCTGAATCCTTTACTGTTTTCCATCCGCTCAAAGAATTGGGAGAACGCCCAAGCGCCGCCAGTTAGGAATCTGACTTATAAGCACGAAATTGTTATTCATTTACAAGGTGCATCGAGTCAGATATTTTTCAAGTCATATCTCAGAAAGCTGGTGGGTTTTCACGCAGGCGATTTTGATGGGCAGAGCCCGTCTGCAGATGACCCAAGTGAAAGCCGATTTACAGCGGTGTAAGTTGATTCTATTGTTTGTTTTCAGAAAAATTGGAATTTATGCTCATTGCATCAGTTTTTTATTCGCGGGATTTAAAAGTTTTCCGAAAAACTTCCCAGAAATGTTAAATTTTTCTTAAAATGAGGTCTTAATGCTGGTAGTTAACTGCAATATATTCGAATTAAATGAAGCCCCCCCCACACACACACACAAAAAAAAAAAAAATCTGCTTTTATTAGTTTACCGTAATTTTGAGCGTGCTTTAAGAAGGAAAATAACTTAAATCTCCATATTTCTTTCAGTTATGCTTTTCTCAATAACATCTTTTACCGTTTAAAACTCATTTTTTAAAAACCATTCTACTATTCCAATCCTGAAATTTGATTTTTTAATTCAGAATATTTAAAAGGATCATACTCTTTTGGTATCATCAATTTAGAACAGTTAGTGATTAATATCGATCACATACTGTTTAACTGTCAAGTGTACCTGAACTTCTCTTCTACATCATTGAAATATTTTGATCGCTTATAGTATTTCCAAACCCAAATCTTTGTAGCTTATTAGAAATCTCGACTATGTTCAATCAAACCTCAAAATATCGAAAGTTGCGGGAATAGGGAAAAATTCGAGATAAAAGATTGTTGACATTATAAAGTGAAACATTTTGAAGAAAACAGACAAAAATGTAGAAATGATATAAAATTAACGACATAGAACATACAGGCAAGTAACAATATGAACCAGTTTTGAAGCAGCGAATACTGACAGGGAAGAATTAGTGCCAAGCGGATTGACTAAGGAACCTTACCTTTCGGTAACAAGTAACGGCAATTAAAATTACAAACTAAACGTTATTAAAAAGCCTAGTTCGGAAATTTTGTCACACCATTTTTATCACAAACATGAAGAAAACAAAGCTTTTATTAGTCCGGAAGTTTGAATTAGCAGTGACATTCAGCAGCAGATTGTGAGTCATCCCTGAATACCAACTCGGAGAATATCTGAACAAGCTGGTATATACCAAACAACTTGTCACCAAAACTTGGAGCCTCTGAACCGCACACCGTATCGAATAACATGTGCTCAGGACCCTGAACATTTGGACTCAGTGCTATACTTCTTGATAAATGAAGCTTGATTTCATTTATTAAATTCCACAGTACGAATACATTCTCAGAATACTAGGTATTGGTCAGCTGAAAATCCTACCTTCATTTATGAAACTTTGGAAAGCTATGGAAGTGTTGCGTGGAGTCAGGTACTTGAATAGTAGATCTTCGAATTATTTGCGAATACTGCAGTTTACCTGAACATGCTTGAGCAAGTATACTACCAAATTGTAGAAGTACAAATGTACTGTTTCCACTAAGACGGAATAACATGCCACTCCTCACGCAAATCACTACTGGCATTGGTTCATGACATGTTTATGGAAATTTGAAATGTAAACAAAATATCGTGGACTCCACTTTCTCCGATTTGTTCATATGCGATTTTATATGTGGGGAAGTTTAAAGTAGGCTAGCAGTTCTCAAGCCCTGGATGTACTCAAGAAAATATTACGAATAGTATGCGCAGCTTCATACTTTAACAGATGTAAACAGTGTCAATAAGTTTTAATGTGCCTAAATGTTCACAACATGAAGGAGAACCATTCTCATCATCTGTTTCGCCACACGTGGAATAAAAATAATCCATCTGTGCTCGTTTATCTAGTCATACTATCATTGGAAGCGGACTATTTTTTGTGGCCAACCATATCTTGGGCTTGGGCATACTAAAATCTGGGACTGTAGGCTCGGGTGCATTAGAGACCTGAGCGTTAGTCAGACCCTGTAAAAGATAAAAATTTACGTTGATAAGATAACTAAATTGCAGAAAGCAGAATTTCAGTTTCGTGAAAGGAGTATGCTGTATATATGCTTGTTTACTTTAAAATTTACGTTGATAAGGTAACTAAATTGCAGAAAGCAGAATTTCAGTTTCGTTTAAGGAGTATGCTGTATATATTCAAGAATAAAGGTGTATGCTGTATATATGCTTGTTTACTTTAAATCTTGCATTAGATCTCTAAATTCGAAATGTAAATCTCAAAATTCTAAGTTTTCTAAATTTGAAGTCCCTAAACTCTAATCTCTAAATTCGAAATGCAAATAATTTATTTTATTCTGAAAATGTGTATTGATATCTAGATAAATTTGAATGTTGGAAACATACGGTCACTTTAATGGAATTGAGTCGTATGTCTTAAGAAAGCTGAGTATGTGTTTACAAGGTTACAGCTAGAGCCATAATTTTAGCTTAGGAAATAAAAAGCAAAATTTACAAAACTTTCGGACCTAATATTTTCACTAATAATTTCGCGGTCGAGGATTTATATGAACACTATTATTTATTTTGAAATATTAAATTAATGTTTATTATTATTTGAGGATTATTTTTAAACAGGGAAATGTATACCGAAAATGAAGCAATAATACTAATAACTAATATGTGACTAAATAAAAATTTAAATATATGAATTTAATTTGAATTTGCATTCACAAACCGATAAAATTCTAGAAACATATTCAACATTTAGATCTAAATTTAGATTTAGATTATAACGTAACTAGATGGTGCGTTTACAATTTATTCTGAACATTAGACAGATTATCTTCATCAGGTTGCACGTTTCAAGAAAGAAAATGATCGGCATCGAAAGCATATGACAGCTTTGGAGATTAACAAGGCGAATTTATGCAAGTTCTTTCTCGCATTCTAGAAGTCCAATTGGTCTTATAGTTTGTATTTTGGAATAGAATTACTTCTCATGCATTTTTTAGGAAACCCTAATCGAAAGTAGCATTTTTACAGTCTAGCATACTATTAAGTATTTTATGAATTGTTTCCAGAATTAATTTAAATAAAATATTTATTGCAAGATTATCTATATAAAATACGAAAGTGCAGACGATAATCTCATGTTAGTAAAACGAAAGCAGCAAATATTATGGAGTAGCGGTGAGATAAATTTCCTTTAAATGTGATACGATCTAGAAGAGATTTTGAAGAAAAATATGTGCATGCAAATTCATTAACTCTATTTTTATTACTCTTCCCCCTGCTTGTGGACAAATGAACACAACATAAAATGAATGAGGATTTCGAAAAGTTTGTTTTAATTGAGTAATAAGTATGTTATTAAGAATGCCAATGCAATACTACACAGCACATTTATGTTCATGTGCTAAATGTAAAATAGAAGGGAACGAAGAACTAACGATTAAGTGAAAACTAAAGTAATGTACTGTAATGAAGGGTTGGAAATTTTAGAAACTTGTTAGTGGCCGGATAAATAAGACTGAACAGCTCCGGTCTGGCCTTCGGTCGAAGTCTTAGCCACATGGAGTTTAGATGGAAAACCTTATAAGGTATTTCTCCCGCCTTCCTAGCGTGCCTTTGTGGTGTAGTGCTTCTGCACGCTGAGCCGGTATTCCAGAGGTCCGTGGTTCGATTCCAGGCTCATTTTTCATCTTGCCTGCTTCCAAAAAATCCTATTTTGGCGATTGGGTCCTTTAAAAACCCCAGTCGCCCTTTAAAATGGAGAGTATATAAGGTATTTCTCCCGCTTTCCTAGCGTGCCTTCGTGGGTTAGTGATTCTGCACACTGGGTCGGTATTCCAGAGGTCCGGGGTTCGATTCCCGACGAACGCGTTGCTAATTTTTCATCCTGCCTGCTTCCAAAAAATACCTAATATCTCTACAGTGGCGCCCGAATTAAAAAGGGGTGTCCAATAAACCTAATCTCTCTACAACCTGATCAACGGTATCCATAACTTGTGATCAACATTAACCTAGAATTTTTTAAATAATTCAAAAGTAATATTAACGTACTTCTGTTCTTAAGAATTATCGTATTTTAATACACGGGTATTTTATTCATATTTATGGACATCTCACTCATGTAATATACTAGAAGGTATGACCATAATGTTTAGTGAATGACATGATAGGATTCGCACACAGAGTAGTGGGTGAACGGCAAAGTATGTAAAAGGTATTCAATAGCGTTTTTGAAGATGTCTGATTGTGGCATAGTTACGCATTTCAATTCGTAGCACTCTAATATGCAAAGATGCTGTAAAATTTAAAGCCGAATTTAAAGTAAATCTGTAAAAGAAAGTTATGACATGATGAAACAAGATAATTAGACTAAGCTATAATTTAAACATTTTGGGGATGGATGGGATTTTACTGAAGACACAGCCTTAAAGTGGTAGGCCTACGGCTCCTTGTAATGAAGAAAACATTAAAAAATTCAATACAATGTTAACCAGAAAGAGAAACAATGAATACTAAAAAATTTTCTGCAAATTTATTGCAAAAGATATGAAAACGCAGGGACGGCTCTTGGTTCTTTCTCCAAAATAATGCCTGAATACGTTCAACCTTCATCATGGAAGAGTTAATGGCATTCAAAAGACCTATAGCTCTTCATCACCTACTGTACTACCCAGTTTCGTTTCTGCAGATTTCCTTTTGGCCCCGAATTTGAAACCAGCCTTCAAATGACAATGCTTTTCTGATATTCTGGACTTTCGAAACTATACGACGAGATTTCTCTTCGCGATACGGATTTTCCTGAAGTTTTCAGAAACTGTTCAGTTTTTGCAAGACTCCATTGCAAACGACGGGCATTTATTGGAATGAAAATAAGTATTTTTCCCGATTTAAGTAAGAATATAGGTTAATGAACATATTCACCGAACTTTATTGTAATACCACGTATAATATGTAACAATGCATGTATATACTACTAAATATGCAATGAGCGTAATATTATAGATGCTCAACTTATTTGTAAGTGTAACAATTAACAGACACATATTGTGTTTTAATAGTCCAAAATGAATTTTTTAAATAAAAAAATATTGAACTTTAAAAAAGCAAAGAGACGAACCTGCGCCTTTGCTGCTAGATTAAAAATTATAAAAATCAAAACGGAAATGTCGGAACTAAATTGAAAATTTTTTTTCCTTCTATATTAAGGTTTAACCATTTCTTCTCAAGGTATGGAATCACCAAATTTAGTACAAGTAAAATGTAATGATTCTTCAAATACGTTATCTTAAATGAAAATTATACAAAACAAAACAAAATATAATTTTATTAATCTTCTCTGATTAACGCTTTAAATAGAACTTGTCAAGGGAAAAGTGTTTTAAAGCCTTAAACTAAGTTGAATAAGGAGTCCCGAATACATGTTCCGTTCCTATGAATCATTTGAGATTGAGATTCAAAATCGCCTTTTAGTATCAAACCTTATAAGGTATTTCTCCCGCCTTCCTAGCGTGCCTTCGTGGTGTGGTGCTTCTGCACGCTGGGCCGGTATACAGAGGTTCATGGTTCGATTATCAGCGAAAGCGTTGCTAATTTTTCCTCTCTCCGGACCCTAAGTCAGCAGAACACCTAGTTAAGCTAGGCCGTCTTTCAGTGGGTTTTGAGTCTTGTCCTCTCCGTCCGTACATTAGGATCATACGCCGTTACAACTGCCAGGAGTTAGGTCACTACAGCAGGAACTGTAAAAACGCTCCAGTTTGCGCGAAGTGTGGTAACAGCCACCGGACGCAGGAGTGTAGCTCGGAAAAAGTGAGTTGCACTAATTGCTGCAGTAGTAATTCTGAAAAGGGGACATCTTTCAGCACAGATCACATAGCTACTTCAAGTTCCTGCCCAGTGTATGGAGCCCATTTCGAAAGCCTGAGAAAGACCACTGCTAAGAACTAAGCCAAGATGACACTAAATAAACATATAGCAGGTCTTCGATTTTTACAGTGTAACTTTCAGAAGTGCTATGGAGCAACCATAAATACGCTGTAAGTAATGACACATACTGCTGCCAATGTCGGAATCTTCCAAGAGCCATACGTTTACAACGGAGCGATTCCCAGTGTTCCAACACACAGCAGAACGTTTCTCTCAAAGAATCAGCTAGCTGCGATTATTTACAGTGGCCCTCTCTCCCCTCTCCTAATGAAAATCACAGAGCATACAGTCTCCATCAGACTAGACACTAGTAATTGCAGCATTTATATTATTGCTGTGTATCTACCCCCGAGCGAAGATATTACCTCTCTATTAGAAGAACTTAATTCTAACCTTCTAACTGGGGCATCACACTGCATCATAGCAGGAGACTTTAACGCCACCAGTCAACTATGGGGTGCTGACTAGGAGAACCGAAGGGGAATAGCGGTACTAGAATTCTTAGACAGTAAGCATTTCATTGTCATCAACGCTCAGGACTCACCGCCTACCTTTGAAACATCTAGAGCTCGAGGGTGGTCAGATCGGACAATATCAACTCCCAATACAACTCCGTACATACAAGATTCGACAGTGAGTGACCTGCCGTCACTCAGTGATCACAAAATTATTACTTACAGGCTGGATACTCCTATAGACAACATAATAAAGAAAAGATTCAAAACGGCATTTGGAGGACATTCCGTTTTACGGGAACACATTCGAGAGCATGTAGAGAAATTTATCAAAGATTTCAACAACTGCCAGAACAGAAACTCCTTAGATAATCTCTACGACTTACTAGTTACAAAAATAGTGCAAGCTGCCCACAAAGCATCGTTTGAAATCGTTTGAATCTGTAAAGGCAAAACACTCGATATCCTGGTGGTCACCAGAGCTTAACACAGAGAGGAGCAGAGTTCGGGCACTTTGCAGAAAAGCACAATCCACGGTAGATCCATATCTACGGCAACTCAAAATAATAACATATAATAAAGCCAGAGCTTTATATAAAAGAAAAATTAAAGAGGCCAAGTTAATCTCATGGACCTACTCAAAAGATAACATATAACAAGGTGTTTCGTCCTACGACCCTTTCGCCTATGGTGAATAGCACTGCCTCATCCAACATCGAAGTAATCAGTGAGATCATAAATGCAGTTTTTCCTGATATGATGAAGAGGATTTCTTAGAGGAACAAGAGGAAGCGAGAAAAACCTACAGTATGAAATTTCGCCAAGTTACCAGAAGAGACGAACCCCCTCTTACGCAAATGGAAGTGGATAACATCATACGTACTCTGTCACCCCAAAAAGCTCCAGGTCCGGATGGAATTGATAATATCATCATTAGAGAGATACACCGGGAATTCCCAAAACTATTCCTTGCGGTCATTTCAGCTTGCTGGAAACATCAATACTTTCCTAAAAATATGAAGTTGGCAAAAGTGGCGTTATTCCTAAAAACAGGCAAAACTCCGGCAGTACCTTCATCTTACAGGCATCTCTGTCTACTGCCAGCGCTCGGTAAGGTATTGAAAGAGTAATTCTTTACAGACTGGACTTTTTCCTGCAAAGGAACAACGCCCTGCATCCCAACCAATATGGATTCCGAATGGGCAACTCAACTGAGCATGCCATAAAAGAATTAATGGCCACTATCAAACAGAACAAGGATAACAATTTGAACTCACTGGCAATAGCCATTGACATCAAGGGAGCCTTTGACTCCCTTTGGTGGCCAGACGTAATAAATTTGCTGCACAACGTGGCCTATCCAACAGCCATTATTACCATCCTTCGCTCTTACCTTCAAGATCGAAGTGTACAAGTAATATCAGACAGCAGCATTTATGTCAAAAATGTCCCCTAGATTTGATAGTAGAGTGTGCCCACAGGGGTCATGCCTTGGACTAACACTGTGGAATATAGTGGCAAACTCGGCATTTCGCCAGTTTGAGAGCGTAGAATACGCTCGAATCATAGCCCATGCGGACGATTTTATGCTAGTTGTGGCAGGAAAGAGTAACCTCGACATGAGATCTCAATACTGTTTTGATCTGTTCTCCCAATGGGCCAGAGCACATAAGCTTCAGATTTCGGCAGAGAAAACCAAAGCTTTACTCATAGGACGCAGCAGGTAGCTAAGACGCAACCCAAGCATTAAACTTCATGGGATACCGGTAAAATGTTTTCCCCAATTGAAATATCTTGGGCTATTACTCGACAACAGACTTTCTTGGATGCCACATGTCAGAAATCTTAAGACTCGAATTAGCATCCTAAGCAACAACATGAGACGCATGACTTCACATAAATGGGGTATCTCATCTAAGCTACTAAAAATTTGGCATAGAACCATTACAGAAAGAGTAATAACTTACGGAGCAGCAATCTGGGGTGGCGAACTTACCTCTCATATGAAAAGATCCCTGCTCTCTATTCAGAGACAGCAGCTACTTCAAGTATGCAGGGCCTACCGCACCACGTCAACACTAGCCCTACAACAACTAGCAGGAATTCCTCCCCTAGATTTGACAGTAGAAAGGAAGGCAGCTATCGTAAGGGTTACCAGGTTGGGTCAAACTTCAACACTCTGGGGTCATAGTTATCACCACTCGGACTACGAGGAGCAAAAACTTTCATCCAGCAGCTTTTAATCTCTCCGACGGTATCAGTATAAACGACCAACCAATACAGAAGTACAGTAATAACCTTTTCACAGATGGCTCCAAAACTGAGAACGGCACGGGCAGCGCCTCCTGTAGACTAGAAAATGGAGTTGTAACATTCGAGTGGAAAAGGAAATTAGGCTTGAACAACTCGGTATACCACTTCTAGCTGTCAGTGCTGCAATTAGATATGCGAACACACGTCAACAGGAGAAATTCTCCATACTCAGTGATTCGGCATCAAGTCTGGCGGCTATCGCAAGTCAAAACAGCCGGAGTCCTTTGGTATACAGAATTCAGAAACAGCTTCTGAAAATGCCTATTTCGCAAAGACCCACTTTAAAATGGGTTCCCGCTCACACAGGGATTCAAGGCAATGAAGCCGCTGACCTACTGGCCAAGCCGGCAGCCAACTGCACGGATATATTAGAAAGACCAACTAAACTTCCCTGGTCTCGTATTAAGCGAACAACTTTGACAAGTCTGCTACAAAATTGGCAAAGTAGATGGACAGAGGCAGAGGTAGGACGAAGGACATTTCGCTTACTGCCAAAAGTTAACATGGAAATAAAGACCCACTGTGCTAGCCTAACACAGTTCTTGACAGGTCATGGACCATTCCCAGTATACCTGAACAGATTCAGACTTAGGGATACTCCTTTCTGCGAATGCGGAGAGGAAGGCGACACGGACCATTATTACTTCCATTGTGTACATACAAGAACCTGGCACTTGAGGAAACCAGCGGACTGTGCCTGGGCAATATGGACGACTAACACACTCAAAAACAGAATAGCCTTTGATAAAATAGAGAAAATCTCAAGACACTGCCTAAGCAGAAACAACCGTGGATAATATTATAATGTTTCAAATGTTCAGAACTTAAAGCAGATAACCAGAATAACGCTTAGTGCCTTGCAGTTATCAATATGTAAAAACTGTTATTAGTATATAATATTCAACCTTGTTATTCTGGAGTCTTCCCCGCCGTGATGGTATATAATTCCGTTTGGTTCATGTCCGTGGTCGGAAGCCATCATAGCGGTGCACTCACTCACTCTACAGTGGCGCCCGAACTAAAAAAAAAGGTGTTGTATGATGATTCTCGTCACCCAGGATTTGGCGAATGGGTCCCCAAAAACCCAAGTTGCCCTTTAAAAGGGGGACTATATAAGATATATCCCCCGCCTTCCCAGCGTGCCTTCGTAATGTAGCGGTTCTGCACGCTGGGCCGGTATCCAGAGGTCCGTGGTTCGATTCCCGTCGAAGGCGTAATTAATTTTTCATCTTTCCTACTTCCAAAAAAGTACCTAATGTCTCTACAACCTTCACTTTAATACAGTTAAAAAACCGTCTAAAATATTTTATGCTCTTAGTTTTTATATTATTTTTCTTTTAGTATTAAAATGTTGTTTTAAAGTGAAGGTTTGATATTAAAAAGCAGTTTTGAGTCTCAAATGATTCAGAGAAACGAAACATCTTTTCGGAACTCATCAACTTGGTTTAAGGTTTCCAAACACCTTTCCCTTGAAAAGTTCTATTTAAAATGTTAAAAGAAGAGATCAATAAATGTTATTTTGTTTTGTTTTGTATAATTTTCAGTTAAGATAACGTATTTGAAGATTCATTAAATTTTACATGTACTCCATTTGGCAATTCCTTACCTGGAGAAAAAAGGGTTAAACCTTCATATAGAAGGAACAAAAATTTTCAGTTTAGTTCCGACGTTTCCTTTTTGATTTTTGTTTTAATATATATATGTAATATTTTAATTGCATAGAAGACATCGGTACTTTTAATTTTGATAGTCATCATGGCTGAGAAGACAATAGTGGCTGAAGGAGAAGGCAAACAGACGAAGCTTACAAAACTGAATTGAAGAATCACCATTTTCATTTTTTACACATTTCAAATCATCTTTTCAATTCATAGTTGAATACACTAATTTTTATGTTCACATGCTTTAAAAGTATGACGTAAGCATCTTAGATAGGAAAGCATAAGCGGCGCAGAGTTGTTTGCATGGCAGAACTCAGAAAAAAGGAATGACATAATTGCTTGCCAAAAGTATTTATACTATGTACGGGGATAAGTATAATTAAGCTGATAATGGTTAATTTTAGGTTGTTATGTAACGTAAAAAGATCTCGAATTTGGGAGAACAGATAAGCTTAAGGGGGAGAACACCAAATTTAGAATAGGTCATTTTGAGGTCTCCAATCGTTTCTTTGCGCAGCCATCGTATTTTATTATATCCTACATATCCCTTTCCCCCCTCCTTCAAAAGAATGTTTAGAAGAACATTTTGGGAGAAAAAACATTGGTATATTAGCAAAGCAAGAGAAAGCATCGAGGGCACATCATGCAGATTTTCCTATGCCCTGTCATTGTTCATGACCTTTCTCATATAAATTTTATTACGATTATTCAGTTTCTTAAATCTTTGGTATTTCTATATTAATTTTAACAATATTTAATATTCTCTCATTTAATAATTATCCATATTATTCATATTCATAATTCTCAAAATAATAAGGAAATTTTTAAAATTCAAATTTTTAAACAATAATCTGATTTACAAAATAATTCTAAAATTTTTATCTTGTTGACAAAAATATTCCAGAATTCTTAATATTAATTCAAAATTTTAGAAAAATCTTATACTTGCTGGTAACAATAAAACTTAATAATCTTTCCTGAATAAAATCTTAGAATTCTTATACTTTTTTTGTATCCATAGAATTAAAATAATTATTCGAAGAAAATATTATTTTCAGATTTCAAAATATAACCAATTATTGAATAAGTTGTTTAGAGATGCAATTGGAAAGAAACTTAAAGGGACTCATACACCTTAAACCCCTCATGATCTTCGAATATGTGACTGTTGCAAGAATTGAGATATTTTATTTATTTTAAAAGCAATTACTTCCAACTTTTTACAGCTGATTGCATAATATAGCTGCTTTGGAAACTAGTAACCAGAAAGTTTGTGTTGCCACAAATATTTTTGTAATTTAATCCTCTTTCTGACAAAATATTTCGCTATGTTTCCATCTTGCGCGCATGATATTTTAAAAATGGCTAATGGTACATACTTGAAATTTGATGGAATTCTTTATATGGGCACTATTTTCGAACTGAACCAACAATCTGATATACTATATTTTAATATTGAAAAATTTTATGGATGAAAACATTACAAATTTTGTTAATAAAATACATTTTATAAACTCAACTCAAAATAAAATAAAAATTGAACATGAAATTTTTAAAATTTTAGGTTCACAGTAGTTTCCAAATGTTATAAAAGCTATATATTAAATATGGAATTAAATTATGAAACAGAATGTTTTAAACTGTGCTCGCAAGTTGGAAACATGACGAAAAATGTTGTCACAAAGCGGATTAAATTATAAAAATATTTGTGGCAACACAAACTTTCTGATTACTGTTTCAGAAAGCAGCTATATTACGTAGTCAGCTGTAAAAAGTTGGTAGTAATTGCTTTTAAAATAAATAAGTTATCCCAATTCTTGCAACAGTCACCTATTCGAACATCTTATGGGTTTTAAGGTGTATGAGTCCCCTTAAAAAAATAAATAAAATAAAATAAAAAAGAATTAGTACGTAACATTAAAACTGATTGTTTTGTATTTTCAAAATTACATCTCTCATATTTTGCTGTTCTAATGAGTTTCCTCTCAAAAAGGCTTCTCTGTCGCTTCGTCTTTTTTTATGTGAAGGGGAGAATGTATCTTCGGTTCACCTCCTAAATAACCGTGCAAAAAGACGTGTTCATCAATGGCTGAAAGATTTAGGTTATCATCGACAGAAGA